>NC_059174.1:46093081-46728870 GCF_019923935.1 Bubalus bubalis
GGTCCACTTTAAACACTCCCTGGGTGTTGCACATTGCACACTCAACGTGGATACAAGTTTGAGGTGGGGTGCTAGGGTTGCAGAGATACCCTTAGAAGCTTGTGGCCTGTGGCAGAAACAGACACATGCCTGTCCAGTGTCCCCAAGAGGTCAAGGAAGGGCTTCAGAACTTCGAGTGCCAGGGTCAGAGGGTTAGGTACCTAGTAAAGCCAAAGATGGGATTCTTGGGATCATTCAGAAAGGGTTCAGCCCACTTGAGACCCAGAGGAAGGGCAAGAGCAGTAGGGAAGTCAGAGGAGAGTGGTGTCCAGAGGCTCAGGGAAGGCAGTAGTCAGCCATCCCAACTGCTGCAGAGGCCACCATGCACATGGGGTCTGGGAACAGCCATCCCAACTGCTGCAGAGGCCACCATGCACATGGGGTCTGGGAACAGCCATGCCAACTGCTGCAGAGGCCACCATGCACATGGGGTCTGGGAACAGCCATGCCAACTGCTGCAGAGGCCACCATGCACATGGGGTCTGGGAAGGGTGTACTGTCTGTGCAGGTAGCACAGGGTGGGGAAGAGGTTGTGTCCGAGTCCAAAACTGAAGACAGTGGGCGATGAGGAAGCCAGAACAAAGCCCAGGCACCTCACCAAAAAGCTCCGCTGAGAGTCCTGGGTTGGGGGAGAGGGTGGGACAGACTTAGAGGGGTTTTGTGTGAGGGCTGTGAAAGCAAAGGCAAGAAGGAAGTTGAATGGGACTCATGGATGGAAAAGGAGGTGGGAGGAGGTGTGGCAGTCAGGTTTGAATTGGAGACCCCTGAGACAGAAGGACACGAGGAAGGTGTACAGGCATATCTCGTTTTATTGCCCTTCAGTTATCACATTTTTTACAAATTGAAGGTTTGTGGAAACCCTGCATGGAGCAAGTCTTATCAGTGTCATTTTTCCAACAGTATTTGCTCACTTTGTGTCTCTGTGTCACACTTTGGTAATTTTCATAATACTTCAAACTTTTTCATTATCTGTTACGGTGATCTGTGATCAGTGATCTTTGCTGTTACTATTGCAAGAAGATTACAACTTGCTGAAAGCTCAGATGATGGTTAGCATATTTTAGTGATGATTAAGGTATGTACATTGTTTTTTTAGCCATAAGGCTGTTGCACTTTTAAGAGACTACAATGTAGTGTAAACATAACTTTTATATGCCCTGGGAAACCCAAAAGATTTGTTGACTTGCTTTATTTCAGTATTTACCCTAATGCGGTGGTCCGGAACCGAACCCGCAATATCTCCGAGTTATGCCTGTACTTGCAGAGATAATGAGACATCAGGATGCAGGATGGGGCACTTGAAGCAGTTCTGGCTGATGGACTCAGTGAAGCTGGAAGGGCAGTGCTCTGCTGGTCATGGAGGGCAGGGGGAGAGGGAGTGGGCTCCAGCCGAGTAAGCTGGTAATTGAGCAGCCCAAGGCACAGAATTTCTTGTGGCCCCAGTCCTGTTGGGATGTGTGGATTTTCTCCATTATGTAGAGCTCAACTGCTGAGTAAGGAAGTGGAATGAAGTAGACTGAGACTGTTTAGGTGAAAGGCTACTTACAGGGGTCAGAGATGGCGTAAGGAAGTGGTAGTGACCGTGACAGACAGGTCCCTGCCCATAGGGACCAGACACATTTTGCTAGAGGAAACCGACATGTAATTAGCAAGTGCACTTCAGCTTAGAATGAGCGCTGTGAGAAAGAAGCCAGTGAGAGAGTGCCTGGGCGAGGCCTCTGTCTACAGACTGGTCTGTGTAGTTGTGTTCAGGCAACAGAATGGAAGTGAGGGTGGAGAAAGGCGGAAGAAGTCAGAGAAGGACCCTGGGGCACTTGGAGGCTTGGAGATGATGTGGGTCACACAGCAAGAGTTAGGTTTAGTCTTGCTTAGGGCCAGAGGGTGGGCATATGGGCAGGTTGGCCCAAAGAAGTTATGTGGGAAGAAAGTATGGCCATGTGAGCCCTGCCTCTCCTAAAATGTGCTCCATTCAAAACATTTGCCCCCATCCCACTCATCCTAGGTACAGTGGTCGGGCCTTAGTTCACATCCTGCTTGAGCCAATAGCATTTGGTGCACGGATCCCTCCCTCCTTGAAGCGTGTCCTTTCCTGGCTTCCAGCCCTCTCCTCCCCTCTGGTTGTGGCTCATTGTTGTAGCCTGTCAACTTTGGTGTGTCCCAGGACCCTGGCCTTGACTTCTCTATCTCCACTTACCCCTGAGTGCTCTTGTCTATCTTCCTGGCTCTAAATCCCATCTCTAATTCTGATAGCTCCCAAATCGCTAGCCAGTCTCCTATATCCTGCTGCCCGCCTGCCATCTCTGCCACAAATTGAAAGGGGAGGTTTTCTCAGAGGAATCTCTGACTCAGTGTGTCTTAAACTGAGTTCTTGACTTTCACTACAAACTTGTTTCTCCCTTACCTTTACTGCCTCAGTCAGTGGCCGTTGTATCCTTCCAGTTGTTTAGACTCCACACCTGGAGTTGTCCTTGACTCTCCTCTTTCTCACATCCACATCATCTATGTTAGCTAGGCCTGTCTGTTCTAGCTTTAAATTCTTTAGCCCTTGAGAAGTCCCTCGTAGTGTACATATGCTTGATTCTGTGAGTATGGGCTTTCTATAATACTGTATTGGTAATCTTTACAGAAATGGGGTGCACATAAAAAAATTGTTGTTTAGTCAGTAAGTCATGTCTACCTCTTTTGTGACCCCATGGACTATACTCCAGCAGGCTCCTGTGTCCATGGGATTTTCCAGACAAGAATACTGGAGTGGGTTGCCATTTCCTTCTCCAGAAGATCATCCCAACCCAGGGATCGAACACGCGTCTCCTGCTTGGCAGGCAGATTCTTTACCACTGAGCTAACCCTAACCCTAACCCTAGCCCACTTAAAAAAACACATGTGCAAAATAGTTCTCCAGTATTTTAAATTTTGTGTGAGATTCAGAAGAATGAGGAGTAGATGGGCATTTGTGATAGACTGAATTTGAGTGAGCTGTGAACATGTCCTACAGAAAAGGGACTGTAGGCCCTTTAGAAGAAATAATGTCCATTCTGTAGGATTCATTGGGCAAATATTGCAAGAGGAAGGCCATTAAATCTAGTAACTGTGCTTGTACTCGAGGAGGAAGGGAAGGCAGAGGGGAGCCAGGGGTGTTTGAGTCAAGGAAGGGTGACACTCCCCAACTCTGATCTGCTCCCTGGGACCAGGTGAGGCTTCAAGCTCTGAGGAAGAGCCTCCATCCCCAGAGGACAAAGAGAACCAGGCCCCTAAACGGGCTGGCCCACACCTGCGTTTCGAGATCAGCAGTGAGGATGGGTTCAGCGTGGAGGCAGAGAGCTTGGAAGGTGAGTTGGAGATAGTGTTGACAGGGAGGGGAGATGTTCCATAGCACATTATCCTGACAGCTCTGGCCCTGGCCTCTCCCCAGGGGCATGGAGAACTCTGATTGAGAAGGTGCAAGAGGCCCGAGGGCATGCCCGGCTCAGACATCTCTCCTTCAGTGGTAACTGAGGGGGTCCACAGGGATGCTGGGAGCTGGGATGACTCCCAGTTGACAGGATGGGCCTCCGACATGACCGATGTGTCCTCACCGTTGACTCCCCAGGAATGAGTGGGGCAAGGCTCCTGGGCATCCACCACGATGCTGTCATCTTCCTGGCAGAGCAGCTGCCTGGGGCTCAGCGCTGCCAGCACTACAAGTTCCGCTACCACCAGCAGGGAGAGGGCCAGGAGGAGCCACCCCTGAATCCCCATGGGGCAGCCCGCGCTGAGGTCTATCTCCGGTGAGAGGTCTGCGGTGTGGTACCTGGGTCCGGGTAGCCCTAGAGGAGTTCTCAAGGGTGGAAATTCAGTCTGCACAGATTGGAAACTGAGGTCTGAGCAGAAGACACTAGGCTACTCCAGAAGTTGTTCTGGAGACCACATCAGAAGAATGAACCCCGTCTCTTCCCTTTTGCTGTGTCTTCAATAGTAGCAGTATTCTTCCTGCCCCACCAGCAGCAGGCCCAGGCCAAAGAATAGATGGGTAGCATCTTCCTGAGAGAATGGCTACGAACCTCCCTCCTTTCCTCCCTCCCACCTGCAGCAAGTGCACCTTTGACATGTTCAACTTCCTGGCCTCCCAGCACCGGGTGCTTCCTGAGGGAGCCACCTGTGACGAGGAAGAGGACGAGGTGCAGCTCAGGTCAACCAGGTATGGGGGGCAGGCCAGGGTGCTGGGGGTGGTCTGGAAGGGCCCAAAAGAGGATAATCAGGGCAAGAGAAGTCATTTCTGGGTACCAGCCTGTGTGACACTGCCATCCCCCACCAGACGTGCCACCAGTCTGGAGCTGCCCATGGCCATGCGCTTTCGCCACCTCAAGAAGACATCCAAAGAGGCTGTGGGTGTCTACAGGTTCGTGGGGTTGTGGGGAGGATGCCCCTGGGTGGACAGGCAGGTGCCCTGGTCAGGGGCTGCCTTGGTTCTGTCCCCCTGACCTCCCCCTTGCCCATCCTACCCTGCAGATCTGCCATCCACGGGCGGGGCCTGTTCTGTAAGCGCAACATCGATGCCGGCGAGATGGTCATCGAGTACTCTGGTATTGTTATTCGCTCTGTGCTGACTGACAAGCGGGAGAAGTTCTATGATGGGAAGGTAGGCTCTGCCAGGCCATGGGAATGAGGCAGCTGAAACAGGGCGGTCCATGGGAACAGAGCCTCTGACGTCCCCACCCTGTCCCTGTAGGGCATTGGGTGCTACATGTTCCGCATGGATGACTTTGACGTGGTGGACGCCACCATGCATGGCAATGCCGCCCGCTTCATCAACCACTCGTGTGAGCCCAATTGCTTCTCTCGAGTCATCCATGTGGAGGGCCAGAAGCACATCGTCATCTTCGCCCTGCGCCGCATCCTGCGTGGTGAGGAGCTCACCTATGACTACAAGTTCCCCATTGAGGATGCCAGCAACAAGCTGCCCTGCAACTGTGGCGCCAAGCGCTGCCGTCGCTTCCTTAACTGAAGCAGTAGCTGCCTGCCACTCCCCCCGCTGCCATCTTGCCCCTAGCCTGGGGGCTCCCTCGTCCCTCCCAGAGCATCTCACCCCCACCCTCATGTTCAGGGTGGATGTGGGCATGCAGGTGGCGAGGGCCCTGCCTCCACCCCTCCAGCCCACCCAGCAATCGCCCCCTTCTTGCCCTGGGGGCCCAGGATGTAGATATTGTACAAAAGTTTCTAAATCCCTTCTTTTCTATGCACTTTTTTATTTAAGGGGGTGGGATCCCAGGTGGGAACCCCCCCACAATAAAGTCTGTCAATGTTTGGAGAGGTGGTCTTCCATTTGTATGGTGCTAGGGACAGGTAGGATCTCCTGTTTCTCTGTGCCCCACATCCATCCTGAGCCAGGGAAACCTGACAGCCTGAACAGGTAGGTAAGAGGGCATGTTTCAGAACTAGAATTGTGGGGTCTGTGAAGGCTCAGCTAAATACAATACCTATTCTGGGTTAGAATTGAACTAAGTCCTTGTGGATGAACTCTCCTGGGGGAGCAGGGCCTTTTCTTAGAGGGGACCCTGGTTGCCCAGAGGTAACCCACAGCTGGTCTTGTGAGGTGGGATTGGCCCATTCTGTGGGGGTGGGATTAGAAGGGGAATCAGGATATCTGTTGGGTTTTGGCCCAATTAAGGCTTTGAGGATGGGGAGCGGCATGCAAGATCCTAGTTTCCTGATGGGAAATCAAACCCAGGCACCTTGTAGTGGAAATGCAGAGTTGGAACTACTGTGCTGCCAGGAATTCCTAATTCATACTGTTTTAAGAGGGCTCTTCATGAGGCCCGGAGACAGCAGCACTTACTTCAATAGAAACTTTATTGAATACTAGGCCAGGCAAGCCCCTGATGAGCCAAGTTTGGACAGCACCTGCAGTGCATCTGCCCTCCCTATCTGGGCCAGGTGTGTGCCAAGCTGGCCCAGAGAGGCAGAGGGCTCCCGCGCCACCACCATCTCAATCAGAGCCCTCAGAGGTGAGCGATTGGGCCGCAGTGAGTAGGCGAAAGTGGACCAGGCAGCAGGCAGTCCGTATCTTGCAGCCAGGTGTCGAGTGGTGCCACAGGCCATCCTCCCACCTGGCCCAGGCTCAGGGTCCAGCAACAGGATCAGCTCCTCCAGTACCTCCAGCTCATCCAGGAGGCGAGACAGGGGCTGTGACTCCAGGCTTGGCATCTCTGGGAGACAAAGTGAGGGGTGAGGTAGGGGGAGTGCAAGCTTCCAGTCCACCTCCCCATCCTTGGTGTATCCTCAACTAACCCCTGCCTAGGACTGGAGACAGAGAGACCTCCTTCCATGAGTCCCTTGCCTCTGAAGTCTCCAGGGAGGCTGGAGAGGACAAGTGCAAGAAGCGGGTGTGGGTGTCAAGGTCGCTGCAAACCAAGCTAGGATACGGGTGTTGGACTGCTTTCCCTTGGTCGAGGCGACGGTGGTGCCTTTGCAGGGCAAGCAGGATTATGGCTGAGGTCACGAGCAGGACCAGCACTAGGAACAGGGCAAAACTCAAACTCGGCCAGGCTTGCTGAGGGGCTTTGTGCTCAGAAGTCCACGAAACACTGGGAATCGCTGGTGAGCTGGGCTCCTGGGAGCTAAGGATGCTCGATTTTCCAGGTGTCAGTGGGCAGGGCTCTTTGTTAGGGACAGGCTTCTGGAAAACAAGGGGTTGGAATAAAGTGCGAGGCATGCCCTACTTCTGAATCCTCAGCACAAACCTCTCATCCTTACATCCCTCAATGGGTCCACATCCCCGCCTGATCCAGCCCCCGCCCCCCGCAACCCCCGACTCCTTTAACCCAAGCAAGCCATCTCCAGATACCATGGCCCCATCCCTACCCTCTTCAGTTAAGCTACTCCTCTTCCCTTAATAAGACCCCACCCATCCGATCCCAAGTCATGCCTCCAGTTCTTGCCCTGCTCCCTCAAGCTGCACCCCTGCCCAGGCCCTCTGAAACCTAACCAGTACCTCTCGGCAGGGCCGCCCAGTTCCGCCGCGGCTCCCCGAGGGAATGGGTGCCGTTGCTCCGCCGCCACAAAGGCTACACAGCTCCGCGCTGTTGCGATTGCACTGTCCAGGAGGACACTCTTGGAAGGGGTGCATTACGTGATTGCCAGCATCATCCAGCCCGCAGTTTTCCGAAAACTCTAGGTCTGGTGGGAGAGTCTCACGTGCTGTTGTCAAGCCGGCCTTCTCTGCGCTAGCTACGCCCTTTCATCTATGCCCTATCCTTGCAGGCCCCGCCCCTTGTACCCAACCTATCAGCGGACGTGTCCACCTCTATCCCCGCCCCACATCATCTCAGGCAGCCTCCTAACCCTCTCTACCCAGGCTCCGCCCCTTAAATTGTCCCGCCCACTTCTTCCTCATTGCTCGGTTCCCGCCTAATGGGTCACACACCTTCACCTTGACCTTCTTAACCCACACAGCTCCCTCCGTTGCAGGCTTAGCCCCCATCCTCACTTGTCTACGCACAACCCACCGCCCCTACCCCGAAGCAAGCCTCACAGGCCGTAACACACAGACCTCGCCCCTCCCCCCGCCCCCATCACCCTTTAACTCCGCCCGAACATATGCAAACGCCCAGTTCCCCTCTCCTCACCCGAGCAAGGGGGCGGCCCGAAGCGCTGCAGGCAGCTACCGCAGCACCGGTTGTCAGGGTTCCAGTACTCGAGGCGGCCGCAATGCTGAGAGGCCTCCCAAGGCGCCGCCTGGGCCAGGAGCAGCACAGCAGTCGGGAGGAGGCGTAGGGGCCCCATCCGGGAGGAGCCTGCAATCTGGGGGCCCCTGACCACACTTCCTGCCACAGCGCTTCTGCCGCACTTGCCAGGAAACCGGGGCAGAAGAAGGAAGCAGTGGATGTGGAGGCATAGGATCCTCAGTCCCCTTCAGAAGCCAAGAATCTATCCCCCAGCCCCTAGTCCAACTCCTGGCCGGTTATCAGAAAGGCCATAAGGCCTTGAGATCGCTAGAGCGAGGACTCAAGAGCCAGATTGCGTGGATTTATAACCTATCTCTGCCATCTTCCTGCCCTCTTTTCCCATCTGTAAAATGGGATAATAATAGTAACCTGTCTCATAGAGTAACTGGAGAAGTAAAACTATGACTGAAAGTAAAGCATTTAGAACAGTATCTGGCATAGAATACCTACTTCAATCGCGGGGCAGTGGGCATGGAGGACCCAATCCTCACCCACTACACACTCCCACCCAATGCCCAGCAACCTTACCTTAGCTCCTAACCATAATCTCCTCCAGATTAGGAGTCCTCCAACCTGCTGCAACCAAGCATCTCCCTCGAGAGTCATCAGCCAGATGTGAAGTTTCCAGCACAAAGGCAGCCCCACCTATCCAGTCCCACTTGGGGATTTCTGGGACCCTGGGTGTTCTGCTTTTGCCTCTGTTGTTGGAAGTTCCTTGGCTGAGGTTGTGGCCAGAGCCCGGACCCACTTCCCCTTTTCACCAGATGTGGGGGTGGAAGGAAACCAGCCTACAGCCAGGCTTAAGCTAACAACAAAGCTCTAAACCCTCAGTATAGAATTTTATTAGGGGAGGGGCAATAGAAGTTCCCTGTGTTGAAGGTGTTACATCATGGAGACCCGGAGTCTGGAGAAGATGTCACTGGGAAGTTAAGGGAACTTTGAGGAGGTGTCCTGGCCAGGAGCATCTGTGCCTGCCAAGGGTGGAGGGCAAGGGGGTCAGGGTCTCAGAAACGGCCATGCCGGTGGTCTGGAGACCGTCGTCGATTTCTTTCTCGGGGACGGTGGCCAGTATGGGACCTTGGGGGTGACCTGGGGACATAGAGAGGAGGGTTAGAGCCATAGGGAATGGTGTGCAGATATTCCAGTTCAGCCTCCCTGCTCAGGGATAAATCATGGCAATTGATGAAGTAAATAGTTCCTGGGGGTGGCCTCAGGATACGTGCATAGGCGCTAATCTCAGGACTGGAGATCCAGGATGGACTTGGGTTTGGGGTTCAGGCTGGTTTAGGGGTTGAGACTTAGATGCTGACCTTCAGATGGGGCTGAGGGCTAGTCTTAGGGCACAAAAGGCTTGAGACACTTATTGGGGCATAGGATCAGATTCATCTCAGAGTTCAGGGGGCTTGGGGTATGAGAAGTCTTGGCAGGCTGGTCCTGAAATACCTGCGCCTGGGTCCCCGCCCGTAGAGCTGCCGCCGGAGGTCGCGGGAAATGGGTCGCAGGTGCATGAAGTTGCAGAAACCACCGCGGGTACATTCCCTGAGTAAAGGATAAATACATGGATGAATGGATGGATGAGGCCACTGTCACTGACAGCCCCCTCAACACACAACAAAAGCCTGGGAATCCAGGTGCCCATCCCACTGCTGTACTACCATACCCCATCTCATACTGCCGACAGCACGACTCCCGGAAATCGGTGACGGGAGACAGCTCAGCATGCACAGCTTGCCCGTTGAACCAGCGGTTATTGAGCTCAACCACTGCCCGCTCTGCATCTTCCTCACGCCGAAACTGAGGAAAAGTCAGTCAGGGTGAACAATCAAACTCAGAAATCTTCAGAGGATTAGCTAGCAGCTCAAGGGCTGGACCGCTTTTAGTGATGGACCTCAAGCTGCGAGGCTTCAGTGGTGACCTTTAGGCATTGAAATGCCTTCACTTCTGGGCTCTGGGGGGACAGCAGGCACCTTGACATAAACATTGCCCACGAGGTGATCCCCCAGGTTGTCGCACACATTCATCTCTTCAATCTCCCCGTACTTCTCCTGCAGTTCGGTGAACACTTCCTGTGGAAGATTAGGAGGAAATCAGCTGAGCTCCCGGCCCACGGGAAACAACCCACCCCCGCCAACCCTCACCTCGAAGAAGTTATCATAGTGTTCTTGCACCTCCACGTCGCTCACGTGACCTGGAGGAGGGGGCAGGGTGGAATCAGGGGGCGGCCTGCTGGGGGCTGTCCGCCCTGCCCCCAACACCGGCCGCTTACTCACAGTGAGATCCGTCTGCGGTTTGGGCGGTGTTCTGTGGATTCCGATACAGGTTGAGCAGCACTATGGTCTGAACAGAATTTAAAAGGGGCAGGGCCTGAGCTCAGAGGGAGGGGTTATGAAGGTTGCGGGTAAGACCTCGCAACAGAGAAAAAAGCATAAACATCTTGCGTGCCTCAGCAACGCTTGCCCCTCAGAGAACCAGAAGCGGGTGTATCTAGCAGTGAGGGATAGCCCAGGGGTGTGGTCTGTACGTACGGGGGCGTGGCCAAGTTCCTGGGAGAAGAGCCTGAAGGTTGGGGGAGGAACCTGTAGAGGTCCGACAAGAAAAAAACCGGGCGATAGGGTGGGCCCTAGAAATCCGGAAAAGGCGGGACCTCGTGATGATGGACAACAGAAGGGGAATGGCCAGGAGGCGTTAACCCCCCAGGCTCCGCGCCGCGTCTCACCTGGCTGAAAGTCGGCTTGTTGTGAAGCCGGGAGCACCGGTCCCCGTGCCGGCAGGCCCCGATCTTAAAGTAAAAAGAGCAGTTAACCCTGAAAGAGGTGCAAAGACAGAGGTGAACCGAGGGCCAGGGAGCTGGACACCCCAGAAACACCGATCCACGCCGCCCAGCCACCAGGTTGCCAAGTGCCCCGTCCCCGGCCCCCCGAGGGGCCACTCCCTACACCCATTCTCACTTGTCCTTCTCAGTCCCGAATATCGATGCTAAATATTCAGCCATTTTTACCCAAACCCTCCAACTCTGTCTGCTATTTATGTCATTTCCGTTGCTTAAAAGCATTGGGAAGTGTAGTTCGCTGCCTCCGGACACTCAGAAACTCCCTAGTGCGCTTGCGTGATGGAGGCTCGCAGTCTCGGCACAGGCTCACCCAGTGGAGTTGCCTGAAGACGCATGCGCGCGGCGTTGCCTCACCAAAAAAACTACAATCTCCAGAGAAACTTGGGGCATCTCGCGCAAAAGTCCGTGGTTGAAAGTGGCAAAGGGGCCCAGACCGGAGGAAGTTAAGACTCCACTGGTGAGTCGGGGGTCGTTTCCGCACCCAAATAAACATAAAGAGCGTCTCAACCCAGTCAGCTTGCTGGTGGGGCCAGGGGTGCCCTTCTTCCAGAAAATCCACCCTTCAGTTTCTCTCCCTTTTGTCCTAATAGGGGCGTGGTTGTTTGTGATCCTTGGATCTGTCACTTAGGGTCAGGACTTGGGTCTTGCCCCGGACCCTCGGAAGACCGGCCCCAGCGCAACTATGAACTTGGAGCGGGTGTCCAACGAAGAGAAGTTGAACCTCTGCCGGAAGTACTACCTGGGTAAGGGCCGGTATCCTAGGGTACCCGAAGAGAGGGGGCGGGACTAGAGCGCCTGATGGAAGAGGGTCTGGGGGCCTGGGTTCTTGGGTCCAGAGGATGAAGTGGCTGGGGACGCCGACTCTTCGGTCCCAAGAGAGGAAGGGCCTGAGTCTTGCTGAAGGAGGAGACTGGGACCTCAATTTCTGGGTCCCAAAAGAGAAATGTTGCGGGGGGCTGGACTCCTGGTTCTGACAGGTGGTTGAGGACTAGGATTCTTGACTCCCAGGGAGGAGCCAGGATTTCTGAGTCCCTGATAGCAGAGAGAACCATTTCACTTAGGTTGTGGGAGAGGATCTTCCTACTGGACCTTTCAACAGGTGGGTGTTGGGAGGATCCTCATTTCTTCGTGTCCCAATCTTTTTTCTTCTCTTTAGGTGGGTTTGCCTTCCTGCCTTTTCTCTGGTTGGTCAACATTTTCTGGTTTTTCCGAGAGGCCTTCATTGTCCCGGCATACACGGAGCAGAGCCAAATCAAAGGCTGTGAGTCCAGGGCACAGATGAAGGGAGGCCATCAGGTGTAAGGAGGGGGACTCAAGAAGCCCTGGTGGGAGGGGATGACGGAGGGTCAAGAATCCTGGAACTTTGTGGAAGAGAAGAGAGGGCCGGTCTCAGGGAGACCACAGAGCAGGTGGAGGCCAACCTTTCCCTTCCTGTTCCCTCTTACAGATGTCTGGCGCTCAGCTGTGGGCTTCTTCTTATGGGTGATTGTACTCTCCACCTGGATCACTATCTTCCAGATCTACCGGCCACGTTGGGGCGCCCTTGGGGACTACCTCTCCTTCACCATACCCCTGGGTACCCCCTGACAGCTTCTGTACAGGCCTGAGGACCAGGATGGGCTCCTCTACTCCAAGCCCACTCTCAAGCCCTTAAGACTTGTTCCTGTCTCCTATGTTCTCTGCTGACATCCCCCAATAAAGGACCCTAATTCTCAATATTGACTTCCTGGGATCTTTTGGAGATTGAAGGATAAGATGATTTGGGGTGTTTTGGGGTTTTTTTTGCCCGCCATGCACACACCTTGTGAAATTTTATTTTCCCAGCTAGAGATTGAACCCAGGCCCTCTGGGCGCTTGGCAGTGAGAGCATGGAGTCCCAACCACTGGACTGCCAGGGAATTCCCTAAAATAATTATTAATATTCAGGAACATTTATTGGTTGCTTACTTTGTATTAGGCTTAGTGCTTCAAACATGATGTGCATTAGTTTACTGTATACTACTCATAACTGTCAAAAATAGGAAACTTCTTGCTTGGGAACACTCTTTTACAGATTTGGAACCAAAAAAGGAATAGTACTTCCATTAGTAGGGGCTGTTATCCTGTACTGGTAGTTATGTGAATTTAAAAATATTTACTTTTCCACTGGGCTTCATTATTCTCATCAGAAATGTGGATCACAACACTACCCCCTAGAATTTATCTGGGCCAAGGCACATGTGGTAAACGTAAGTTCCCCATTTTCTGAAGGAGACTGTAGCAATAGGCAAGTATTCAATTGCTTTATTAGAGACGGCTTCCTTGACCATCCTATTTAAAGTTTCAGTCCCCCTCCTGGGTACTCCCCATGTCTCTTTCAGGCTATATTCTTTTTCCTATTACATTGCATTTAAAATGTTTCTGCTTGTTTATTGTTTATCTTCCATTCTCTATAAGCTCATTAGGGCAAGGATTTTTATCGTTTTGTTCACTGCGGTGTCCCCAGTACCTAGAGAAGTACCTGGCACGCTAATATTCGCTAAGTGAATGAGGCTAAACTTGAAAAGAGATTAACAGGGAGCTAGCTGGCACCTAGCGAGTGCTCAGTAAGAGGGAGCCCCGCCTAACCCCAGATTTGTTTTCCTCTTAGGGATAAAGAGACTTCCACGGTTAAATAACTCCTGTTCAATAGCTAAACTGATGTTACTCAAAGCTTCTAACTCTCCAAGTTCTAAGCAGCAGCCTCGCGATGCTCTGATCCTTCGTTTCCCACCGTGCGTTACTTCTACCGAGTCTCGGAAGTTAGAACCACGTCCCAGGAAGAGCCCCGGGATGTCGTTGGTTTGTTTCCGGAAACCAGGCTCTAGGAAGGTGGGACTGAGAGCTGGGAGCCGACAGCGGCAGCTATTAATTGGCCACGATATGGGATTGACGGTTGCACTGACTAATGGGAACAAAGAACTGCCGAGAGGGCCCGCCCACAGAAGGAACAGGAGGAGGTGGCGGCATCCGCGTCCGTCGCGGCCGGACACTGCTTAGGGCGGCGGACTGGCTACACATGAAGCTTACCTTTGACCTCTCCCCGTCTGCCTCCGGCCTTGACTTGTGACATTAGGCTCTTTTGGGCTCCTCTGGCCCAGCTACCCAGATCCCAGACCCCAACCATGTTCCCGGTGAAGGTGAAAGTGGAGAAATCAGGTGAGGATCCCGAGGTTGGGGGCAGGTAAGGGAGCAGCGGACTGATCAGTGTAAGGGAGCCCCATTAAACAGGATTATCGCGATAAGGTGGACTGCGTGACTTCTCCCTGCAGCCCATATGACTACCGCTGTCAGGCATCGATCGAGCGACTCTGGCCACCTTGATACCCTCCCTAACTGTTCAGGATAGGTTTGAGGCTATGTGGTGGCCTGGAAGTGTGGTGCAGTCCCACATAGGGAACCCGAACCGTGCGACTCCAAGAAGGATTCTTTTCTTGGCTCTACCTCCATTTCCCCCTTTCTAGCAGTGGTCTTGAGTCAAGCATTATGCTGATAACCTGAAGTACAGGAAAGCTTTTAATCTTTGCACTCACTGTATCCCAATAATCCTAGGGGATTAATAATTCCTATTTCCTAGGAAGTAGGAAATATAGATAGGGAAACTGAAGCTGAGAGAGAGGAAGTCATTCTGGTTTTGGGCCAAGCTGATGGGAACCCAGGGCTAGCACGTTATGGGTGGTGGGAGAGACCTGGAATCCAGACCAAGTAAAATGACATGAGATAGTAAATGCTATAAGTGGTCAATAAGAAAAAAAAAAACAAGAGAAGGTAAGGAGATCAGGAGTGAGGCAAAGTGAGGGAGAGAGTGATAAGTGAGGGAACAGCAAATCTGACAAAGGAAATGGCTTTGAAATGGCAGAGAAGTGAAAGATTTCTCTGGCATGTTCAAGGGCCAGCAGGGAGGCCAGAGTGGCTGGAGCAGAGCAAGTGAAGTGAGGTAGAAAGGTGAGGAGATGAGAGCAAAGAGGTGCTCTTGTGGGCCCAGGTTATGACTTTGGCTTTTGCTCCAAGGGCAATGGGGAGCCAAGGGAGGGTTTTAAACCACAGAGGAAGTCTTTACAAGATGCCCCCTCCAACTGCCAAAAAATGCCCCAAAAATCGTGGGTGGAAGAGTGAAGGGGGTCTGACCACAAATGAGGGTGTTGAGGAAGGAGTAGGCAGGGTCATGGAAGCCTGTGAACACCAGGCTGACCACTAGGACTCTGCCTCAGGGGGCACTGCAGAGTTCTGGAGCATTCTAAGCAGGGAAAGATCAGGATCAGGTTTGGCTTTAGGAAGATGCCCTTGGCCACCTTGTGGAGGGTGAATCAGAAGGGGAGACCGAGGCTGGGGGCCCAGGGGGAGGAAGGGACACGACAGATAGACTAGGGAGGTGAGAGAGGGGAGAGACCCTCAGGAGACAAGTAGACAGGTTGTGGGGTGGGCAGGGAAGGGAGAGCAGTGACCATGTTGAGACCGAGAAAAGGACTGGGTGACAATAGGGATATCCCTGAAATGGCAGTCCAGGAAAAAAGGATACATTTAGAGACACTGAGGCCAGTGTGGGACCCAGTCCGTGGAAGGAGCCTGGGGGGATGTCCAGGGGGAAGTGTCCGGGAGTCCATGGGATTCCAAGATCTGAGGTTCAGGAGAGAAGCAGGGACTGGGGAAAGACACTGGGCATGAGCCATACCTTGGCTCCTACCCAAGGCTCTTTGCTAGAGAATCTCAGCTGCTCCCAGCCCCACATCCCCACCCTGTCTCCTCTGAGTAATGTCTCCTGGCCTCTTCAGGAAGTCTCAGTGCTGGCTAGTCATGTCCCCGAGTGTCCTTCCGGGCTCTGAGCACTAGTTCAGAGCTCCTATTATTTGGAAGAGAAGAATGAACACCCCACAAGAAATGTAAGGAGATTTATAACGTTATCACCTCCGTAAGTTCTGTGATGAAGAGACACAAACACACAGGTTCTTAGGGCCAGGCTGGGACTGTGGCATGCAGGAAGGTGGGCCCAGATCTCATTTCCTGGGGGGAAGAAAGCCCCAAATGGGTATTTTAGGTGAAATCTCCCAACTATTCAAATGTAGTCATCTCATTCAGATTTAACAGATTTGAAATAACCCCACTACCTTAGCAAACGAAGTGCATTTTGGGACTAGATTCTGGACCCAGTTTGAGCCCCTGCCTTATAATGTCCACTCTGGAGCCAAATGACCTGGTGTACATCTTCAGCCTTTCAATTTTCTAGCTGTGTAACTTTGGGCAAGTAGCCTATCCTCTCTGTGCCTCAGTTTCATCATCTCTGAAATGGGGATAAAAATCATATCCACCTGCCAGGGTTGTAAAAACTTGATGGGTTGATAAACATGATGTGCCTGGAACAATGCTTGGCACATAATAAGCTTTCATATACAGCATAGGTTTATTTAAACCTCAAAACAGTCCTAGCAATAGATATCATTTGGAGACCCATTTTCAATATGAGGAAACAGGCTCAGTGAGGTAAGGTGATTCACCTTAGATCACACATGAGCATGTAGGTCAACCCTGGAAGCCAGAGCTCTTGCTCTTTAGTAGGCTCTGCCCACTATACCCTCCCAGCACGCCTGGCCCAGCCAAACGATTGGATATGCATGCCCTTCCCTGGTCCAGCGGCTGCCCACCTGGCTTGGGCCTGGGAAGTGACTCCTGCTTGGTACCCTCCCTCTTCCCCAGAGTTGGAGATGGCCAAGGCCCGGAACCAACTGGATGCTGTTCTGCAGTGTCTGCTAGAGAAGAGTCACATGGACAGGTTGGGATCTGACCCAGGACAGGGTCACGGGAAGTTGGGGGCCCTAGTGGGTGGGACCCTCTGGTTGTGGGTAGGACCCCAGAGACTGACTTAGGAAGGAAGGGGCCCAATGGATGAGGCCACTGGGTACTTTCCCACCCTGGGCCCTGGGAACCCTGAGCATGAAGTTCTCTTCTGCTACCAGGGAGCGTCTGGATGAGGAACCTGGGAAGACCTCCTCAGACACCCACAACAAGTAAGTTTTATTGATGGGATCTGTGTCTGAGGGTTTGTGGTAGATAACTTCTTTCCTCATCTGAGCCCTGACCCCCGAGCCCCGTGCTTTCTCCATCACAGTCTTAACCATTCTTCATGTACAAAAGCTATGGAGCAGCAGAAACTTAGGTCCCCTGATGATGGCACGTCAGCCTGCAAGGGGTGGGACCCAAGGCCTCAGGGTTTGGTGGGATCTCTATGAGCTCATTCACAGTACCCCCAGGGTGCTCTTTGAGGGGTTGTGAGCAGGCATTCGTTTAAGGGCAAGCCTGCTGACATGACACCCTGTCTCTCCCCACAGGGATTGCTCCATCACGGCCACTGGCAAACGGTAAGGTGGCAGGGGCCCCACCAGGTGATGAGAGGTCCCTAGTCCCCACCCCGGTCCTGATGTACTCCCTCCCCACACAGACCATCTGCCCGATTCCCCCACCAGCGGAGGAAGAAGAGGAGGGAGATGGATGAGGGGCTGGCTGAGGGAGGGCCACAGCGATCCAGTGAGTAGGCGATGGCCCTCGAGGACGGGCAGTGATTGAGGGGGCTAGGCAAGGATGTTCATACCCCTCCTACTCACCCCACTCTAGACACGTATGTGATCAAGCTGTTTGACCGGAGTGTGGACTTGGCTCAGTTCAGTGAGAACACGCCACTGTACCCCATCTGCCGAGCCTGGATGCGCAACAGCCCCACAGTGCGCGAGCGTGAACGTTCACCCAACTCGCCGCTGCCGCCCCTGCCTGAGGATGAGGAGGTGAGATGGGTCCTGCCCAGCAGCCAGGGAGTGCAATGGGTAGGCAGTCACAAGGTACCCTCGCTGGCAGACAAGAATACCAGTGACTCCTGCATCTGGTGAGGCACACAGATAGGAACCCTTAGGCCAGGGCAAAAGCTGGAGTGCCCTAGAGCAGACAGACATGGCTTTCTGGTCTGAGAGGCAGAGGAGACAGGGTCCCTGGGTAAATAGATGTGCCCTCCAAGATCAGAAGTCACCAAGAGCTGAGAGACTAGGCAGGGGTCTTTAGGGCAACCAGGTATAGCCACCTGGTCTAGGGGAGCAGATGGCAACCCCCTGGGCTAGGAATGGAGGTCTCCATAGATGGAGGTCTCTATGCTGGGCAGGAGTGATCAGGGGTCCTTGGAGCAGACACATGACTCCTAAGTTCAAGTCCCTAGAGAAACCTTCATGTCTTTTGTTGCTGGGGAAGGTGTGAAATGTATGCCCCTGCCCCTCTTCTCTGACTCTCTTGGGTCTGGTGTGGGGTCCTTGTATCCCCAGGGTTCCGAGGTCACCAACAGCAAGAGTCGTGACGTGTATAAGCTGCCTCCACCCACAGCTCCCGGGCCACCTGGAGACATCTGCAGATCCCGAATTCCATCCCCGCTGCAGCCTGAAACCCAGGGTACCCCTGATGATGAGGTGAGTATGCTGGGCTGGCTCAGGGCCATGGGGCAGGTGTTGTGGGGTGTGAGCGTGGTCACCCAGCCTGGCGTCTCTGTCATGCAGCCCTCCGAGCCTGAGCCCTCACCCTCCGCACTTATCTACCGTAACATGCAGCGCTGGAAACGTATCCGCCAGAGGTGAGCATCCCCACACCGCTTGTTCTCCATGGCCTCTGCTCCAACTGCTGAGTCCTCCCTCTGCCTTCCCCCCACCCCCACTGCAGGTGGAAGGAGGCATCTCATCGGAACCAGCTTCGTTATTCAGAGAGCATGAAGATCCTACGGGAGATGTACGAGCGACAGTGATGTTCCCCTGTCCCCACCCCCATCCCAATAAACATTCCCCTCCTCCACACTGGTCTCCATTTGCTACAGCCTGTCCTTCCTGGATCAGACATAAAGCAGTTTGCACAGCTCTAGCACATTTATTGGGGGAGTGGGCCTAGGTAGGGGATGGGGCATCAGGGAATTTGAGGAGGGAGAAAGATTGTAGGGAATTAAAGAAAGTGGCTGCTTGGTTGGGTCTTGGAGAATAAGGGGAGGGGTGTTGTGGTTGGAGATTTGGGGGTCAAGACAAAGTGACTGAGGAGTTCTGGATAGTGTGAGATATCTGTGCAGACTCTGGGGAGGAGGGGTGGGTATCTGTACAGTTTGAGGTTGAGGGTTCTGGTTGGCTTAGAATAGGAGTACAAGGGTAGGGTCAGAAAAGGGGTTCAAGGATCTGGGAGTGGCTGGCTGAGGTTTCAGATTAGAAGATGGGTTGGAGGGAGAGGGTGAGAAGTGGTGTATCTGGTTGGAATGAGGGGAAGGATCCAGAGTCTTGGGGACCAGGCCAGGATGGTCCAGGGTGGGAGGTCTGTGCAGAGTCTTGGACATTTGAGAAAGGGGGATTATGCTTGACTGGCCTAGGGTGGGGGCAGGGCTGTCTACACCATAATCTTCGGTGGCGGATCGGATTGAAATGGGGTGAGGGGATGTTTTTCTAGAAAAGCCAAAAGGAAATAGGGAGTTTGAAGTGGGGTTATATGCCAAGTGGGGTTGGTGGAGATGAAAGACTAGCTGAGGGATTGTGGTTGTAGGGTCTGGAAGTTAGGTGTCTGGAGATTTGAAAGCACAAGAAGGTGTGAGAGCCGGAGTGTCAGTGGAAAGTAAGTTATCAGGGATGAGTAGGTTGGAAGGTTCAAGGCACATCCCAGACTGGGTGGGCGGGTAGTCTTGGCGCGCGCTGGGGACATCTGGTTGGGCGGAGTCAGATCGGCTTTAAAAGGGCGGGGGCGCTGAGGCGGCTCCCACGGTTCAGGTGTGCCCTGACCCCTACTTGGCAGCCGCCCCGGGCGGCGACTGCAGTGGGGCCTGGGCCGGCGCAGGTGCGGCCTGGATGGAAAGGACGCCCTCAGGGGATAGCGCGGACGTCACGGCCGCAGGGTCCACGCCAGGCGGCAAGCGGTAGCGGCGGTGGAACTCGCGCGAAATGTATCCGTGCTCATCCTGGAGGGAGAGAGGCTTAAGAGGCTCCGCCAGGTTCCCGTAGGTGCCCCGCCCCTCCCGCCTGCGGATCCCGCCTACTCGTTCTGGACCCGCCCCCGCCAGCGGGCTCACCGGGCGCTCCTCGTGGCGCGCATGAACTTCCACGTGGTCGCCAACCACCTTGACGGCAATTTCCTCGGGTGAGAAGTGTTTCACATCCAGCAGCACCGAGAAATGCCCGGGGTCGGTCGATACCTGCGCACAACCTGATGGTCATCGGGCGGGGCACGGCTCCCGGGGGCCCAGCAAGGCCCCTCCCCTCGGCTCCCCTTTGGTTCCGGTGCTGCAGCCTATTCTGGCCTCCGGAACTGGGGGGTCCCCTTTCCTACTCTTAGCCACCCAGGACCTCTTTACCCAGAATAACTGGCATCATCCCTCCCCCTGTAGCCACCGGGGATTCCCCCCTCATCCAGGGTGATGAGGGTCCGTCCCTTGCCCTCCAAGGTCAGGGACCGCTGCCCTCACAGGGTGAGGCCTGCCGACTCCCCCAGAGTTAACAACCTCGTAGTCCGTGTATCCTCCTGGGCACTGACTCCTCAGCCTCCTTCCCCTCAGAGCCCCTAGGCCCCTTACTGCTCCACCTCCGCCAGAAATCGCCAAGAAGCCTCCTCCCGGATTCTCCAGAGTCCTCTTTCTACCCTCCCGCTCGAGTTAACGAGATTGCTTGAGCCCTCAGCAGTTATTAGTACTCCTCCCCCACTTCTGAGTGTCCAAGTTTCTCAAGTTGCAGGACCCTCCTTCCCCTCTGCCTCTCCATGAGACACACACAGTCACCACCCACAGTCTCCAAACTCTCTTCCTCAAGAATAACAAAAAATTTCCTCCCCTCCCCCGGAGTCACTGGGAGCCCCACGCCCTTCAGAATGACTGGCCCCCCCCCTTTTCCCCAGATTCCGTGGGTCCCCAGCCTCCTTCAGAATCCCCAAGACACCCCTTCAGAGTGAGCATCCCCACCCGTTAGGAACCCAGCCCTTACACTCCTCTGGGACGTGAGACCCTCCTCACACCGCCTGGGCCCTCCCACCCGATTAAGGGAAACGACCTCTGAGAATGCATACTCCGGCAACTCCGGAAGCCCCTCTGAGTGGCCGGACTCTCCACCCCGCTCAAAGTCAAGGGACTTTCCTTAACCCCCCTCAGGGTGACCGAGGACCCCAGCCTTGGAAGTAGTCGGGTTACCGCCCCTCCCCCAGGTCTGCACCTGGGCGGTAGGCAGCGCCACGCTGGGTGCGCGCAGGTAGTAGGGGGCCAACGCGGCAGGGCAGAGCGCAGCCAGCTCGGCCTCCAGCAGCCCCTCGCCGAAGCGCTGGTCGAAGAGGCGCCCGGGAGCCGACAGCCCAGGCAAAGGGGCCGAGGCGCGGCGCAGCCAAGACGGCTGCACAGGCACCGGGATCTCCATCCTGCTCCGCCTTCGCCCTAGGCTCCGCAGTGCCCCAGCGAGCGCCGCCGCTGCTTTATAGTACGCCCTGTGTCCGCCCCTCGGCGGGCGGCCCGGGGACACTGGGACCGCGGCCAGAGCCGGCCATTAATAGAGCCTTATTTAGACAGCCCAACAATGACTTGGCCATTTATTAAGCGCCTGCTGAATGCCAGCAAGGTATCATTCCCTAATTTCCCGAAAGAAAAACTAAGGCTGAGGAGGCGGAGCCTAGCCAAAGTGGGGTGCAAGCGTGGCGTTAGGGACCTACAGCCTGAGAAACCCACCAAAGAATTCCCAGTCCCTTTAATCCACCCCCGCCCCGAAGGTGCTCTGAGGATGACGCAGATGCCGGTCTTGGGAGCAGATTCCTGGGTAGAGGGAATGCAGTAGCTGGGCCAGGCTGTCAGGAGGACACAGAACAGACCCTATTCCCATTTGACCAGGGCCCTGGACCCAACCCCCGGCAAGCCGGGCCTAATTCTGTGCGTCTGACTCAGCCTCGGGTGCGCTGGACAGCGGGGTCTGCCAGGTGAGCAGCAGCCAGGGGGCGCGGGCAAGAACAGTCCAGGCTGGCCCCGCGGGGGCCGCACGCTGGGGCCCGAAATAGCTCGTTATGATCCAGCCACCTCGGCCGGGAGCCCAGGCTTGGCACTTGGAGCAACCAGCTGCTCCCGGAGCAAGACGGAAGTGGTTAGAAGATCTGGAGGGACTGGTAGACTTCTGGACTGATGAAGGGACGGCGGCTAGAGAGGGGGTAGGCTCCCTGATGGCCCCTGCAACGGAAAAATCCGTAGTTAAATTGGAATCTGGATGAGATTTAGACAGCAAGACGAGGGGTGGTTAGAATACCAGTCTACAGCAAAGAGAGAGTACATTGGAACCTCCTCCTAACCGCGAGCCCAGCCTCGGATCCTTTCCATTGGTCCACGGGCTTGCCAATTACTGCAGCTCGCTACCGTTCCCCAATCAAACATGCCCTCTCATTCCCGTTACAGCCAATTGTGAGGCACCTCCCTTTGGCCATTGTCAATTACTTTTATTTTCCTCTCTATCATTGGTCGCCTTAGAGACCGCTCTCTTCCCGCGCCTGCAGTCCCAAAGAGGGGCGGGGTTATAGGGTATTGCTAAGCGACAAAGATGCGCTCCGGGTGAGTCCGGTGACCTAGCAGAGCAGGCGGAATCGGCGAGGTAGCTGCAGGATGGACTTCAGGTGATGAATTACAGGAAGCCTAGGGAGGATCAAGGGTGAGAGTAACACAGCCTAAGATCAGGTTTGCTACGGTCCGGAGTCAAGTGTGTTCAACCTTGCTGGAACTACAACTCCCAAGATGCTCCACAGCCTTAAGCGGCTCCGACCTTGGACTTTACCACTGCGGGGGTTTCATAGCGTTTTACGTTCCGTTAAGTGGCCCTAAGGGCTTTTTTTTTTCCTCTCTAAAAGTGTCCGGGGGAACCTTGGGAATTAAGATTCGTAATTTTGAATTTGCTCCCATACTACCACGGGTGTCTTGCTTAGGCGGAGCCCAGTGACTATAGGAATTGTAATCCGTCTACCCCTCTCCTTAGTGTCCCAAGGACTTATGGGAAATATACAGTGACAGGGTTTAGCCTTGGCTCTTCTCCTGACTTCCACTTCAGAATCACCTGAAACACTGCAAAACAGATGTATGACGATGCCCAGCCCCCTTCCAGATATTCTGATTCTTTTGATCTTGGGTGAGGACCACGCCTCTGTATTTTTAAAAGACTCCTCTTAGACTGGATCCAGGGTTACGAATCACCAACCAGCAGTTCCCGGGTTCTCTTTTGAGACTGCTCCAAGGACTGGTGGGAATCGTGCCTCCAGTGTCATTATCTTGAATGTACAGTGGTGCTTCATGGAAATTTTAGTTCGTCTCTTCCAGGATTCCGTGGGAACCGTAGTGTGGTTTGAAGCCACTACTGGCCATCCTGAAGCCAAACCTGGCACCCCCAGGTGAGGACACCCCACAGAGAGTGCTGTGTGCCAACCAGTAACAAGGGAGTGACGACTAGAGGGAAGGAAGACGTGATGAGAGATGGGGGTGAGAGATTAAAAGGCCTCTCCTCTCTTCCCCATGGCCTTGCCCTTGTCCTCCACCACCTAAATCCCTTGTCACCTCCCTAATCACTCTGAGTTGTTGCCATTGTGGGATGTGTTTCCTCCCCTCTGGACTGAGATTTCGTATGTGTCTTCATTTCCCTACAGGGATGACTCCTCAGCCTCACTTTTTCTTCTCTTCACCTCCTCTATATTAGACCCTGAGCCCATCCAGATCCCAGAGATCCAGACTTCCAGAAGCTTCCAAGGCTCTGGCCACAGGCCCCAGCTCCCCTGAGCTGTTTGAGGAGTCCTGGCCATCCAGCTCAGGGACCCCTTCCCCACCCAGCACCGCTGAGGGCCAGATGAGAGCCTCCCCACCACCCATTGTGACTGACAGTGGGGACTCCGTGGTGGCCAAGTAAGTTCCAGTAGCTCTCAGGGAAAAGAAGGGTTTGGATCAGTGCGAGGGGGCAGACATCCATAATAATCATCCTAGCCAGAGCTGCACTTTTAGGACCATGCTTCATTCATGTTACCAAGTGCTCTGGAGCTAGATTCAAATCCAGGCTTTATCACTGTACAATCCTGGCCTCAGTTTCTTCATCTGTAAATTGAGGATATTAATAGCACATATGTTCTGGGTCTCTTTTAAGTTTTCAATGAATTACCATCAGTGCTGCATCTGTAACAAAGAGTGAGCCACATAGTGAGCACTGGGATTTGTAGGATCCAAGTTCAGCTGCTATAATAAGGAGTCCCAAATGAATCGTGCCTTAAACAAGAGTGTTTATCAATATGTCTCCCTCATGTAACAGTCCAGGCAGAAGCAACCAGAGCTGATATGGCAGCCCCTAAGTGAGGTGTCAGAGACACAGTTTCCTTCTCTCTTGTTGCTCTCCCTTCCCTAGGCTGTTACCCTTTCCTTCATGGCCCATAATGGCTCCCAGCCACATCCACTTTGCAGAATTGCATCTTGTGGTCAGGAATATACATGGCCATAAATCTGCAAGGGTATCTGGCAAATGTATTTATAGAAGAGTGGCTATGTCCCCAGGGTTATATCATCTTACATAATATTGCATTACTGTATAAGAAAGGAGAACAGATGCTGAGGATCAACTACCAAGTGTTGCTATGGTGCTATATACATTGACTATTGTGATTATTATTATTATTTTGGGGTGCTCCTCATCCCACCCACCTCCCAATTCTCTGATGCTCACAGGTACATAAACCGGTTCCGACAGGCTCAGCCCACAAGCCGAGAAGAACGCCAGTCTGCAGGCCCAACCCCAGCTGACTTTTGGTGGCTGCGGCCTGAATCTTCAGACCCTGGCAGTCAACTTGCAGCAGGTACCTGCTTCAGTCTCATCTCCTCCTGAGCAATACCCCCAGCAGCTCCTCTACCTGCCCCCCACTAAATCAATTGGGGCATCTCAACAGGAGCCAGTGAACCAGAAGGAAGACGCAACACAGCAGCCCTGACTCATGCTAAGGTGGCCTGTGCATCGAAGGCTAAGGCTGTGGCACCCCTTCAGGAAATAAAGCAGGTGAGACTGCCACCCACTTCTGTCCCTCCTTACCTGGACTGATAGCACCAGCCCTGAGATAGAACTAGAGTCAGAAATTCCCTGGTGATCTAGTGGTTAAGACTCTCCACTTCCAATGCAGGGTGTGCAGATTCGACCCTTGGTCAGGAAATTAGATCCTATATGCCACTGCATGGCTCAGCCAAAAAAGAAGAAGGAAAAAAACCAAACAAACATGTAGTTAGCATTAGAGTCAAACCCCAATTCAAGGAACCCTAAACAAAAAAGGGAGGCTTTGTTAGCTAGTGTAATCAAGAAATCCAAAACTAGATGCTTTTGAGCATAGCTGAATCCAGGTGATTGAACAATATTGGGAGGAACTCAACTCTCATGGCTTTCGGTTCCTCCTTGTTTGGCTCAATCTCAGGTAGGCTTTCCCCTCAAAATAGCTAAGATGTCTCCAGTAGCTGTAGGCGTCTGATATATTTGATTACTCCAGTGAAAAGAAAAAGCTTTTCCAATAGCTCCATCCAAAGCCCCAGGACTTACTCTCATTCGCTCATCTTTGTGAGCCAGTCACTGTAAACTGGAGGACAGAGCACTGTGACTAGCCAGGCCTGATCAGGAAGGTAGGGTCAGCCCTTCTACTATAACAGTGACTACACTGAGGGTTATGGATCCACAGAGGGAAACCTGGTCTGTCTTGCCTAAGGAGGAGGAGCAGATTGTCTGCCAGCATGTGAGGGTGCCAGGTGGAACGTAGACTTGCATTCAGGCCCTCTGTCCAGAGCCCCTTTCCCAGAAGCCTTTGCGATGGGGACTGGGCTCTGACCCCCTCTCACCTCACAGAGTCTCAACACATGGAACTCATCCCTGCTGGACTTGGAGACACTGAGCTTGCAAAGCAGAGCTGCCAGGCTGCTCAAACGCAGGTGCGTCCCCCACCCGCATCATCCTCCCCAGTCCATCCTCTCCGGGCCCAGGCTGCTGCCTCTGAGACCCCGGTGGCCTCACTTCTGCCTTCTACCTCTAGCAAGGCCTCCGTCTCCTCCACCTCCTCCCTCAGCCCCAGCGATGGCGGCAGCTCCTCATTCCCCATCAGCTCTGATGGCCTCTCTCCCTTCTCCATGACCTTCACTCCTGACTCCATCAAGGACCCTGACTTCACGGCACAAGGTGAGTGCTGGGAGGCGAGGATGAGGGCAGTCTGGGTACAAATTCCAACTTTTTGACTTATAGCTCTGTGACCTTGGGCTTCTTTGCGCTTTGTTTACCCACCTGTAAAACAGGGATAATAACTGTATTCCCCTGCTGTAGGTGTCGTGAGGATTGAAAGAGTTGGTGAATACATGGAACATGCAGCATGGCTCTGTTAACAGTACCTATCGTGGGAGGACTTCCCTGGTGGTCCAGTGGTTAAGACTCCACACTGCCAGTGCAGGGGGTTTAGTTTCAATCCCTGATCAGGGAACTGAGATCCTGCATGCTATGAGCCGTGGCCAAAAAAATTAAGAAAGCATACGCAGTAGCTCCCATGAGTATGCAATTTCTCTCTCTGCATCCTGTCTGCAGTTCTGAACACGAAGCTCCAAAATCAGAAGGCTTGTTACAAATTTGGCACCACAGCTGATTTGGCAGCAAAATTTGACCTAAACAATATGAAGAGTATTTATATATCTATCTCATTTAGGATGAAGTCATCCTTTTTTATTGAGGCATAGTTGATTGACAATATTCTATTAGTTTAAGGTAGACGACATAGTAATCCAAATGTTTATAGATTATACTCCATTTGAAGTTATTTGCGGAGATGGTGATTTAGTGTCAAACTGTAGCCCACCAGGCTCCTCTGCCCATGGGATCTCCCAGGCAAGAATACTGGAGTGGGTTGCCATTTCCTTCTCCAGGGGATCTTCCGGACTCAGGAATAGAATCCATGTCTCCTGCATTGCAGGCAGATTCTTTGTCACTTGGCCACCAGGGAAGCTCTTAACATTATTAGGTTAGCCAAAAAGTCCATTTGGTTAGTGAATACATTATTCAGTAAAGTTCTTGGTGAGAATGAAGAGTATGTCTTTTATTTTCACTTAAAACCAAACAAAATTTTTGGCCAACCCTATATTCTAAACTATTGGCTATCTTCCCTGTGCTCCACAATATATCTTTGTAGCCTATTTATTTTATACACAGTAGTTTTTACCTCTTATCCCCTGTCCCTATCCCACCCTTCCCCTGCTTCCCTCTACCCTAACCACTAGTTTTTTCCTTATATCTGAGTCAATTTCTGTTTTGTTATATTCATTTGTTGTATTCTTTCAGTTCTACATATAAGTGATAAAATATGGTATTCATCTTTCTCTGTCTGACTTATTTCACTAAGCATAATATCTTCCCCCCACCCCCAGAAAAGAACCATTTGTGTTGTTGCAAGTGGTAGAATTTCATTCTTTTTTAATGGATGAGTAATATTCCATTGTATATATACACCACATCTTCTTTATCCATTCATCTGTTGATGAATACCAAAGTTGCTTCTGTATTTTGGCTATTGTAAATAATGCTGCTGTTGGGGTGCATGTATCTTTTCAAATTACTGTTTTCATTTTCTTTAGATATATACACAGGAGTGGAATTGCTGGAATGTATGATAGTTCTATTTTTAGTTTTTTGAGGAATCTCCATGCTGTTTTCCATTGTAGCTGTACCAATTTAAACACATTCCCATAAACACTGTACTACAAGGGTTCCCTTTTCTCCTCATCTTTTCCAACGTTTGTTATCTGTGGTCTTTTTGATGATAACCATTTTGAAAGATATGAGGTGATTATCTCATTGTGGTTTTGATTTGCATTTCTCTGATGAGTAGTAATGTTGGGCATCTTTTAATGTGCCTGTTGGCCATCTGTCTTATTTGGAAAAGTGTCTGTTCAGGTCTTCTGCCCATCTTTTTTTTAAAAAAAAAAAAAAAATTTTTATTTCGTTTGTCAGAGCCTGAGTTTGGAAGCACTCATGGAGTCATCCTTTGGGGATGGCACTGACACTGATAAAATAGTCTCCGCATCAGAAGAGCTGCCATATGCACAGGGTTAAAATTACTCACAGCTCAGAGTAAAGGGAGGAATAATACAAAGTGGGGCAGGGGTGGGGGTTGTCTAGTGCTTTTCCAGATGTGAACCTGCTTCCACCTGCTCCCGCACCCCTCCTCTGCCACAAGCCTCATGGAAAGCAAGGGACCATGGGCAGGGCTGCTCTCCACTTGGGGCTGCTGGGCAGCGAGGCCAGGCACCCAGGAAATGGCCTCAGTTGTCCTCAGGCAGATTCTACCCATCTTTTAATTAACTTTTTTTTTTTATGTTAAGTTGTATGAGCTGTTAATCCCTTGTTGGTCGTATCACTTGCAAATGTTTTCTCCCATTCAATAGGTTGTCTTTTTGTTTTGTTGATTGTTTCCTTTGCTGTACAAAAACTTTTAAGTTTAATTGGGTCCCATTCATTCATTTTTGTTTTTGTTTCCTTTGTCTTACGAGACATATCTACAAAAATATTGCTATGCCATGCCTATGTTTTCTTCTAGGAGTTTTATGGCTCAGATCTTACATTTAGGTCTTTAATCCATCTTGAGTTTATTTTTGTGTATGGTGGGAGAAAACGTTCTAATATTCTTTTACATGTAGCTGTCCAGTTTTCCTGGAGAAGGCAATGGCACCCCACTCCAGTACTCTTGTGCCTGGAAAATCCCACGGACGGAGGAGCCTGGTAGGCTGCAGTCCATGGGGTCGCAAAACTTCCCTTTCACTTTTCACTTTGATGTGTTGGAGAAGGAAATGGCAACCCACTCCAGTGTTCTTGCCCGGAGAATCCCAGGGATGGGGGAATCTGGTGGGCTTCTGTCTATGGGGTCGCACAGAGTCGGACACGACTGAAGTGACTTAGCAGCAGCAGCAGTCCAGTTTTCCTAGCAGCACTTATTGAAGAAACTGTCTTTTCCCCATTGTATATTTTTGCCTCCTTTGTTGTAGATTAATTGGCCATAAGTGTGTGGGTTCATTTCTGGGTGCTTTGATCTATTCTATTCATCTGTGCCTGTTTTTGTGCCAGTACCATACTGTTCTGATTACTGTGGCTTTGTAGTATAGTCTGAAGTCAGGGAGTAAATATTCATACTACTATGAATCTTATGAAATTTTTGTTTTTGTAAGTAAAAAACGGTTGAATAATGGCAATTTCACACGTTCAACTATATACTAGTGTGTTTGAGTCTGATGTTCTGACCCAGACCCCTGTCAATCCTATACATACGTAGCAACTTGACTAAAACATGCAAAGTGTTGAACTCTCAAATTTCTGCCCCTGAGATTTCAGGGGTTGGGTTAAAGATGTGGGTTACTATTTTGTCATCACTGTTGTTACTATTACTCTGTGCCCCAGTTCCTGGAATGCAGTGGTAGCCAGGAAAGATTCTCTCCATATCTCATGGGACTCCCATGAGTGGGGACAGGCAAGCAGAGAGAACAGAGTGCTATTTGTTCATTTGAGTGATCTTGCCCAAGCTGTTCCCTGATTCTTTGATCCATCCAAGCTTCTCTTTTTATTCACTTCTCCTTCCTGATCCTCAGTTTCCTCATCTGTAAAATAGGGATAAACCTACTACATACTTCATAAATTTTTTGCAGAGTAAATGTATGTATTGTTTTATACAACACACATTGAATACATGTTGCGTGTGAAGCCTGTGCTCGAGATTGGGGATTCGTTAGTGAACCAACCATACATGGTCTCACCTTCATGGTCCTCACAGAATAGTGAGTGTGGGGCACAGAATAGCTGCATAACTCCACAAACAAATATAAGTAGAAATGAGGGTCATGCAGGGGAGACTTGTGATACTGGGATGTCAGAGAAGGCCTTCCTGGAAGAGGTGCTATCTAAGTGGAAACCTGAATGATGAAGGTGAGGAGTATAGCCCTGTAGCCTGTACAAAGGACCTGAGGTGGGAGGGAGCACAATGCAGATAATGAACAAGAAAAGGCAAGAACCAGGGGTAAGGACAGTGTGAGATAAGGTGGAAGATATTGGCAGGGGTCAGATTACATGGGGCTGCATAGCCATGTGAGGCATTTGGTCACGATCTACTGGGGAGCCACAGGAGGGCTGTGAGCAAGGCAGGGATAAGATCTTTACCGGGTGTTAGCAAACTCCCTGCTGGTGAGAGACAGACTCTGGTAGTTTGGCTTGGGCCAAAGCCTGAGGAACAGAGTAAAGGGAAGTGGCCAGGTCTGGAAATAGAATCACAGGATATAGAGGGAAGGGGAGAAGAGGTCCCGGATGCTGCCCACTACCCCGCTTCCCCTTCTCTGTGCAGCATTAATAGGTAGGGCTTCTGAGAGATAATGATAGCCATACTAATCATGACTCATGAAATAACCTGGGTGATGGGAAATGATGTCCCTTTGTCCCACAGGCCTGAGGATAGGTGGTGACCCTGCCCTTAGTCACTGCTGTATCCCCAGCACAGTGCTGGGCACTAGGATGGAGCACAATTTTGCATATATTTATTTTCTTTTATGCCACATATACTGACACCAGGCCCTGTTCTTGACACTGGGGATCTGGCAACAGCCTGGCAGATAAAAACTGCTGTCCTTGTGTAGCCGGCATTGTGGAGGGAGAGATAACAATGAATAAGCAAAGAAGTGTGATCTTTAGTAGTTAGAAGGTGATAGGTGCTAAGGAGAAAAATGGAACAGGAAAGAGGATGGAGGGTGGTAGGGCTGGACTATTGCAGTTTTGAATAGGGCAGCCAGGGATGGCCTCATGAAGAAGGTGGTACTTGGGGAAATACCTGAAGGACTTGGAGTTAACCCCGTGGATGCATAAGTGAAGAGCCTTCCAGGCAACCACAAGTGCAAAGACGTGCTTTTTACCAGGAGAGAGGTACAGCCCAGGGAAGATTCTAAATCAGGAGGGCCCTGACTTGACTCAGGTGTTCACAGGCTCCCTGGACTGTGGATGGAGGCAGTTTCAGAGGATGGGAGAGAAGGGAAGCAAGGAGGAAATTGTTATGGGGTTGGCAGGTGAGGGTGGTAAAGTGGGGAGATGTGGGCAGATTCTGGAAGATCTGCCCTGGTCCCTGCTGTGACCACCGTGTCCAGAACAGTGCCTGGCACTGTGCCTTACAATGTGCCTGGCACATAGTAGGGACTCAGTAATATTTGTTGATGATGAAGAGTCAAATGATGACAGGCTGAAGCCCATGAGGGCTCTCTTCTCCCATTCTGCCCCTTCCCCCATTTCCCAATCTGCAGGGGACTTGGGACAATATCTGGAGAGCCTGTCTGAATAACCTGGTACTCAAAGGGTGTGTGCTAGGCTATCCTTGCTCATCACCCCAGGCCCTACCTTACCCCTCTTTCCTCTACTTCCTCCACAGCAACCCCAGCACCTGCCCCCATCCCTACTCCTGCCCCGTCCTCCTCCCAGGCACCCCTGCGGCCAGAGGATGACATTCTGTACCAGTGGCGGCAGCGGCGGAAACTTGAACAGACTCGAAGAAGCCAGGGTGACGGAACCTGGGTGCTGCCGCAGACCCCTGCCCTCACCACCTCGGTGAGATGGAGGAGGGAGGAGCCTGAGGGGGGCGGGGGTGGAGGGAGGATCCTAAGGGAAGTTGAAGGAAGGAGTAGGCTGAGAGGGACTGAGGACTCTCTACCTTTTCTCTCCCTCTCAGGTCCCTTCCCCCATCTGTCCACAGCCATCTCCTCCCACTGCGGAGACCCTTGGTTCCCTGGGAACCCAGTCTAACTCCATCCCACTTTGGGGCAGTGTGGTTCCGCCTGGACTCCAGGAAGCTTTCCGCATTGAGAGGCCTCCTATGCCCCCAGGGTTCTCTCCACACATCTTTTGGGGTCCCAGTCCCCATGGGTTCTTCTGGGCCTCACAGCCCAGTCCCTGGATATCTCTTGGGATCATCCCTCCAACACTCCCGGCCTCCACCCCAGGGCCCCCGGCCTCCGCCCCAGCGCCCCTGGCCTCCACTCCTGCCCCTCCAGCCTCAACCCCCACGCCCCCTGCCTCCACACCCACGACCCCTGCAGCCCCCCAGGGCTCCCCAACCCCTGCACCAAGCAGCCCAGAGGAGCTCGAGAAGCAGAGCTCCAAGCCTCGGAGAAGCAGAGCCCAACGCCGGGAGTCTTCAGGGCGAGTCATGGCGGCGGATGAGCACGAGGGCCCTGGTCCGCAGCTCAGAGGCGCGCTGGGCCAGGTGGTGAAGGCTCGGCTGTTTCCGGACTGCCTGGAGGACACGCCCCCCCGGCTTGAGGGCCCGCCTCCACGCGAGGCTGAACCTCGCAAAGCCAAGGCCACACACTCTCTGACCCCTCGCTCAGAAGTCGCGGCTCATCTATCTGAATCGCCGGATCGGTCTAAGGCGGTGTCTCGGAATGCCAAGACCATGCTCCCCCTAGCGGGATCGGTGCCTAGGAAAGACAAACACACTCCCTTGGCTGAAGTCAAGCATCTGCAGCCCAAGATCCTGCCTCCTCCAGCTGAGGTGGTGGCCACTTGTGTTACGGCCCCGCCCTCTCCGTTCGAGGCGGGATCTCTTGAGGTGGTAGCCACGCCCTCACCCGCTGCTGGCGACGCCCCCTCAGAAGACCTACTCTCCCAGGCTGCCAGACTTCTGCAGGCTGCGGAAGGTGAGCAGGCGCGCATGCAGCGCGTGGCTGCCATGTTCTGAATGGCAGTCCATTACTCTATGAGTCCGACCCCTTGAATCTTGCTCCTTTCCCCCTTAGACTCCGATGGGAGCGAGTTCCAGGACGACCCTATACTTCAGGTGCTAAGGATTCAAAGGACGGCGCTGCGGCAGCAGAAAAGGTGACCATCGCCAGGATTTAATACACCCGGTCCCTGAATTCTGAGATTGCCATGTGGCGCCCACCTCTCCTGAACCCCTTTCCCAGAACATACATAGCCCCAGACCCTAATCCTGAACAAATACCTCAATCTCTACCCCCACTGTCCTTTTTCCAGGAAAGTGGATGCCCAAATAGCCCGCCTGCTGGGCCACCCTGAAGACCCATAGTCTTGGTCTTCTCCAGCCAGGTCTCCGCCCCGGATCCCCAAGGCTGCGGCTGAGGAGGGAAGGAGCTTCTCTTGAGGCCAGATGACTTTGAATTGTATAGATTCTATTTTTCTTAATAAAAAAAATTTTTTTTCAGATTACTGGTTGTCTCCGAAAAAGAAGTTGTTTGAAAAGGCCAAGGGTCTTGCTAATTTAGGGAAATAGCTCCCTGTGCCCCCTTCCCCTCCCCCACACTAGCTCTGCCCTGCACCACTTAACTCTTGTTTCTGACCACTGAAGCCAGGTCTCTTCTGGTTTCATCTTTGAGGGCAGGAGAGGGGTTCTGGGCAAGTGGGTCCTCCTGTCTCAGATGAGACCAAAAGAACTGTTCTCTGGGTGTGAAGCTTGTAGTCATTAGAGTGTTAGACAATGGTCAGGCCTCCACATCCTGTTGACCCAGCAGCAGCATTAGGTGTGCTGATCCCCACTCACTCTTTGAAGCACTTCCTTGCCTAGCTTCCAGAACCCCAGCCTTCTCCTCACCAATCTGGTTGTGCCTCATTGTGCCTCACACCTGTCACTTTGGTGTCCCAGGCCTTGACTTTTCTATCTACAGTCAGTCCCAGGTGTTCTCATCTGGCTTCATGGTTCTGAACCTCATCTCTCTTCTGATAGACAACTTTGAACTGTACAAAGTTGTACAAATTGTGAAGCCCGAGTACTACAACGAATTCCTATCTTCAGCCTAGAACCTCAGGCTCCTATAACCCATGACTTGCTCATCATCCACACAAAAAGTTCTAAGAAATATCTCAAACTCCATAGGTCTTAATCCTTGCCCCAAACCTGCTCCTCCCTGGCTCTCAGCTCCATCCTTCCACCTGCTCAAGTCAGAAGCCTCGTAGCTGTCGTTGATTCTCTTCACAATCAGTTGACCAGCAAGTCATATCATCTCTACCTTTAAAATCTCTCTAGGGACTTCTCTGGTGGTACAGTGGATAAGAATCCACCTGCAGATGCAGGGGACTTGGGTTCAATTCCTGGTTGGGGAAGATTCCACAGGCAGCAGAGCAACTAAGACTTTGTGCCACAACTACTGAGCCTGCCTGCTGCAACTACTGCAGCCTGTGTGCTTACAGCCTGTGCTCTGCAACAAGAGAAGTCACCGCAATAAGAAGCCCAAGTACTACAAAAGAAACTAGCCCCCGCTTGCCATAACTAGAGAAAGCCAGAGTGCAGCAAAGTAGACCCAGCTCAACCAAAAAATTAAATAAAAGCTGTGACGAGAAACTGTAAGAGATACCATCACTTAAAAAAAACCTCCAGAATTCAACCCCTCCCTTGACCCTAGTCTAGACTATCATCATCTCTCTGGACTATTGAAAAACCTATTGTTTTGTCTTCGAATTCTTGACTTTTCTATCTACAGGCATATTTCCTATCAAAAAAATAGGGTCCATGTTCCTTCTTGACACTGGGTATAAGGAAGCAATTTTACTTTAACTTTCTAAATTGAATTAGAAAAGATGATATAATTTCTACCTGTTTTTAAATTATTAAAAAATTATTTATTTGCTTATTTATGGCTGTGCCAGGTCTTCATTGCTGTGCAGGCTTTCCTCTACTTGTGTCAAGTAGGGGCCACTCTCTAGTTGTGGTGTGCAGTCCTCATTGTGGTGGCTTCTCTTGTTGCTGAGAGCAAGCTCTAGGGCACAGGGGCTTCTGTAGTTGCAGCATGTGGGCTCAGTAGTTGTGGTTCCCCGGCTCTAGAACACAGGCTCAATAGTTTTGGTACACAGGTTTAATTGCTGTGCAGTATGTGGGATCTTCCTGGACCAGGGGTCAAACGCATGTTTCCTGCATTGACAGGTGGATTCTTTACCACAGAGCACCAGGGAAGCCCTCCACCTGGTTTTCTCCTAATCTCTCCCCCCACCTCCTTTGGGAGTCCTGGGATGCTGTATAAAAATGTTCAGCTGCCATCCTGGGTAAGGATTTGGATTATGAAGGTATATGCACTTGCTAGGGGCTTCCCAGGTGGTGCTAGTGATAAAGAACTCACCTGCCAATGCAGGAGACATAAGAAAGGCCAGTTTGATCCCTGGGTTGGGATGATCCCCTGGAGGAGGGTGTGGGAACCCATTCCAGTATTCTTGCCTGGAGAATCTCATGGACAGAGGAGCCTGGCGGGCTACTGTCCATGGGATTGCAAAAAGTCGAACATGATTGAAGCGACCTAGAACAAATGCACATATGCACCTGTTAAAATTCAGTGAAATTGTGAATTACACTGGGTACATATTACCTGAAAAGAAAGATAAATATTGAACTCTAGTGAGAGATGCATGCTGAAGTATTTACGGGACAGTATACAATGTCTTTAATTTATTTTGCTGCTGCTACTGCTAAGTCACTTCAGTCATGTCCGACTCTGTGTGACCCCATAGACGGCAGCCCACCAGGCTCCCCTGTCGCTGGGATTCTCCAGGCAAGAACACTGGAGTGGGTTGCCATTTCCTTCTCCAAGGCATGAAAGTGAAAAGTGAAAGTGAAGTCGCTCAGTCGTGTCAGACTCTTAGCGACCCCATGGACTGCAGCCCACCAAGCTCCTCCGTCCATGGGGTTTTCCAGGCAAGAGTGCTGGAGTGGGTTGCCATCGCCTTCTCCAATTTATTTTGAAATGTATCCAAAGTTAAATTAACAGATGAATAGAGTAATAGTTAGATGTGAGATAAAACAAATATAGTAAAATGTTAATGGTAGGATCTGGGGTGGTTATATGGGTGTAAAATTGTTCAGCTTTGCTGTATGTTAGACAATTTTTATAACAAGGTGTTAAATATGCAATCAGGATTATGTTGATATTTGTATTTACAAAAAAAGAGGATAGGATAGATTTCTGTAAAAAGTAGCTTTTGTATGTTATAGACATGGTAAATATTTGTTTTCAGTCTTTATGAACAAGCCATACATTTAAATAAAATAAAAACAAGGAAATAGCTGTTTAGGCATAAGGAGAAAAAAAAGATGTTTATAGCAGCAGAATCTGATTTAGTTGGTGTGTGTGGGGTGAGTGGGGCCTAGAAGTATTCCTGAGGAGATGAGATAGGTAGGAATTAATAATTAACAAAGGGCCATCCTAATGACTATTTCTAGGTTACAAGCTATCCCCAAAACTTAGTGGCACAAAACAATTATTCTATTATGCTCATATATTCTGTGAGTCAAAAATTTGGACAGGGCAGAGTTGGGAATAGATCATTTCTGCTCCATAATGTCTAGGGGTTCGGCTGGAAAGACAAAGGTGGCTTGACAGCTGGGAGTGGAATCTCTGGAGCCTCTTAAACTCCTAAGTTCAGCATCAGGGCTCAGACAATGCCAAGCTGGACTGTAGTGTCTATACAAGGTCTCTCCAAGTGGCTTTTTTTGGTTTGTTTGTGTTCATGTGCTCAATTGTGTTCCAACTCTTTGCAACCGCATGGACTGTAGCCCACCAGACTCCTCTGTCCATGAGATTTCCCAGGCAAGAGTATTGGGGTGGGTTGCTGTTTCCTACTCCAGGGGATCTTCCCAACTCAGGGATCAAACCCGTGTTTCCTGTGGCTCTTGCATTGCAGGCAGATTCTTCACCTGTGGAGTCTGTGGCTTCAGTTCAGTCCAGTTCAGTCGCGTAGTCGTCTCCAACTCTTTGCAACCCCATGAACCTCAGCACACCAGGCCTCTCTGTCCATCACCAACTCCTGGGGTCCACCCAAACCCATGTCCATCAAGTCCGTGATGCCATCCAACCATTTCATCCTCTGCCGTCCCCTTCTTCTGCCCTCAATCTTTCCCAGCATCAGGGGCATTTCAAATGAGTCAGCTCTTCGCATCAGGTGGCCAAAGTATTGGAGTTTCAGCTTCAGCAACAGTCCTTAAAATGAACACCCAGGACTGATGTCCTTTAGGATGGACTGGATGGATCTCCTTGCAGTCCAAGGGACTCTCAAGAGTCTTCTCCAACACCACAATTCAAAAGCATCAATTCTTCGGCACTCAGCTTTCTTTATAGTCCAACTCTCACATCCATACATGACCACTGGAAAAATAGCCTTGACTAGACGGACTTTTGTTGGCAAAGTAATGTCTCTGCTTTTTAATGTGCTGTCTAGGTGGGTCATAACTTTCCTTCCAAAGAGTAAGCGTCTTTTAATTTCATGGCTGCAATCACCATCTGCAGTGAATTTGGAGCCCAGAAAAATAAAGTCAGCCACTGTTTCCACTGTTTCCCCATCTATTTGCCATGAAGTGATGGGACCGGATGCCCATCTTAGTTTTCTGAATTTTTTTTTTTGAATGTTGAGTTTTAAACCAACTTTTTCATTCTCCTCTTTCACTTTCATCAAGAGGCTCTTTAGTTCCTCTTCACTTTCTGCCGTAAGGGTGTTGTCATCTGCATATCTGAGGTTATTGATATTTCTCCCAGCAATCTTGATTCCAGCTTGTACTTCCTCCATCCCAGCGTTTCTCATGATGTACTCTGCATAGAAGTTAAATAAGCAGGTGACAATATACAGCCTTGGCGTACTCCTTTTTCTATTTGGGACCAGTCTGTTGTTCCATGTCCAGTTCTAACTGTTGATTCCTGACCTGCATACAGGTTTCTCAAGAGGCAGGTCAGGTGGTCTGGTATGCCCATCTCTTGAAGAGTTTTCCAGTTTATTGTGATCGGGGCTTCCTCAAAGCATGAACTGCCTCAGCAGAATTGCACTTCTACATTGTGCATCAAGGCTCCAGAGCTAGCCATTGCAGCAGACAAAGAGGAAACTGCATTACCTTTTAATACCTCGCCTTGGAAATCACATAGTGTCAATTCCTATTCATTCCTATTCTCTATTGGTTGAAGTTGTCACAGTCTTGCCCAGATTCAGGAGGGAGGAAAGGCAGACTCTACTTTCTCACGAGAGGAGTGTGAAAGGATTTGCAGTTGTGTTTCAATGAGGTGGGGGGGGGGCACAAAGAATATTCCAGGCAGAGGGTACTTCATGTGGGAAATACCTGTTGTGGAAGTGAGGTCAACAAGTTCAATAAATTGAAGTAAGTAGCTGTAAATTGACTCCTCCATCACACTCCCTTTCCCCAATCTCTGCTTAATTTTTATCCATATTTTAAAATATTTATTTTGCAAATTCTTTTCCCACTAGCTTTTGAGCTCCATATGGGCAGGGTATATTTCCCCCGTTTTGGTTACTGATAGATCCACAAATTAAGTGATCAGAGTTTTTGAATGAATGAATGGATTGATCAAGGATGTACCTTCGAGGACCTTGTTGAGGGCATGACCAATGGCAAGTTCTCTTGAAAAGGGTATTGTTACAGAGTGTTTTCTGAGCTTCAGTCAACAACAGGAAAAATTAGAATTGAGTTTGTGCGAGGCATCTGAGCCAGTGAAAAACATCCATGGCCCAATGTTCCTAGACTTCCAAGAGCAGGGGTAGGGGCTGAGTCGGGACTGACAAAGTGGGGTTCGGAACTTTAAAGAGCTGCTTAGGGAGTGGAGAAAAGCTTGCGCTCATGAGAGAAGCCAGCTAAGTGTCAGAAGAGCCATCACTGACAGTGGACTAAGGGAAGGGTCCACTGCTTAGTGTTGGAAATGTTAAAAGCAAAGCATAAAGAACCTGGGGGTGTGTCTCAGGAGGGGAATGACGGCCAATGAAACGCAGGCATGGGCGAGGTGCTGTCAAACTTCGCGGGGCGGGACCGAAGAGATCTAGCCAGAAATAGGACCCAAGCCGAAGCCAATGATTAGCCGCCAGGTAGGCGGGGCGTCGTCCTAAGGCCAAGGGTAGAGCCAATGAGATTCTGCGCCGCGTCCCTCATTGCCCCCGCCCCCGTGGAGGGCGCGCGCCAGAGCCACGGGCAGCCGTTAGAGGCGGGGCCTGCAGCCGCCCGCGCGCGGCTCGCGCCCTCCCCTTTGTGTCGCCATGGCGGCGGCATCGGCGACGAGGACAAGGAGCGAGGGGTCCAGCGCGGCTGGCGCCTGAGGAGGCTACGCGGCTATGGTGGTGAGGCGCCCACGCGGCCGTCCGTCCATCGGCGAAGTCAGTCTGTCCGCGCGCGGCCACGCCCCACGCGCCCCGCCCCTGGCCCCGCCCGAGTCCGCGGCCCGCGCCGCCCCTCACCCCTCATCGCGGTCCCTCTCGTACCCCGGCCTGGTCTTGGGCTCGAGCCCTTACCCCGGCCCCGCCCCCTCAACGCGCATCCCCGTTCCACGCCCTGTATGGGGGTGACAGTAGCCGAAGACCCAGACTTGGGAGGAAAAAGGGCTGGTCCAGGGAAGGACCCCTCATCCTCTAAGCGGCCTTCGCGGAGGCCTTCTGAGGGTCTCCGAGTCCTCCACCAGCCCCTGTCCCAGATCCATCCTCAGCATCGTCATCCCATCCTCCTCCTCTCCCTGGCTTAGACCCCTCCTCCTCCTACCATCAGCCCCTTTCTCATTCTTGAGCCCCACCCCCACCCGGCTCCATCCTCAGCCTGACCCTTTTCTTCTCCTTTCTCATCCCATCCCAGTCCTTCTAAACCAACCTTCCCTTACCCTCTCCCCGCATCAGCCTGAACCTTTACTTCAGCCTCTCCAACTGCTCCCCTCTTCCTTACTCCACTTCAATCCCCAGCGTGCATTGTACCCCCCGATGTGATCGTTGGGTCCTCTCCATCTTCTTGTCCTCATCCGCCCTCCCCCACCGTCTCCCTCTCCCACCATGCTGCTCCTGCTCATTCATCCATTCATTCCCTCATTCCCTCACTTAGCATTCACTGAGACCTCTGTGTAGCCCCTTTGCTCCAGACACGGAGAAAGTCAGAACCCATCCTGCCTTGGGGAGCTTCATGGGCTGGAGGGGGACCGACCCAAGGGTGAGACCCAAAGGATGAAGTCAGGATTGTAGGAGAATGAAGGAGGGAGAGGCTAGGGCCCATTCTGGGAAATCCTCATCTGGCAGATGGTTAATTTATTCATCAGATTTTACCCAGCCCCTGCTGGGTGACTGAGCTGGCACTGGGCATTGGGACCCAGAGAGGAATCAAGCACAACCCTACTTGTGAGGAGCTTCAATTCTCTGCCCAGCTCTGTGCAGGGCAATGCTGGGGGAGTAGGGACTGAGCCTCAGTCCAGTGGGGGAGGTGGACTTGTCACCAGATGGGGACATCTCAGAGTGCACAGGGCTGTAATGAGGGAAGTTAAGGCAACATCATCAAGCCTGGGATGGGGGAGGCTACCATGAGAGTCAGATCTGAGGGCTAAGTGAAAGCATGGGGAAAAGATGGGGATGAGTGTTCCATGCAGCAGGAACAGCCTTTGCAAAGGCCTAGAAGGAAATGAGAAGATGATTCTTTTGTTGGACTCTTAGAAGTCTGAGAGCTTTGAGAGTAGAGGCAGTGGGAAGAAATGAGGCTGGAGAGGTAAGCAGAGACCACAGTATCTAGACTTTATCTTAAAGACAACAGGGAGCCATTGAAGATCCCTGACCTGGGGAGAGACAGAGGCAGATTTGTGTTTTGTGAAAATGATACTGACTCTTGCTGTGAAGAAGCTGGCAGGAAGGGAGAGGTGGAAGCAGGGAGACTGATAAGATGGGAGCTGTGATTGTCCAGATGTTGATGAAAGGCGTGGAAAGGCACAACCCCTTCTCTCCTGGGGCTAGAGGAGGCTTTTAAACAGGGAGAGATAGTACCAGCATGCTCTTCCCCTGACGCATCCATGGCCCCTGCTCTTTCAGTCCCCCACTCCAGACTACACATGAAGAAGCAGACCTACCCTGAGCCCGGCCTTCACCTCCCCCTGACCTACCCCTCTACTCCATGCTCAGGACAGTGTGTGGAGCAATTCGGGCTTGCAGGCCCAGGCTGCCAGATAACAATGCTCCCGTTGTCTCTCTGCTCCCATCTCTGGGGGCCTCTGATTCTTCTTTCTGCTGTACAGGCTCGCAGCACTGACAGCCTGGATGGCCCAGGGGAGGGCTCGGTGCAGCCCCTGCCCCCTGCTGGGGGACCCAGTGTGAAGGGGAAGCCTGGGAAGAGGTGAGAGGTGAGGGAGAGCCTCAACCTAGGAGGGGAGCCAAGCATAGGGCTGCTAGTGATCTGTCGTCTGTCCCCCAGGCTCTCGGCTCCTCGAGGTCCCTTTCCCCGGCTGGCAGACTGTGCCCATTTCCACTACGAGAATGTTGACTTCGGCCACATTCAGGTATGGGGGTTGCACCCAGGTGGGTAGGTGGGATCCCACCCAACCCTGAAGCAGCATCAGCCACTTTACACCTGAAACCTCCCCGCTGGGAGTGACTGCTCAGTGGCAGGAGCTGTAGGGCAGAGGGGAGACTTGTTCCTTCCTTCATTTGTTCCTTTATTCATTCAGCAATGACTTTGTTAGGTGTGAACTTTGTGCCAGGACCTTGGATTCTGACTGAGCCATCACCAGGCCTTGACTGTGGGGAGACCCAGGAGGCGGACACGGTCCCATCCCTCGATAGTGCCGATCTGGAGAGGTCAGGACAGGGACAAAAGTGAGACCCTCACCAGGGCCTTTTGTTTCCCTCTGCAGCTCCTGCTGTCTCCAGAGCGTGACGGTCCAAACGTCTCTGGAGAGAATGAACTGGTGTTCGGGGTGCAGGTGACCTGTCAGGTGCGGCAGCCACCCCGCTTCTCCTCTGGCCCGGTGAACTGACTGCCATGGTCCTCAGCTCAGTATAATGAAGCTGCTGTATCCCCCGTCCTTCCCACTCCCACAGGGCCGTTCCTGGCCAGTTCTCCGCAGTTACGATGACTTCCGTTCCTTGGATGCCCACCTCCACCGATGCATATTTGACCGGAGGTTTTCCTGCCTCCCAGAGCTTCCTCCACCCCCAGAGGGCGCCAGGGCTGCCCAGGTAAACTACCTGTCCCAGCTCCTGCTTCAGTCAAGGTGTGTCCTCACTAGTGATGGGTGAAACCATCAAGGCAGGGGAAATAGATAAATATTAAACACTGGTATGTCCTGAGTTCCAACCAGCTGGGGGCCTCAGAACTGCAGCAGGGTGACTCCCTTTAGTTTTTAGGATCATGGGGAGTTTAGGGGGCTCCAGGGGAGGGTCAGAATGGCCAGACCGCTGGGGGCACACAGGGCCTTGGCCCAGACTGTTTATCAACTGATACGACAGTATTTCAGTACTTCACAGCGGAGCGGCACCCATGTGTTCACATTGAATTTCAGCCCTGCCAGAGGCGAGCCAGGGCAGTACAGGAGGGCGGTGGGCTCTCTTGGGTGGGGTCTTCTCACAAACCCCACTCTGACCACCTGCCCCAGATGCTGGCGCCGCTGCTGCTGCAGTACCTGGAAACCCTGTCAGGGCTGGTGGACAGTAACCTCAACTGTGGGCCGGTGCTTACCTGGATGGAGGTGGGCCCGGGCAGGGGGCTTGGAGCTGGGAGTGAGGGAGGGATGTCTGAGGAGCAAGAAGCAGCCTGGGAGGGTGTGTGGGCACAGGAAAGAAAAGAGCCGGAGTGGAGGAGGCACTGGTATTTCAGTGTCTGTGTGGGTGCTTGCCTGTGAGAGAGAACGCAAGTGGGTGCGTGTGCGTGTGTGTGTGTGCAGGTGTTGGGCTGTGGGGATGTGAGAATTGCAAGGAATATTGGTATACTGGCTAGAAATAGTTTTGGCTATAGCTAGCAGAATGCCGGAGAAGGCAATGGCACCCCACTCCAGTAATTTTGCCTGGAAAATCCCATGGACGGAGGAGCCTGGTAGGCTGCAGTCCTTGGGGTTGCTACAGTTGGACACGACTGAAGCAACTTAGCAGCAGCAGCAACAGCAGAACGCCAGGCTAAGAGTGCAGGTTTTCAGATAGCAGATATGCAATGTTTGCTGTGGAGGATGTGGGTGCAGGAGTGAATCAGCATGGTTTCGGGCAGGGGCATCCTGGGACATGGAAGGGAATTTGCTTTGGAAGGGGCAAGAGTGTGGGTGTTTTACCAATAGCTCTGAGTGACAGGGGCACCCAGATGGGGGACAGGGGGTGGCTTCCAGTGGGGGAACCTTCTCGGCCTTTACTATTGCCTTCTACTGGCCTCTCCTTGCCACATACCCCTCCATCTCAGCTGGACAACCACGGCCGGCGACTGCTCCTCAGTGAAGAGGCCTCACTCAATATCCCCGCAGTGGCCGCTGCCCATGTGGTAAAGCGGTACACGGCCCAGGCACCTGACGAGCTGTCCTTCGAGGTAAGGCTGTAGGGGAGCAGACTCCGGCTGGGCTCCCACTTCGTCTGCACCTTCTGACCCTGCCTCCTCATGCCCACCCACTCCCAGGTGGGGGACATTGTCTCTGTGATTGACATGCCGCCCACGGAGGATCGGAGCTGGTGGCGGGGCAAGCGGGGCTTCCAGGTGAGCCTGGCTAGAGCTGGACAGGTGGGGCTGGGGCACTGCGCCAGCTCAGGTGGCCCCGCCACTGACCCCAAACCCTCCTCAGGTCGGTTTCTTCCCCAGTGAGTGTGTGGAACTATTCACGGAGCGGCCGGGTCCAGGACTAAAGGGGGGTGAGTGTCCTGGGCAGAGTGGGGAGGCCCTCCTGCATCCCTTCCCTGCCCTCCATCCTTTCCACCACTGTTCACCCTGCAGATGCCGACGGTCCCCCATGTGGTGTCCTGGCTTCCCAGGGTGTTTCCTCTCTGACCTCAGGTAATGTGAACATTACCCGTTGGTAATTACCAGGGGCCAGACCCTGCCCCGTCTCCCCATGCGACCCTGTGTGACCAGCATTTATCTCAACAGCGGTGCCCCGGCCGCGGGGGAAGCTGGCTGGCCTCCTCCGCACCTTCATGCGCTCCCGCCCTTCCCGGCAGCGTCTGCGGCAGCGGGGCATTCTGCGGCAGAGGGTATTTGGCTGTGACCTGGGAGAACACCTCAGCAACTCAGGCCAGGACGGTGAGGCCCAGTCCGCCTCCCCTGCCCTTCCTCCCCCCAAGGCTGTGACCCACAGCAGCAGACTCAACCCCTGCTTTCTCCCAGTGCCCCAGGTGCTGCGCTGCTGTTCTGAGTTTATTGAAGCCCACGGGGTGGTGGATGGAATCTATCGACTCTCGGGTGTGTCATCCAACATCCAGAGGCTACGGTGAGGACCCTCCACCAACCTTCATGAGCACCTGCCACATGCCAAGCATTAAGCTCTAGGGACACCATGGTGAATGAGACAGCTGGAGACTCCTGCCCTCATGGGGTCCACGTGCTGGAAGGAGAGGCAGACAGGAAAGGAGAGAGTTGACAATAGGTGACAGGTGGCCTGGAGAAAAAAAAGATGGGGTGAGGGAGATCATAATAAGAAATCAAGGTGAGTGGAGAAGGCCTCCTGGGAGAGAGCTCGCTGTGGAGGAGGTGGGGGAGCGAGCACTGTGGTTGTCCACCATGGAGAGAATAGCCAGTGAGAGGGGAAAGTGGCAGGAGATGATGTCTGAGAAGTGATTAGGGGCGAGTAGGCTCACGGGCCCTTTTTGATGACTGTTAGGCTCTTGGCTTTTACTGGGAGTAAGAGAGGAACCCGGAGAAGGCGATGGCACCCCACTCTAGTACTCTTGCCTGGAAAATCCCGTGGACTGAGGAGCCTGGTAGGCTGCAGTCCATGGGGTTGCTGAGAGTCGGACACGACTGAGCGACTTACCTTTCACTTTTCACTTTCATCCATTAGAGAAGGAAATGGCAACCCACTCCAGTTTTCTTGACTGGAGAATCCCAGGGACGGGGGAGCCTGGTGGGCTGCCGTCTATGGGGTCACACAGGGTCAGACACGACTGAAGTGACTTAGCAGCAGCAGCAGCAAGAGAGGAACCACAGGAAGGATTGTGAGCCAAAGAGGGGCAATAGGCATAACAGTCTAAGAAGTGGGAAGCGCTGAGGCCCCGGCTTCCAGGCGAGAGCAGAGAGCCTGAGGCCAAGGTCCCGTGTATAGAGCTTTCTCACCTGAGAGAGCTGCCAGGTTGTGAGCAGAGGCCGCTGCGATTCCAGCTGCAGTTTCCAGTGCCTCTTGGAGCCAGGGAAATGGCACAACTTTGTGGATGGAGCCTAGTCACACTCTGGAGGCAGATGGGCTTGGGTAGCTACAAGCAGGGTGTCTCCCACCAGAGCCTCAGTGTGCTCCTGTGTAAATGGGGCGCCCTTGTCTTTGGCATGCAGGGTTGTTGGGAGGAAGGGGGCTCAGTAAGTACTGCCTCTGAAAAGCCAGCACAGGAAGAGGGTTGCATCTACCTGTGGACACTTTGGGTGTGGGGGCAGGACCCAGCCCGGTGGGCCAGCTCTGACCTGCATCTTCTTCTTGACGTGGTGGCCTCAGGCATGAGTTCGACAGTGAGAGGATCCCTGAACTGTCTGGCCCCGCCTTCCTGCAGGACATCCACAGCGTGTCCTCCCTCTGCAAGCTCTACTTCCGAGAGCTGCCCAACCCCTTACTCACTTACCAGCTCTACGGGAAGTTCAGTGTGAGTGAGGGTGACCGCGAGGTAGGAGGGGCTGGGAGGCGGCAGCCCAGCCCCGCTCACACTGTGCACTGTCTCAGGAGGCCATGTCGGTGCCAGGCGAGGAGGAGCGCCTGGTGAGGGTTCACGATGTCATCCAGCAGTTGCCCCCACCGCACTACCGGTAAACCAGGAGGGGAAGGGAAGGGTGGTGGTGGACTCCCAAGGGAGGTGAGGCTCAGGCGTCCCTCTCCACTCCCACCCCCAGGACCCTGGAGTACCTGCTGAGGCACTTGGCCCGCATGGCGAGACACAGTGCCAACACCAGCATGCACGCCCGCAACCTGGCCATCGTTTGGGCACCTAACCTGCTACGGTAAGCTGGCAGCTCACCAGCCTGCTCCCCCAGCTCCCTACCAACTCCCAGGCTGGGCCTGGAGTCTCCCCGCCCCCCCCCACCAACCTCACCCCAGGAACCCATCCAACTTTCACTCTTTTGATCATTTCACCCAGCACATTATTTCTTTTCTTGTAATTTATTTATGGTTGTGGGGGTCTTCGTTGCTGCGTTTGGGGTTTTCTCTAGTTGCAGTGAGCAGGAGCTACTCCTTGTGGTGTACAGGCTTCCCATCGTGGTGGTGTCTCTTGTTGCAGAACACAGGCTCTAGGCGCATGGGCTTCAGTAGTTGTGGCATGTGAGCTCCAGGGCACCCAGGATTCAGTAGTTGCGGCACAGGGTCTCATTAGCTGTGGCTCACCAGCCCTAGAGCTCATGGGCTCAGTAGTTGCGGCACACGGGCTTTAGCTGCCCCAAGTAATGTGGGATCCTCCCAGACCAGGGATTGAACCCACGTCCCCTGCATTGGCAGGCAGACTCCTGCCACTACCACCAGGGAAGTCCCTCAACACATATTTCTTAAGTGTTGGGTGCCCGTATGCCCTCCCTTGTTCTCAGCACTGGGGACACAGTGGTGAGCAGGAACCCACGCTCTGAGCTCACAATCCTATGAGGGAGATGACAGTGGACATTACCAAAAAAAAAGAGAGCACAGTGTGACAGTGATGAGGGCTGAGGAGAAAGATTACAAAGTAGGGAAGGGAGATCTGGTCAGTCATGGCACTTGACATTTTTAGATAGAGTGGCAGGGAAGGCTTCAGGAAGAAGTCCTTCTTGGCCAGCAGCAGGGTAAGCCCAAAAGGATTTGATGGTGACCGAGACAGGCAAGTTCTCTGTCCTGGAGGAGGTCAGGTCTTCTTGGGAATCAGCTAAATAAATAAATAAATAGCTAGTACGTGGTAGGTATAAGAACTATGAGCAAAAATGAAGACAGACCTGGGATATATAGGTTTACAATTTTAAATAAAATAGGTGGGGAAGACTCTGTTGGGAAGGTAACATTTGAATTAACAGCTGCAGGAGGTAAGAGAAGGACCTGGGTGGCTGAGAAGGAGCAAACCAAGCAGAGGGAATAGCAAGTGCAAAGGTCCTGGAGCTGGGTTAGGGCCCAGTGTTTTGGAGCCCAGTGTCCCTGGAGCTGAGTGAGAGAGTGCAGGGTTGAAGGGGAGGAGATGGTAAGGTCAGAGAGGTGATGCAGGAACAGACAGGGGAGAGACTTACAAGTTGTGGGTCATGGTAAGGATCTGGCTTTTACCAGGAATGACATGCAGCCAGAGGAGAGCTCTGAGCCAGGAGGGCCCTGATCTGTGACTTAGGGGATCACAGGCTCCCTCTGGCTGAGTGTAGGGAGCAGACTGTAGGGATTTGGCGGGGAGCAGGGAGAACAGGGAGGAGGTGGTGTGTTGGTCCAGGAGGGAGAGGATGGAGGCGGGGCCAGAGTAGGGGCATGGGGAGTTCAGATTCTGCATAGAGTTTATGAGTGGAGCCCACAGGGTCTCCTGCAGTTAGATGTGGGTGTTAGGGAAAGAGGGGTCAAGGGCAATACCAAGATATTGACTGAGATGGGATAGGCAGGGAGGGAGCAGGTTCTGGGGAAAGGCTGAGAATCTAGTTCTAGATGTGATCAGTTTGATAAGGTCAGAGACCTTGAATGACAGTCACTGCTTCCACGGCGCCCCACCCTCCCCTGGCCAGAACCCACCAGCTGGAGCTCCAGGCACCCGGCCACCCTCACTCTCCTCCCATCCAGGTCCATGGAGCTGGAGTCAGTGGGGCTAGGGGGTGCAGCAGCCTTCCGGGAGGTGCGGGTACAGTCGGTGGTGGTGGAATTCCTGCTCACCCATGTGGACGTCCTGTTCAGCGACACCTTCACATCTGCTGGCCTCGACCCTGCAGGTATGCCAATCCTATCCCATGTTCTGACTACCACCCCCCATCGTCAGGGTTGCAGTGGGAGGGTAGGTGGGCTCCCAGCCCCATCCCTATCCCACTGAAGCTGGACCTCCCTTCTGGTTCCTTGAGGACCCCGCCCCGGCCTCTCCCTCCCCTTCCCCCGCCTTCTCATTTCAGCTCCTACGCTCAGGATCCCCACTTCTTGGCCCGGACATCGTTCTTCCTTCACCCCTTGTAGCTCCTGGGGGCACTTGGGGCCATGGGTCCACCTGGGAGGAGGTGGGAGGTCCCCAGACTTGACCCTGCCCCGGCCCCACCCAGACTCCCTGCCCTGCCCTGGACCCCAGCCCAGTCAGGACTCAGCACGTCGGAGGGCCCTCTGGCCCGAGGTAACTGAAGCCAGAGCCGCTATCCTCGCTGGCTGCTGGGAGCTGCCTCCTCATCAGCTCGTTCTGCCTCACTCCTCCTCCTCACTCCTCACCTGCCTGCTGCCCACCCATTCCCGCCTGATCTGTCCTGGCCCCCTGCCTTGCCAGCCCGGGTGGGCACGCTGCGGGGCCGGGGCTTGGGCTGTAGCGCTTGGCTTTGCCTGTGGCCTTCAACAGCCCCAGGGCTGATGGCTGCCCCCTCTCCCGACTCCTCAGGCCGCTGCCTCCTTCCCAGGCCCAAGTCCCTTGCGGGCAGTGGCCCCTCGACTCGCCTGCTAACACTAGAGGAAGCCCAGGCTCGGACCCAGGGTCGGCTGGGGACACCCACCGAGCCCACAACTTCCAAGGCCCCAACTTCACCTGTGGAAAGGTGAGTAGGATATCCAGAAGGGAGGGACTGGCCTGGGGGACCCAGCTCCTCAGCCAACCTCCTGTGTCTTGACCCAAACTCCAGGAGGAAAGGGGAGAGAGGCGAGAAACAGCGGAAGCCTGGAGGTAGCAGCTGGAAGACCTTCTTTGCACTGGGCCGAGGCCCCAGCATCCCCCGAAAGAAGCCTCTGCCCTGGCTAGGGGGCACCCGGGCCCGACCGCAGCCTTCAGGTCAGAGGCCGGGCAGTGGGCGTGGTGGCTGGAGAGGCACCCTGGAGTGCCCCCATGACCCTTCGTCCTCTCCCTGCAGGCTGCCGACCTGACACTGTCACACTGAGGTCTGCCAAGAGTGAGGAGTCTCTGTCATCGCAGGCCAGTGGGGCTGGTGAGCACGGGGTGACCCTTGCCTGTGCCCAGGTGGAGCTGGGAGGGACTGGGGCTCTGAGCTGGCCTCCACGTGGTGTTCTCAGATTTGGGGCTCTTGGGGTTTTTTGTTTTAATCTGGACCTTACGTACAATAAGTTTGATAAAGCTTCACTCTTGGTTCACGATGCACTCTGGTCATTGGCCCACGCAGGGTCCTCCTAGTCTTTTGTTCATCCGTTTCGAAAAAAATTAAATAGTATCATGAACCCGTTGGCCAGAAGTAAAGGCCTCCCACCACAGTACGTGTGAACTCCTCCCCTCCCACCTCAGGCTGCCTCCCCACCTCAGGCGTCCTCTGATAGTCTTCGTCCCTTTGCTTTTACAGTTTTGTCCCCTACAGGTGTAGGGGTCAACAACACACTGCTAGCTGTTTGAATCTTTGATTAAAGGGCATCATTAAAAAGCGGTATCGCGCTGTGTGTGCTCACTCACCACTGCATCACAGGCTGCTGTCCGCACGGCTGGTGTAGCTCAGGCACCTTCCTCTCCATCACTGTCCACTGGCGAGTGTGGGTGTCCCCCCAGGGGAGGGGATGCTTGTCCATGCCCCTCCTGGTGGATCTGCAGGCTCCGACAAGCGCCCCAGGAGTGGAGGCGCACACTGTATGATACGCCCACATCCAGCTGTACAAGACGAGCCCCAAGTATTTCCCAGATGTGGTCGCCTCAGGCTGTCCTCCCAGCCACCGGGTATGAGATCCTGTTGGTCTCAAGCTTGTAGCCAGTGGGGTTGTCAGACTTTGTTCTTGCCTTTGGAAAAGTTCTCTTCATGGACTTGCCACTGATGTCCTCTATCATCCATGAGTCTGCACAGCTCTCCCTGGATCCCCAGCCATTGTGACCCTAGGCAGAGATGTGTCTCTGTGTGTTATTTTCCCAACTTACTGGGGGTGTGTGTCCTGTTCTCACTGATGTATCTGGGTAGGTAGTTCTGATCCCTGACCCCTAACTCCCCCTCCCCTGCACTGCCCTTCCAGGCCTCCAGCGTCTGCACAGGCTACGGCGACCCCACTCCAGCAGTGACGCTTTTCCCGTGGGCCCCGCACCCGCGGGCTCCTGCGAGAGCCTGTCATCATCCGAGTCCACCGAGTCCTCCTCCGAGTCGTCCTCCTCCTCTTCCTCCGAGTCCTCTGCAGCTGGGCTGGGAGCACTCTCTGGCTCCCCTTCACACCGAACCTCGGCCTGGCTAGACGACGGTGACGAGCTGGACTTTAGCCCACCCCGCTGCCTGGAGGGGCTCCGGGGGCTTGACTTTGATCCCCTTACCTTTCGATGCAGCAGCCCCACCCCTGGGGACCCGGCACCTCCCGCCAGCCCGGCCCCCCCAGCCCCCGCCTCTGCCTTTCCACCCAGGGCAACCCCCCAGGCCCTCTCTCCCCGGGGCCCCACCAGCCCTGCCTCACCCGCTGCCCTGGACATCTCGGAGCCCCTGTCTGTGTCAGTGCCACCTGCTGTCCTGGAGCTGCTGGGGGCTGGAGGAACACCCGCCTCGGCCACCCCAACACCAGCCCTCAGCCCCAGCCCGGGCCTGCGCCCCCACCTCATCCCCTTGCTGCTGCGTGGAGCTGAGGCCCAGCTGAGTGACACCTGCCAACAAGAGATCTGCAGCAAGTTGGCATTGCCTGGTCCCCGGGGAGCCCAAGGCCAGCATGGTGTGTCCTGTCCAGCCCAGCCTAGCCCAGCCCATTCCGTCACAACCCTGAGGCTGTGCCCAAGACCTGGCTGACTCCTCTTCCCGTTCCTCTCCTAGGTGCTGGTATGGATTCACCGCTGCTGCCCCCTCCCCTGTCCCTCCTGCGCCCGGGGGGGGCCCCACCCCCGCCTCCCAAAAATCCAGCACGCCTCATGGCCCTGGCCCTGGCTGAGCGGGCTCAGCAGGTGGCCCAGAGACAGAGCCAGCAGGAGCAGGGGAGCACCCCGTCTGCTCCTCAGTCCCCTTTCCGCCGTTCACTGTCCCTGGAGGTTGGCAGTGAGCCCCCAGGGACCTCAGGGAGTGGGCCACCCCCCCACCCCCTAGCCCACCCAGGTGGCTGGGCTCCGGGACCCCCACCCTCCTTACCAAGGCAACAAAGTGATGGGAGCCTGGTGAGGAGCCAGCGGCCCACAGGGACCTCAAGGAGGGCACCCCGAGGCCCTTCCCAGGTCAGTGCCCAGCTCAGGATGGGTGGGGGGTGCGGGGCTGCGCCAGAGATGGCAGCCCAGTTCCTGTGTTCTGTCCCCCAGCAGGTTCCCACCCCTGGCTTCTTCTCAGCCCCCCGGGAGTGCCTGCCACCTTTCCTCGGGGTCCCCAAACCAGGCTTGTACCCCCTCGGCTCCCCATCCTTCCAGCCCAGCTCCCCGGCCCCAGTCTGGAGGAGCCCCCTGGTTCCCCCTGCACCACTGGACAGAGGAGAGAACCTGTACTATGAGATCGAGGCGGGTGAGGGGTCCCCCTACTCTGGCCCCACTCGCTCCTGGAGTCCCTTGCGCTCCATGCCCCCAGACAGGCTGAATGCCTCGTACGGCATGCTTGGCCAATCCCCACCACTCCATAGGTCCCCCGACTTCCTGCTCAGTTACCCACCACCCTCCTGTTTTCCCCATGACCACCTTGGCTACTCAGCCCCCCAGCACTCGGCCCGGCGCCCCACCCGACCTGAACCCCTCTATGTCAACCTAGCCCTGGGGCCCAGGGGCCCCTCACCCGCTTCTTCCAGCTCCTCCTCTCCTGCCCACCCTCGCAGTCGCTCTGATCCTGGCCCCCCAGCCCCCCGCCTCCCCCAAAAGCAGCGGGCCCCCTGGGGCCGCCACACCCCTCACAGGGTGCCTGGGCCCTGGGGCCCTCCAGACCCTCTCCCCTACAGGGCAGCCCCACCAGCCTATGGGAGAGGGGGCGAGCACCACCGAGGGTCCCTGTACAGGAATGGGGGGCAAGGGAGGGAGGGGGCTGGTCCCCCACCCCCCTACCCTACTCCCAGCTGGTCCTTCCACCCTGAGAGCCAGACCCAAAGCTACTGCTGAGCCAGAGCTGGGAGGGACCCTCCTTCTTTCTCTTCCCCTCTCACTGATCTTGGTCCAACCTGATCCCTTGTTTTATATTTTCCTGAGCTTCTGACCCCTACCCCAGGTTTCTAACTTTGTAACTTGCCTTTGATGTGGGTCCCTAACCCGTTATCATAGCCTACCTACCCTGGACTGACGGGCATGCCTGCCCTCCACCATCCTCCATCCTGGGGCCTCTCGCACAAATCTGAGAGGGTTAGGCTGACTCCTTACCCTCCCTTTCCCTCCAGGGGTCCCCAGCATGTCCTGTCCTGTGCACGGGGGTGGGGGACTGCTCCTGCTATCTCCCCACACACACCCCACTAAACCATCTGACAAAATTAATGAATAAAAATGGTGAAAATGTGGCTGCTGCTGTCATGCTGGAGCCAGGCTCAATGAATAAAGAGGCAGTGACAGGTGGGCTGCTTTCTCATTTATCATTTCAGCAGGTGCTAAGTGGGGAGTCACTCCTGGGAGGCTCTGAGGGGTGACATCTGCACAGAGGGGACCACGGGTGCCCTAACAATGTGTGTCAGGAGTGGGATTGAGCCTGGGCCCGTCTTCAAGTTGGCATCCACCTTGCAGCTCTGCTATGATCTCCTCCAGCAGATCCATCCTGGGAGAGGGTGGGGTAGGGTGGGCTGAAGTTGACCTCGAGGAGGAGGAAGAGGCCCAGGGCCCTCCCACCAGCACCCCACTTCTCACTTCTGCAGGCTGGAGAAGCGACTTCCTCTGATCAGCTCAGGGCTGGGTACCTGCAGGAGTAAAGACTAGAGCTGCCACCAGTGGCCACGGAGCTCAGGAGGGCCCTGGGAGGGCGGGCTGGGGCAGGGCCTGAGCTCAGGGCCCTCTGCTTCACCTGCCCTCGTGGCCTTCCCTGCCAGCAGCCTCCAGGGCATGGGAAGCCTCCCTGTGGGTCAGCAGGCAGGGGTTGGGCTCACAGGGCTGGGGGTCCAGCAGGGCAGCCCTGTGTGTGTGCCGCCGCAGCCCCCGCAGGGCTTGGATCTTGGCTGAGAACTTCCTCTCAAACCGCTCCTCAGAGCTCTGAGTCCCCAGCAGGGAGGCTGAGTCCTGAAGGCTGGCGTGCAGGGCAGGGCCCTGGGGGAAGCAGGGTTGGGCGGGGGCGGGGTGGGGGTTAACCGGTCAGCGAGGGGAACAGTGGGGGTCCCAGGGGGTCCCTGGTCAGAGGAGAGGCAGCCAGGGAAATTGGGGTTGGTGACAACTGGGGGGAAGGGTCAAGGGTGAGCAAATGGACAATGGCGCAGGACTTGGGGTATCCATACTGTTGATCTGGGCTCCAGGCTGTGGTCCAGGCTGACCCTGGCTGTGGGGCTGTGCCCTGGGCAGAGGCCAGGGTGGGGACTCGGGCTGCTGCCTAGAGTCAAGCTGCTGCCCGAGTCCCAGGTGGCACCCCTCTGGACTCTGCTGTGGCCCATGACCTGCAGAGAGCAATGGCAGAGGGCTGGCGTGGGTGGCCCACAGCTCCCTCGGTCCTCCAAGTGCCTGTCCTCGCTCCTGCCTAGGATGGGGAGGGGCCTAGGGACATCACAGCGGGCCACAGGCCCGGGTGCAGTCTTGGCTCTGGGAATCACCTCACAGTACAGTGTCTCTGGGCTTGCAGACCAGCCAGTTGGAAATGGGGCAGGGGCACAGCCGAGCTCTGCTCAGCGCCTGCCCCCATCCCCTCTGGGCCCTCTAACCTGGTAGAGAACCCTGCGGTGGAGGGCACTGTATGGCCCAGTCCCTTGGGGAGCTCACCTCAGAGGCCGAGTCCTGTGGAGAGGAGGCTGGGTGTGGGACACAGGCCCTGCCTGAGGTTCCATGGCTGCCACCCTCCCCTGCCCGCCTGTCCTGTACCTGAGCCATGGCCTCCCGCAGCAGATATCGTGTACTCTGCAGGCTGCCGCAGCGGTCAGCAGGCCCTAGGCCCAGCCCAGCCCGAACCAGGGCCTGGTAGGGGGCTGGCACCAGGGGGTCCAGGGCCGGGCTCTCACCCGCCTCCAGTTTAGCCTTCACCTCAGGCCCTTTTCTTCCAGCCCAGGGCAGCTCTCCTGTGAGGAAGTATGATTGGGGGACCCAACTGAGGTAGGGGGCCTCAGTGGGGCTGGGAGCGGGGTTACTCACTGACCCGTGAAGACCTCCTGGGCCAAGATGCAGAAGCTGTAGAGGTCTGAGGTGGCCGCAGGCGTGTCACCGCAGATGAGCTCCAGTGGCAGCCATGGGTACAGTTCGGGAGGTGGGGGCAGCCCTGGGCCTGGGCCTCCCCAGGGGTAACCCTGCCGCGGCCTGTGGAGGCCAAGGGACCTGGTGAGTCAGCGGCTGCTGGACGGGGCCACGGGCAGGACAGGGAGGCAGGCACTCACCTGGGCTGCAGCCAGCGTTGGTGCAGTGGGCGCCCGTGCTCCAGGCCGCCCACCTTGGCCAGGCCTGGCCGCACCAGCTGCACAGCATGGGAGCTGAGGCCGCCGTGAGCACGCCAGCGGGCCTGCAGGAACAGCAGGGCCTCCAGCACCTGCAGCAGCAGGTGGCCCGGCAGCAGGCCTGGCACGAGGTGGGGGGGTCCTCCTTCTCGTGGGCCCTGGGGGTGTAGCACCACATGCAGGGAGCCCAGCCACACGGGTTCGAAGAGAAGGCACAGCCCCGATAGGTCCTCCGAGGGGCTCAGTGCCATCAGCAGCAGCAGGCTGGGGTGGTGCAGGGCACTGGGCAGGAGGAGAACAGGCCACTCATGAGGAGGCCCCAGCCCGCCCGGCCGGGAGCTGACCATCTGCCTCAGCCACCGGACAGAGGAGAAACAGTGACCCCGGGTCATACAGCCTGGCAGTGGTGGGGCCAGCACCACTGTCCGTGGCACCCTCCCAACACCCACTCCTCTCCGAGGCCTACAGAACTGGGCGCCCACTTTCCCGTTGTGAGGTGGGTCACTCCAGTAGGAGGGCTCCATGCCAAGTGCTGGCCCAGGGGTGATGGCTGCAACTGCGGCCACCACCACATTCCCTGGTCATCGATTTCCAGAACACTCAAGTTGGGCAGGGCGGGTAGAAGACGGCGGCCTGGGGGGCCAGCTGGAGGGACCCACCTGCAGTGTTGAAGGTCAGCCAACAGCACATCAGCCTGGGCTCCTGGCACCTTCGGCTGCCGCACGGTCACGGGGTGGCCCCTCCACAGGAGGCTGGAGGAAGGCAGAGGGGAGAGAGTGCAGGTCTGAGACAAGGGGTTTCCCGGTGAGGGGGGCAGGAGGGCTGGACTCTTCCCAGCTCTGATGGACACCAAGCAGGGTGTCGGAGGGGCTCTCTCACTTGGCCATGAGGGTGTGGGAGCTGCTCCTGTAGGTGCGGTCGGGCTCGCCCTGCGCTGGCAGCAGCTCCTTGGGGTCCGCGAGGGGTACACCTGTTACCAGGCCCAGTGGCCACAGGCTGCTCAGCTGGGGGTGGGGAGCAGGACCGTGAGGCAGGAAGAGGACAGACACCGTGGTCCCCACTCCCTCCAACATCTGCTTACCTGGCCAAACCCTAAGGCAGGGACATGGGGGGGTCTCCTGGTCTGCTCCGGCCTCCATGCCCTGAGGTAAAGGGCCATCTGAGAGCAAGTCCAGGGTAACCAGGCGTGGTGGGTAGGCAGGCCTCAGGACGTGCACCGTTACCTGTTCGCCTGCACCAGACGCAGACCACCACACAGGCTGTGTCCAGAGCTGGCCTGCCACTGGCCCAGGGAGACAGAGGGCGCCAACTCACTGCCATGCACCAGGGCTGACATGTGGGCCCGGCACAGCTGTAACAGTTCCAGCATCTGGACGGGGCGGGGAGCACGTGGGGTGAGGTGGGGTGCGGGGCCCGGCCCTGAGGCCCTCAGCCCACCCTGGCCACAGCTCACCTCCCAGCTCTGTTTGGCACCACCTTGTTCTGCCCAGTCCTGAGGGCTGTGCCCCTGCTGGTCACGCAGACGCAGGTCGCCGCCTGCCTGCAGCAGGTGTAGGAGCACCAGGCTACGGCCCGAGAAGGCGCCCGCGTGCACAGGGGTGCTGCCATCCAGGCAGCGGCTGCAGCAGAACAGCGAGCACAGGAATGGGTTAGGAAAGGGACGGAACAGGGACAGGAGGTGGGAGGAGGGGAGCATGGAGAGATACGGGGGTCACTATGCTCGTGGGAAGAGGGCATCAGGATGGCGGGCTCACTTGGGGACATAGCAGAGTCCCTGAAAGAGTGAGAGGATGGCAGTGAGCATGGAGGCACCAGGAAGATGGGAATAGTTTCTGGAGGACAAGAAGGGGTTAACTGAGAGAGCAAGATGGGTCACCGGGGATGGGAGGGGGTCTGAGGGAGAGAGGTCTCTGGGGAAGACAGCCCTGGCTCTCTGGGGCTCAGACTCAGGGCGCTGGGAGTGTGGGGCATCACCATGTGTCCACGTACTGGTTGGGGTTGGCACCAGAGGCCAGCAGGAGCTGCACGGCCGAGCTGTGACCCAGCAGCGCCGAGAGGTAGAGCGCCGTCTGCCCCGCCGAGTTCTCGCCGTCTACCTGGACGACTGAGGGGCAGCGAGGCTTAGGACTATCCCTGCCCCTTACTCCAGGGGCAGAGGTCCTGGCAACACCTTTCCCAATTCCCAGCCTCCACAATCCCTCCCTGACTGGGTGACCCTCGGCTCCAGATTCCACCTCTGTGTCCTGGAACCGCCACCTTCCAGCCGCTGGGGACTCTGCCTCAGAATCCATCTCAACACACTCCTCACCACTAAGTCCACAGAACTGGAACAAGGTGATGTCTACTTGCCCTGCCAACATCCACCCCACCCCCATCCCAGAGGTGTCAAAATCACACAAAGAGGGGTTTCCCTGGTAGCTCAGTAAAGAATCCGCCTGCCAATGCAGGAGACACATGTTCAATCCCTGGTCTGGGAAGATCCCACATGCCGTGGAGCAACTAAGCCTGTGCACCACAGCTACTGAGCCTGTGCTCTAGAGCCTGGGAGCCTCAACTACTGAGCCCCACTGCCCAGAGTCCGTGCTCCACAAAAAGAGAAGCCACCGCAATGAGAAGCCTGTGGAGCACAACTAGAGAAAAAGCCTGCACATCAGTGAAGACCCAGCACAGCCACAAATAAATAAATTTTAAAAATCGCACAAAGGTACCCGGGCAAGAGGGCAAGGCTAATTTTTATGAGGCAAAATATGACCTTAACTCCAAAACCAGATGAGAGTTCCAGAACCAGAAATGAAGTCATACATCAATTCAATTTATGATCATACATGCAAAGCCCCTAAATAAAGTAAAAGGGGTAACCCAATTGATTTATTCCCAGAAAGCAAGGATGAATCAACAAAAGAAAATCTATCAATGTAAAAAAAACACATTCACAAATTAAAAAATAAAAATCACATTTAACTGTATCAGTAGATGCAGAAAAAGCACTTGGTAAAATTCAATGCCAAAAAACAAAAAAATTCAATGCCTACTTATGATTAGAAAAAAAAAATCTACCTCAGAAAACTAAGAATAGATGGAAAGTTTCTTACTTGATAAAAATTACAAACCAAAACCCAAGAGCAAGCAAAGTACCTAATGCAGAAACATAAGACTCTTCTCTTTAATATCAAGAATAAAAAAAAAGATGTCCAATGATAACAAGGTTTAGGAGTTCTGGTCAACACCTTATGACAGAAAAAAGAGACTGTGGTTTAAAGACTGAATAGCTGAGACCAAACTGTTACTGTCTGCAGATAACAATAAAGTAAAAGAATCAACACACACTTACAACTATTAAGCAAGCTCAGACAGTGGCTGGATACACAATCAACTTACAAAAATCAGTGAACAGCAGAAACTGTAAGTTTGATCATGTTAATTTCCTGCCTACAACTCCAGGGGTTTCCGATTACACACAGAACAAAATCCAACAAAATTCACACCACTCCTAAGGCCTGTTCCTGTCTGCAGTCGCTGCCTCCCTGAGTCCTTTGGCTCCCTGCTGCTACTTACATATCCCCAGTTTTGGGGTTTGTGGGGGTTTTTTTTGCTTTTAAAATTTACTTTTAACTGGAGAATAATTGCTTTACGATACTGTGTACCCAGTTTGTTTTGATTTTAGGGCCTTTGCACTGGCTATTCCCTCTGAAGTGCTTGTTCCCCAGCTGTTTCCATGACTGGCTCTTATGCTGTGGGACCCAAGTATCAACCCATTCGAAAGGCCATCCTTCCAGGGTGTCTCCCTCATTCTCATCACTCTCTTAAATTCTCATTATGGATTTAATTCACAATGATCTGGAGGGTCATTCTCGCCCCTAAGTCTCCATCACAGACAACAGCGCCTTGGCACAGGACAGGTGCCTGATACACAATTGTTAACAGGTCAACTGAAGTTGCATCCTCCTTTCTGCTCCTTGATCTCATTCCCCGAGGCAGTTTCAGTAGCCAAACTCACCTCTCCGCAGGAGTCGGGTGAGGCCCCACCTTGGGCCCCCAGCCACAGCCAGGCGATGCAGACGGCCCACCTGGCTTTCTGGATCCGGAACAGAGCCCAGCTCCACAGGGAATCGAGAACGCAGTGAGGGCATCTGTGGACTCCGTCAGCTCCTGGCCAGGAATCAGTGAGCAGGTCTCATGAGGGCAGGAGGACATGAAGGACTAGATCTCTGGGAGCAATAAAGACAGAGCTGGCTGTGAGTCTTGGGGGGCAGTCTGAGAATTAAAGGTGATTTGGGAGGGGTGTGATTTGGAGAGAGGCATCTGAATGAGAAATAAGGTCAGGAGTTCAGGGGAGTCTGGGAGTGAAAAAAAGCTAAGGAAATCTGCTCTCTGTGGCAGAGGAGTAGTAAGGGCTATGAGGATAGGAGTCAGGGGCTTGGGAAGAGAGTCTGAAGACTACATAGGGGCCGGAGGAAGAAGGCTCTGAGGGTTAGGACCTGAGAGGGAGGTGCAGTCTACAGGCTGTGAGACAGGAGTGTCCAAGGAAGGAGGACAGCCTGAGGGCAGGGTCTGCAGGCTGGGAAAGGGCCTTGAGGAGGGGTAGGGGGCGGTGGCTGGGGTCCGCGGGCTGGGAAAGGGTCTGAGAGCTGGGGGCATGGACTGAGCTTTAGGGAAGTGTTTGTGTACTAGGATGGGGTCTATGGATTAGAAGCGACGGAAGAAAGAAGGAGTCTGAAGATGTATCTGTGGGCTGGGAGAAAAGTGTGCAGAACTGAGACCAAGGCTGAGAAAGGGGTGGGGTCTGTGGGCACAAGATGGGTGGGAAGGGAGAATGGGGGCGGGGTTCTGTGGGCTGGGGGAGGGGCATGGTGGCCAGCTGGGGGACCAGTCCCCTCAGCTTTGCACCTACCGTTGGGCTCCGACAGTGATCACCATGTGACTGCCACGTGACCCCACGCTGAAGTTCCGGAGGTCTAGGCGGCAATTCCAGGCGCATGCGCATCAATGATCGCCAGCCATCTTTGCGCTTGCGCGCAGGAGCGTCTCTTATGTCCCTGAGGCGACCCGGTAGAAAAGACTGCAATGTCCACCCCAGAGCTGTGGCTGCTCCCTAATGTTACTGCCTTGTTGTTTGGAATGCCCAGCCTTTCACCATCCCTGTTTTTCGCTGTCTTCCCATGCTTCTCATGTCAACCCCACGGGCAGTTTCCTGTTCGTCTCTGCCCCGGGCTCTCTTCTTTGCCCCACACGTAGGCTCCTCAGTGTGCTGGACACCTCTCCCTGGATGTTCCCTGGGACCTTCACACCCACCCGGCCCCACACTGGCTTCAGTATCTCCTCCAAACTGCATTTCCTGCCAGATCCCCATCTTAAGAGTTGGTCCCACTGTCCCCTCTCACCCAGAGCCCTGGGTCTCACCCTGAATGTCTCCCTCATATTCTGGCTATCAGCTCCATGGCCCTTCCACTCAGTCTTCTGGTGGTTCTTTCCACTAGTCCACCCATCATGTGACAGCCAGGGGACTCTTAACTAAAGTCTTACCTGACTCTGTCCCTTCCCTATTTCAAACCTTCCTGACTCCCTAGTGAACTTGGACAGAGTTGAAGCCCTGCAGTGTGGCACCTAAGACTGCATCATCTGCCCCCACCCATCCTTGTCTCCCCATTCCCCAGTCTGTTTGTGCACATGCCCTTGGCTTTGAATGCTCTTCTCAATATTTACTTGGTTATTCTTGGGAATTCTCTGGGAAGCCCTCTTGATCACCAGGTGTCTCCTCTGGCCTCCTTCAGCCTCTGGGCTTTCCCCAAGGTTGCCCAGATACCCCTGAGCTCACCCATCACAGCCCTGATCACCCTGGGCTGTCACTGCCTGAAGGTGGTCTGTCTACCCCTACTGGACTGAAAACCCGGTGAGGCCAGGCCTGGGGTTGTGTTGGTCTCTGCTGTGTCCCCAGCGTTATTTACCTGAGAGCCTAGCTTAGAAGGAGACTCAGTAAATGCTTATTAAGAGAGAGAGTGGTTTGCTCTTCTCTCTGTCTCTCCCTGGACGTGTGGCCTTAGCCTAGCCTCTAGATTTCAGTGTTTCAGTGTCTGCTCTTCATCTGTGCTGTTTACCCGGGTGTCCACAGGAGTGAAGAAAATTCCCATGTCAGCCACTGACTGGTTGGGTACAGCTGACCCCAGGCCCTTTGCAGGATAGACTGCCTCAGGGTTGGGGGGGGACCTCCTTAGTCTTTGATCAATGCCCTCGCTGTGCTCTAGGGTCATCTAAAGATCCTTCTTGAGCCACAGAGCCCCCGAACTTGGGCTGGCTGAGGTCAAAATGAGCCCTTCCCCAAAGAGGTGGCTTTGGTGCAAGGCAGCTGCCTGGGCAACAGCTCAAGAACTTTATTGACCACGTGACTCCTGGGGGTGCTAATGGGGGGATACCCTCAGGCCCCGCCCCAGCAGCCTCCGTCGAAGTTCTTGGCTGAGCAGCTCCTGTTCCCTGCGGGCACCCCGTAGTACACTTCGGTTCTCCTGGGCCCTCCGGATCAGGTAAGGGATCACCTCCTCCAGGGAGCCATAGGGGATGGACTTGTACACAGCATAGCCAGCCTGCCCTGGAGGGAGAGTATTGGCAGGGTGTGGGCTCAAGTTTGGCAAGAGGCTCCCATAGGCTCCATCTAGAACAGAGATTTCCATTTCTGAGAGCATGACAGATTAGGTGAGTTGGACAAAATCTCCTGCTGAAAAAACTAAAACTCCTGGAGTAAACATTAAAATAAAAATTCTCAAAGTTATAAAAATGCTGCAAAGAGAATAAAGTGAAAGTGAAAGTCACTCAGTCGTGTCCAACTCTTTGCAACCCCATGGACTATACAGTCCATGGAATTCTCCAAGCCAGAATACTGGAGTAGGTAGCCTTTCCCTTCTCCAGGGGATCTTCCCAACCCAGTTTTTGAACCCAGGTTTCCTGATTGCAGGTGGATTCTCTTATCAGCTGAGTCACAATGGAAGCCCAAGAATACTGGAGTGGGTAGCATATCCCTTCTCCGGGGGAATCTTCCTGACCCAGGAATCGAACCGCAGTCTCCTGCACTGTAGATGAATTCTTTACCAACTGAACTATTAGGGAAGCAAAGAGAATAAGGAATTTACTAATTCAAGAATTAAGAGAAAATGAGGGGCTTCTCTTGTGGCTCAGTGGTAGAGAATCTGCCTGCCAGTGCAGGAGAGACGGGTTCAATCCCTGGTCCGGGAAGATCCCACATGCCACTGGACAACTAAGCCCTCGTGCCACAAGTACTGACCCCGCATGCTGTGACTACTGAAGCCCCCATGCCTAGAGCCCGTGCTCTGCAACAAGAGAAACTGCAATGAGAAGCCCGTGCACTGCAACTAGAAAGTAACCCCCTGCTCACCACAGCTAGAGAAGAGACCAAGCAGCAATGAAGACTTAGCACGGCCAAAAATAAATTTTAAAAAAATTTTTCTTAAAAAAGAGAGAGAACCCAGAGCAAAGGATTACACGAGAAGCGTTTCTTTCCTGAGGGCAAAACTGAGTTTCTGTCTAATGACTTCAAAGTTAAGGGGGTACAGAAATGGAGGCCTAAGGCCTGACCAGGATTGAGTTATAAAGGAGAGTTTCCCCAGATTAAGTGTGAACCCCAAAATCTAGACCCTAAAAGTAAGAGTTAACAAGAAGTCAACTCTCCCATAAGGAAGGTTGGCCTTGACCGTAAACAGAGCAAGGAAGGAAACAGAAGTCCATCTCTGAGAAGTTGTGGCCATGGGTTGCGTGCGTGTGTGCCCAGTCACTTCAGTCGTTGTCAGACTTTGCCCACAAGGCTATGGACTGTTAGCCCACAAGGCTCCTCTGTTCATGAGATTCTTCAGGCAAGAATACTGGAGTGAGTTGCCATGCCCTCCTCCAGGGGATCTTCCTGACCCAGGGATTGAACCTGCATCTCCTGCATTGCAGGCAGATTCTTTACTACTGAGCCACTCTGGAATCCCGTTACTGTAAGTTAGTCTCCTAAAATATTTGCAGCCCCAGTGTGGATCCTTGAGATAGCTCAAGAAACCTCAAGCTGTGAATTTAGGGTACAGTGATTTTGTACCCCTTAGTGCCTGGCAGAAGAAAACATAAATCTTCTGGTCTCAGGCCCTGGGGAACAACACAGTAAAGATAACAAAGCAGACAGGAAACAAGATACCAAGATCAAAAACCAAGATACCAAGATCAAGACAAAAACAACAGCGCACAGATGCAGAGACATAGGCCCACGAGGCCCTCAGATATGGGACAGACCTCTCTGAGGGCCTGCCACTGGGCCGGCTGCAGGCTGACGGGAGCCTGGCCAGGCATCATCTGGGAATGGGAGAAGGGATCTGTTTGGGAGGGAATGAGGCTGGGGCAGGTTAGGTGGGAGGTGGGAGTAGGGGCTGGGAGGGACGGATCACTCACATACCCAGTGCCAAGGAGACATGGTCACACATCCCCAGAAGTTGTCCAAAGCAGACTGGCCCATCTGGAGGAATGCCCAGCTCCCACATGCTACAGAAAAGGTCACATCATCAATCCAGACAGTGGCTGGATCCCCCATGACACACTCATATGGCTCTTCTAGTTATTCAAATATCGAAGTATTTCCAAACTCACTGATAAATAACCATGGCCCTGGGACCTCTGATATCTCACTGGTAAGTCTCAGCTCCTTTCCTGAAATATTTGGACTTCCCTGCTGCTGCTGCCAAGTCACTTCAGTCATGTCTGATTCTGTGCAACCCCATAGACGGCAGCCCACCAGGCTCCCCCGTCCCTGGGATTCTCCAGGCAAGAACACTGGAATGGGTTGCCATTTCCTTCTCCAATGCATGAAAGTGAAAAGTGAAAGTGATGTCACTCAGTCGTGTCCGACCCTCAGTGACCCCATGGACTGCAGCCTTCCAGGTTCCTCCGTCCATGGGATTTTCCAGGCAAGAGTACTGGAGTGGGTTGCCATTGCCTTCTCCGTTGGACTTCCCTATTCCCCAGCAAATAAGGGGCAGTTCCTTGTTCAGCTGGAGCCTACAGGTGTAGCAGGGGTTAAATATTTTGAATATTCTCCCCAGACCTCCTTTGAACCTACTGGCCCCCACAGTCCCTCCCCTTGTCAACCACCCTTTGGGCGCTTATTTCCATTCCCCTACTTCATACCGCTTGGTTGCCTGGTGAACAGAGTCCTCATTGTGGGAAGCCACCATCAGGTGGCACATGGGGCCACGATGGGACACCTGGGTCAGCATCAGCTCCAGACAGAGGCTGTAACTGAAGGGAGATGAAGGATCAGCTTATGGCACCTGGTGAGTTAGGGTCAGGCCGCAGAGACCGGGGATTTATGTCCTTGAGGGGTAGGGTGCCTAAGGGCAAGGACCCTGAAGTCAGGAAGTACCTACATCCCACCTGCCTCAGCTGTGAGGCACATCTTCTTTCTGAGCCTTTTTATTCCCTTTAACAACACACATTCATCTGTTAGCATTGTTGTGGGGATGGAGTGAGATGAGGGTAGACCTAAAGTCTTTGGCACAATGGCAGTCTCACAGCAAAGGGCCATGTCACAGGAGATGACATTTACCCACTGACATTCACTTCAGCAACGTCTACAGAGCAGAGTTAGCAACACCCCAAATGTCTGTAAGTGGGAGACTGGCTAAATGAACACCCAGAAGATAGTGGAGGGCCCCTGTGGGGGCAGGAAACCCCCCCCCCACCTGCCATGATTGGATGGGGATGTGGGTGGAAGTGAGCTGTATCAGCCTGTTCATTTTTGTGTCATTTTGATTTTTTTTTTTTTCGGGCTGTGCAGAGAGTGGCATGTGGGATCTTAGTTCTTCAACCAGAGATCAAACCCAGGCCCCTCAAAGTGGAAGCATGGAGTCCTAACCTCTGGACCATCAGGTAAGTCCCCTTTTTGATTTTTGAATCACGTGAATGTATTATTTATTTAAAATCTCTATTAAAACGTTAATGGTACTATGCTGGAGAAGATGTGGAGAAATTGGAATTCTCCTACTGTGCTAGTGTGAGTCTAAAAGGCTGGGAAACCTTTTGGAAACACTTTGGGAAACCATCTGGCACTTCCTCAAAAAGTTAAACATGGAGTGACTATAGGACCCAGCAATTCCAGTCCTAGAGAGTTGGACTTTTAAGAGAATTTAAAATGTGAATTTACCAAAAAATATGTACATGAATGTTCAAAGCAGCACTATCCACAATTGACAAAAAGTGTAAACAATGCAAATATCCATCAATTGATGAATGGATAAATCAAATGCGGCCTCTCCATACAATGAAATATTATTCAACCATAACAAGGAATGAAGCACTGACACACACTACAACATGGCTGAACCTTAAATACGTTATGCTGAGTGAAAGAAGCCAGGTACCGAAGGTCACGTATTATGTGACTCCACTAATATGAGATGTCCAGAATAGACAAATCCATAGTGACAAAAAGTAGATTAATGGCTTCCAGGGCCTAAGGGGATGGGAATTATGAGTGACTGCTAATGGATATTTGCATTAGCAAATTAGCAAATAGAAGGGGGAAAGGTGGAAGCAGTGACAGATTTTCTCTTCTTGGGCTCCAAAATCACTGCATGGTGATTGCAGCCATGAAATTAGAAGATGGTTGCTTCTTGGCAGGAAAGCTATGACAGCCCTAGACAGTGTTTAAAAAGCAAAGACATCACTTTGCTGACAAAGGTCTATATAGTCAAGGATATGGTCTTTCCAGTAGTCATGTACAGATGAGAGAGCTGGACTATAAAGAAGGCTGAGTGCCAAAGAAATGATGCTTTCGAACTGCGGTGCTGCAGATGACTCTTGAGAGTCCCTTGGAAAGCAAAGAGATCCAACCAGTCAATCCTAAAGGAAATCAACCCTGAATACTCTGGAAGGACTGATGCTGAAGCTGAAACTCCAGTACTTTGCAAACAGCTGACTCACTGGAAAAGACCCTGATGCTGGGAAAGATTGAAGGGAGAAGGAGAAGAGGGTGACAGAGGATGAGATGGTTGGATGGCATCACTGATTTGCCCAAGTTCACTAGTCATGAACTTGGGCAAACTCTTGGAGATGGTGAGGGACAGGGAAGCCTGGCGTGCTGAAGTCCATGGTGTCTCAAAGAGTCGGACACAACTCAGCTGCTGAACAAAAACAGCTGATGGATATGGTTTGCTTTTGGCTGTGCCATGTCTGTCTGTCTGTCTGTCTGTCTGTTTGTTTGTTTTGCTTAAGGATGTGGGACCTTAGTTCCCAGACCAGGGATCGAGCCCATGTCCCCTGCAGTGGACCCTCAGAGTCTTAACCACTGGACCACCTGGGAAGTCCTGGAGTTTCTTTTTGAGATGATGAAAATGTTCTGGAATTGGTGATGATGGCTGCAAAATTTAATGAATATACTAAAAACCACTGAATTGTAGTTTAAAATAGCAAATTGTATAGTATGTGAATTATATCTCAGTAAAAAAAAATAATTCCAAATGATTAAGCCCATAGGATACAAATGTGACTAGGCTTCATGGGCTTTGGATGCAAGCTTAGCCTTCGTGGCTTGGCCACTTTCTGTGCGAGCTTGGTAAGTCCCTGTGGCTCTACAGACCCCTCCTTGTCCACTGGGAAATGGAATCAGGCTTTGAAAGCTCCATGAGAACAGAGCCTGGGGTCCAGCTGGATTGCTACCACAACCAGAATCCAACACTGATCTGAAACAAGTGATCAGCAAGTGTGTATTGAAAGAACAAATCTTTTCTTCTCAGGGCCACGAGATGGTGGCCCCAGGAGCTCAGCCATGTCTTGCCTGTGATTTGAGGTGTATCAGAATGAGGGTTCTAGAGTCAGTCTGCATGTGCTAAGTCACTTCAGTTGTGTCCAACTCTGTGACCCGATGGACTGCAGCCCACCAGGCTTCTTTGTCCATGGGATTCTCCAGGTGAGAACAATGGAGTGGGTTGCCATGCCCTCCTCCAGGGGATCTTCATGACCCAGGGATTGAACCTGCATCTCTTGCATTGGGAGGAGGGTTCTTTACTGCTACCGCCACCAGGGAACCCAGTCTGCCAAGGCTCAAACCTTGGCACTGCCACTCACTAGCTTTGCACCCTTGGGTAAGAGATGTCACGTCTCTGAGCCTGTTTCATCCTCTGTGAAATAGAGAGAGAGCAATAGTATCTACTGCTTGGGGTCGTTTACTCCTTCATTCACCATACCTGTACCGAGCACCTCCCATGGAGCAGCAGTGTTAAGCACTGAGGACTCAGCAGTGAACAAGTTAGAAAACCCTGCCCTCCTGGGCCCATGCTTTCATGGGAGAGAAAGACAATGAGCAACTGAATGCCAAAGCTCTGCTGCCAATAAGTGCTGGGAGAAAAATCAATCTAAGAAGAGAGGGTGTGGTGTGTGTCAGTTTTTGGTAGGGAGGGCAAGAAGGTCCCCTGAGAAGGTCCCAAAAAGTAAAGACCTAAGAAGGTGAGTGACTGAGTCCTGCCATGCAGCCATCTGGAGGGAGAAGGTTCTGGGCAGTGGGAACAAGAAGTGCAATGTCCCTGGGGTCATCAAGGAGGCCAGTGTGGCTGGAGTGAAGTGAGTGAGGGGGCAGGACTGCAGGCCACTGCAAGGATCTGGGGTTTATTGAGGGTGTGCTGGGAGCTATGGGAGGATTTGAATTGAGGAGGGAGATTTGACACAGGTATTAACAGGCTCCCCACTGGCAACAGGTTGGGGAGGGGTGACAGAGAAGGGAGCAGGCTGCTGTTCAGGTGGGAAGCGACAGTCTCCTGGTCGGGGAAAGAGAGTGACCTGTAGACGCACGTAGGTTGCTGGACACTGTGGGCAATGAGCTCTAATGGAAGGTTAGATGCTAATGCTCTTCCTCTCGAGGCCGGCAGAGGATGAGATGGCTAGATAGCATCACTGACTCACTGGATGTGAATTTGAGCAAACTCCAGGAGACAGTGAAGGACAGGGAAGCCTGGCGTGCTGCCAAGCCATGGGGTCACAGAGTCAGACACGACTTAGCTACTGAACAACCACAGCAACAATTATTCATCTTAGAGGCCGGCCTGCCCCGTCCCACCTCTGACTGGTAGCCTCATAGTCAGGCTGAGTGGGATCTTCGGTTCCCTGGAGCCGGGCCGTCTCTCTCTCCTTGTCCAGATATGCCCCTCGTACCAACTTCACCCCAAAGGCCAGGCCAGCCCTGTCTGCAGCCTCAGCGTCCCGCCTCAGCCGCTCGTAGGTGTCCTGGTGGAGCACATGGGCGGCTTCAGATCAAGGCGCTGGGACCCCGGCCTGCAGCCCCTTGTCCCCAACCACAACCCCCGTCCCCGGAGTGCACCACACACCTTCAGATAGGCCTGGTAAGTGTTCCACACCCAGGGCCCCCCTTCCCCGGAGCTGTTCCAGCGCGTGGCCAGGGCAGCCACCAGCAGAGAGAGTGCCGGGTTCAGGGAGGTGTACTCAGCATCCACCAGGAGCCTCACACGCTGGGCCCGGGCATGCTGAGGGTGAGAGGGACTGCGGTCGGGCCCCAGGGGTGACCAGCAGGCAGGTGCGGTGGAGGCAGGCCTCGGCCGAAGCTGTTACCTGTACCACCCGGTGCAAGCGACTCAGGGAGGCCTGGAGGTGTCGTGTTTGCTCGGTGTTGAGGCAGGAGACCCGGAGGTCCTGGGGGGCAGCGGGGAGGCAAGGCGGCTCAGGCCTTCTGGACCCTTCCAGAGCCCAAGCCTCCTCTCCCCCACCAGCAGGCAGGGAAAAAAGTTTAGAAATTACTAGAAATCTGGAAAGCAGCTGTATCATATAGATACTATTTATTGAGGTATAATACATGGATGGACAGGCTTCCCAGGTGGTGCTAGTGGTAAAGAACTTGCCTGCCAATGCAGGTAAAGAGACGCCAGTTCTATCCCTGGGCCGGGAAGATCCCCTGGAGGAGGGGACGGCAACCCACTGCAGAATTCTTGCCTGGGAAATGCCATGGACAGAGGACCCTGGCCAGTTACAGTCCCATGGGGTCACACGGAGTCGGACATGACTGAAGAGACTTAGCACACACACACACACACACACACACACACACACGGGTTGAGAGCCCAGAATTTGAGTTTGAGTTTTGGCTCCACCATTCACTGTGTGGCCTTGAACAAATGTAACCTCTCTGGGCCTCAATGTTCTCCTCTGTAAAATGGGGATGATTATAGTATCTACCTCATTCAGTTGCTGTGTGGATAAAAATGGCCTGGCCATAAACAGGACAGGACAGGGCCAGCATATGATAAGCACTCAGTGTTTTTGTTGTTTTGTGTGTGCTCAGTTGTGTCTGACTGTTTGAGACCCCATGGACCATAGCCCGCCAGGCTCCTCTGTCCATGGGATTTCCCGGGCAAGAATACTGGGGCGGGTTGCCATTTCCTACTCCAGGGGATCTTCCTGATCCAGGGATCAAACCCACGTCTCTTGCACCTCCTGCTTTGGCAGGCAGATTCTTTACCAGTGTGCCACTGGGGAGCCCTAAGCACTCAGTACATGTTGTTATTGTTATAATAATAGGTGACTTCAAATGCCATCTTATAATCTTCACAATGATCCTAGTAGGCAGATATTATTCCAAGCTCCGTTTTCCAGTGAGAAAACCAAAGCTGGGAAAGTGAAGTGACTTGGAATTAGCATCTAGGAACAGTAACCAGCTCCTAATAAGAGCTGTGAGTGTTACTTTGCATTAGTTTCTCAGGATGTCTCACTGCAACTCACAAGGCTCCCCTGGTCTGACGCCTTATTCTACCTCCTCCCACCCTTCGCCTCGCTCACTGCTCTCCGGCCTCACTGGCCTCCCGGCTACTCTTTGAACATGCCAAGTACCTTCCCACCTCAGAGCCTTTGCTCTGGCTGTTCCTTCCACCTGGAACACTGTTCCCCTAGATGTCCATCCACCCCACTCCAACCTCTCAGCAGGGTCTTTATTTTCTCTGGTTTGAATTTGCAGCTCCCTAGCTGGGGCTTTCCCTTCCCCTTCCTCAGCCTTATTTTTCCCTACAATACTCGTTTTTTAAAAATTAATTTATTTATCTGGCTGCACAGGGTCTTAGTTGCAGCATGCAGGATCTTTTAGTTGTAGCACTCGAGCTCTTAGCTGTCAGATTTGGGATCTAGTTTCCTAACAGGGATCTGATCTGCACCCCCTGCATTAGGAGCATGGAGTCTTAGCCACTGGACCACCAGAGAAGTCCTTGTTGTTGTTCGGTCGCTAAGTCATGTCTGATTCTTTGCAAGCCCATGGACTGCAGCACAATAGGCTTACTTGTCCTTCACTATCTCTCAGAGTGTGCCCAAACTCATGTCCATTGAGTTGGTGATGCCATCCAACCATCTCATTCTACAATGCTTATTTATACTTGTTACATATCCGCTTTGAGTTTTTTTTTTTTTTTATAATTAAACATTCTTCACACACTTATGAATAGAGTGAAGAGAGGGCAGTATTTTTCTGTGTCTGTCTCTGCACCACCCTCTACATCTGAATCCAAGATCACTTCTAATAAACAGGAACCTTTCAGAAGAGCTCAAGTGAAAAGGCAACTTACTAATACAGGAAGACTCTTGGAACCCAATTTCTAATGTATGTACTTCATCTGCATTAATTTCTGTGATTCCCTGAAACAATTAAGTAAACATAATTTCCAATTTACAAATAAGGAAACTGAGACCCAGAGGGTAACCTAACCTTTAAAAAGAACGAATTTCCAGGCTGGGTGCACTTGCGCCCCCTCCCTACCACGTGACCGGCAGCCGAGCAAGTCTGCACTCAGCTTTGGTTTTTTGTCTTAACTTTTTATTGGACTCTTTTTGGCTTTTATTGTTGCTTTTTGGGGCTTCCCCAATGGCTCAGTGGTAAAGAATCCACCTGCCAATGCAAGAGACTTGGAGACACAGGTTCAGTCCGTGGGTTGAGAAGCTCCTCTGGAGGAGGAAATGGCAACTCACTCCAGTATTCTTGCCTGGAGAATCTCATGGACAGAGAAACCTGGTGAGCTACAGTCCATGGGGTCTCAAAAGAGTCAGGCAAGACTGAGCACAGCACAGCACACAGAGTTGCCTTACAATGATGTGTTAATTTCTGCTATACATCTAAGTGAATCAGCCATACATATACATATTGTCCTTTTTTGGATTTCTTTCCCATGTAAGTCACCATAAAGCATTGAGTAGAGTTCTCTGTGCTATACAGCAGGCTCTCATTAGTTATCTACATTACATATAATACTGTATATGATTGCCAGAAGAAATATCAATAACCTCAGATATGCAGATGACACCACCCTTATGGCAGAAAGCAAAGAAGAACTAAAGAGCCTCTTGATGAAAGTGAAAGAGGAGAGTGAAAAAGTTGGCTTAAAACTCAACATTCAGAAAACTAAGATCATGGCATCCAGTCCCATCACTTCATAGCAAATAGATGGGGAAACAATGGAAACAGTGAGATACTTTATTTTCTTGGGCTCCAAAATCACTGCAGATGGTGGCTGCAGCCATGAAATTAAAAGACACTTGCTCCTTGGAAGAAAAGTTATGACCAACTTAGATAGCATATCAAAAAGCAGAGATATTACTTTGCCACCAAGGGTCTGTCTAGTCAAAGCTATGGTTTTTCCAGTGGTCATGTATGGATGTGAGAGTTGGACTATAAAGAAAGCTGAGTGCCAAAGAATTGATGCTTTTGAACTGTGGTGTTGAGACCCTTGAGAGTCCCTTGGACTGCAAGGAGACCCAACCAGTCCATTCTAAAGGAGATCAGTCCTCAATATTCATTGGAAGCACTGATGCTGAAGCTGAAACTCCAGTACTTTGGCCACCTGATACAAAGAAGTGACTCATTTGAAAAGACCCTGATGCTGGGAAAGATTGAAGGCAGGAGGAGAAAGGGATGACAGAGGATGAGATGGTTGGATGGCATCACCGACTCTATGGACATGAGTTTGAGTAAACTCTGGGAGTTGGTGATGGTCAGGGAAGCCTGGCATGCTGCAGTCCATGGGGTCGCAAAGAGTCAGACACAACTGAGCAACTGAACTGAACTGATATATGTCAATCCCAATCTCCCAGTTCATCCTACCCCCCGCCTTTGGTATCCATACATTTGTACTCTATATCTTTGTCTCTATTTCTGCTTTGCAGTAGGTTCATCTGTACCATTTTTCTAGATTCCACATATATGCATTAATGTAAGATATTTGTTTTTCTCTTTGGCTTTGATTTGAATGATTGTCTCTTTCAAGTAAGTGCCTCAAGGACATATATTTTGTTTATCTTGATCAGCATCCCCACCCCTCAATGGACATGAGTTTGAGCAAGCTCTGGGAGATGGTGAAGGACAGGGAAGCCTGGTGTGCTGCAGTTCATGGGGTTGCAAAGAGTCAGATATGACTGAGTGACTGAACAACAGTCTCCACCCCTAGCATAGCACCTGGAACATAGTACATGTTCAACAGACATTTAAGGAATTGTTACACATTTGTAACAGAGATCTTCCCTGGTGGCTCAGATGGTAAAGAATCTGCCTGCAATGCTGGAAACCTGGGTTTAATCCCTGGGTCGGGAAGATTCCCCTGGAGAAGGGAATGGCAACCCACTCCAGTAATTCTTGCCTGGAGAATTCCATGGACAGAGGAGCCTGGCGGGCTACAGTCCATGGGGTCGCAAAGAGTTGGACATGACTGGCTAATGCACACAGTTCTCGGTCTTCTTATGGGGATTCCACATGAATGTGAGCTTCTAGTGACTCAGGAAGTCCAGTTGGGTTCAGAGAAAACCCAACTGGGGTTGGGTTTTCAGGGAAAGTTAAAAAAGAGGAACAGGTGGAATTCTGTTATGGCCAACAGGACTCCTTCCCAGGCGGCGCTAGTGGTAAAGGATCTGCCTGCCAATGCAGGAGATACAAGAGACATGGGTTCAACCCCTGGGTTGGGAAGATCCCCTGAAGGAGGGCATGACAACCCACTCCAATATTCTTGCCTGGAGAATCCCATGGATAGAGGAGCCTGGAGGGCTACAGTCCATAGGGTCACAAAGAGTTGGACAAAACTGAAGTGACTTAGCACACACACACACACTCATGGCCAACAGGATGGATATGGACCGCATCTTGGGGAAGAAGTCTCTCTCCAGGAGGAGGGAGGAGCAAGGAGCACCTACCTGCCCAGTGCTTCTCCCCAGTCAGGAAATCGTCCCCTGCTGTGGGGCAGCGTCCGGGGGAGTTCTGGGGTGTGCACAGCTGGTGGACCCTCACAGGGGGCCGACCCGGCCCTCATTCACCCTTCACCACCGTCTGAGGTGGCGATTACTGTCACCCCCGTTTTACGGGGGAAGCAGAGGTCAAGACACAGAGAGGTGAAGTTACTCATCTAAAGTCACACAGCTTGACCTAGGATTTAAACCTCAGCTTCTCCAGAGCCTGAGTACTTAACCGTCACCATGTACACCCACCCACAGGCAGAGAGGAAATGCTTCCCTCAAATATATGCAAAGCCGTTAGGACAGTGCTCAGCACGTTGTGAGTGGTCGGTAAGTTCTCCACCGTTAATATGTTGTTCCAAACTCACCTGCTTCATTTATTTATTCATTCATTTGACATGTTTATCATATCCTGTCTAGGTGCTAGGGCCTGGGACGTGACCGTGAACAGGACAGTCATAAATTGTGCTGGGGAACCGGTGACTGTGAAGACCAAGGATGGGTGGGGGCTGGGATCTGGGGTGGGGATGGCAGGGCGGCTCTGACATGGGGACAGGAAGAAGGGACAGCTTTAGGGAGACACAGGCCAGTGTGGGACCCAGTGGGTGTGAGAAGTCTGGGGGACGCCCAAGGGGAAGTTTGGTGCAGGGGGAGGGTCAGGGGAAAGGCTGGGCCTGGAGACAGGTGGGCATCATTAGTGCAAAGCGGGGAAACTGAGGCTGAAGGGGTGGGTGAGAAGGCCCTTTCAAGGGGAGTGAGGAGCAAGCCTGGGCCTCACCCTGGGGAACCTCCATATTTGAGTATCAGGCAGAGTAAACTTAACGAAGACTGAGGATGAGCCGGGAGCGATGGAAAATGAGGAACACCAGGTCTGATGGTGTTGGGGAAGACAAGGGAAGTGAGGGACACAGAAGGAGCAGGGCCCCTTTGTCATCGTGAAGATGCCAGCTTGGCAAGGGTTTTAGTCCTGAAAACTGCCCTGGGAAGAAATTACTACCATTGCCACATGCGAGTGAAAAGCTCATGAAGGGGTGAAGCTTGTTACGCTCCAAAGCTGATCCTTTAAGCACTGCTTCTATGTGTTCTGTGATGCATTAAAAAAAAAATACAAATTAAAAAATAAACATCAGCAGGTCCCAGGTAGTGTTATTTGGCAGTGATGGAGACTCAGAGGCTACCTGGGTGCCCATCCCAGGAGAGGTAAACCAGGCGGCCAGAAGCCCAAATTAGAAACAATGGATTAGGACTTCCCTTGTGGTTCAGGGGTTAAGAATCCGCCTGCTGATACAGCGGATGTGGGTTTGATTCCTGGTCTGGAAAGACTCCACATGACTTGGAGCAACTAAGCCCGTGCACCACAACTACTGAAGCCCAGGCACCCTAGAACCTGTGCTCCGCACCAAGAGAAGCCTCCGCAGTGAGGAATCCCACACACCACAATTAGAGTATCCCCCGCTCTCCCCAGCTAGAGAATGTCCAAGAGCAGCAATGGAGACCCAGGACAGCCAAAAAGAAAAAAACAAGTAATTAAAAAAAACACAATGGATTAGATGTATACAGAGATGATTGGAGGGATCTAAAAATCAGAGTGCTCAGTGGAAAAACGTAAGAAACAGGACGCAACAGATAACATAATGTTGTTTAGTCGCAAAGTCGTGTCTGACTCTTTATGACCCTATAGACTGTGGTGTGCCAGGCTTCTCTGTCCTTCACTATCTCCAGGAGTTTCCTCAAACTCATGTTCATTGAGTTGGTGATGCTGTCTAACCACCTCATCCTCTGCCGCCTCCTTCTCCTCCTGCTCTCAATCTTTCCCAGAATCAGTCTTTTTCAACACAATGATGAATGTTACTTGTAGATGTTTAAAACTATACCCAACCCCAGATTGATAGAGAAGGGCACAAAGGGACTTTCTGCAGGGATGGAAATGTTCTGTACGTTGATAGGGATTATAGTAGCTCCAGTGTGTATTTGTCAAAGCTCATCAAAAAGTACATTTAGAATGTATGCATCTCACTGTGTATAAATTTTACCTGAAAAGAAATGACTGCTGAGCTCTAGTTGGTGATATACATTTTGAAGCATTTGGGGAGAGAAGCGTGCTGATGTCTGCAAATTACTTTGAAATGCATCAGAAAATAAGATGGGTGGGTGGATGGATAGAGGAATGGATATGATTTTAAAGCAACAATAGCAGGTGTTCACCGTAAAATTCTGTTGATTTTTCTGTATGTTTGAAAATTTTCATAATAAAATGTTGGAAAAATATGCCCCCAAATAGCATATATTTGGCAAAACCACATCATGATAACAAAGAGATGTATATTATACAAGGTGAAGTGATTACTGATGGCAGGGAAGGTAGAAATAAGATACGGAAATAAAGAATAAATGAAAGAACAAATGAGTGAATGAATGAACCAAAACTCCGCTGGTCTAATCATAGCTCCTAGCTAGTTAGCATACACTAGCGTAGCTGAGTTGATTGAAAAAATATTGGTTACTTTTTTATTGGTAAAGAGCTACTGTCTTAATTGATCCTACTAGAGCTCCCAGCTCCCAGGCCCCTAGCCTAGAATCCCCAGGTGACCCATATTCCGGTTACTCTCCAGCCATGCCCCAGGGCAGTAACCCCATTTATTCTGATAGTTCTAAGCCTGGGAAGTAGAGATAGATAGTTAAATATTTAGAACATTCCGCTGGCTGGTGTCTGCTGCCTCTGCAGTCCCCACCAACCATTCCTCTCCCCCAACCTGTGGTCCTTACCTGTCCAGAGTCCATGGCTTCTGCCAGCCTCTCGGGGCTCAGCTCCAAAGAATCCCCTGGCCTTCGGACCCACGAGGTGAGCTGCTTCTGGAATGGTATGGCGGGTGGGGCGGTGAGGGGGACCTGGTGGGCAGCCGCCCCTCCCCTCCCACCCGGCCCACCCCTTACACAGAGCCGAGTGCTCATCAGCGCCGTCATCTTCAGCTGCATCAGGGCATTTCCCGTCGGGTCAGGGGTCTCCAGGAGGCCTCGTGACAGGTCCACGCATCGCAGCATCGCACTGAGGTTCCCTTCATACCAGGCCTCGCTGCCCAGCCGGCAGGCATCAGGGCTGGGAGCCCACTAGCCCCCTTCCCACCAGCCTCCCGGCCTCCCTGGGCCCGGGCCCCCCTACTCACCCCGTCTTGACAGCCGAGTCTGGCTCCTCCTCAGTGGGCACTGCCAGCAGAGGCCGCAGGCCTAGGTTCTGGAGCTGTAGGACACAGCTCCTCACCTCCTCGGGGGTCTCACCAGCCACAAACTGCCCGTAGATGGATGCTCGGAGAAGCGCACCGGAGAGCCGGGAGCCCAGGAGTCGCTGAGACCAGGCTTGGAGCTGGGGTGACAGGGAGCAGGGGCTCAGAACCAGGCCCCAGGAACTTCCTAGGCTAGTTCCCCCAGGATTGCTGCTCACCGCCAGGCCATGGGTGACCAGAGGCGGCCAGGCACACAGCCGTAGCACCAGCAAAGCCCGGGTCAGTTCTCCCGTGCTCTTGAGGTGGAAGGCCCCACCATCAAAGCTGAGGGGCTGCAAGCTCCCCGGGGAGGGGCCAGCTCGGGAGCAGAACACACGACAGGTCTGAAGCATCAGGAACCCTTCACCACTTCCACACTGGAGCAGGGGGCTTTGGAGGCAGCTGGTCCACCCAGTGCCCCTTGTCCGGCCAGGGACAGTGACTGATTAACCAGACAGTAGCCAGGGAAAGGCAAATCTTTAGGATCACAGACTCCTTGAAGGGCAGTTAATTATTAACTTATAGGGACATAGTTCAGAATAATGGGGACAGGAAAGGAAAGCCCCCCTCAAAACCTCAATGACCCTCAGTATAACAGCTCACAATTGTTAGTCACCCATCATATGCCAATGGGTATTAAGTCAGAGTGCTCTGGGAGCCAGGCAGTGTGGCTTTGTGATCTTGGGAAAGTTATTAAACATCTCTTGTTGCAATTGCTTCATCTTAAAGTGGGAGAGAGTGTAGTTTGCAAATACACATAATCTTTATCTGTTCTATATTAAGCATATATCCTAGAGAACTTGAACATGGACATCAGGAAACATGTACAGGAAGAAATGTTCACAACAGTATTTTTTTTCAATAGCCCTAAATGGAAGCTACCCAAATTTCCATCAGCTCAAGAATGGAGAAACACACTGTGGTGGATTCATATGACAGACTACTATACAGCAATGAAAAAAGGATAAACTACTGATGCATACAACAACACGGATGAATCTCACACATATGTTGTGTGAAAGAAACCAGACACCAAACAGGACATGCTATCTTATTCTAGTCAATAAACTTGAAAGTAGGGATAATGAAATGGCAATATAGTGTGTGGGGGGATGGGTGCATACATGGATGGCAAAACTATAAAGAAAAGACAAGCAAGGAAATCATTATCACAAAGATCAGAAAGGGATCAGAGGAGTTGTAACCTGGTGGGGTCTCATGGGGGCCTCTGTGCCCTTTTTTCATAACCTGATAATGATTCACAGTTGTTCATATTGTAAGGGTTTTAAAATATATTCTTATTTTCCCTCCCACCCCCTATCAAGATTGAAGTGGGGAAGTTTGCTTAGTATTTATTTGGCTGTGTCGGGTCTTAGTTGCAGCACTTGGGACCTTTAGTTGTGGCATGTGGGATCCAGTTCCCTGACCGAGGATGGAACCCGGGCCTCCTGCATTGGGAGGGTGAAGTCTTAGCCACTGGACCACCAGGGAAGTCCTTAAGCTTTTCTTTTAGTTACATGTACAGTTTTAAAAATTATTTAAAAATTAAAATAGCACAAAAGGAAATGAAGTGAAGCTGTCTTTCTCCAACTTCTCAATCTCAGTCCCTCAATTTCATGCCTCCAAGGTAATGAGGTATCCTTGGAGAGGATCAGTTCAGTTCAGTTCAGTCGCTCAGTCGTGTCTGACTCTTTGCGGCCCCATGAATCGCAGCACGCCAGGCCTCCCTGTCCATCCCCAACTCCCGGAGTTCACTCAGACTCACGTCCATCGAGTCAGTGATGCCATCCAGCCATCTCATCCTCTGTCGTCCCCTTCTCCTCCTGCCCCCAATCCCTCCCAACATCAGAGTCTTTTCCAGTGAGTCAACTCTTCGCATGAGGTGGCCGAAGTACTGGAGTTTCAGCTTTAGCATCATTCCTTCCAAAGAAATCCCAGGGCTGATCTCCTTCAGAATGGACTGGTTGGATCTCCTTGAAGTCCAAGGGACTCTCAAGAGTCTTCTCCAACACCACAGTTCAAAAGCATCAATTCTTCGGCACTCAGCTTTCTTCAAAGTCCAACTCTCACATCCATACATGACCACAGGAAAAACCGTAGCCTTGACTAGACGGACCTTTTGTTGGCAAAGTAATGTCTCTGCTTTTCAATATGCTATCTAGGTTGGCCATAACTTTTCTTCCAAGGAGTAAGCGTCTTTTAATTTCATGGCTGCAGTCACCATCTGCAGTGATTTTGGAGCCCCCCAAAATAAAGTCTGACACTGTTTCTCCATCTATTTCCCATGAAGTGAGGGGACCAGATGCCATGATCTTCATTTTCTGAATGTTGAGCTTTAAGCCAACTTTTTCATTCTCCACTTTACTTTCACTTTCATCAAGAGGCTTTTGAGTTCCTCTTCACTTTCTGCCATAAGGGTGGTGTCATCTGCATATCTGAGGTTATTGATATTTCCCCTGGCAATCTTGATTCCAGCTTGTGCTTCTTCCAGCCCAGCGTTTCTCATGATGTACTCTGCATATAAGTTAAATAACATTTGGAGAGGATAGTTTGTGCATAAAAATGCACCTATATAACTCCTTTTTATATATAAATGAGAAAATATTATTTGTCCCTTTGCACATTGACTTTTTTTTACTTAATGTATTTTGAAGAATTATGCTCATCTCAGCACATATAACTATATCTCAAGTTTGAAAGCTTTTATGTTATTTCTTCCTTTAATATTTTGTAGATTTCACCAGTGAAGCCATCTGGTCCTGGAGCTTTCTTTGTGGGAAGGATTTTAATAATAAGTTCAATTTCTTTAATAAAGATAGGGCTCTTCATATTTTCTGTTGCATCTTGGGTTAGCTCTCATATGTTGTATTTTTCAAAGAATTGGCATTTCATCCAACTTGTCAAAGCCCTTGGCACAAAGTTGTCATAATATTTTCTTTATACCCTTTTAAGGGTAACAGAATTTTTTAAATATCATTTTATTTATTTATTTTTGGCTATGCTGGGTCTTTGGTGCTGCACAGGCTTTTCTCTAGTTTCAGCGAGCAGGGGCTACTCTTCATTGCAGTGCCTGGGCTTCTCTTGTTGCACAGCACGGGCTCTAGGGTGTGTGGGCTTCAGTAGTTGTGGCTCACAAGTCCTGGAGCACAGGCTCAGTAGCTGTGGTGCACGGGTTTAGCTACTCCAGGGCAAGTGGGATCTTACCGGACCAGGGACCAAACTCGTGTCCCCTGCATAGGCAGAAGGATTCTTAACCACTGGCTCACAGGGAAATCCCAAGAGAAGATTTTTTTTTTATTTCTCAGCTCGCAGGTCTTACTTTTTTCCCCCTTGCTTATTCTTAAGGAGATAGGACCAAACAGCAGATGAGTTGTTTTCATTTGTGGATCTCAAAGGTTAATGGTGATAGAAGGAGATTATTGAACAGAGAAATAATTTGCTCCTTTCTCAAATTAGGCATAGGTGAGCCACACTTAAGTTGAACTAGTGATGTGTGTGGTTGTCTTCTATTTTCTATTTTGGAAATAGGAGGAATTTCCTGTTAGCAGGAGGAATAAAACCCACTCTCTGACTTCTGGCATTGTGTTAACCAATCAGGAGAATTTAGTTCTTCTCCCAGGGTAGAGATGTGGGGGGTGCACTGGGGTGTGGTGATGAGATTATCAGTCTGATGTTGATATTTACATGTGTGAAAAGTACAGAGTGTCCCAAGATGGGGCAATCCAGAACTAGGGGTGAATTCTTTAGGGTTATTGAGCAAGAGGGATGAGAAATGGGAAGTCTCATCAGTAGTTAACCTTGAGGTCTGTCCTAAGAGAGAAGCTTCCAGTAGCCTTGGAGGAGCTTAAGTGAAGCTCCCAGATGGTCCTTCTGTGGGTGATGGTCCTTCAGGGTGAGAGTGAAAGAAGCTTTAATACTAGCTCAGAGGCGGGGCAAGAGTTCTAAGTGGGAGGCCCGCCCTCAGAGTCCTCTCATTGGCTCTGACTGGACCACCTGGTGAACCCTAAGCCAATCACTGGGCTTGGAAAATTAGACACTCTGGTTGGCCAGTTCTGAGAGCTATGCCTATTGGTGGAGATCCAGGTAGAGCGGGAGCTTGGTACAAAATATATCCGAAGTAGGGGACCTAGGCACTGATGCTTCCCAAGAGAAGACTACATATCACCAGGAAAAGGGTGAATAAACTCTGGATGACAGAACAACTGAGTTCATGAGTGATTCTGATGGTTCTGGGAGAGAATACATAAACTTAGAAAAGAGATTGGCATGTGGAAACAGCTCATAAATGCTGTTCATCTGTTGTTGTTTCAACTGTTCAGTGGCTTCCTATCACCCAGAGAATAAACTACAGTCCTTCATAATATATCTTTGCCCATCTCACCAACCTCAACTCCTACCACTCCCTGTTATTCTCCAGCCTCAATTTTAGGAAAATCCCTTCCCAAACTGTTCCTGCGGTCCTCTACGTCTGGATGCCCTACACAGCTACTTCGCCTTTAATATTGGGGCTTAGTGACCACAACATGCAGAGGACACTCTCTACCACGACACAGACAGTCCGAGCTCCAGATTCCAATACACAACCAATCTGGTATATTGATTCTTCTCAAACGGGCCGGTACTGCCCCCTGGTGGGAGTTTCGGGAAATTGCCTGGATGTTCTTGGTTACCGCATGAGCGCGGAATTAATGCTTTCAAATTGTGGTGTTGGAGAAGACTCTTGAGAGTACCTTGGACAGCAAGAAGATCAGTCCGTCCTAAAGGAAATCAACCCTGAATATTCATTGGAAGGACTGATGCTGAAGCTGAAGCTCCAATACTTTGGCCACCTGATGCGAAGAGCTGACTCATTGGAAAAGACCCTAATGCTGAGAAAGATTGAGGGCAGGAGGAGAAGGGAGCGACAGAGGATGAGATAGTTGGATGGCATCATTGACGCAATGGACATGAGTTCGAGCAAGTTCCAGGAGATGATAAAGGACAGGAAAACCTGGCATTCTGCAGTTTATGGGGTTGCAAGGAGTCGGACATGACTTATCCACTGGAGGCCAGGGTCAAGGCAGGCTGAACACTGCGTCTGCATCCTCAACAACTTGAAAACATCTTTAAAAGCATTCATATGGGTACAAAGAAAAGTTTATAATTATCTAAAATTAATATAGCACAAATACACATGCATGCATATTTTGGGGATGGTTTAAAGTATACTTTTTTCTGAAATGAAACTATCATGAATAGAATGACAAATATAATTTAGTATTTGTTCAGAATGGTACCAAGTGTTGTTCGCCATATCAGAAAAATCATAATACCATCTATGAGATATACTGTAAAAAATTTAATGTATAATACAGAGAAAGAAATATGCATATAATCTCAAGTATTCAGTGTGATAAATTTCAGAAAGTGACAACACCTGTGTAACTAGCAACCAGGTCAAGGAACATTATCAGTCCCCTAGAAACCCTCCTTGGGTCCCTTTCAAGTCACTGTTTCCCTCTCCCCCAAAGGAAACCAGCTTTGTCATAAATCAGTTTTGACTTTTTAACTTTAAAGTGTCAAAATCATACAGTATATTCTCTTTTGAGTCTTTTGGATTCAATATTGTGTTTGTGAGATTCAACCATGTTGTCAGTCAGTAGTTCATTTGTCTTCATTGTCATAGTATCTGTTGGATGAATATACAGTTTAATTGGGCTTCCCTGGTAGCTCAACAGTAAAGAATCCACCTGCCAAAGAAGGAGACGTGGGTTTGATCCCTGGGTCAGGAAGATCGCCTGGAAAAGGAGATGGCAACCTACTGCAGTATTCTTGCCTGGAGAATCCCATGGACAGAGGAGCGTGATGAGCTACAGTCCATGGGGTCACAGTCAGACATGACTTAGAGACTGAGCATGCACGCATGCGTATGTGTGTGTTCAGAATTAGTAGATACAGCCAGTTTGGCGAAATGGTTGTATTGATTTACACTCCCATAAGCACATGCTTTTTCCTGACCATTTTTGTTTAGTTTTGTTTTTCTTTTTTCTTCCTGTCCTCAGGCACACGGAATGAATTAACCACTATCCTTGGTTCGTGATGCAATTTGATCCATGCAAGTTCCCTTCTCTGATAATGAGAAATCAGCTGTCATTAATACATTGATTTTCTTTTATGAATATCCCTCTGTATTTAACTGATTTCCCACTGTTACTGCCTCCCTTGTCCCAGGTACTAGCCCTTTGCATTACCCCAGGGCTCTAAGAGCCTGCACTAGGCAGCCTTTTCATTGTGCTTGGGTTCTGACACCTTACCTCGGGGGGTGTCATGGCTCTCCACGCAGCACACACATGTGCATGCACACACACAGACACACACTCATGCAGTCTTTGAGATTGCTTTAGCCTACAAAATACCATTAGGACTGAAAGCTCTTATTTTTTTTCTCTTAGTTTATTTTTTTTTAAATACATATTTATTTATTTGGCTGCCCTGGCTGTTGGTTGCGGCACCTGGGATCCCCAGTTTTCCTTACGGCACACGAGACTTTTTTTTTTCAGTTAAGGCATGTAGGATCTAGTTCCCTGACCAGGGATTCAACCCAGGCCCCCTGCCTTGGGAGCACAGAGTCTTAACCACTGGACCACCAGGGAAATCCTTCTTTTACTTTATCTTTAATCCTTCCTTTTCACAGTTTTATCGCCTTTTTTATTCATAATCCTAATGACTTTCTTTACTATGTAGTTGGATTTGTATATTTTGTTAGTTTCAAAGACCATACTTCTGGATTTAAAAACAAGAATCTGCATTTTTCCTTTAATTTATTTAATTTTCTTATTCCTTCTTCTTCCTTTGGGTTTATTCTATGGTTCATTTATTAGTTTCTTAAGATAGTCACCTCATGACTTTGGAGCTCTCTCCTTTTGTAGTATAAGTATTTAAGGGTTAAATTTTTCCCAAAATTCTGCTTTCAATGCCTCTCACAAGTTCTGATAGGGAGTATTTCCATTTTCTTCCAGTACTAGATAGTCTTCATTTCCCCATGATTTCCTTTTCTTAACCTAACTTGAGCCCATCCAACTTGGTCTGTCTGGAATGTGGAATAAAGGCACCGCATTTCAGTCAGGCGAGCGTGTGGTGCTCTAGAACTGGGGCAGCCAGTCTCTGGACAAGCAGTAATTATGGACAAAGAGGGAAGCTAGGTATCTATAAGGAGAGAATGAGAGGAATTTGCTGAGGGATGCAGACAAGAGATGATGAGATGGAGGGAAGATCAAAAGAACTGGTCAGATCTGCACAACCCATGAGACGCAGTGGTACTTCCTATTCTTTGCCTCTATGACTTTGTCATAAACCTTTACAATGTACTTTTAAACATCTTTTTTAAAAGATTTTCTTATGTGCACTTTTACATTTTAAAAGTCCTTATTGAATTAATTGCAGTATTGTTTCTGTTTTCTGTTTTGGTTTTTTGGCCACACTGCATGTGGGGTCTTAGTTCCCTGACTAGGGATAGAATCCGAAATACCTGAATTGGAAGGTGAAGTCTTAACCATTGGACCACCAGGGAAGTCCCTGCAAAGTACTTTTTAATCCTAACTTAAAAAAAATAAAATCCTAACTTTCATTTTGATGTAATATTAGGGCTGCAGAAAAGTTCTAAGATGGATACAAAGAATTTCAATACATTTCACCCTCATTCCCCAAACGTCAACATCAAACCGCATACCCCGCTCAGAGGGCTCAAACATAGCTTGTACACACCAGGACCCAGAAAAACTACAGAGACTGAGACAGAACTGTGTTTGAGTGCCTCTCTGTGGAGGTATGGGTCAGCAGTGGACTGCCACAGAGGCAGGGCCTCTGGGTGCAGCAGACTTGAGTATGGCATAAGCCCTCCTGGAGGAGGTCGCCATTAACCCTACCATAGAGCTGCCAGAATTTACACAGGACTGGGGAAATAAGACTCTTCGAGGGCACAGACAGAACCTTATGTGCACTAGGACCCAGGAGAAAGGAGCAGTGACCCCACAAGAGACTGACCCAGACTTGCCTATGAGTGTCCAGGAGTCTCCTGCGGAGGCGTGGGTCGGCGGTGGCCTGCTGCAGGGTTGGGGGCACTGAGTGTAGCAGTGCCTGCATGGGACCTTGTGAAGGAGGTTGCCATTATCTTCATTATCTCCATCATAGTTTGAGTGAGTGAAAGTCTCTCAGTCTGACTCTTTGCGAACCCATGGACTATACGGGATTCTCCAGGCCAGAATACTGGAGTGGGTAGCCTTTCCCTTCTCCAGGGAATCTTCCCAACCCAGGGATCGAACCCAGGTCTCCCACATTGCAGGTGGATTCTTTACCAACTGAGCCACAAGGGAAGCCCATCATAGTTTGGCCCCAGGTAAATAACAGGGAGGGAACACAGCTCCATCCATCAATAGAAAATTGGATTAAAGATTTACTGAACATAGTCCCGCCCATCAGAACAAGGCCCAGTTTCCCCCTCAGTCAGTCTCTCCCATCAGGAAGCTTCCATAAGCCTCTTATCCTTCTCCATCAGAGGGCAGACTGAAAACCACAATCACAGAAAACTAACCAGTCTAATCACATGGACCACACCCTTGTCTAACTCAATGAAACTATGAGCCATGCCGTGTAGGGCCACCCAAGACAGACGGGTCATGGTGGAGACTTCTGACAAAATTTGGTCCACTGGAGAAGGGAATGGTAAACCACTTCAGTATTCCTGCCTTGAGAACCCCATGAACAGTATGAACAGTATGAAAAGGCTTTATTATAGTGCCTTTTAAAAAGTATTTATTTATTTACTGCACCAGGTCTGGGACATAGGATTTTCGATCTTCACTGCAGCATGTGGGATCTTTAACTGTGGCCTTGTGGAGTCTTGTTCCATGACTGGGGATTGAACCCAGGCCCCCTGCATTGGGAGCACAGAGTCTTAGCCACCGAACCACCAGGAAAGACCCTATGGTGCCTGTTTTTAAGGTCACTTTTGTTGGGGTAAGTTTAGGTACCATAAAATGCACCCATCTTAAGCATGGAGTTCAGTGAGTTTTGACCACCACAGTCATCACATAGAACATTATTATCACCCCCTCAGAAGTTTTCTCATATGTTCTGTAGTCAGTTCCTTCTCACGGCCCCAGGCAACCACTAATTGCTCCGTCACTGTAGATTAGCTTTGCCGGTTCTAGAATTTCTATGAGCAAAACCGTACAGTATGCATTCTTTTGAGTACAGCTTTTTCAATAAAGTCTGTTTATTTTCTAGAGTCTATTTATGTATACATATGTGTCATAGTTTATACATCGTGTTGTAGATAACTGTGGAAAAGCGTAAAACAAGTAGGATATAACAATGGCTCATAAATTCCACTTATTATTATTTCAGATTTAGTTGAACTCAAAATGAACTGAGTTTTTAGTATGTCTTTTCCCACTTCTAAAATTTTTACTTTAAAAAGCATAAAGACACTTTTCATTATTGAGATGTCTTTTATAATTCCCTGTGTCCCTACAGAGAACTCTAAAACCAAGCCTAGGAGGAGCCTTGTTGCTACTTGGACCAGCTTGAACCATCTGTCACTTACACACACCCCTCCACTTCTCCTCCTGAAAAAGCCCAGTCTCTTTGTGTCCAATGGAGCTCACCTCACAGGCTCAGCCTAGCCCGGAATAAAAAGGACAATGGGCATGTCGTGTCTTGCAGGTGTAGGAAAAGGGTGCTGAGGAGGTTCTCACACCAGATGTCCCCTCAGCTCAAAGGGTATAGCATCGGGTTCCACAGGGTCCAGATCTCCTGCCACCTGATCATAAATTCCTCTTGCATCCTCATATCTGTCCCCAGGCCAGCGGAAATCACAGGAGTCCTGACAAGCAAAGGTGGATTAGAACCATGGAGAGATGCTATGGGTGAGTCATGTTTGCAGCTCTGGGGGATACACCTTCCTGCTCTACTTCACAGGAAAGAAAAATGTTTTAGCTTCTAATTATAAAGGCAATTCCAACATATACAAAGATGATAGTGATTATAATAAACCCCTGTGAACCTATCACCTAATTTCAACCTTTGGTCAATCTTGATTTATCTTTATCTCTATCTTCTCATCCCTTGCCCCCACTAACTGGAATTCTTTTAAAGCAAATCCAAGATAATTCATGATTTCATGTCAAAAAGCAATTTAAATGCCATACATGTGAAACTTTTCTTTTTGAATATGGAACGCATCACAAATTTGCATGTCATCCTCACACAGGGGCCATGCTAATCTTCTCTATATCATTCCAGTTTTAGTATATGTGCTGCTGAAGCAAGTATGTGAAACTTTTAAATTAGCCCACGATATCATCCTAAAGGAAATCAACACTAAATATTCACTGGAAGGACTGATGCTGGGGCTGAAGCTCCAATACGTTGGCTACCTGATGTGAGGAGCCAACTCATTGGAAAAGACCTTGATGCTGGGAAATATTGAAAGCAAGAGGAGAAGACAGAGACAGAGGATGAGATGGTTGAATGGCATCATCAACTCAATGGACATGAGTTTGAGCAAACTCTGGGAGATGGTGAAGGACAGGGAAGCCCGAGGTGCTGCAGTCCATGGGGTCTCAAAGAGTCAGACACAACTTAGCAACAGAACAACAACATCAGTTTGGGAATTGTGGCATGTGAGTCTTGATTCTGTTGGTTTTATGAATGTCCAAAACACTACCTCATCAAAATAGAAGAGATAAAAGGCCGTGTAGGGTGGTCCTTACTGAAGATGTGCTTTGCCTTAGATTTTGGGAGAAAATGGTTGTTTTTGATCAGCAAACTTTAGAGCAAGCAGCTAAATATGGCCCGTTGCATGTTTTTGTATTGCCCAAGAATATTTTTTATATTTTTTAATTGCTGAGAAATATTTGTTAAAAAAGAGTGATACTCGTGACATGTGAGAACTATATGAAATTCAAATTTCAGTGTCCAAAAATAAAAGATTTATTGGAAGTTAGTCATAATTATTTATGTATTCTCTATGGCTACTTTTATGGCAGAGTTGAGTAGTTTTTAGGAAGACACTATATCCTGCAAAGCCCAAAATATTTACTATCTAGCTCTTTACAGAAAAAGTGTGCAGGCTCTATCTGTGCTTTTAGAGGGCATGTGTGTTCAGCACCATGGACAGCATCGCGTTCTTTCCACAGTGGTGGGGAGGACGGTGCCCCGTTGGGAACAAAGTTACAGAGGGAAGTCTTTGGCCCACAGGTGCCAGAGCATTAGTCAAGGCCACACAGAAAGTCAGGGGTTCTGCCCCATCTCTTTCTGCGAGCCAGTAGGTGGGGCTTAGTTGGTGGTCAAGGTGCTTGTTTGTGGTTTGTGCCTGCCCAACCACCATCTTCACTTCCCTCTGGGTTCTGCATCTCTCTCCCACTCTCAGTTGAGTGGATTGAGTGGGGCTGGCCTCTAATCCCAGATGCCATGTGTGGACACTGCCCCAGAGTTGTCCAACTAGTATATATTCTATCTCCTGCCTCAGTGAACCAGCAACATTCAGCAACAACTATGTGAACCAAGCTAAACCACTAAGAGTCCGAGTTGGGGCTTTGGATCGATTGGATAAGAGGCATTCTCTTTCTCTCAAGGTTTATAATCTAATAGGATAGAAACCTGGATTTGCTAGGGATTGTCTTTAGAGAGAAAATTCTGGGTAGGCCTGAAGACAATTCTGTCTCTTGACTTTTCCATTGAGTGGGCCCAAAAAGTATTTCTATCTCTCTGCTGTAACCAGTATAGTGGAGATGGCTAGTTATCCAACCAAATGCACACCTTCCTTCTTCCACAGTAACAGAATCCTAGTAGGGCACAGAGCTGCCAAGTAGACTGCATTTCTCAGCCTCCTTTGCAGTTAAGGTGTGGCCATGTCCATATTCTCACTAGTAGAATAAGAGCAGTGTGTACATTTCTGGGCCTGGACCATAAGTCAGGGTTGTGCCTCTACCATGCTCTCTTTTTCCCTTTCCCACAAGCTGAAACCCCCAGTGAACTGGCCCATCCATGTAAACTTGTTCAACTCACTAGAGGATAGCAGAGGAACACAATGGAAAGAGCATGGGTTGCAGAATAACCATGTGCAGCACAGCCACTCCCCTCTGACTGCTACGCGAGAAAGAAATAGATTGTCTTGTTCAGGCCACTGGATTATGGCCAGGCCTCTTTGCTACAGCAGCTAGCTTACCTGAACTAATACAGGCAGTAGGAGGGGGATCTCTGGCACTAACTAGGAAATATTTCTGTGGATATAAATCTCCTCACCATTTGTACTTCATCGTAGAGGGGTCCCCAGGCCCGAGATGGAGCATACACTCTTTCCACCTCATCATACAGGTGCCCAGGAAAGGCCATATTCTCCTCCTCAAGAGCCCTGAGACCTGGAATTGGAGTGGGGAGGGGGAGTGATGATCAGACAGCTAGGTCTAGATGTCAGGAGTATCAAAGGTGGGGAGAGGATGTTCCACTGTGCACACCACTCACCTCGGGGATAAGACACCTCCTCCATCATGGGGGGCAGCTGGGGGCTGAAGTCCCTCATGGAGTGGTAATATGGCTCTACATCTGTTGTGCTAACCTGTCCACAAGCCCCCCACCAATAAAAAAAAATTAAGTGTTTTCCATCCTCTGACTCCATCATTCCTGGAAAGGACAATGATTAACCTAAAGCTAATGGTGGGATTTTAGTCACAGTCAATTCCCTGTCAGTGGGGTGTCAGGACCACCCCCACTTACCGTGGAGCTTCGAGTGTCCCGATCTCCAGTCCACTGGCTCTCCTCATATTCATTCCTGACGCGGTCTTCCTCTGACCTTCCAGGATGGAGGCATGGGGAGGCAGTTGGGCACTGACCCTTTGACAGCTGTCACGCTCAAATCTCCTCCCCAGAGTCTTCCTTACAGACAGATATCCCCACTTACCCTGTCTCTGTCTTCTCAGAAATGCCTGAGGGAAGTAGGGGAAAAGGGGTCAGAGATACACCCCTTGAGCCCACTTGGCTCTGGGACACCTTCAGTATGCAGCAAACCCAGAGTTCCCATCACCCTTGGACCTCTGTCCCAGCAGGAGAAGGGTCTCTTCTCACCCTCAGCAAGACGCTTCAGTCTCCGCTGCCAGAGGAATCCCCCGACACAGGAGGCATTAGAAAGCAGCAAAAGACCTCCAACAGCAAGCAGCACAGGCAGCAAGGGCATCTCCGAGGGTCCTGTGGGGTGGAAGTTACCCATTAATGAGCCCAAACAATTGGTTTCAGACTTCAATTGAGGTTCTCTGAAAAAGCCTGTCCCTGACCAAACAAAGCCCTCCTCCTAGGTCAGGGAAGCAGATGGGCAGGGGTTTCTATGTCCATTCCTTTTTTAAAAAATTTCTTGGCTGCACCACAGGGAATGTGGGATCATAGTTCCCTGACCGGGGATTGAACCCACACCCCTTGCATTGGAAGCACAGTCTTAACCACTGGGCCACCGTGAAGACCCCATGTTCACTCCTTTTGCCACCCCAGAGCAGGTGGCTCCTTTCTCAAATCAAGCCATTAGCAGTGCTACTGCTAATGCTACCTTTGTCCAAGCCCCATGTATGGACTCAAGGAGGAACTTCAGGTCCTTACCTGGGCATTCAAGATCTTCTATGATCTGGCCTCTTCCCACATCTTCACTCTTGCCCACCAACTATTGACCCTCCAGCCACACAAAACTAACCACTGGCTGTTTTCAGAATCATTGAGGCAAATCCACACACCTAAGCCTTTAAATAGTAGAGTGTCTGTCTTTAAATGTCCTTTCATCTCAAGCAAGCTTCTATTCTTCTTTCAAACTTCATCTCAAATGACTTCCTCTTTGCACAAACTTCCATCTCAGACAACATCAGAATCCTCTGCTATATCCCTGAGGATAAGACTAAGTCCCTCTCAGCAGCCATCTGCTCAGCACCCATTTCCCCACCTCCTGCTAACAGGACTCATTTTCTTTTGCCAGTCATTACTCCCTGCTCTCAGTCTGGTTGGCTCCACAGGACTCCATGGAGGACACATGGCCTGACCTTGGCTGTTAAGAGTTCCCATCTCCATTCCTACAGTGATCAGTTCAGAGACTGGCATCTGACCCAAGGTAGATTTTTGGCAGAACACCTAGGACACGCTTCGGCTAGTTGCTAAGAAGTGAAATAAAAGTTGAAGGTGTGGGAGGACTTCTCTGCCTTCTTAAGAGAAAAATCTGAGAAAGAAGTCATCAGAGTTGAAGGCAAAGTTGAGAGAGTGGGAAACTGATCCTTGGTGAACATTTTGAGTACCTGAATCCAGCCACAATTGGAGTTTCAGTTTCATGAGCCAAGCCATTCTTTTTATTGTCAACAACAACTGAATTTCTGTCATTTACAACCTTCTGAGACTCTAAAGGGGATTGATTATTTGCAAAATGGTCATGATTGTCTCACTATATGCATAGTCTGAGAGCTTTCCTGGTGGGTCAGATGATAAAGAATCTGCCTGCAATACAAGAGACCTGGGTTCAGATCCCCTGGAGAAGGCAATGATTACCTACTCCAATATTCTTGCCTGGAGAATCCCGGACAAAGGAGCCTGACGATGTACTGTCCATGGGGGTCACAAATAGTTGGACATAACTGAGCAACTAACATGCATACTCTTAAGACTTCCCCCTACACTAACTCTGAGTTGAGCCATGCCACTTGCTTCAGCCAATAAGACACAGTGAGAAGCTCAAAGGGAAATCCCTCATGGTCCAGTGGTTAAGACTCCACACTTGAAATGCAGAGGATGTGGGTTCAATCCCTGACTGAGGAGCTAAGATCCCACATGCCTCATGGCCTGGCCCAAAATTTTTAAAATAATTAGTATTTAAAAATTAAAATAAAAAAATAATCTGAAGCTTGAAAAGTGCCTATAAATTGGAACTTTCGCTCTGTTTTTGCTTTTAGGACTCTAGTGACCACCTCCATGTGAACGAGCCAAGGAGACACATGTGACCTGGTGATCTCCAATGTCCCAATTGCAAGTTAGATTGCCAGATGAGTGAGGAGAGGCTATCCTAGATCAACAGGTCCCAGCAGAGCTGCCAGCTGACCATAGCCCAGAGCAGAACTGTTCAGCCACTCACAGAATCATGAGAAATCATGTTTGTTGCTATAAGTGGCCATGTTTGGGATAGTTTGTTATGCAGCAAAAGCCAACTGACACAGGCTCTGCACAGGGAAGAGAGAAAATTTATCACATGCAGGTAAATTAGGAAAAAAGAAAATTTATCACACTCAAGTAAGAGGAAGAGCTAAGGATATGAGTGAGGGCCTATGGGTCTGTCTTAAGGGACGATAGTCATAAGGCAGAGGGGGTGGGATTAGAGACCAGAAAGTTGTTTTCAAGAGGGAGAGGGCTATTTGGGGATTGAGGACTTACCTGCAGGCTGCTCTGTGGGTAGCTGGTAGTCGGGTTCTCGAGAAGGTTGGTCTAGACCTGGGAGGTGGAGATAGAGAATGAAAATTAACATCAACAAACTGAGATAAATCTTAAATATTTCTACATCTCCTATTAAGCTTTGCAACCCAGTTTTGAGACTTACAGGAATTAATTTCTGACTTTAGGAATATTTCAAAGAGAACTGGAAATTGCTGATGATAATGACGATACTATTAATAGGCATTCTAAACCTAATGCTAATAATAAAATATTGTTGATGAGTGCTTTATGGTGTAGAAGGCTCCTTTAACCTGAATTGTCAATTTGGGGGATTAATTTTTAAAAATGCAGGGTTCTCTGGATGCCTTAATATAGGTATAAGTTTTAGAGCAAGGGTGAATATAGTTCTACTTTATGCTTTAGTGCTTAAAGGGAAAACTGGAACACAGAAAGAGGAGGCAACATTGTAGGGATGGGAAAGAGTCCTTACTTCCATGAGGAAAAAGTCTGCCCCATCAGAAAGGAAAAAGGGGAAAAAAGCAGGAGGAGAAGGGGATGACAGCAGTTGAGATGGTTGGATGGCATCACCGACTCGATGGACATGAGTTTGAGCAAGCTCCGGGAGTTGGTGATGGACAGGGATGCCTGGTGTGCTGCAGTCCATGGGGTCGCAAAGAGTCGGACACGACTAAGCGACTGAACTGAACTGATTAGAAAGGAAAAGATAGAAAAAGGGAACTTTCATGGGGCAAAGTAAACAAAAAGTGAGTGGGGGCATTTCTTTAAATTAGCATCTACATAGCACTAGCTTTGTACAGGGCCCTGTTCTAAGAGCTTTAGATATATTAATTTATATATTTCTTACAATTGTCTAAGATAGACCTTACTTCAGAAACTGAGGTACAGAGACTGGAGACACACTTTATCTTTACAGACTGAGGCTCAAAGGTTATACTGAGTCTTCAGTAACTTGCCTAAGGTCTCACACCTAGGAAGTTGCAGACCTGGGACTTGAACCCAGGTTTGTTGGAACCAGGCTCTGTGTGATTGGCCACTGCACTGTAGTAGTCTACCAGAGTCCAGATGTTCTCGTTCGTATTCAAGGAATTAATCTGTGTCATCAAAGTTGCTGAACTTATTGACATAAAGTTGTTTGTAATACTTCCTAATTTCCCCTTAATGTCTGTAGGATCAGTAGTAATGTTCCCTTTTTCATCCCTTATATTGGTTAAGAGTGGTGTCTTCTTTCTTTTTTCATCTTGATTAGCTCTATAAACATTGATCTTTTCAAAGAATCAGCTTTTGATTTCATTATTTTCTTTTATTGTTTTTCAATTTTCTAATTCATTAATTTCTGTTCTTTATTATTGCCTTCCTCTTGTCTACTTTGGGTTTAGTTTGCCCTTCTTTTTCTAGTCTTTTTAGGACGGAAACTTAGTCAATTTGAAGACTTAAAAAAATCTGAGAACTTAATGCTATAAATTTCTTGCTAAGCACTGCTTTAGCTGCCCCTCACGATTTTCATTTGTTTTCATTTTCATTCAATTCAAATTCTCTTTGAATTTCCCTTGTGTCACTACTCACATTCAGACAGTATAGTCTAGTGGCAAAAACTAGTCTCTGGAGTTCATCTGCCTGAGTTTAAATTTCATCTGTAGCTCCTTCTACCTGTGAATTTTGACAAGTTGATTAACCTCTCTGGACCTCAGTTTCTCCATCAGCAAAAAGGGAATAATAGTATCGACTCCACCCTAAAAGTCCTCTGAGTAATTCTGCAAATTGTGCAAGAATGTCCCTTCCCACCTGGGGTGGTGATCGAGATCTGGGACCCTTTGTCAGCTAGTCCGCTGTCACCCAGGGCATTGCTGGCCAGCAACCAGACCCTGTATCGTGTAGAAGGCTGCAGCCCGGTCAGTGTGAAGGTGGTGGCCTGGGGTGGTAGGACATCCATGTAGAGGAACCCTGGAGTCTCCAGAGCCTCATACCTGCATAAAAGGGAGGGCAGTCAATCAGGAAGGTACCCCAGCCCTATTGGCTACAACCCTTTCCTTTTATGATAGAGACCTACCTGATTTGGAACCCCTGTGGCAAGCCGCCATCAAAGCCAGGCTTCCACTCCAGGCCCACTGAATATGGGGTCATGCTCACAGCCTTCAGTCCTGATGGCGGATCAGGGCGGCCTTTGAGGTGAGGGATGGGGGACATAGAGGATTCAGAAGGATTCTGGAAGATTCCTTCCAGATTCTTGCTAAGAATGATTTCAAATATATAGTTGAGTCTCATTATTCATGGTGGTTATGTTCTCTAAAGTCACTGGGAACATTCAATTAGCAAATACCAAGCCATTGCTTCCAAGGGAAATGCAGGCTTAGACTCCCACGAGCCTCCAGTCACAGCATTTTCATCAACCAATTAATGCATGATATTGTATTATGCATGTTTCTGCTTAAAGATATCTTATTTAATATACCTGTTGATTCATTAACATTGAATGAATTGCTGGAACTCAACACCTGTTCAAAGCTTACCAAACACACGTATTTTCTCCAAATGGCACATCTCAGCCTTCCTGAGCTTAGGAACACCAGACAGCACTTTAGTGCTGTGCTTGAGGGCCATTTTATATAGCAAAATGATTAACAAAAAGCACAAAGGTGCAAAAAGTGAGAGCTGTAAGAAGGCAGAGTGTTGTCTTGTTCCACCTCTGCTGAGAGTGTACTCATTGGGTGACTCAAATTTTTCATCCCCTCTTTACAGTCCCCTGAATGTCTGGGAAAGCAGAATGAGTATTGATTTGGGAGTTATGAATAAGTTCTAACAAGTAGGCAAAACTGTAAATGCAGACTCTGCCAATGATGAGGATTGACTGTATGACACATGTTTCTTGTAGTGGACTTTTGTGTCTATCTCATATCCATTCCCCTCATTTCTTCTGGTTACAGAACACTGAATACCCATTGGAGAGTCACTTGCCCACATTCTCAGGCCATGTGCATCTGATGGAAGTGACTCCCCTCCTTGTAGGATGGACACATGACTGGGTCTGGCCAACAAGAACAACAATCAGGTTGTCTTCCTTTCGCCACCTGATTGGTCAGGAATGGGCTGGGAGTCAAGGGGAGCCAGTGGATCTTAATTCTAGTACTTTCATACCACTGTTAGGAAGCCTTACAAGATAGCCAACACAGAGAAAAGTAGTCCAGAGAGATGGAGAGTTCTTGATGACAGCTGACCTAGATCCAGCGACTCCTGAAAATCTACTTTTCAGTTGCATTGCATTCAGTCACTCAGTCATGACTCTTTGTGACCCCGTGGACTGTAGCATGCCAGGCTCTTCTGTCCATGGGGTTCTCCAGGCAAGAAAACTGGAGTGGGTTGTCATTTCCTTCTCCAGGGGATCTTCCCAGAACAGGGATCGAACCTGTGTCTCCTGCACTGGCAGGTGGGTTCTTTCCACTGAGCCACCAGGCTTGGGGCAATAAGAAACCCCTTCCATTTTTTCCTTTGATGTCAGTTTCCATAAAAAATCCAGTCTCCAATGGGACTTTTGGAGCAGGCAAAAACTCCATCCTCATTCATAAACACTTCTCAGGTTTCAGGAACACTGTCATTCTGGGACCAACCAGAGACCGGGGGATTGACTTAGGGGATTACCCTCCCAGCAGCCTCCCAGCCCTCTCCCACCATACTGATGCTGACGAGTTGAATGTTGGTGTGGTCCGAGCCGAGGGGGTTGGTGGCTATGCATGTGAAGAGGGCATAGTCCTGGGCTGCAGACACGTTGGCAATGGTCAGAAGGCTGCTGTGGACGCCACCCTGGTGGTATGTGTGCTCTGTGTACCTGGAGCAGAGATGCAGCAGGGACTCAGGGAGGGTGACTGGGGCTGGGGGATCGAAGTTAGGGCTGGAGTGCTACCTGGTTCGGCCTGGACTCACCTTGGATCCTGGAGATCCAGAGGGACCCCGTTCTTGGTCCAAGTGAAGACGATGTTGGGGACGCCTCGGGCACGACAGTGAAGGGTAGCAGAACTAGTGCTGTCCCCAGCTGCAGCCACTTTTGTTAGGGGAGCGGGATGCTCCACATGGGGGGCAACTAGAGGGGTTGGAGGTCAACATGAGGTGTATGGAAGGACATGATATGTGGATTTAGTGGCAGGCCTTGAAGTTAGGGCTTTGGTTGTTACTCACATCTGACAACAAGACGGACCAGCCCTCGGGCTGGAGGTGCCACCCCATTGTCCACAATGCATTGGTAAGCACCAGCCTGGGTCAGCTTGGCATGGTGAATACGAAGACGCCCTGTGGATCCCTTTGACATCTTCTCCATGTCATCCAGACTCTGGTCCTCCCCTTCTTCTCCCTAGAGGTCCAAGACTTGGGAGATTGTCCCCAGCTCCAGCCCCAGCTCCATTAGCCCTCAAACTGGGTCCCCATCTGCAGCCTCTATCTCCCAGCCACACTCTTCCTAGCAAAGAAAAAAATTTCCCTGTCATTCCACCCAATCATTCATTTATTTATCCAACCATTCATGCATAGATCCATCCGTTCAGCCACCAATCCAGTCAACTACTCATCCATCCATTTACTCAACCATTCTTGCTTGGAACCTTCTATTCACCCATCCATCAATGTATTTAACCATCCGCCTATCTGTCAATTCATTCATTTATCCATACATCCATCAATCTTCCCTTCCATTCATTCATCCATTCACCCATCATTCATCTAACCATTTGGTTCCTTCTACCCATCCATTCACCCTTCTATCTCTCTACTTATCCACTCCATCTATTCACTCAAACACATGCACATCAATACATCCATGCATCTGTTCATCAATTTATCTAGCTGCCTATTTATCCATCTCTCCATTGGCCTGTGCACCCACCCATCTATCCATCCATTTATCCATTTTCCTTCCATAGACATCTTTTCCACCGATGGTGTATCTACCCATCCATCTACTCTCTAATCTAATCAATCTACTCATTTCTCTCATTCAATCATCTAATTGCCGAATTTATTGATCCATTTATCCACTCATTCACTTGCTCATTTGTCTATCTGTTCTTCCATCCATTCATTCATCTATCTACTAACTCATCCACCCACCACGTATCCATCCATATATCCAACCATGTACCCCCCACCCACCTGATTATCTATTCACTTATGCATTTATCCATCTACCATTCAACAGTTAGTTCTTCAAGCATGTCCTGACAACTACAGTTATATAGGGTCATAAAGCCCCTCCTCTCGAGGAGCTTACAGTCAAGAAATCACATCTCCCAGCCCACACCTCTATTTACCAAAGCTTAGATCCTCACCAGCCTCTCCCAGTTGAACATCTCAGGAAGGATGGGATTGGCATCCACAGTGCAGACTATGTCCACAGAATCCCCAACATTCACCTCAGTGGGGTCTTGGAGAGCTCGGATGGTGGGAGCATCTAGGGAAGGCAGGAGGTTGGGGAAGGCATTTGGGCCCAGACAGGCCATGGTGGAAGAGGGCTCCAGGTGGGAGGGGTGTCTTAGAGGTGCCCAGGAAAGTTATGAGTGTGATCAAGTCTGCCTTTAGAATAAAGTTCTCCGTGTTAGTGAGGTTGTCCCCACCGTCTACTATGCTACTGTAGTGACAAGAGTAGGTCCGATGGACTTCCAGAATTGCGTGGATTGGCTTGGCTTCCTGACCGGAGTAGGTGGGCAGAGATTCTACAAAGGGTCTCTCTAATGGGCACGTTTCCCAAAGTGGGCGTGGCTCCGTCACGGTAGGGTCTCCCAGAATAGGGAGGTTTCCAGGATGGGTATATCCCTTGGGTGGACGGAGCTTCCACAATGAGGAAACTCCACAGCGGGCAAGACTCCCTGGGTGGGCGGGGCTTCCGTGATGGGCGGGGCTCCCAGAGCTCCTTAGTTTCCTACGGTGATGAGGGGTCTCACATTGTACATCCAGTCTCACGAGAGCTTCCGCCGTGCCCTCCGAGTTCTGACAGTGCAACTGGTAAAGGCCATCGTCAGCGCGGGTCACATTCCATAGCTGCAGCGCTCCACCAGACAGGATACGATGCCGAGGGCCACCAGCTGTGGGAAGTAAAGGTGAGGAGCTTGCTAAATCCGCCCTCAACCCCGTCCGGGAGTCCTGGAGACCTGCGCCCCTCTCCATGCCCCCTCCGTGCACCTGGGCTGAGTCGGTAGCCGCGGAAGGTCCAGTTGAAGGCCTCCGGGGCGGGGTTGGCAGACACGGAGACGGGCAGCAGTGCCTCGCCCTGCTCCACCGCGGTCACCACAAGCACCTGCTCCCCCAGGAACTCTGGAGGGTCTGCGGACGAGCAGGCCCCGCGGGGAGTCAAGATTATTAAGGTTCGGGCCCGGGGATGGATTTGAGATCAGGTGCAGGTATAAAGGGAAGTCGAGGTCTCGCCGAGATTTTAAGCTTGTGGACAAGGGAGCAATTAAGTTTAGAGCTGAGATGGGGGGTTAGGTTCAGAGAGACCAGAGTCAGACTGAAGGATGGAAACAGGGTTCGGGGTACGGGTCAAGGTCAGGGGTTAGGATACAGGACAAAAAAGGAAGATGGGGGATGGGCAGGATAGGAATCGGTGCAGGTCGAGTGTCAGGATAAAAAGCAGGAAAGTTTCTGAAGTTAAGAATGAAAGTCAAAGACAGTATCCAAGTATTGTACTATATTGAATTGTATATTGTAACCCAAGTATTGTAGTATAGGGTCAGATAGGTATCAAGAGGGATGCCAGGCCTGCGCACATACACAGCACGTTGAGGCGGTAGAAGGCGCTCACGGTTTCCCGCAGCTCGGTGCTGTGGGCGCTACAGGTCACGCGGTGGCCGTGGTCACGGGATGAGAGTCTCAGAAGGACGCTCCTAGCGGCGGCGGAACCTTTGAATGGAGCCCGGCGGGGCTGGGCGGCCACACCTTCCAGCCTGCAGACCGGGCCGGGAGCGGGACCAGAGCTAGAGTCTGGGTACTGGGTGCCGGGTACCGGGCAGGACGGCAAGTCGGGCGGGGGCAGATTTCTGACTGTAAAGGAATGCGATCAGAACCGGGGAGGGACGGGGGTTGTCGCACACTTACCTCTCCCCCTCCTTGTCCCACGACAAGTTGACTGGAGGGTTGCTGCTAACGCTGACGCACGTCAAGTTTAAGGCATCCCCGGGGCGTAGCGTCGACGCATTGGCCAGGATCGTCACATTCGTCGGGGGGACTTCGGGAACGGGTGGGAGGAGCGAGGCTCAGAGGTGAAGAGGAGACCCGGCCGGTTTCCGCCAGGCGGGCACTCAGGCCCCGCCCAGCCGCGAGTGCGTCCTGGGCTCTTCAGCATCCACCCCTCCCCCAGCCTCCTCCACTCTCCCACCCCACCAGCCAAGGCTCCCTCTCAGTTCCCCGCCGCAGCAGCCCTCCCAGCCCCGCAGTGAGCCTCCTCACACTGCACCACGAGCTGCGTGGACGCGCTGAGCTGGCCGGCTTTGCACGTGAACTTGGCCTGGTTGTCCGACGGACCCGTGATCAGCACCAGCTCTCGGGAGAAGATGCTCCCCGACTTCTCCACACTTCCCAGCTGTACCCGCCGTGGTTCCTGGGGCGGCCGCGGTTCGGTCACGGTGCGCGAGTCCTAAGGGCCGAGACTGACTGGGGAACCACGGGGAGCCCTGCCATCCCCGCCTCCCGAAACGTCCCCATTAGGTGGGCTGCCTCCAGCCCAGATAACTAAAGCTGCTGTGTGGTGAGGAAAAGGCGCCCCCTTCGGCGAGCATCGGCTAAGGCAGAGGAATGGGGACTAGAATTGAGCAGACCCCACCAGGCATCTCTCCCGTCTACTGGGTCCCTGGAGCCCCGAGATTTTGCAGTCTGAACCCGCCTCCAGTCCCACGCTTCACCCGCAACTCCCGCCCGGCTCCTCTGCTCTCTGGAGGCCTGCAACTGTCGGTGCCCTCGGCCGACCCTCAGCCCCACTCCTCGAAATTCATTCCAGCTATATTTACCAAACCTCCTACACCGGGAAACTCCCTTGGAATTCCCAAACCTTTCCCAGAATTTCTTCATTTTTGCCTCTCCTTAACTCTTTTTCTTAAAATCCAAAGCTTCCTCAAAGATTTCGCTTGATCTTTCCCTTAATTCCATTCCCTGGTCACAGATTTCTGAATCCACTAATGTCTTCTTATTATCCTAGTCCTTTACTTGAATCTTTTGTGTTGCCCCAATTCTTGGCATTTCCCCATCCAATTAAACGAGAGTCCCTTGGACAGAGATCAAACCAGTCAATCCTAAAGGAAATCAACTTTGAATGTTCAGTGGAAGGACTGATGCTGAAGCTGAAGCTCCAGTACTTTGGCCACCTGATGCAAACAGCCAGCTCATTGGAAAAGACCCTGATAATGGGAAAGATTAGGGCAGGAGGAGAAGGGGGTGACAAAGGATGAGGTGGTTGGACAGCATCACCAATTCAATGGACATGAGTTTTCGCAAACTCTGGGAGATAATGAAGGACAGGGAAGCCTGGTGTGCTGCCGTCTGTGGAGTTGCAAAGAGTCGGACACAGCTGAGCGACTGAACAACAACAAAATGAAATTGAATTTCATTCCTAGAATTCCTAGTCTTTCCCCCAGAATTTCCACTAGATTCCCAGTTTCCTAAGATTCTCCAAGAATTCAGTCAGAATTCTTAAATTTTAATGAAATTTCATTTTCTTACTCCCAATCCCAAGAATTTGACTTAATATTAATATTAGTGATTTTTCAAATGTTCTATAGAATTACTAGTCTTTCCCCTTTATCCACCTTTGTCTTTGTTTCTGGAATTTTTAGTCTTTCCCTAAAATTCTAGCCATTTTACCTGTATTCCAAGGTTTCATCAGAATCTCCTTTAGTTGTAATGAAATTTATTGCATTTTCTCTAGAATTCCCATTCCTGATCCAGAATTCTTTAATTCTAGAATTCTCACTGTTTCCCCAGAATTTCCTCAGTTTTCCTAAGATTGGATTTAATTCTCACGGCGTTTGTCTTTTCAGTTCCCTGCTGAAACTCAAAATCTCCGGTATTTTTCAAGAAATTCAGGTTGCCCTAGACTCTGGAGGAGAGAAAGAGCTTCATCTTTCCCCCATGTTCCTGGCCACCCCACAACCCTTCTTGCTGGGCACCAACCTTGTACCAGGTGAGGGAAGGGTCTGGGTTGCCTCCAATGGCCAAACACACCAGCCTCACCCGGTTCCCAGCCCGGAGGCGCTGCCCCTCTGGGGGGCCCTCAATCCACAGCTTCTGGGCAGGATCTGTGGGGAAAGCCAGGTAGAGTGACTTCTCTCTGGGCTGGGGCCTGAGGCTGAGGGTCTTGAAGGCTTGGGGTTCCCCCGGGCAAGGGTGGAGGCTCACATTTCACATTTAGGGTAAGCGACTTCTTGAAGGTCTCTTTGGTGAAAGCCTCGCTAAAGGCCTCACACGTGAGGGTCAGACCGTTGTCCTCCCGTCGCGCCAGGAATGTCAGGTTAGACATGGAGATGTGGCCACCATGCAGGCCCTGGCAGGGATCGGGCTTCAGATTTGGGGGGCTAGAAAACCCCCATCCATGATACCAGCCCAGGTCACAACAGGGACCCATGAATCATCTCCACTGACTCATCTGTTAGACCCAGGGGGCCCCAGACGCCAGTCCAGGCTCCCCAGGGATCAAGGCTTCCCAGATGCCAGACCCCTCCTCTCCCGGATCCAGGAGATGTGCCCTCAGCTACCTCCACCCTCGGACCCAGGAGCCTGACCCCCGCCTCACGTCCATGACCGTCTCCTCGCTGGGCTGCAGCTGCCGCCAGCCCAGCCACCATCGCAGGAGGACCCGCGGGCGACTGGACTTGGTGATGCAGGAGAGTGTCACGTTCTTGTTCTCAGACTGGGACGCAGATCCCAAGATAGTAATGGCGCTGGGGGGAACTGCAGGGATGAACGGAGGAGAGACACTAAGCTGGGCTGGAAAGCTCACAGATCAGCCCAGATAGACAGGAGACTGGGGACAGATGATGAGGTCTTTGGCATCAGACCGGCATGGTTTGGGGGCACAAACAGATGGTTCCCTGGGGCATAGACTGACAACAGATGGGCAGCTGGCACCAGGACTCACAGGTGACCTGCAGTGTGACCCCACGTTCCTGGATCCCTGAAGATACGCTGTTGTAGGCCTCGCAGCTGAGCCTCGCCCCATGGTCTTCCGGCCTCACGATCATCACTAAGAGGCTGCGGGCCACCGCCTGAGCATGTTCTGTGCCCCACGCTGTGGACACGGGCTGGCCATTCTGGAGACACGGACAGGCCTGGGCCAGCTCGGGGCCTGCGCCTGGCCCCCACCCTTCCCCCCACCTGCATGCTGCCTCTGCCCTCACCTTCAGCCACTGCAGTGTGGCTAGCGGATTCCCCCCTCGGGCCGTGCACGACAGCTCCAAGCTCTGCCCTGCCCTCACCTGCCCCTCGTCCAGGCCTGGCCATTCGATGACAGGCGGCCCTGGGGGGACTGGGGAACAACTGTCAGTGGGCCTGTGGAGTCCATCCATTCTTTCCAAGCCCCACAACCTGCCGCTGAACCCCCATGTTTCCCCCTTGAGAACCTGAGCCTTCCATAATCCCTGTGCTCCCCGGGCCCCCCATTTCCTGTTCCCCAATAGCCGACTCAGTTCTCCACTTACACAGAACATTCATGGTGAATGACGCCTTGATAGGGATATCCAAAGCTGGGCTGGATCCTTCACAGACCAGTAACTGCCCATTATCTGAGCTCTGGGGTGTCACCCTAGGGTGGGAAATTGGGGTTCTTAAGTCAGTTGTCATCTGAAATTTGGGTAGTCAAGGTAGAGTCCCTACACCTAGTTTAAGTCTCTGTGGTGATTTCCTTTAGGATCTAGAGCTCCGTGGAAGAGAGCTGAGGGTCAGCAGTGAGAATGGAGGTCCCAGAGGCCCACACCTGGCCAAAACCTTTGTACTTGATACTCTGGAACTAGGGTTCCTATGAAGAAGTTTTAGAGCATCCAGGTGGGGAATTGGGTCCCAGATGTACCTACCTGACCCAAGTTCCCATGCATGAGTCCCTAGGATATGGGGTTTTCATAGAGAAACTTGGAGGATCAGGCTGAGCGGGGGGCATCCCAGTTTCCATACCTGGCTGTGGCCTCCGTGGTGAAGAGTTTCTGCTGGGACCCCTCATTCACATTAGCAGAGATACTGGAAATTGTTTGTCCACCTTGGGGTTAACAAGAAGGCTAGAGGAGTGGCAGGTTTCCCCCAGGGTAGATCCTGGAGGCCTGGCCTAAAAGCCTTCAGGATGAACATACAGCCCCCTCCCTCCTGGTTCTGGAGGCAAAACACCAGCTTCATTCCCTCTACACATTCTGGCTTCCTTGAATCCCGGAGGCCCCAGGACTGGGTCCTGGGTCTCTCCTGTCCCCTCCCCTCCTTGCCAGGTTGTATCACCCACCCCTAGCTTCTCGTGTCTGCACCAAAAAGACACACATATCTCTGTCCGGAGCCTCAGCCTCTTCCCTGAGTCCTGGTGCAGCAATTACGAAAATTCTCAGTCCTTTCCCTGGATGTCCCCTCCCACTCACCGGGGCCCACACCACCCTCAGCATCTCCCCACGCCTGTTCCTTCATCCCATCTCAGGAGGGTCCTGATCACAGATACACCCTGTCCCCACTCCAGGGGCTTCACACTGCCCCCACCAGTTCACCCACACTCACTCAAGAGAAAGGTGATGTCAGGTGCTGGCTTGGCGTCCCCAGACACACAGCTGACCATGTACTCCTGCCCAGCTACCCATGTGACTGTGCTCCCTGCTTCAGGGGTCAGCTGAAGCACCTTGGGGGGCACTGGTGAGAAAGGGCCTGGGGTGAGCTGGAACCACCCAGAGGGATATAAGGGTTTGGGCTTTGAGTCTGAGGAAGGGGGGGCGAGGCTGGAGGCTTGGACTCCCCAACTCTGGAGATGGTGAGGGCGGAAGTCCAGACTCATGGGTCCTGGGGGGGTCTCTCATTCATACCCAGGATGGAGAGGATCACTCTGGGAGACACGAGCTCAGGGCCTGTCTCTGAGCGGCCGACCTGGCACTCATACTCTGCATCATCGCTGAGGTCACACGCTTCAATATGCAGGTGGAATTCACCTGTAGGTAGGACCCAAGGTCAGGGCCGAGGTCAGCCTCGGCTGGTGGCTCAGGATCTCAGGGTCTGGCCCCTTACCTTTAGCAGGGTCTCCCTCCAGGCGATACCGCGGGAAACTGGGGATCCTAGGATCAGGGCCGAGGAGCAGCCCGTCTTTGGCCCATTGCACTGTGCTGCCAGGGGCGCGGACCCCGCACCGCAGTTCAGCAACAGCCCCCTCCACCACTGTCAAGTTTTCGGGCAGAGCCCAGAAGCCTCGGGGGGCTGAGGCCAGGATTGGCACCTGGGTCAGGCCTGGGGACACAGAGATGTCAGTAGGAGAGGGCAGAGAGTCTGGAGAAGGGGCCACGGGAATGAGGGCCACCTGGCTCTGGTCACAGCCCAGGCTCCCACTCACCTGTCCTCAGAAGCCCCAGGAGCAGTAGTGCAGCCTTGAAGTGGGTGCTCAGGGCCATCCCAGGTCCTCTATCTTTGGTGTCCGCCGTATCCATGCCCACCTCCTGTGTCTGCCTGCCTTTCTCTGGGTCTCTCTTTATGTCTGCCCCTTACTTTTCTCTTTGTTTCTCTTTTTCTATTTGTCTCCTTCTTTCTTTCTCTACTTCTGTCTTCCTGCCCTTTCTCTATTTCTGCTGTCCCTCCTGTATTCTATCTCACGCGCCTTCCTGCTCTAAGGTTCTCTTTCTCTCTCTCAGTCTCTATCTCCTTTCCCAAAGTCAGTCTCTGTTGCTCTTTTTTCTCTCATGCCACTCCCACCCCTGGTCTCCACTCACAGCCCCTCAGGGAGGACCCACCGCTGAACCCGGCAGGCCCCGTGAGCCCAGGAGAGCGAAGATGCAGTCAGTGGCAGAACTGGGCCTGTTCTCAGTCGATCTCGTCCTCACACTGCTCATCCTCACCTCCCCCAGGCACCCTCTTGAGTCTCCAGCTTCAGGCCTCTGCCGGAGGGCTCCTCCCAGCACAGCTGGAGCAAGAAATCCCCTGTCAGCACATGCCAGGCACATCCCTTGGTCCCTCCCTAGCCCCCATGACCCCAGGGGCCTGTCTTGGCCAGGGGTAAATGGGAGCAGGTCAGACCCAGGAGGTCCCAACACAGCATGGGGAGCAGAGAGCTGGGCCTGGCCTGGGGGTAAGACTCCCCCACTTTTCCTACTGTGGTACCTGACCTTCAAGTCCCTTCCTTACTTTTTTTTTCTTTAATTAAAAAAGTTTAAAAAATAATTTTATTTGTATATATTTTGGCTGTGCTGGGTCTTCGTTACTGGACAGTTTTAGTCTAGTTGCAGACAGTGGGGGCTACTCTGTAGTCATGGTGCACAGGCTTCTCATTATGGTGGCTTCTCTTGTTGCGGAGCACAGGCACTTGGGCATTCGGGCTTCAGTAGTTGTGGCATGCGGGCTCAGTAGTCACCTCTCCTGGGCTCTAGAGCACAGGCTCAGTAGTTGTGGTGCAGGGGCTTAGTTGCTCCAAAGTATGTGGGATATTCCTGGATCAGGGATCAAAGCTGTGTCTCCTGCATCGGCAGGTGGATTCTTTACCACTGAGTCACCAGGGAAGCCCCTCTTCCTTCCTTGAGTAGACACCTCCCTCTCAATGAGATCATGAATCTCTGCTGAGGAGTGTGCAAGTATGTGTGAGAGACTGGGAGAGTGCATATATCTGTGCACACACATGTGAAATGCACATAAGTGAACATGCCTGGGGAAGTTGATAGTGAACTGTAATCTGTGAAAACTTGTGCAGTGTGTGTGTGTGTGTGTGTGTGTGTGTGTAAATGCCTCAGGTGTAAACGTGCTGGGCAATCAGAGTGGGTGGGAATGAAAGGTAGGGTCCGAGGCCACCAGCACTGAGCCCAGTGTGCGAACGCTTTGGCACGGGTCTTGTGAGTTCTAGTTTACATAGCTTCCCTCGGTCTCTTTCTGTCTCTTCTCTCCTTCTGGATGTTTCTGTCTCTCTCCCTCCCTCAGTTCATCTTGATTTATTCTCTTTTCTCCACCACTTTGAGACTGTCTCTCTCTGACCCGGTGTCTTTCTCCCCATCTCTCTCCGTTAGGTGGTTACCTCTCAGTCAGCCTTTAACTCTGTCACTGTCTGTGCCTGCACACGTCTCCGTTTTTCTCTTAAATAATTTATTTGGCTGTACTGGGTCTTAGCTGTGGTGTACAGGATCTTTAGTTGTGGCATATAAGCTCTAGTTCCCTGACCAGGAATCAAACCCAGGCCCCTGCATTGGGAGCAAAGAGTCTTAGTCACTGGACCACCAGGGAAGTCCCATTGTTTTTCTCTTTCTGTTCTCATCTCTACCTCTTTCCCACCCGATGCTCTGTCTCTCACACACACCAGGAGCTCAATAAATATTTGTTCTCAGTCAGCCTTGGACTACGCCTCTTTCTTTTATTCGTTTCTCCGTCTTTGAGTCTTCCTGACTGTCACATATTTGAATTTTATAACCATATGCTGGTTGGCCTGCCCTCCCCACCCCAGTGTGCGCCTATACACCCACATGGGATAAGCTTCTTCTGCCTGCTGATCTCCTGCAGGAATTGGAACTGCTCGCTTTCTCTCTCTCTCCCCTCCATGACCCCCATCTGGTCCTTCTCCCTACACAAGATGAGGCATCTGGGCTGAGCCCCCACAGCTCCATCCTTGACTCTAATCTAGTCTGTCTTCTTCCCTCCCATTATTAACTCCTTGCCCTCCTCCCACGTTTCCTCTCCCAACTGGCCTCACGCCTCCTGGGGAATGGGCTGGGTGCACAGCTGGAGGTTCTGTCATAGGGCTGTCACCAGATGGTGTCCCTCAGGGCCCGGCATAGGGCTGTCCATTGCTGGGACCTCTAATTAGCACGAACCTTCCACCCTCCACCTTGGATGTTTTCCTTCTCTAGATGCTCCTGGGACCTCAAACTCTCCATCTTTCCATGCCTGTGGCCCCCAGAGAGCCAGGAAGGGGAAGTGAAGTCAGGGGCCTGGAAAAACAGCCTTTCTACCTGACTTCCACCCCTAAGACTCAGGAGTCCTGGCCACAAGCCCAGCCTATTTCAAAATCCAAGGGCTGAATCCCCAAAACAGAAGCCACTCAGACTCCAGAGTCCAGGTCACTCCTTCCCAAGGACCTGGGGGTTCAGGCCTGCAGTCCTTTCCCCCTAACCCCATACACACACACACACACACACACACACACACACACACACACAGGACTTAGGGCAGATGTTCACTGTCGGCTGATTTTCAAATCCTCCTGGGCCTGTGAGGGGGTGGGAGAGAGATTGGTGGTTAAATCCACTGACTCTAAGACTTAAGAGCAGATTTTCTGACCTCAGGTCATCCTTTCCCAACTGCACTCTGCTTCAGGCAGGGGCCCTAGTTGAGTCCCCAAAGCCTCAGAAACTCGGGGTTCAGGCCATTAACTTCTCGCTCATCAGAGGTCTGAACCCCTAGTCTTAGCATCCTGGGTGGGGGGTGGTGTCCATGTCCCTGCTATTTAGGGACACAAGAATCTGAGCTCAGAACAACGGAGTGTAGATCCCCAATCCCTACAGGTTTAAGAATGTCATACCCAGGGTCCCAGGCCCCCAGTTCCCCTTCTGTCCGCTTCGGGTTCCACCCACCTGCCCCGCCAGCTGCGCAGCGCACCGCCGGCCTGCAGCGTGGGAACGCCCCAGCTGGGCGACATGCAGCCGTCAGGACAAGCTGCGCGGTTCCCAGCCTCCCTGCCTGACTCAGCCCGGGCACCGCCGCCTCCCAGCCGTCGCCCGGCAACCACTGCTGAGTGGGGCGAGGGGGTGGTCCAGAACTGCAGGGTCCTGGGAAAGGAGGGGCGGGGGTTGGGGGCCTGGATTCCTGGATCTTAGGACGAGCTGTGATTTGCAGCGGTAAAAAGGCAAGCATTGAAGGTCTTTTGAGGTGGGGAGAACTGAACCCTCTCTTCTCGAGGGTCCCAGCAGCCCCCCAGGCAAACATGGTGCCCTCTTCTTGACCCACAGGCCCAGAGGAACCCCGGGCCCCGCCTCCCCAGGGCGCGGAAACTAGCGAGTCCCCAAGGGTTCCCATTTATAGCTGCGTTTCCACTCAGCGCGGTCCCTCCAGGCCCCAGGTTGAGCAAGTTTCTTCCACTCCCTCTTTTCCCTCCTCCTCACCCCCAGCCATCCCCCAACCCTGGCAAGGTGCAGGTGTCCAACCCAGACGGTACCCCCGCCTTCGACCCAGGTGTTCCAGCTCCCAGACCTTAAGGGGGCTGGAGTGTCCACCCGCTGGCGGGGACGCCGCCCTGAGTGCCCCCATTCATCCGCGTCGGGCCGCGGGAGTTTCTCAATGGGAAGAGGGCGGGCCTCCCAGGGGGCGGGCCGGGGCGGGGCGAGTGGGAACCAGCCCTCCAGGGTCTCTCGGAGACCTGGCGCGCCGAACTCGCAGGCGTTTCAGAGCGGCGGAGCCTGCGGCCGGCCGAGCAGATGAGGGGACCTCCAGGTCAGAGAGAGGGGAGCTTCTAGCCTGGGGCGAAGAGTCAGGAGCGGAGGGGACTCCAGGCCAGAGTGGTGGGAAGTGTGCTCCGAGAAAGGAACTGGCAGGGAAGCCAGTGCAACAGCAAGTCTGCTGGATCTTGGGGGACACACTTAGGATGCTCGTGCCCGTACTCCTCGTCCTCTCCTTCTGCCTCATGGGGCATGCAGGTACCGCGAGCGGCCGGCGCAGATACATACAGGAGAGGGTCGTTTGCCAGCTGTCGCTTTGCTGGGATAGATGGGGCTGAGGGTCCAGACTCCTGGGTCTGACGGAAGAGAACTCTGGGAGCCTGGGCTTCTGGGTCTGAGGGCAGAGCGGTTTGGGGACTGGATTCCATTGCGAGCTCCTGAATATGCTAAGCTCAGCTCTGCTCCCTCGCCCCACTCTCCTAGGCCCGGCACCCCACTTTCTGCAACAGCCAGAGGACCAAGTAGTTCTGTTGGGAGACGAGGCCCGGCTGCCCTGTGCCCTGGGCGCCTACCGGGGACTGGTTCAGTGGACTAAGGACGGGCTGGCTCTAGGGGGCGAAAGGGACCTTCCAGGTGAGGCTTTACTATCTCTTTAGGGAGGGGCTGGCTCCAGGGTGAGGATGCTGGGCTTGAGCTACAACTGAAATTTCTAGTTTGACATTTTCAAGTTTAGGAAATTAATGAGCTCAGGGAAACATTTGGGTGTCTTGAATTTTCAGGATCTTTGGAGCTGACCCATAGGGTTTGGAAATTTTTATTTTGATTGTAAAATAGTGCATCAGTGCCAAATAGCACATAAAACATAAATGGAAGATTTGTCAAATAATTCTAAAATAGATATCCGTGTAACGACTACCCAGCCCTGTTGCCAGCTCCCCAGAAGCCCTCCTTATTCCCTTCTCTCGTAGCTCACTCCCTCCCTACTACCTACAGGTAGTATCTACTCTGATTTTTATGGCAATTGTTTTCTTGCTTTTTCTCCCCCTGAATTTATCATCCCCTTAAGTTTGTAGCAACACTGGACTGGAAAGGATTAGTGTCTCTCTGGTCCAGCCCCCACTTTCCGGTGTGAGATGCCTGGGGATGGAGGCCTGGGACCAGGTACTCAGAACCACAGTGTGACTGCCTCTGTCCCTGACTCCAGGCTGGTCCCGGTACTGGATATCAGGGAATGCAGCGAGTGGCCAGCACGACCTCCACATTAGACCCGTGGAGCTAGAGGATCAAGCATCGTATGAATGTCAAGCGACACAAGCCGGCCTCCGCTCTCGACCAGCCCAACTGCATGTGCTGGGTGAGGACTCAGCCCACTTATCCCTGGGGAGCCCCGGGGAGGGAAGGTCACCACCCTGGGGAGCCAGGAATATCAGAGTCTGGGGAGAATGAAGGAGAGGGCAGTTAGAGCTGGGAAGATCAGGGTCTCTAGGACCCAGATCCAGCTCTGACCCCAGATCCACCCTACAGTGCCTCCAGAACCCCCCCAGGTGCTGGGCGGCCCCTCTGTGTCTCTGGTTGCTGGGGTTCCTGCGAATCTGACCTGTCGGAGCCGTGGTGATGCCCACCCTACCCCTGAGCTGCTGTGGTTTCGAGATGGGGTCCGGCTGGACGGGGCCATCTTCCGCCAGGTTAGGTCCAAGTCTCTATGCCAGCCCTTCCTTGCTCATTCAGGGAAATTCAGGGGTCCACTCAGACCACAGGCTCATGCAGAGGAGAAGGGCATGAGAAGGCAGAGATTCAAGGCTTGGGATCCTTGGTATGTACATAAGCATAGGGACTCTAAGGCTAGACTGTGCATGCAAGCTAAGTCACTTCAGTTGTTTCCGACTCTTTGTGACCCCGTGGTCTGCCAGGCTCCTCTGTCCATGGGATTCTCCAGGCAGGAATACTGGAGTGGGTTGCTATGTCCTCCTCCAGCAGATCTTTCTGACCCAGAAATTGAATCTGCATCTCTTATGTCTCTTGCATTGGCAGGCGGGTTCTTTACCACCAGTGCCACCTGGGATGCCCCCATAGGGCTAGACTACCTGGGTTAAAATCCTGGCTCAGTCACTTGTTAGCTGATTGACCTTAACCTCTCTGCCCCTCAGTTTACTTATGTGTACAGTGGAGTTAATAGTAGTATGCACGTCTAGGATTACTGGAAGATTAAATAAAGGAATATTTATAAATGCCTGGAAGAGTGACTGACATTATGTACTACCTAAAGGTAGATGATGGAGAAGGCGATGGCACCCCACTCCAGTACTCTTGCCTGGAAAATCCCATGGACGGAGGAGTCTGGTAGGCTGCAGTCCATGGGGTCGCTAAGAGTCGGACACGACTGATCGACTTCACTTTCACTTTTCACTTTCATACATTGGAGAAGGAAATGGCAACCCACTCCAGTGTTCTTGCCTGGAGAATCCCAGGGACAGGGGAGCCTGGTCGGCTGCCGTCTATAAGGTTGCAAAGAGTCGGACACGACTGAAGCGACTTAGCAACAGCAGCAAAGGTAGATGAAATCATCATTATTATTCACAACCTACAGACCCCTTTGAAGGAAGGAACCATTGGGTCAGTGGAGAGCATCTTGTCTTTGACCCCTTCCAGCCATGATGATGGAGCCACCTTGGTTTGCCGGGCCCGCAGCCAGGCCCTGCCTGCAGGGAAGGACACAGCTGTCACACTAAGCCTGCAGTGTGAGTGCACTTAGACACTGGGTTTTGAGCTTGAGGTCCTTGGAGAAAGAAGAACCTGGGATCTGGATTTCAGGGCATGAGAAAGGAGGGGGCTGTGTACCTCAGTTCCCTGGGGGGATTGGGAACTGGAAGCCTAGACTGCTAGCTGAAAGGGAGGAGGGGACTGGGGATCAGACTCCTGGGGTGGAGGAGCTGAGAACTGGACTCCTAGGTCATCCGTGGAGGTGTTCCATGTCCTTGCCCACTACTGACCATTGACTTACCCCTACAGACCCCCCAGTGGTGACTCTGTCTGCAGAACCACAGACAGTGCAGGAGGGAGAGAAGGTCACTTTCCTGTGCCAGGCCACAGCCCAGCCTCCTGTCACCGGCTATAGGTGAGGACCCAGGTCATTTCTCCCCAGCCTGGAGGACCAGCTTGGGGAGGACTGGGGCTAGGACCTGAGTAGGTGTGCCTGAGAAGCCAGGACAACACTAACACCCCACCATCTTCACAGATGGGCAAAGGGGGGCTCCCCGGTGCTCGGGGCCCGCGGGCCAATGCTGGAGATAGTGGCTGACGCTTCATTCCTGACTGCGCCGGTGTCCTGCGAGGTCAGCAATGCAGTGGGTAGCGCCAACCGCAGCACAGCGCTGGACGTGCAGTGTGAGCCGGGGCGGGGCCGTGGGTGTGGCCAAAGTGGGGTGAGCAGAATGGGACAGGGGCTACCATGAGGCGTGGCTACGCTGGGGATGGTGGGCCCGATTTAGGCGGGATTTGGCTGTGCTGGATCAGTGCCAAAGTGGAGCAGGGGCGGGGCGAGAGTGGGGCTGAGGCTTGTGGGCCGGACGTGCGCGCCGAGTTAACTGGGGGCTTCAACCCAATGCGCCCTTGTGGGTGTCGTTTCTGAGTGTCTGCTCTGGAGTCAGAAGTTGCATCCCTCCCTGGTCATGTGGCCCCTCTTCGGTCTCCTCCAGTTGGGCCGATTCTGCAGGCAAAGCCGAAACCCTTGTCGGTGGACTTAGGAGAAGACGCCTCCTTCAGCTGTGTCTGGCGCGGGAATCCGCTCCCACGGGTAACCTGGACCCGCCGCGGGGACGCACAGGTGAGGCCAGATCTGGGGCTTGTGGCCGAGGCTGGCGTAGGGGAGGGACTTCCTCCCAAGATCGTGCCCTTGACGCCCCTTCCCTTTCTCAGGTGCTGGCCTCCGGGCCCACGCTGCGTCTTCCCGCGGTGGGGCCCGAGGATGCAGGGGACTACGTGTGCAGGGCCGAGCCGGGGCTCTCGGGCCGGGGCGGTGGCTCTGCGGAAGCTAGGCTGACTGTGAACGGTGAGAAAGAGGTGCTCCCTAGTGGACCCGGTGGGTTCTGGGATAAGAAGTGGGCAGAGGGGATGAGGTCTAATGGGAGTGGGAGGGGCCATGAGAAGGGGTGGCAGGTGCCTGGGGATTGCAGCTGGACCTACAAACGGCTAGCCTCAGTAGGGTTCACGTTTGTTGAGAGGAGTGGGATGGTAGGTTGAGGTTAGTGGGGAGAGCTGAGGCCTGACCCCGCCAGCTTGAGAATGGGCTTTGGGGAGGGCGGGGCCTCTCCTCTGACTGGCCCGCAATCTCCAAACCAGCTCCCCCAGTAGTGACCGCTCTGCACTCTGCGCCCGCCATCCTGAGGGGCCCCGCCCGCCTCCAGTGTCTAGTCTTCGCTTCCCCCGCCCCAGAAGCAGTGGTAAGGAAAGTCCCCGTTCTCATGACCCATCCGGCCACCCGGACCTCCTAGACAGACTCCCCAAACCGCTGTGGTTACCTCTGACTTTTCCCAGACCCTGCCCACACCTTCCCGCCCTCCCGAGTCTCCTCAGTGACCTTCCTCTTTTGTGCTCCCAGGTCTGGTCTTGGGATGAGGGCTTCCTGACGGCGGGGTCACAGGGTCGGTTCCTGGTGGAGACCTTCCCAGCCCCAGAGGGCCTCGGGGGACAGGGTCCAGGCCTGATCTCCGTGCTACACATTTCGGGGACCCAGGAGTCCGACTTTCACCGGGGCTTCAACTGCACTGCCCGGAACCGATTGGGTGAGGGAGGCACCCAGGTCAGCCTGGGCCGTAGAGGTGAGATTCTGGGCCTGAAGACCCCAAATCTGAGGTTTTCAAACCTTCAAAATGCCAGTTTCCAAATGGAAGACCCTCAAAGGCAGAGCCTTCAAACCTTGGGAGCCTCAAAACTAGGAGTCCCTTGAATCCTGAGATCTGGCCCCCTCAACAATAATTAAAATACAGAATCCTAAACGGAAAGACCTCTCACACTTAGGGGCTCCAAAGAAGGCAACTTCCAAATATAGAGAATTGCAAAGTAAAATACCTTCAAACTTTATGGCTTCTTAAAGTCAGGGAATCTAAACTTATGAAACCCCAAGTTCATGTGCTCTTAAACCCAGAGTCGCCAAGCTAGGGGACTACTAAACTTGGGACTCCCCAAACTTGATGACCTTTGACCAGAGGTTCCCTTACTCAAGCCCTGTTCCCCAGTTCCTGCTCAGTCATCTGCTCAGCCTCCTCAGGAACCCCCTCCCCTTCTTCCCACAGACTTGCTGTCCACTGTGCGGATTGTGGCCGGAGTGGCCGCCATGGCCATGACTCTCCTTATGATCATCACTGGGGTGGCCCTCTGCTGCTGGCGCCACGGCAGGGGTCAGTGTCTGAGCCCCGACCCAGACCCTGTACACTGGCTGCTCTGGCCTTGGGGCTTGTCCCAGTCCTGCCTCTCCAGACCCACTTTGGGCTTGGCTCCCATTCAAAGCCTGGTTCCCAGCTCAAGCTCTAACTCCATCTCCTCAGGGTCACACCCCTTACCCTCCTCGGTCAGTGGTCTCTTTGATTCCCAGCCTTCCAGCCTGATTTGCCCCAGTCCTCTCTCCTCCTGCTCACTGGTCTCCACAAATCGTGACCCAGCCCCATCACTTACCTTTGCCCCCGCCTCCAATGTCCCTGGCCTCAGCCTCTTTCTCCAAGCAAAAGAACCTGGTGCGAATCCCAGGGAGCAGCGATGGCTCCAGTTCCAGGGGCCCTGAGGAGGAGACAGGCAGCAGCAAAGACCAGGTAGGATGTGAGGGTCCCCAGACCTGAAGGCACCTCAAAACCCAAATAATAACCCAGTCCCAGTTGTGATCCCCGTCCCAATCAGGCCCTCCAAAAACTCAAACAGAGCCCTAGTCCCAACAGTGACCCCTAGATCCAAATGTCCCCCAAATCCAAGTATGCCCTATCCCAATTATTCCCTAGCCCTGTCCCTAGGGCTCCTTGTTGTCCTATGTCCAGACCCCAGCTCCCAGGTGCCCTTCGCCCTTCCTCCCTGGCCTCAGATGTTCAACCGAGGGTCTCCGGGGTCTGGCATCCCCTGCAGTGTAGTCTACACTCCCTCTCACTAAGCACTATACCCTAGGGCCCCGTCGTGCACACGGACCACAGTGACCTGGTTCTGGATGAGGAGGGGGCTCTGGAGACCAAGGTGAGTGCTGGGAAAAGAGGGGCTCCCTTCACTGTGTCTCCAGCTCTCTCTCCACTTCTGTTCCCTCCTTTTTCATTCTGGCCCCTAGGTCCCTCTATCCACTTCTTATTTTTTTAATATTATCTATTTGTTTGGTTGTGTTGGGTCTTAGTTGTGGCATGCAGGATCTTCGATCTTTGCTGCCTTATGCAGGATTTTTTTTAGTTGTGACATGTGAGATCTAGTTCCCTGATCAGGGATCTAACTCTGAACTGAAACTCTGCCTTGGCCTTCTGCATCGGGAACAGGGAATCTTAGCCCGTGGACCAGCAGGGAAGTCCCCCTCCACCCATTTCTTGCTGCCTCCTGGGCTGTCTCACCCACCTCCACAGTCTCAGTTGGTTTGTCTGCTGACTATGCCCACATATCTGCCCCAGCCTTGGCCTGCATCTTGAGTCCCAGGTCAAGGATATACCCTGCCTGTGCTTTCCCCATCAGAGGCCCACATCCCACATCAGGCCTCCTAGATGCCTCTCCCTGGTTGCTTCACCCAGGCCCCTTCTGCCTACCAGGTTCCACACTAGCTTTACATTTCCCCAAACTTGTCCCTCCTTTGGGGCCCCATTTTTTGGGGGCCCCAGTGACCCCAGTTCCCAGTACAGAGCCCTTCTCTCTCTACCTAGCAGATGCTAGTCTCTTGGCCTGAAACACTCCTGTCTTCAGGTGTGCATGTGTGCTAAGTCGTTTCAGTCCTGTCTGACTCCTTGCGACCCTATGGACTGCAGCCTGCCAGGCTGCTCTGTCCATGGGATTCTCCAGGCAAGAATACTGAAATGGATTGCCATGCCCTCCTCCAAGGGATCTTCCTGACCCAGGGATCGAACCCACATCTCTTATGTCTCCTGCATTGGCAGGCAGGTTCTTTACCTCTGGCGCCACTTGGAAAGCCCCTTTTCTTCACATACCTACCTAATTCTCTCCATTATTCCTCTGGTGTCAGTTCAAACATTTCTTCTTCTTCTTTTGTTTTTAAGATTTATTTATTTATTTATTTATTGGCTGTGGTGGGCCTTGTGTTGCTTCCTGCAGGCTTTTCTCTAGTTGCAGAGAGCGGAGGCTACTCTCCAGTTGTGGTGTGTGGGCTTCCCATCTTGGTGGCTTCTTATATCGCAAAGTTCGAGCTCTAGGGCGCATTGCAACACATGGGTCCAGTGGTTGTGAAGCACAGGCTTGGTTGCTTCATGACACATGGGATCTCCCTGGACCAGGGATAAAACCAGTGTCCCTTGCACTGACTGGTGGACTCTTAACCACTGGACCACCAGGAAAGCCCTCAAACATTTTTTGTGCTGGAAAACTTTTGCTTCTCTCCTCCTATCCCCGATCATTCTGTTTCACCTGTCACAGCCATGACCACTGTAATCTAGGCTTCCCCACCACAATCTGAAGGTTCTCCCATCACTGCTCCAGTCACTCTGCCCGAATTTCCTCCATTGCATCCCTGACCCTTCCTGGTTCTGTCTGGTGACTCATCATTCCTCCTTTGACCTGCGATCTCCATGAAGATGGGACTAGGTCTATTCTAGAGAGAGATGTCTCCAGCAGCAGCACAGGGCATGACATAGAATCAAAGCCTCGGGGCTGTTGGGCAAATGCATGAATGGATGTCTTGATCTCCATTTCTCTCTCTTGTTCCCTCTGCATCTCCTTCCATACCACCATCCCTTGGCAAACCTCTGTCTCTGCATTTCTCTGTCCATCTCTTTCTGTTCTTTCATCTCTTGTTACTGTTTTTCTGTCTCACTTTGCCCTTCTACCAGTCTATATGTCTCTGGATTCTCTGCCTGCTCCTCCTTCTATCTTTTCGTCTCTCCCTAGGTCTGGTTCTATCTCAGTGTCTCTCTCTAATCACTTACCCTCACCCCTGTATACCCTCACATACCTTACCAAGTCCCATTTTGTCCCCTCAGGACCCAACCAATGGTTACTACAAGGTCCGAGGAGTCAGTGTGAGCCTGAGCCTTGGAGAAGCCCCTGGAGGAGGTCTCTTCCTACCACCCTCCTCCCCTCTTGGACCTCCAGGAACCCCTACCTTCTATGACTTCAATCCACATCTTGGCATGGTCCCCCCCTGCAGACTATATAGATCTCGGGCAGGCTATCTCACCACACCCCATCCTCGAGCTTTTACCAGCTACATCAAACCCACATCCTTTGGACCCCCAGATCTGGCCCCCAGCACTCCCCCCTTCCCATATGCTGCCTTCCCCATGCCCAGCCACCCACGTCTCCAGACTCATGTGTGACATCTCTCCAGCTGAAGAGTCCTGAGATCTTCAACTTGCACAATGGATTGTCCTGATTTCTGAGTAACCAGAACAAACTGGCAACCCTACCCTTCCAAAATTGAACCTTGAGGGGAGGGAAAGATCATTGCAGTTGCCTGGGTCATTGCGAGAAAGCCACTGGGCTTGCCTCTTCCTCTTTATAAAAGAGATTCAAGAGGGCAGATGGGCCCTTTGCAGAGGGATGGGGACAGGGGTAATGGGAGTTAGGGACAGAGGAGGAAATTGCTTCCAAACATTGAAAGAAGAGATTTCAAGATGGCCACCCACATTAAGAAGAAAGGCAACATAAAGCAGATCAAGATACAGGACCTGTCCTTGCTGTCCCTGAGGGGTACTTTGTTTCACCCATGGAATTGCTGCCAAAATGGCCGTTCATTCCCTGGGAATCCAAGATGGCCACCATCTTGATTCTTTCTACCTTCCTTAAAGGCCCTGGAAGAACCGGACCCAAGGAGTAAGGACAGGGTGAGAGCTGTTGTGGTGGTGGGAAGGGGGGAAGGAGTGGTGTTGGAATCTGGGAATGAGAATATTTATGTTCAATTAAAAAAAAAAGTTGCAAAGTGAATATCTTAGAAATCCCCTGGCATTATTACTGTCTATCAAGGAAGGGGTCCATCAAACCTGCCCCAAGGCCCTTCCTCTTACCAGAGACTACGAAGTGGCTGTAGAAAAAAAACATGAGCCACCCCGCAGCCCTTTACTATCCACTGAGCACTCGTGCTGCAGTCCATGGGGTCTTAAAGAGTCGGACACGACTGAGTGACTGAACTGAACTGAACTGATCTGAGCACTCTAAGCTCATCTAAGATACATCTAGACAAACATATGCAGATGCACACACATGACAGGACTGCCCTGGTCTGCTTGGGGAAGACAATTCTACACTGTATTTTGGGAAGAGAAGGAAGTGAACCCTGAAGGGGAGGCAGCAAAGGAGAGGCTAGGGGTGGGAAAAGAGAACTATCCTGATCCTCAGAGCAAGAATGGGGGTTGACCCTCATCTTGAGGTGATGGGTACCTGACTCAGCTCTTAAAGAAAGGGTCTGGGGGCTTTGGTTCATGCATCCTTGATCTAGGAATTAAAGGTCTATGTGACTAGGGCTCCTGGAAAGCAGAGCAGAGAAAACTCATTGATCTTAGGGAGAAAGGGCCAAGGGCTTGGTCTCTGGTTCAGAGAGAGAAGGTACCTGGGACCCAGACTCTTGGATCTGAGGGAGAAGAGGACTGGGTGTCAACTGCTGTGGGGTTTTGTTTGATTGTTTGTTTTTTTAAATCAAGCCATTTTATTGAAGGGTTTCGGAGGAGGGTCGAAAGGCTGGGAGAACAATGAGATCTGATCTTTTCCTGGCCAGAATCTCCCCAGCTTCACAGTCGTTTAAAGTTCAACTGCTGTGTTCCTGATTGAGGAAATTTTGGAGGCCTAGGACCTCAAGAGGGGACCTCAAGAGGATTTGGGGGTGGGGTCGGGGCTCCTGTGCTGGCGTCCCTGGAAGAGAAGGAAGACGTTTAGTGGGGGTCTGGGTCCGAGGGAGGAGAAAACTGGAGGTGACGGTCTTGGGGAACTCAAAATCCACAACTACGAAGCCTGTGACCCAGACTCCCCGGTAGGCCCTTCCATAGGCGGGACGCCTGGAGTCTCAAGGGGGCGGGGGCCTGGCGCAGGCTCCCACCCGGGGGTTCCAGGCTGCTCAGCTGTGCGCAAAGCTGCCATGCTATTGTCCTGGCCGGGAAGGCGGGGCCGGCGCGGGGCGGGGCTGGCGGCGCCGGCGCAGCTCGGGGGCGTCGGCGGAGGAGGCGGCGGCCGTGGCGCTGGGAGCTCCTGTCACCGCTGGGGCCCGGCTGGGCGGGAGTGCTGGAGACGTGAGGGCTCGAGGGCCCGGACATGGGGCCCGCCAGCCCCGCCACTCGTGGTCTGGGCCCGCTGCTGCGGTTGCTGCCACTGTTGCTGCTGCTTCTTCGCATGCAGCTCGCCGAAGGGAACCTGGCCGGTGGGAGCCCCAGCGCGGCCGAGGTGAGGCCCGGCCGGGCCCTAGGGGGTGGGGGAAGGGGCGGGACCGGGCCTCTGGACCCCTGGGCGGGTAGGTCCGGAGCAGAAAGCGCAGTCTTTTCAGCCAGGTGGCCACCCCCCAGGCGCCCCTAATAGCACTAGGCATTCAGAAACCCGTAAGTCCAGGCCCCAGCGTCGTCCCGAAGTCTAGCCCCTTCAGACCCTCTCGACCTAGGTGACTCAGCCCCAGCCCCTGCCCATCTGAATAGGACCCGCCGGGCAGCAAGGCACCTAGAACCAAGAATCTGGGCCCTTTTTATCCTCGGGACCCATATAAAGGCTCCCGCAAGGCTCCCAGAACCCAGAAGGCTAGACCCCCAGTCACCAACCCCCCCTAGCGCAGGATGTAGCTCTCCATCCCCCAAGGACTTAGTGTCCAGGCCTGCAGGGCCCTGAAGCCAGGCCTTGTGGTCTTTCCACTCGAGAATGCGAGCGTGAGCCAGGGGCGGAGGGAGGAGGGGCCAGAACGCCTGGGTTCTGGCCTTCTCCCCCTCCATTCAAGTTTAACCCCTTCGAGCTCCAGTGCGGCTGCGCTGGGATGAGGGCGGGGCTTGTCTCCGCGGCAACAAGGCCGTGAGAATCCCGGGAGACCCCGAGTTGCCATAGCAACGGCAGAGCTGGGGCGGCCCCCGGCCCAGTGGGAGCTGTTTCCCAGGGAACCGAACCTCCACAGAGGCGGGTGCGCGGTGCTTTGATAGAGGGGGCTGGTGCTGGGGGTGTGACCATCTGGGTCCTAGGGAGCAAAGGACCGGGGGACTCACATGTCAGCGTCCCCCGTTCCCTCGCTGACCCCTCCGCCCCCACCCCCAGGCCCCAGGGTCTGCCCAGGTGGCTGGACTATGCGGGCGCCCAACCCTTCACCGGGACCTGCGCACCGGCCGCTGGGAACCAGACCCACAGCTCTCACGACGCTGTCTCCGGGACCCGCAGCGCGTGCTGGAGTACTGCAGACAGGTAGGCGGGACCGAGAGGGGCGTGGCCAGCAAAAAAAAAAAAAAAAACGGGTCCAAGTTGGGACCAGGTTGCCCTTAAGAAGCTAGCCGTGCAAAGGCAAGGTCCGAGGAAATGAGGGGTTCAAGAAGGCATGGGAAACTAGGGCACATGGCCAACAAAGAGGCAAAGTAAGGATAGGACAGGACCTGTTTTTGAGAAACTAGGTCAAGAAAAGAGAAGAACCGTGCAAACACGGCCGGCTGAGGACAGTGTCCAGTGATGAGATGGAATTTAACAATGTGGTAGACACTTTAAAGAGCAGGTGTAGGTGGGCGTGGCAAATAAGAGGCGGGGCTAAGACATAAAGACCTCGTGGACTCGAGTGGGAAAGGGGTGGAACCCAATGGGAGAGTGGAAAGCTAGGAGGTGTGGCTATGAAAAAGCAGGTCTGACACAAAGAGAAAGGATCCTGAGAGACCAGAGGCGAGGCTTAGAGAAGGGTGGAATCTATGGGGAGATGAACTTGATTGGGGGAAGGGGCATAAGCGACTAGAAAAGAGGTGGGCTTAGAAGGACAGCTTTGGGGTAATGGAGGGACCTTCATAAAGAAACCCGACAGGCAAAGGGGCGGAGCCTAAGGATGGAAGGGAGAGGTACTTAGGGGCGTGGCCAATGGCTTGTGGGGCTTAGATACCTAAGTCCTGTTCTACAGAGAAGCAGGGCCTAGGGAAGAGTGGATCTTTCGAATACTAGAGCCTTGAAAAGGGACACGCCAGCGCAGGAGCGCACGTGGTAGGGACGGGACAGAGGGCTAATCGCCCTGACTCGGTGCCCCTAGATGTACCCGGAGCTGCAGATTGCTCGTGTGGAGCAGGCGACGCAGGCCATCCCCATGGAACAATGGTGCGGGGGTACCCGGGGTGGCCACTGTGCCCACCCCCACCACCAAGTTGTGCCTTTCCACTGCCTGCGTGAGTCACAGGCTGGGGGGTTGGGGAACGGAAGGTGGGGGGTTGGGTGGCAGTCTCCAAGGGGTGAGAGTCTGGCCCTGGTCTCAGGCTCACATTAGGGAGCTAGGTGCCTGAGTCCACAGTGGGACAGAAGCCTCTGAGGATAAAAGATATGGATTATGGGGTGGGGGGGTAGGGGGGTAGGGCTAGTGGCTGTGGGAGTGTCTCACACCGATGCCGCCCCATTTTCCAGCTGGCGAATTCGTGAGCGAGGCCCTGCTGGTGCCTGAAGGCTGCAGGTTCTTGCACCAGGAACGCATGGACCAGTGCGAGAGTTCAGCCCGGAGGCAGCAGGAAGCGCAGGAAGTAAGGACCCAGCCCCTCATCCTCCCACCCCTCCCTGAGAACCCAGGATTCCAATCCCCTAACACCCTCCTCCTCCACAACCCGAGTCTGAGCCTCAGCCCCCTCTTCCCAGTGGGACAGAACCAGGAATCCAGGCTCCAAGCCCCATCAGCTCCTAAGACTCAGGCATCCAGGCTCCCCCTCCACCCTTCCTTACTCCCCAGTCCTGGTATCTATGCCCACTCTTCCCACAGGCCTGCAGCTCCCAGGGCCTCATCCTGCATGGCTCAGGCATGCTTTTGCCCTGTGGCGCGGATCGGTTCCGAGGTGTGGAATATGTGTGCTGCCCACCTCCAGCGACCCCCAACCCATCTGGGACAGCAATCGGGTAAGTGAGAGGGAACCCTCCAGGCCCAACCCTCCAGGCTCCTGAGGCAGGAGATGGAAGCCTGGGGACCTGGGCCCAGGTGCTTATTTCCTTGGGTCTTCTGCTCCCTCAGTGACCCCTCCACCCGGTCCTGGCCCCCGGGAGGCAGAGTTGAGAGGGGTGATGATGAGGAAGAGGAGGAATCCTTCCTGCAGCCAGTAGATGATTACTTTGTGGAGCCCCCACGAGCTGACGAGGAGGAGGAGGACAGAGTCCCACCCTCAAGCTCCCAGACCCCTGCAGGGGTCAGCAAAGGTGAAGCCATCTCTAAACCCCATCCTCTCCACCCTAGAAGGAGGATGATTTAAGAGAGCTTTGGTGTAGGGGCATTTGAGAAGGGACCTGCTGGGGAAAAGCCCTGTGGGGGGAAATGGGAGGGATGGGAATGGCTTTGGATAAAGTAGAGGTGGAAGGGCCACCCTGTGAGGAATGCAAAGGGTAAGGGTGGTTTGGGAGTACCCAGAAGTGGAGGAGCCATTTGGTATGTCTGAAGGATTATTTGGAGGAAAGCTTGGAGGATAGTGCGATAGATTCCTAAACTTCGCAAGAACAGGTCCAATTCAGAACCACATCTCCTGTGATGCCAGGCAGCAGCTATGGTTGAAGTGAACACAGGGGGGTCTCCACTGCGCTTTAGGAAATGCAGTTCTCTGGGAAGGGAAGCTGACCTGGAGCTGGGCTTCAGGCTGACTCCTGGATTCCCGGCCTTGCAGTGACTCCCACCCCAAGACCCACAGATGGTGTGGACGTGTACTTTGGCATGCCTGGAGAAATCAGTGAGCATGAAGGCTTCCTGAGGGCCAAGATGGACCTGGAGGAGCGCAGGATGCGCCAGATTAATGAGGTGATGGTACTGCAGGCCCCAGGATCCCCCATAACACAGAGCTCCCTAATTACCAGGAAATTGCTCAGGGACACGTTGAGACTACCTCTCAAGGTTCCCCCAGCCTCTATCATCCCCCAGCCCTCCACCCACTCCTAAGATGACCAAGGATCCCCAAGCCACCTAGAGTCCCATTGAGACACCACCAGATTCCATGGAAACTCTGATGCATGGTACTCTTCCACTTTAAATTCCTTCTGAATCCTCTCTCTCTCTTGGTGATCCAAGAGGCCGTGGTACTTAAGGGATCTGGAGACTCTGAAGAAGGATGGGATGTGGGGACTTAACTGGGTACAGCAGAGTGGCTTCTAGGATCCTGAAGCTCCCCTTGTCCCCAGGTGATGCGTGAGTGGGCCATGGCTGACAACCAGTCCAAGAACCTGCCTAAAGCCGACAGACAGGCCCTGAATGAGGTAGGACAGCCTCTAGAGTGTCCTACTTGGGTACTTGGGCCTGTCCACTACCTGGGGCATAATGAGCTTCAGCCTGGCTCAGGCTTTTTCTGGCCTCATCCAGCTTCACCCCTTCCTACTGATATGGGCTTCTCCTGGCCCCACCCCTACACTTGACTCCGCCCCTCTTGGCCTACATCCAATCTGACTTTGCTTTCCTCTTCTTCCTCCTCCCACTGGCCATATCTTACCCTGTCTTAACTTGATCCTAACCTCTGAGGGCTGGCTCTGGAGACCTCTCCCAAGCTGGGGCCCTGCAGACACAGCCAAGTCCTTTTCAGCCTCTCTTTGATGCTCAGCCCTGCCCCCCCCCCACCCCGACTCTGGTCCTGTCCCTCTCATTTCTCTTTTACCCAATCCCTCCTCAGTAGACCCAGCCTCATCACTCTCCCACCCACCTCTCTCAGCCTCACCTTGGCACAGCCCTACCCTGTGTAGACCCGGCTCAGCTTAGCCCCATTCCCTGACTCCTGCTCCAGCTCCACTCAGGCTTATTTAGTTACAGCCTGTCTCCAGGGGGCCCTGCCCAGGCCTAAGCCCCACCTTTCCTGCAATACTTGGTCCCTTTCAGCTTCACACAGGCCAGCTCTCTTCCTACACTCTTCCTACCCATACAGGGGGCTTCACTGGGCTCCCAGTAGAGCTGGTTCTGCCCCTACTCTACCCGGTTCCTCCATCCAGTCTCCTGTCTTCCAGTCCCACCCCAGGTCGACTCTGCCCAGGCCTGGATCCACGGCACCCCACCCCACTTATGGTCCAATAGCCCTCCCTTTCCAGACTCCCTTTGACCTGGGTTTCATCCGGCTGTGCCTCTCACCTGACCCTGTGCCCACCCTGTCACCAGCACTTCCAGTCCATCCTGCAGACCCTGGAGGAGCAGGTATCTGGTGAGCGACAGCGCCTGGTGGAGACCCATGCCACCCGAGTCATTGCCCTGATCAATGACCAGCGCAGGGCCGCCTTGGAAGGTTTCCTGGCGGCGCTGCAGGGGGATCCGCCTCAGGTACGGGAGCCGTGGGGGGTGGGCGGAGGGTAGAGGGTGGAGAGGGCTGGGACGGGCCTGGGCAGCCTCCATCCCTTCCACAGCCAGAGCGGGTCCTGCTGGCCCTGCGGCGCTACCTGCGAGCTGAGCAGAAGGAGCAGAGGCACACGCTGAGGCACTACCAGCACGTGGCTGCCGTGGACCCCGAGAAGGCCCAGCAGATGCGCTTCCAGGTGCTCAGCTCTTCCAGCTCCCAACTCTGCCATCCCTCGGACCTTGGTCTCTTGGACCCCATCCTTCAGATGCTTCCCTGGCCCCTCAGATCCTCTTTCTTTTTTAGCAGTTCATTTATTTATCTATTTCTTTTGGGCTGATCTGGGTCTTTGTTGCTGTGCAAGGGCGTTCTCTAGTTGTGGCAAGTGGGGGCTACTCTTCCTTGTGGTGCTCGGGCGCCTCACGGCAGCGGTTTCTCTTGTTGTGGAGCACAGGTTCTAGGCGTGCGGGCTTCAGTAATTATAGCCTGGGGGTTCAGTAGTTGTGGTTCACCAGCCCAGTTGCCTCATGGCACGTGGGATCTTCCTGGACCAGGGAGCGAACCTGTGTCCCCTGCATGGGCAGGTGGATTCTTAACCACCGGACTACCAGGAAGTCCCTCAGACCCTCTATCTGCCCCCTTGGACCTCCTTCCTCTCCCTGGATCCCCCCCTTCTGTGCCTGGGACCCATTTTAGTCCCTCAGATCCCTACTTCCTGACCCTGGAACACTGCCTCCAACCACCCCCTGTGCCTCTGACCCCTTTCTTGTTTTTGAATTCCCACTTCCTGTCCTTTGGATTCTTATTTCCTGTCCTAGAATCCCCCTCCTGTGCCTGGAACCCTGTTCCTGTCCTTCTACGCTCCTTCTTCCCTAACTCTGCTTGTTTCTCCCTAAAACCCTTGTTCAGTGCCTTTAGATCCTAATTCTTATTTTTAGGATACTCTCTTCCTGTCCAAGAATACTGATTCCATGCTCTTGAGCTCCAAGCCTTGCCCTTGAACCATATCATCTCTAACTTTTTTTAACAAATTATATTTATTTTTAATTATAACAAATTATAATTTATTTTTAAATTTTATGTATTTATTTTTAATTATAGCAAATTATAATTTGTTTAAATATAAACAAATTATATTTATTTAATTTTTGGCCACACCCTGTAGCACATGGGGTCTTAGTTTCCTAACCAAGGATAGAACCTACATCTCCTGCATTGGAAGACACGGTTTAACCATTGGACCACCAGGGAAGTCCCCACATGACTCTCCAATTCTACTTCCTTCTCCAGAACCCCCTCAAACCTTGCTTCCTACTCCTCAGACCCTACTTTCTACCTCTCCCCCAACTCATCTCCACTTCCTGTCTTCTATACCATAGTCGTACCCTAGACTTACTGTGCCTCCTGTGCCCAACTTTTCCTAGCAGCTACTCCTTTTCCTTCTTCCTTACTTTCCTTCCCAAGACTCTCACATCCTATCTCCTGTACATCTTTTCCTTTTCATTGTGTTTTGCTTCTCCCCATCCAGTTTCCTGCCCTCCATGGCCCAATTCCTGGCCCCTGTACCCCCTTCCTGTCCACTGTAGGCGCTACTATCCCTGGGACCCTCCTGACCTTCCTCCTTCACCCTGCCTCAGTCTCCCCTTCTGTAGCCTACATGGCTCAGTTCATCCCTCACACTCACTCCCCAACAGGTGCAGACCCACCTTCAAGTAATTGAGGAAAGGATGAATCAGAGCCTGGGGCTGCTTGACCAGAACCCCCGCCTGGCTCAGGAGTTGCGGCCCCAGATCCGTGAGTGCCTGACCATGACCCCCAACCTTTGACTCCCCTGCCATTTCAGTTATCTATTCCTATGTAACAACCACCCCCACCCCCCAACCCCGACACACACACACAAACTTAGTGGCTTAAATCAGTCATTTTCACTGCTCATGATTCTGCCATCTGGGTTGTGCTGGGTACTGCTTCCACGGGTCTTGTCGGTAGGTAAGCATGTCTCTATCTTGGGCTAGCAGGTCAGCTAGGAGCTAGGACTCTGGCATGAATGAGCCTCTCTCCCTCCAGAGAGGCCTCTCTTCACCATGGAACCCCTTCATGTGGTCTCTCCAGCAAGGCACGTGGTCTTCCGAGGTGGTTCAAGCTCCCCAAAGCACCGAAGTAGAAACTGTCAGGTCTTCTTAAGACCTGGACCCACTTGGTTAAAGCAAGTCACAAACCCAACCCAGATTTACACTGTGGGATCTATTCAAAAGCATGAATTCCAGGAAGTGCAACCCCCCCAGAGCCCCTATTGTAACTTCCTCCTGGATGTCCCTAATTCTGCTGCTCTGTAAGGAGGCCATTCTCTATTTACTTGGCTACACCCTGTCTTTGTTGTCGCATGCAGGATCTTTAGTTATGGCACGTGGACTCTTAGTTGCAGCATGTGGATTCTAGTTCTCTGACCAGGGATTGAAACTGGGCCCCTACTTTGGGAGTGTACAGTCTTAGCCACCGAACCACCAGGGAAGTCCTGAGGAGGCCGTTCTCTTGAACTTCAACCTCGCTTCTCCAACATTCAGCTCCCTACTTTCCCACATTTCACGTATGGCTCCCCCCAATCATGCCATTGTTAGGGTGCCATTCATTCACCCTAACAGGCACCATCCTGTTTTGTGGATCCCCGTGTTCATGAAATCACCCCCTCTCTGCATGTTCCACTCAGAGGAACTCCTCCACTCGGAACACCTGGGCCCCAATGAGCTGGAAGCCCCTGCCCCAGGGGGCAGCAGTGAGGACAAGAGTGGGCTACAGCCCCTGGATCCCAAGGGTGGTGAGTTAACCCAAATGCACATAACCCCAGACTTTGGGGGACAGGCCCTCAACCTCAGTTCTAATCCCCTAAAGTCTGGAGGTGTCTTAGCCACCGGGTGAGCAGTAGAGGGTGGGAAGGAATGTCTGGGGTTGTGGAGGCCTCTGGAGAGTCCTAGATCCTCCTTCCTCGGCCCCTGGAAGGGGGTGTCCCCACACTTTCTTCAGTGATGCTCTCCTCTCTTCACGGTTCCACCTGTCTTGTCTCCTCTGGCTGCCAGCAGATACCCCCATGGCCCTTCCCAAAGGTGAGTAGCTCACAGAGTAGCCCCTGGTCACCACATCCCTCTGAGTCCTGGAGCCCAAAGTGGAAAAGGGCCCACATACTGGCAACCCCAGGCCTCCTGGGGTGGGGTCTGGTGCCCCTCCAACCCCTTCCTCAGGCAGGGGTATCACCATTCTGGACTCTCAGGGATGAGATAGGATTTGGGGGTTAGGGTCCACAGAACAAGATGCCGCGTCCTCTGGGAAAGACAAGATGACTCCCCTGGAGCAGTACGAACGGAAGGTAAGCCAGTCAGACCTGTGGGCACCTGAGGCAGGGCGGGAGAGGGGCCTGGATTCTTAGGTCTTCAGGAGGAGTGCGCGGGGGGCTTGAATTCCTTGGCCTCAGAGGGAAGAAGGGACTGAGGACATGGACCTCAGGGTCCTAGGGGAGAAGAGGGCTGGGGGATGCCCTCCTGGGCCCAGGGGAGGAGGGGGCTGGAGCCCAGACTCCTGACACCTCCTACTCCCCCAGGTGAATATGTCCATTCCAAGGGGCTTTCCTTTCCACTCATCGGAGATTCAGAGGGACGAGCTGGTAAGAGGAGGAAATATTCAGGGTACTTGGGGGGAGAGGTCAAGAGTCAGTGGCTAGACTGTGACTCCCAAAGCCACACAGGGCCCTGGTCAGCCTCAAAGATGACCCCAGTGCCCTCTCCTCCCACTGCAGGCCCCAGCTGGCACAGGCGTGTCCCGAGAGGCCGTGTCTGGTCTGCTGATCATGGGAGCTGGCGGGGGCTCCCTCATCGTCCTCTCCCTGCTGCTCTTGCGCCGGAAGAAGCCCTATGGGGCCATCAGCCACGGAGTGGTGGAGGTAAGGGGCACAAAGACCTGGAGTGGGGAGGAGCCCCAGAGCCCGGGAGATCTGTGGTTGGGTCCCTACAGCCCACTCTCCCACCCCTGCCCCCATTGCAGGTGGACCCCATGCTGACCCTGGAGGAGCAGCAGCTCCGTGAACTGCAGCGTCATGGCTATGAGAACCCCACCTACCGCTTCCTGGAGGAACGACCCTGAACCAACCCCCCTTCACCCCTTCAGATGAGCCCAGACCTTCCCTCTTCCTGGAACCCCTGAACCCTAACTCCCAGCCTGGGGGAGAGGGTGAAAAAGTTCATTTCAGACCCTTTGTGAGGGGGCTGGAAATTCTTATTTCCCCTTTCCAATTCCAAATTCCATCCCTAAGAAATCCCTGGGTATTCCCAGCTGCCCTCCCCACCTCCTTGAGACCTCCTCACTTTAATTTATTTTGTATATTAATTTATTGTCCTTAAGGTGACCAGCAGCTTGGTCCCAGTGTCTGTTGTTCCCTGGAATTCATCCTCCCATGTGTCCTCCACTAATATCCCAATAAAGTCCTCTTCCCCACCAGGCCATCCTTTGTCTGTCTGGGGGAATCAGGGTGCAATCAGTTCTGGACATTGGTGTGCAACCCCGCCCAGACCTTCACATTTTTAAACTGTGTACTCAGTCGCTCAGTCGTGTTGGACTCTTTGCAACCCCATGGACTGTAGCCTGCCAGGCTCCTCTATCCATGGGATTTTTTAGGCAAGAATAGTGGAGTGGGTAGCCATTTCCTCCTCCAGAGGATCTTCCCAACCCAGGCATGGAACCTGCCTCTCCTGTGTCTCCTGCATTGGCAGGCGGATTCATTACCAACCGGGTAGATCTTTAAATTTGGGCGGGACCTTGGAAGGGGGCGGGGTCCAGAATCTAGAATAGGCTCTCCCGCCCACCCAGGAGCTTTCCGTGGTACTGAATGGACTGTCCCTTCTAGGCCAGTATCAGCTAGGTTTCAGGCTAGACCCCAAGGAGACTTTGCAAATTTCCCCTGCCTTCTACTCATACACAGTCACATACAACATCCATCCCTGACCTGTGAGCTCAGTGTGGGACAGGGAATCTTGAACTGTACTTTCCATTCCTGAGTCTTCATCCCTTCTTGGGGAGGCAATAGGAATCCCCCTGGAGTGCGGAAATTCAACCACGTGTCCCAGTAAGGCTCATGTGTTGTCTGCGAGTGCCTCCCATTTTGTGACATGCCAGAGCTATCCCTCTATACAGTACTTGTTTCAAGAGGGTTGGTATGAGGATTAAAAGGAGTAACGTTTGTTGAGACATTGGAATTGTGCCTAGCATTTTGTAAGTATTTGTTGAATAAATTCTAAAATGACATGAGAGCAAACTCATAGCACCCTGTGGCAGGCACTGATCCAAGGGCTTCGCATGCATTGGCACACTTAATCACCCCATGAAGTAGGCACTACAACTATCCTCATTAATAGATTAGGAAATGGAGGCAAAGAGACGTTTCATCACATTCTCAAGGTCGCTATCTAGGAAGCGTTGGAGCTAGAAATTCAACCCAGAAAACCTGGCTCCAGTGCCCACACTCTTGGCCATTTTGCTAACCTCCTGGCTAATAATCCATGTATGTCCCATATGGTGTTCAGGTTGCTCACTGCAAAATTTCAAGTGGTACCATTCATCTCCTAGACATTGCAGATGGCATTTTTACCACAGCTTCCCAGCAGATGGCAGTAATAGGTTGTGTCCCAACATCAGGATAGCACAATTTTCTGACAGACCTAAGGGAGGGAACAGTATTTCTATTTTCCCCAAAGGACCAATGAGCTCACGGTGGTGAGCTCTACATAATATATACATATAAATATAGGTCAAGTATATTAAATATAGACGTGAAAAGTATTGGGGAAAGATGTCTACATGATGCAAGCTGGACACAATGTTACAGTCTATTAAGAAGCAGTTTCTGGGACTTCCCTGGCGGCCCAGTAGTTAAGACACCGTGCTTCCACTTCAACGGGCACGGGTTCGATCCCCGGTTGAAGAACTAAGATCCCACATTCCTTGAAGTGTGGTCAAAAAAAAAAAAAAAAAGAACCCAGTTAGAAACATCGTTCTGACCTGGTTTTAACATCAGGTCAGAAATCTATAGCTAGCACTACAATCAGGGGAAAACCTGCCTTTCTATTTTCACAGCCAAGGGTGATCAACAGGCTAACAATGGGTAAGGAGCTCTGAGCAGGTGGCATAGAAAATGAAAGGCCATTTTGCTCAATATGCTCAGTGCGTAATTCCTTAAGAATATTTGCATTTTAATGGATATATTTAAGAGTAATTAGTTTAAAAACAGTTTTATTGAAATTCCAGCAGGAAAAATAACTTTACTATTGCTTATTTGATGCTCTTGTATCCCTAAGCCACTCTTATTTTCCCATTTAAAGCAATTTAATTCTTCTTTTAGTAAAGCCGTTTTCTTAGAGATATGTTGGGCTTCCCAGGTGGCTCAGTGGTAAAGAATCTGCCTGCCAATGCAGGAGACTCAAGAGGTGGGTTCAATCCTTGGGTCAAAAAGATTCCCTAGAGAAGAAAATGGCAACCCACTCCAGTATCCTTGCCTAGAAAATTCCATGGATGGAGGAACCTGGTGGGCCAGAGTCCATAGGTTCAAAGAGTCGGACACAACAGAGCACACACAAACACATACAGACATGTTATCGTTAGTGGTGTCTGTGTGTGTGAATGTGTGTGTTTTGAAACATGTTGGGATACATATATGTCAACAGAATCTAAGATACTATCAAAAATAATATCATTATTTTGTGTACCACAAAGGAAAAATATGCTGACATTAAACTAGGTCACATAATTGACTGTAAGATGAATTCCTATTAAGTTCTCCCTAGAATTGATGAAATATGACATATTTCTATGCATTTTTCATGGGTCAGCTGCCAGTATGTGAGTACACACAGAGGCACACACGTGCTGGTCCAAAGCAGCTCATGTGGGAGACTTGCGCTGGCACCGCCAATGACCCCACCTCCCAGTCTTCTTGTCCTTGGGTAGTACCCTCCTCCCCACAGCTTGGCCACATGACGGACTCTGAGCAGTGTGGTGTCAGCAAGCATAATGTGAGCAGAGGCTTGTTCTCTTGGAGCTATCATGTGAAGGGATCCTGCTACCCTCCTGGAGGGACCAGAGAGAGATGCTCGGTTCACTCTCAGGGGTTTCAGCCATCTTGACCGAACTCAGACATGTGAGTGCCATTGTCCAGTCCAAGCAGGCCTCCAGCTGACTGCAGCCACATGAGTGACCAAAGCAAGACAGCAGAACTGCCCAGCTCAGCCCAGACCAGACTGCAAAATCATGGCCATAAAAAGTGGTGGCTGTTTTAAGCCTTAGGTCTTGGGGTAGAGACACTGGGCTTGGTTTGCTGTCCGTGAGAGGCTCCAAGCAGTGGGGGCTAACATGGGTCAGAGGGCTTTCTGAAGGGATGAGATTGGAACGGAGGCCAGAGCAGAGGCTGTGGGGCAGATAATGAGAAAAGGGCATTGTGGAGGCCTTCTGTCTTTAGTTAAGGTTTCTCCAGAAGCAGAGGCTGAGGCAAGGATTTGAGGACATGATTACCTGGAAGGGGTGGAAAACACTGGTGGGGGAAGCACGAAGTGACACAGAAAAGGAAAAAGCTGCCATGAAAGGGCATGTTAGCAAGCCAGAACCACTGGGTACAGAACTGGAGGTTCATCCCGTCAGGGAACTTTGAGAGCCCGTGTAGAACACACACAGTCATCCCCACTGATGTGGTGGGCCTGGAGCATTTACATACCATCTCCCTTCAGTCAGTCACTGGTTGAGGGCTACTGGAGTGGGAAGAGGCAAAGCGGGTACCAGTGGTCTGAGAAGGCCCACAGGCAAAGACTCGCGTGCTGGCCCTGGCGGTCAGACCAGGCGGGGAGGGTGACAGGACGTGGACTTGGCCCCCCCACGGTGTTTGCTACAACACCCCACCCAGACACGCTCACCCAAACACAGCTCCTCAGTCACTTCCCTGCACCAATGATGAGCGATTAGAGAGTAACGGTTCCAGTTCAGGTGGAGTTTAATCGGGAGCTTCAGAGAGGGGAGGGGATTCACTGGAAATACCGACCTCTGGGGCAGGGGCCTGGTTGAGTTCTGACTTAAAAAGACCTAGGGGAACCTAACTTAGCAGAGTCCTTCCTATGTCTCAGGGTTAGGGACCTGAAGGGGCTGGGTCCTGGGGAGTTCACTGGGTCATCTTGGAGCTCTACTGGGATGGTACCAGAAGCTGTTTTTGGGGACACTCCAAGTAACATGTAAGGGAGTTATATCTGGGGTTCCAAATGTAAAGAGCTGAGTTAGCAGAGGGGACCCCGAAAGATCCTGCTGGGGAAAGGGGGGGTCTAGGGTGTTTCACAGAAACAATCAAGGGGCCTCGATTTCACAGAAATCATCAAGGGGGCTCCTTGTGGGTGGGAGAGGGGTATCATATACTGCCCCAAATATTGGGGACTGTTTACCCCCTAGCAGCCATTTTGGGGTTTTAATGTAAGACCCCAAAGACTGGACATTTTCTACATACAGTATCACGGATTTGCAACATTAGCATACGCTGGTTGTCCCACAGGACGGTGGGGACTGGAAAATCAGTCCAGGTTCTGGGTTTGCGTCCTAAGAGGACAGGCCTGGGGGTGCCACTCGGCTCCTCTTCAATAGCTGCCGGAGCTGTGGACAAAACAAGATGGGGAAGAAGTTTGAGAGGCTGCAGGGAGAGATGGGGCAGGCGCACCCTGTGAAGTTGGCAGTTAGAGAGAAGTGAGTCGACCAGATGGGTTTGAAGGTCAGATGTGTGGGAATGGGGGTGAAGCCTCGTGCACACAATGAATCAAGGCTCCTGAGCAAAGGTGTTGCTGGCTGGGAGTTCCCACCTTGTGATTAGCATTGAGGACTGGAAGTCCAAGGGGAGAAGCTAGGAGTCAGAGTCACATTTGAGGGTCAGAAGTCCCACTCTGAGGTCAGGACTAAAAGTCAGGGGGCTGGAGGTTATCCTGGGGATCAAAGGTCACGCTTTAAGGTCAGGATTCAGGGTTAAAAGTAGAGGTCATACTCTGAGGTCAGGGTTTAAATAGATATCAGGAGGAGTCACCTTATCAGGCAAGAGAGCAGACACTGAGGTGCAAGATCACTTTTGTTTTTTGGCTGTGCTGCATGGCACGTGGGATCTTAGTTCCCAGACCAGGAATCAAACCCAATCCCCTTGCAGTGGAAGTGGGAAGTCTTAACCACTGGACTGCCAGGGAAGTCCCTCAAGGTCACATTTTGAAGTCAGGGTTGGAGAAGGGTCAAGGTCACCTTCTGAGACCACAAATAACCCTCTAAAGTCAGAAATGGATGGGGTCAGAGGTTCACCCTGCAGTAGGGGCTGGCTCAGTGCTCACCCCCTCGGGGCCCGGCCCAGGCCGTAGCAGGTGGACAGGCTGCTCGTTCTCCAGGTTGCGCAGTGTTGGATCCGCTCCAGCTGCCAGCAGGCACCGCACAATGGCCTCCTGGGCCGGCCCAGGGGGCAGGGCGGCCGCCATGTGGAGGGCGGTGTTCCCATGGGCCTGGAGACAGTGAGGGGAGGACTGCTAAGGATGCACTCAGCTGGCCTGGGCTCTCAACCTAACACTCTCTATATTGCCACATTCACGTCCCACATGTCCCCTCTCACGTCCCAGAGCCCTGCTCCACACCACATTCCACACAGCCCTCTGTCTATGTCCAACATGTGCCTCTGGTCTAGGTCCATATCCTATACATCGTCCCCTCCACAGCCACAGCCCACAGGACCCCCAGCATCCAGCTGCCTGTCTCTGCCACATCTCACCCAGTCTGCACATTCCAGCCCAGGCCCCTACCTTCATGTTGACAAAGGCCCGCGGGTCTCCCCGTGGCAGTGCCAGTAGCAGCTGAACCAGGGTCGGGTTGGCAGCCTGCACAGCCAAGTGCAGAACAGTCTTGTTGCTCTTGATTTCCTGTGGAGAGGGAAATGGCGGAGGTCAGGCCAGTCCTCATACCCAGGCCTCCAGCCATGGAACCCAAGAGCCTTTAGAGACTCTGTTCCTCTTTTGCAAGCACCCATATGTACATCGGAGAAGGCAATGGCACCCCACTCCAGTACTCTGGAAAATCCCATGGACAGAGGAGCCTGGGAGGCTGCAGTCCACGGGGCCACTAAGAGCTGGAAACGACTGAATAACTTCACTTTCACTTTTCACTTTCATGCATTGGAGAAGGAAATGGCAACCCACTCTAGTGTTCTTGCCTGGAGAATCCCAGGGACGAGGGAGCCTGGTGGGCTGCCGTCTGTGGGGTCACACAGAGTCAGACACGACTGAAGCGACTTAGCAGCAGCGGCATGTGTGCATTAAACAGTTGTATGCACTGTGCACTCTACAAGAATACCAGATTTAAGGGGGTGCCATTCAGATCATGGAGCAGAGGTAAAGACTTTGCCTGCCAATGCAGGAGACACAAGAGACATGGTTTTGATCCGTGGGTTGGGAAGATCCCCTGGAGGAGGAAATTGCAACCCACTCTAGTATTCTTGCTGGGAAAATCCCACGGACAGAGGAGCCTTGTGGGCTACAGCCCATGGGCTTGTAAAGAGTTGGACACAACTGAGCAATTGAGCGAACACAAGCTGTCATTAAGACAGTTTTCCAGCCCAGGTATCATTGAGAAAAAGACTCCTTTTCTAGTCCTCCAAAGGAGCTCTCTGGATCTCTGGACTAGCAGCTGCCCTGGTCAGCCCACATTCTATTGAACACCATAAAATGCACCAACATCCCACATGGACTATTTTATCTACAAGGATGACAGTTGAGAAGCATTTATCAGTGGACTCCTAAGCCTATATCTACTTCCATATTGAGTAGCTCTCTTCATATTTTGAAGCAAATAAAGACATTTTCCACAATGAAACTTTATTATGTGCCTTCAAAGAATCCCTAATGATAATAAACATGAAAAACTATGTGTTTAGACATAGAAAACATACTTACTAAAGGGAAACAGGGTGGGGGAGGATAAATTAGGAGTTTGGGGTTAGCAGAAACAAACTACTACATATAAAATAGACAAACAAGGTCCTACTGTGTAGCACAGGGAACTAGACTTAACATCCTGTAATAGACCATAATGGAAAAGAATATGAAATAGAATATGTATATATATGTACAAATAAATCACTTTGCTGTATACCTGAAACTAACACAACACTGTAAATCAACTATACTTCAATAAAAAATTTTTTAAAAAGGAAAAGAAAAGACATATCATTGCAATGTGTGGGCTTTATTTGGATCATAGTTTTTTTGTTTTTTTTTTTAATGAAAAAAACAAATGTATGTTACTGTGCTTGCATGCTCAGTCACTAAGTTGTGTCAGAATCTTTGTGACCCCGTGGACTACAGCCTGCCAGGCTCCTTTGTCCATGGGATTTTCCAGGCAAGAATCCTGGAGTGGGTTGCTATTTCCTTCTTGAGGGGATCTTTCCAACCCAGGGATCGAACCCTCGTCTCCTGCTTGGCTGGCGGATTCTCTACTGCTATGCCACCTGGGAAGCCCATATGTTACTTTAGAGCCAAACAAAAACTTGAACAAAAGATATTTGATATTAAGAGATTGTTAATTTTTTTAAGGTGGAATAATGGTACTGAGGTTAAAAAGAATTCTTATCTTTTAAGACAAATATTTATGGGTATAATTTTACCCATAAAATTATAAGCTTGGATTTACTTAAAAATAATACAGGGAAGTGGAGAAGCAAATGGAATAGGACTAGCTTTGAGTTGCTGGTTATTTATGTTGGGTAGGTGGAGTTTATTATATCAATATAATTTTCTGTACTTTATCCGTGTTCAAAGTTCTTTAAAACAAAAAAAATCCAAAATAATGAGTGGATGTGTAATTCTTTCAGCCAGCCTTTGAAGGAGCTACTGTCAGGAAGGAGGAGAATATATGTAGTAAGAGCTGGATTACAGGGTCAGGCCACCTGGGCTTGAATTCCCTCTCTGACACTTAGAAGGTACAAGATTTTTGAGTCCTTGAGCCTCAGTTTCATTATCATTAAAATGGAGAAGGCAATAATAGCACACACATCAAAGCATGTTTGTGAGGATTCAATTAGCTAATCGGTGAAACTCAGTGTTTAATAATAGTTAAGTGCTTGATAAATATAAGCTAAAATCATTAATATTATTCCCAGTTGACAACTGAGACACAGAGAAGTGAAGTAACATGTTTAAGTTCACGCCACTGACAAGGGGCAAGTCAGCATTTATTTAGCTTTCTTGGACATTCAAGAGCTCCCATCCCACAAGCCCCCCTGGGGGCTAGCTGTCCACTGCCCAGCTCACCTGGCTGGTGTGATCAGCACCCATGTGCAGCAACATCTTGACGCAAGCCAGTCTGTCCTGGGCCTGGGTACTCAGTACTGGGGGATATAGGTCAGGTGGGTGCATAGCCACGTTGAGGGCCAGGATGGCTGTGTGGAGTGGGGTGAGGCCTGCAGAACAGAGACAGTGAGGACTCTATATCTGGAGCACTCCCCTGACCCAGCCCCACCTGCCACAACACCCTGCCCACCATTCAACTTACCCTCAAAGTCTCTGGCTTCTATGTCAACTCGAACCCCTGAGTTAATTACAGCCTGGAGGAGAAGGCAGAGAGCTGGCTTAGAGTCTCTCCAGGCCATGTAGCCCTGAAACTCAGGATCTAGGCAATCTAGCCCATCCCACTCATCCCATCTGCCAAACAGACATACCAAGAGGACTCTTGGGAGCCCATACGTAGCGGCCACGTGTAAGACAGAACGTCCTCGATGGTCAGTGGCGTTGGGTTCCGCTCCCAGGTTCAGTAGATCCTCCACAATCAGGGGTTGGTTGGCAGCAGCAGCCACCAGAAGAGGGGTCTGCAGGTGTCAGGAAAGGTCAGTCTGGGCCCCCCATCCTCTACCCTCTGAAAACCAGGGACCCAGGCCCTCAGCCCTTTTGTCCTCAGATCCAGGAGACCAAGCCTCCAGCCCTCACCTTGCCCTTATGCTCACGAATGTCTAGATGTCTGTATGCTTGGAGCATCTCAGCTGCGGCGTATGCTGCCCAGCGCAACCCCCGCGCGGCAAACAGGTGCAGGAGCCTAGGGACAGGTGGGGGGCAGCAATGAGCACAGCACCCCAGCTGAGCAGGGAGCCCGCAGACTCCACTCCCCTGTACTCACGTGTCTCCCTCCTCATCCTGCGCCAGCAGCTTTTGGGGCCCTAGAGCCAGCATGTGAGCACGGGCGGTGTCCAGGGATGGTCCAGTGACCACAGGAGGCAACTGTGGAGGTCCTGAGGGGAGCCCAGAAGCCCTCCAGGATCCTGCCTGTGGCAGGGAAGGGTCTGCATAGAGCCGAGTGTCCAGGGGGTCCTGAAGGGTACAGAGGGTGGGGAGAGCCAGTCAGCTGAGAATTCCCTCTTTCCACCACACACATATACATACAGAGTGCTAGGCAGAGTGGCTGGATGTTCCATCTGCGGCCAGTAACCCTGGACCTTTGGGCCTCAGTTTTGCCCATCTGAGGAATGGGTTCCTGACCCAGACATCTCAGAATGCTGTGCTGCATAAGGACAACTGGGCATCTCAGGGACCCTTCAGCATCCAGTTCCCATTGTCAGGCTCACCTCCATCCCCAGGGGAAATGAACACGACCGCCCTGGGTCCGAGGGTGAGTAGAAGTCAGGAGTCAGAAAACTTTCAGCAGCAGAAGCAGGATAAGAGTAGAGGCTGTCCGTGTAGGTAGCATGCTTGTTGGGGTCCCAGTCTACAAAGCCAGTGGGGGGCGCCAGGCTGCCAAGTCCAGAACCCACAGTCTCCTGGTGTGCTGGGAAGTGAGTATGGCCTGTGTGTGAGAGGAGGAGGAGGGGCAGGCCCGGTTACCAGAGTCAGGGAAGTAGCAGCCCAGACAGGAGCTGTATGAGGGCCCAGCGTCCCCAGGATACAGAAAGCTAGTACTTCTGGGGCACCAAAGGGCTGGAGGTTTGGACTGTGGGGGCCTAAATGCCTGAACACTGAGTGAGGGCCTAGACTTCAGGCTGGGAGCCTGGACCCCAGGACTACATGCATAAACTACTGAGCTCCAGAGAATCTGGGAGATGAAACTTCTACCAGGTCTCAGCAAGAATGAGGGCCTAACACCTAAGTTCTGGAAAGTTCTAAGAGCAGGGATGTTTGAGTCCCTGGGGGAACCAAGTGAGTTTCCAGACTTACCAGCTTCACCCTCATTCACAGATGAAGTCAGGGGCTGGGCCAGGGGAGGTGGGAACTGTCCCTGTAGAGGCCGAAACAAAAAGAAACAAGGGGGAATTTGTCCAGCAGACTTCTCGGTACCCATTCCCCACCTACAGGGCATCTAAGTCAGGACTACATCTCTAGTCAGCCCTGAGGGCCCTTGCCCACCAGGACATGACCTCATGGGAGTTGTAGTTTATAGGGCGTCCTGGGGCTCACCGGTAGCGCACAGGCGTCTGGCTGCTGCTGGCGGCGCCTCTGTTCTTCTAGTAGTTTCTTCACTGTCTGTGACGGGCAATGGCTGCGCTCATTCCGGCTCACTGCAGGGTGAGGAGGGAGGGAAGTTATCAGGGGTCTTTAAGTCACCCAAGGGCGCGGGGGAGTGGATCTGAACATCCTCCTCGCCCTCCCGCGCGGAAAAAACTGGCACACTGCGTCGCCTGAGAACTCCAAAGCCAATCTAAGATTTCGGGTGCGGCGCCGCAGCCGCCTCCGCCGTTTCCTTCCTTTTGCTCCGCACTTTCCCCTCTGACCCAACTTTCCACCAGCGTCGTGGAAACTAAGGAAGGGGGTGGAGGGCGCCCTCTGCAGCCCCCCTCCCTCTGACCGCCACTTCCGTGAAAAATCCCACCACACCCTACCCCCATATCTCTCAGTCCTGAGGAATTCGGGGGGATGCCGGGCTTCCCTTCACAGAGACGCACATGCAAGTTCCCAAATCTCTCTGCCCTAGAAGCTGCCCTGATACTTTTCCTCGGGAAACCAGATATCCGAGTCCCCAGCCTCTCTCCCTGAGGAACTACGAAGTCGACAGCCCCCTGGCTCTTCAGGGATCCGAAAGTTCGGACCTTGCCCCCTTCTTCAGACCCAGGAGTCCAAACCCCACCCCACAGGAGTCTGGGAGACTCTCAACTGCTACCCCAGGACCCAGGAGTCCGGGCCTCAGCCTACTCCCCTCTAGGACCTGGGAGTCCCAGTTTCCAGACTCCTTGTTCATGCGACCCCAGAAGCCTGGGCCCTCGGCCCTCATCCGGTTCGGGCGGAAAAAGGGTTAAGCGCGGGAGGGCGGACTCGGAAACAGCCCAGACGCGACGCGCTGACGTCACGGCGCTCACGCAAGGGAATCTTCCACCTCCCGCTTCCTCTCTACCCCATACACCAGGTGTCCGGCTCCGAAACGCGGTGCGTGGCCAAGCGTGGCGCTCGTAGAATCCCCGCACATGGGGAATTCCTGCTCAGCCCGGGGACCCGGGCCGGGTGGCGATTCGGGAAATCCCAGGGTGGGAGCAGGGTCACGGGCCGAGAGCATCCCTGCAGCCAAGCCTCGGACCTTGCCTATCCAGACCTTGGCCAATTTCAAACGCCCCCAAGGACTCAATCCAGCCTCTTCTAGAGTATGGCGGCTGGGTCGCCAGCCCCTCCTTCTAGGACCCAGGCAGGGCTCGGGGCTTCCCAGCGTTTTCACTCCCAGGACCTAAGATTCCGGATCCCCAGTCCTTTAGCTCTCCGGACTCGGAGCCCAGAATCCCAGCCGCTCCGGCATCACGACCCAGGACTCTGCACCCTCTGCCCCCTGCACACATTGGGTTCTCACTCTCAGCTTGATGCTAGATCCCTCACTCTTGATGTCCATCTCCGTCCCTCAGAACCTCAGGAGTCCGTTCCCCAGCCCCTCTCTTAGGGGCCGAGCGTACTTCACCTCCCCGCCCCCCAGTTACCTCGGGGATTGCGTGGTGCTGATTGCGGGCCCCCAGGGCCCCGGCCTCGGCGCTGCGCCAGCCTCGCTGCTTCCCCGCGGAGCCGCCGCCGGGTCCCCGATATTGGACCGGGTCCCCCCGCGAGTTTTTAAACGGAGGTTCTGGCCCCGCCCAGTCCTGGGCAGGGCCCCTCCCACAAGCCCGGGAGTCCCCTTGGTGCGCTCGAGCGAATCTGGTGTCTGAATGGGCGGAGCTCATTTTGAAAGCCCGACTCCGAAGTCTCCTGGGAAAGAGGAATTGGGAACCCTATCTTTGGTCTGAGGGAGAAGGTTCCTGGGGTGGCGGACTCCTGAAGGAGGAGGGAACTGGGGACCCGAATTCCTGGATCTTTGTCCAAGTGGATGTTGGAGGCCTTGACTTCAAGGCCCTGGGCTGGTGGAGGGTTGGAGGACGCTGCCAGTAATACCAGGTCCAGGGAGAAGGGGGCTGGGGTTCTGGACTCCTTGGTCTCAAGGGAGGAAAGGTCTATAGGTAGAGTGATATAGGTGGACTCAAATTTCCCCTCTTCCCCACATCACCTTCTTTTTCAGAGGCCGGTTCTCATTTGTTCATTCGTCGTTAAAAAGAATTTATTACTGCAAGGGAGGCACTTTGCTGGGTGCTGTGGTGTAGCTGTGAACTAAGCAGGCAGGAATTCCCAGCCCTAGAGCAGACTGTCATTCCAGTGGGAGGCTCGTTTCTCAGTTCCCATCTTGGTGACCATGTAAATCACATTTCTCCCCTGCGTTCAAGACTGTGCTCTCCTAGTTCTCCTCCCTCACTTGCTGCTCCTTCCGTTTTCCTGCCTGTTTACTCCTCTTCACCCTTTCTTGGTGCTGGGGGAGGTAGTGTTGCTCCTCTGTCTCTACTCGCTTCCTTGATGATCTCATCCAGTCTTATGGCTTTAAATACCATCCATGAGCCATCAGTCCCCAAATTTACATCTCCAGACCAGACATCCCGTGAACTCAAAAGAGGCCGCTATGGTCATTCAGCTTCTCCACAGGGAGCTCTATCAGGCATTTCCAACTCAGTTTGCCAAACCTGGGCACTTTTTCATCTAAACCTACTTCCCCTCCTTCTCCATCCTGTCAAAGGATTCTCTGTCCTTCTTAGTTGCTCAGACCAGAATCTTCGGTCATCCTGGATCCCTCTCTCTCATACACACTCATATCCACTCCATCAGCAAGTTTTGTCGTCTCTACTTTAAAAATCTTGCCAGAATCTCCCCAGTGCCCACACCCTGGTCTACCTGTCATGTCTCACCTGGACAATCATAGCAGCCTCACTGGTCTCTCTGACCCTCCCCCTGGTTTGTCCCTGAAGGCAGTCAGAGGGATCCATCACCTCTCCCCCTCCCACACAGACACACAGGAAGCAGGTGGCCTTGTCACCAACAGGGTGACATCCGCTATTGCTGCCTCTCCACTCCCCCATTGTTCCTCAGGACTTCTCTGGACCTAAGCCCTTTGAGAGGTCCCTTCCAGCCCCCAGCCCACCATGGTCCCACCAGGCAACATCCTGTTCCTGCTTTTGCTCCCAGGTGAAGCCAGTGGTTACGGGGGCTGGAGGGGGTGGTGTTAGAGTTTTGTGAACAGGACAGTTTGGGGTGGCATCTGAAGGGAGGGGTGCTGAGGGCGGGTCCTTCTCTCAGTGCCCTTTCCTTTCCAGAAATAAACTTCTGGGCCGCTTCTTTGGGAAGGGAAGCTGAATTTGGATGGCTGCCTGTCCATCCCCTTCTATTGCTGGGTCTCTGCCTCTACTTCTGATTTCCTGTCTCTCTCTGGGTCTCTGGGTGCTCCCCTCCCACTTGGCCCCTCTTCTCATTTGATCTCTCCGGAGTGGAGGTTATTTCTCAGGGCATCTCCTTTCCCTGCGCCCTGTTTTGAGAACCACCTCTGCCCACTGATCTGCCTTCCCTCTCCTTTCACAGTGGCTACAGCTCAGATGACCCCAGGTGAGAAATCAACACCCCCTCCCCTTCACGGCATCACTTCAGGTCCTCCTTCCATTCCTAAAGTGTGGCCTGTGAGTCCGGAATCTCACTTCTCATCCTCTAGTTGGAGCCGCCAGAGGATCTGCAGCCCTCTCTGGGTCCCCACTTCACCATCCTCATCACCAAACTGAAGGCCCAACAATGCGCCAACCCCCCGACCTGTCTTCAGGGGTACTCACTGTGCCCAAAGCACAGTTCTGGGAGCCCTAGGACATCCCCAGCTTCTCTCTGAATCTCCATCACCCCTCTCCTTCCCCAGGAATTCTGGGACATCCATCCCCAAAGGGATTTCCTTTGTATCGTATGCCTGAAGCCCAGCCTTGAGCGTCAGGAACCCCCTCAGCCGCCTTCTTGTCTTGGTCCCCACCCTTTAGGTTCCTGTTCCGGATGTGGGCCCCTCTCTCTGCCACTCCTGGCAGGCCTTGTGGCTGCGGATGCTGTTGTGTCACTGCTAATTGTGGTGGTGGTGTTTGTGTGTGCGCGCCTACGCAGCAGGCCCACCCAAGGTGAGAGTAGGGACAGGGCTGGGCCTAAAGGGACAAGATGTCCCCAGGGAGGGGGTCCCCAGGGTGGGGCCCCCCTTGGGCAAGCCCTCGAGGTTCCGGGGAAACCCTGGGGGCGGTGCTTGGGGGAACTCCTGAGAAAACCCCTGAGGCTGGGGGTCCCCAAGGGGGTGGAAATGTGGGTGGGAGGTGGGTGGTTAGGCCTCGTGTTTGCTCTCCCCCACCCCCAGAAGATGACAAAATCTACATCAACATGCCTGGCAGGGGTTGACTTCCCTGTAACTGCAAGTTTTGACTTCTGACCCTCTCATCCTGCATGTGGGTGGCAGCACAAGAAAATCCACCCTGGTTTGGGGCTGGAATAAAGCCATTGAAATACCTCTTGTTCTAATTCTTTCTCCAAGGCTCCTTCTCATTTATCTGTTTTCTGGGTCCTTGATCCCCCCAGGACTCCATATATCCCTACCCCATCAGCCCAGGGATCTGGAATAACTCAGCATTGTTTGTGTGCTCCAATGTTTATTTGGGGGCAGTAGTGGGGAGAGGTCTGACATCTCACGGAGGCCACTCTGTGGATCTGTGTCTTGATGGGATTAGGAGTAGAGTGCTGAGCAGGCCTCAGGAATGACTGGATCCAGGCATCAGGTCGTTGACTGCCCTGCTTTGGACTCATCTGTAATATGGCCTCTGTGTGTTGAGGTCGCTGTAGACATCTGTCCTCTGGCCTTGGAGCTCCTAAGGGATGGACAGGGTATGGACCATCAGTGAAAGGACCACCAGGGTGTGGACCAAATAAACTGAAAATCTAGCTTTCTTCCAGGGGCTGGCAAGGCCCCTGGCAGCTTTTTCAACTTTGTGGCCATGAAAGAGATCTGGGATTTTATTCAAGGGCATTCAATGTTCCCCTCTTCCCTGTGCCTCACCATTACGCCCCAGGCAAGGGGCCTTTGGGTGTGCTTTTCTCTCTGCCTGGAACACCAGTTCCCCAGATATTCCCATGGGAGGTTCCTTCTCCCGCTTCTAGTCTCAGCTCATGGAATTTTCTCAGAGAGGCATTTCTTTTTTCCTTTGACCACATGGCATGTGGAACAGAGATCAAACCTGGGCCCCCTGCATTGGAAGCACAGAGTCTTAACCACTGGACCACCAGGGAATTCCCTGAGAGGCATTTCTTGGTTTCCTCATCTCTAGTTTCTCCTCCTCACACCCCAGTCGTTGTCACATCAATCTGCTTTATTTTCTTCACACTGCCTCCCCAAGTGATCTTGTTAGTTTGCTTCAAGACTGTCTCTCCAGCTAGGATGTAAGCTCGCCAGCATCTAGCCTAAACAAGCCCTCAACAAATTTCACCAAAGGAATGAATAAATTGGGGCTTTGCCCTAAAGTGTCACTGCCTCCCAGTAACTGGGAATTCCCTTGAGTCTTCTGGTCCTCATGGAGCCAAACTTGAGATTCTTATACTTTACAGAGAGACTTTCAAGCCACAAGTGGGACAAACCAGAGCTGGCTGCAGACAAGTAAAACAGACTTCACAGAGCAGGGTTCACAGTGGGGGTGAGGTAAGGGTCTGTGGCCCAAGATGCCAGCCTCAGATAGAATCCCTAAAATCACATACAAATGCCTGGTCTGGGAGTTCATCTTTCTGAAGAGGGTCTGTTTGTCTTCCATTAGATTCTCAGAGGAACTCATGACCCCGTAAAGGGTTAAGAATAACACTGACAGGGTGTGGGAGATGGAAAGATGACATTTGCGTCATGGTTCTTAGTTGCGGCCTGTGGGATCTAGTTCCCTAACCAGGGATTGAACCTGAGCTCCCTGCATTGGGAGCACGGAGTCTTAGCCATTGGACCACCAGGGAAGTCCCTGTATCATAGCTCTTAAGGAGGGTTTCAAGGATACTTGCACTGCCCATAGATTATATACACAGTTTTACATTTTTAGTATGGATTTTTCAAAGGATTTTCTCTGGCTTTTGTCAGTTTCTCAAAAGGATACAAGATCTGCTCCCTGCCTCCCACTATTAATTCTAAAACTCCTCATTTTAAAGTTACCAAATTGGGTTGAATTATATCCTCTGCTCTTCGGAGGACTTCTCTGAGAAATCAGCATGTCCTGGCCTGGGCTTTTCCTGCCTTCTGGCTGAGGCAAACCATCCCTGAATTTCCCCTCCGTACATTTTAAACTGAGCCTAAGGTCATGACTGATCACTGAAAGCGGTTTTGGACGCTTCATCTTCAATGTTTGAGGAGCTCCTGAGAAAGTGGCTTCAGGGTCTGGGTTCTGCGGGGACTGCGGGAGGGCCATTTCGGACAGACAACCACAGGGCCGGAGTGAGAGATGAAGCAAGAACTTGGTTTCCTTACCTGATAATGCGACTCTGTCTCTGTGATGTGCTGTTTCCGGGTCACTGCTTGGGGGTGGGGTGAGAATTGGGACTATTTTCTTGTTCCAAAGTCAGTCCCTCCATCACCTCCCTTTGGGTGGTTGTAACTTGGGAGCTTACCCTTCCCTTGCCAGGCAAGTCCTCAGAGGGTCCCAGGCCATCCCTAGCCAGCCCCACTCACCCTCCGTAGCCCCTCGCCCCCGAGGGACCAGCCGACCCAGGTAGTACACAGCCAGAGCGATGAGGAGGGTCAGCATCAGGTCCCCCAGCACGATCCCTGCCAGCACGCCCGGGCTCACCGAGGAGCAGTTGCATTCTGGGAATGGATGTGGTACAGGAGTCAGGGGAGACCACTGGGAGTGGGAATTGGGAGGAGGTGTCAGTCATTGGAGGGGACGGGTGGAGAGACTGAGGAAGGGTCCAGAGGTGGGGTGATCTTTGGGAGGTAGGGCGGGGATTGCAGGTTCTAGACCTACCACTCTGGGCCTGGACAAGGCTGAGACCTGAGGAGAGGAAAAGAAGGTAAACTGAGACAGGGGGCTGTGACTGCGGGGTAGGCATAGAAGCTGGGGAGGGTGTCTCCTGATCCCCGGCGGGCATGAGAGGGACTTGGGGGCTGTCCTCAAGGCCTCTGGACTGTTCCTTCTACATCGACTTGTCCTGTCGCAACACTCTTAGAGTCCCCTCCCTCTGCTTCTCCCTGAGGCTAAATCTTGGGGTGGGTAGGGGCGCAGGCTCTGGGAGAGACTCATAGGGTTTGGGGGGCTGGGGATCTGCTGCAGTCCCAACACTCCCCCGCCCCACTTCGATTCTCTCTTTCCGCCCAGCTCCCTGCCCTGCCCCGTGCTGAGCCCAGAAGCTGCAGAAGCCCCCAACTCACCACCCACAGTCAGAAGGAGAGATAGGAGCCTGTCGGAGGGTCTAAGGCCCTCCATGATGCAGGCAACGCTGCTGGACACCACAGTCCAAGGCGGGTGGGATGTGGCGTAGTGTCCAACCCAGTAAAGGAGGAAGTCTGAGGTGGGTGGTGGCAGGAGGGAGGAGGGGACAATGGGGGAGGAGGAACAGAGACAGGCAGACATCACCAAAGAGAATCAGGCCCAGACACCCCAGGCTGCAGCCTCTAGTGGTTAGAATGCAGGGCAATGGGCGCATGTGTCCATTCAACCTTCACCCCCAGACAGAGGTCCGCCATCATTGTCACAGGAGGGGCCCTGGCTGACCGTGATCGGAGCTAATCTCTGCCTCTTCCTGGCTGGACAACCTTGAGCAAGTCACTCAACCTCTCTGGGCCTCAGTTTCCTCACCTGTAAAACAAGGAGTAAAATAGTACCTACTTTGAAGGGTGTTGTGGGGTCGAATGAATTTGTATCTCTAGAACAGGGTCTGACCCTTGTCAGCTTTTTATAAGCACCAGTTATATTTATGTAACAATCAGAACCTTGTAATGTTCATAGGATATTAAAAGAGACCACCAGGATATGGGTTTTAGTAACGCACAGGCACCCTGTCCAAGTGTTAATGCATTTAAACCCAAGCACACCATTCTGAGACGGCTTTCCTGGTAGCTCAGTTGGTAAAGAATCCACCTGTAATTCAGGAGACCCTGGTTTGATTCCTGGGATAGGAAGATCACCTGGAGAAGGGATAGGCTACCCACTCTAGTATTCTTGGGTTTCCCTGGTGGCTCAGATGGTAAAGAATCCACCTGGAATGTGGGAGACCTGGGTTCTATCCCTGGGTTGGGAAGATCCCCTGGAGGAGGGATAGGCTACCCACTCCAGTATTCTTGCCTGGAGAATCCCCATGGACAGAGGTGCCTGGTGGGCTACAGTCCATGGGATCCCGAAGAGTCGGACATGACTAAACAATGAAACACAGCACACCCTTCTGAGGAGGTCGATGCTTTTATTCCATTTTAGAGAAGGACAAAGACACTCGCCCCCAAGTGACACAGCAAATAAAGGTGGACATAGAACCCAGGACCCAAAGACAGATACCTGGCCCTTAAAGAAAAAAAGAGCCAAGATGGAGGCGAGGGAAGGAGAAAGTGGTGACCAGGCAGAGAAAGAGGGAGAAGACTAGGCAGTCACACAGATCCACACAGCACAGACCCAGGCCTAGGGCTTTGGGGTGAGGAAGGTGGGGGCAAGGGGTGACACTCGGCCAGGCTGGGCTGCCCCCGCCAAATGAGGAAGTGGCTGGAAGCCCGTACTGAGGAAGGCCACCCAGGAGATGACAAGGACTTTTAGCCCCAACAGGAGAGGAGCCACAGCTGGGGAAGGAGGAACCTGAGGTTAGGGGCTATAGGGGGATGGGCCAGCGGCAGGAAGCCCCGTCCAGGCAGCACACCCACAGCTCCCCGGGCCTGGGCTCAGGAGAGAAAAAGGGGAAACTGGATGCCAGTCATGGGACAGAGTCTGAGTGACCTGTTGGAGTCGGGGGTGGGTATTTGGAGTCCGGAAGAGGGTCACAGCCGAGCCCCAGGCGGCGCTGGCTATTAAACACTGCCACTGCCCAGGCCTGGCCGAGTCCTGTCACAGAAGAATCAACACGCCACTACCACCACCAGGTCTGGAGTGAGCAGGGCCTGCCTGCTCAGGCGTCTCAAGGTGGCTGAAGCACAGTGAGCCAGGGGCAATCAGGGACCAGAGGAAGTTCTGAGCCAGGAGGGCCCTGATCTGACTCAGGAGTCAACAGGCTTCCTCTGGCTGGGCGTGGGGACCTGACTACTGGGGGCAGGGGTGGGAGCAGGGGGCCAGGATGCGGCAGCAGTGGTCCAGTTTCTTGTGAGGATTTTGTGAGGTCCGTGAAAATCAGGCCTGCCTAGCACACAGTAAATACTCAGTGAATGTTAATCATTATCAATATCATTGTTGTTATTGTTACTAGCAATTCAAGGCTTCCCAGGTGACTCAGTGGTAAAGAATCTGCAGACATGGGTTCAATCCTTGGATCAGTAAGATCTCCTGGAGAAGCAAATGGCAACCCACTCCAATATTCTTGCCTAGAGAACCTCAAGGACAGAGGAGACTGGCGGGCTATAGTCCATGGAGTCACAAAAGAGTCGGACACACCATAGTGACTAAACAATTCGTGTCTCCAGTTCTGGGCTCCCCTTCAGAAAAAAATCCTCCTTCTACCTCTCAGTCTCAGCCTCCTGATCTGATTCTTCCAATTCCAGCCAGGCCCGGGCTGTCCCCAGTCCAACAGCCCCACAACCCAGGCACCATCCAATCAGATGTGGCTGCAGGGCTGGGTCGGAGTCTTGGGGTCCCCCTTTGGCTGCTGAGATGTGGGGAAGTCCGAGGTGTTCCAAGGGAATGGGCTGAGGTGGTGGCAATGTGAAGCATTCCAATATTTTAACCACATGTACAGCTGTACTCCCCAGAAATGGAAATGTCAGCCCACTCCAGTGTTCTTGCCTGGAGAATTCCATGAATGGAAGAGCCTGGTGGGCTGCAGTCCATACAGCCCATGGGGTCGCAAAGAGATGGACACAACTGAGTGACTAAGCACAAGCATAGCTGTACAGGAACAGACCCTAATATGCCAGTTGATCTCCAGTCCAGGGTCTCCATCCCACTGGGGAAAGGAAGAGACAGAGATGAAGGGCAGACCCCTCCCCACAGTGCCCAACTCCAGGAAGCAGGACTGCCCCGAACCCCACAAGATCTGTAAAGTGTCTCAGACTCTCTTGGCAGCAGCCCAAGTGTTGGGGTTGTTGACTTTCCCAGAAAACAAGCCATGGGTTGAGTCTGTGACAAGCTCGCCTCTGTGGAAGCTAGTCCCTTCCCCCACTCCCTGCTTCCATTCTCCCCATCCCCACCAGCGTCCACCCTCCCCCCAGCAGCCAAGGGAAGCTTTCTGAAAAGTGAGGCACATCACTCACTTTTTTAAATGGCTGAAGGATTTGAACAGACACGTCACCAAAGAAGAGATGTGACTAGCCGAATAACACGTGAAAAAGCGTTCAACATCATTAGTCATGAGGGAAATACAAGCTAAAACCACAGTGAAACACCACTACACGCCCACTAGAGTGACGAAAATTAAAAAGACAGACCCTGTCAAGTGTCAGCAGACATGAGGAGCAGTTGGAAGTGTGGAATAGAACCACCACCTTGGAAAAGAGCTTGGTAGTTTCTTATAAATTTAAATAGTCACAGGGACTTCTATGGTGGTCCGGTGGTTAAGAATTTGTCCTGCAGTGCAAGGGGCATGTGTTCAATACCTGATTGGGGAACTAGGATTCCACATGCCTTGCATGCCTAAGCTGTGCAACACCACAATGGAATATCCTGAGTGTTGTAACTAAGACCTGACATTGCCCCCAAAATAAATACATATATTTTAAAATTTTAAATAGTCACCTACACATCAGATCAGATCAGTCACTCAGTCGTGTCCGACTCTTTGCGACCCCATGAATCGCAGCACGCCATCCAGCAATTCCACAAAGGAAGGTGTTTACTGCAGAGAACTGCAAACACATATTCAGGGACTTGCCTGGTGGTCCAGCAGATAGCACTCAGCACTCTCAGTGTGACCAGGCTGGTAGGGATGGGGCACCCGTGTTCAATCCCTGGTCCGGGAACCCAGGAATTGAACTCCCAGATACCGCAACTAAGCCTACAAGCGTCAACTAAAGAACCCTGCACGCCCCAGCTAAGGGCCCACGTGCCTTGGCGAGCACCCAGTGCAGCCAAAATAAATAATAAAAATTTTTTAATTAAAAAAAGAAAACATATGTTTATATAAAGACCTGTCCATCTCTCTGTCCTCCCCTCTTTCCTCTCTTCCCTCACTTCCCCTACTGGAGCTACACTGGCCTTCTTGCTGTTTCTCCAGTAAGTCAAGCTCATTCTCACCTCAGGGCCTTTATACCTGCTGTCCCCCATGCAGAATTTTCCTCTGGGCCTCTGGCCACTAGACTAAAGACTGTATCTCCTGGCTTCATTTGCATTTAAAAGGCCATATGACTTCACTCTGGCTGATGGGCCATGTTGGAAGTGAATGAGCAATGTATAGGCCATGGCTTTCATGGAAGCGTAGACTCTATCCTTCTTCAACTTTCTCATTTGCTGGAATTTCAATAAGGGAGTGATCACATTAAAACAAGTGGACGAGGGCAACATGATAAGGACAAAAGAGCAACAGGATAGAAGGAACCTCTGTACCCATCACATTGGAGGAGCCCTGGACTCATGAGAGGGAGAAACTTCTACCTCATTTAAGCCACCCATGGTAGGTAGTCTCCAAAAACAGTCACCAAGATTTTCTTCATCTCAATATGCACATACTATCCCTCTCATCAAGAATTACAGAGGGGGAACTTCTCTGGTGGTCCAGTGGTTGGGACTCCACACACTTCCACTGCAAGGATAGTGAGGGGCACAGGTTTGATCCCTGGTCAGGGAACTAAGATCTCACATGCCATGTGGCATGGCCAAAAACAAATACATTTTAAAAAAACTTCCCTGGTGGGGAACTCAAGCCAGGGTTCTGTGACAATCTAGAAGGGTGGGATGGGGAGGGAGGCAGCAGGCAGGTTCAAGAGAGAGGGGATATATGTACACCTATGGCTGATTCATGTTGATGTATGGCAGAAATCAACATAATATTGTAAGGCAATTATTATTCAATTAAAAATAAATAAATTAAAAAAAAAACCTACCATGGTGGTCTAGTGACTAAGTCTCCATGCTCCCAACACAGGGGGACCAGGTTTGATCACTGGCCAGGGAACTACATCCCACATGACACAGCTGAAAGATCCTTTGGGCCACAACTAAGACAAATATATATATATATTTAAGTTACAGAGTCCATTTTCCCTCCCCTTGAATCTGAGCCAAATTCATGACTTGCTTTGATTTAGAACACAGTGAAAGTGATGCTGTGCCAGTTCTGAGCCTGGGCTGTAGGAAACCTTACAGCTTTTGCTCTTACTCTCCTGGAATTCAGCTGCCATGCTGTAAGGAAGTCCAAGCTCCCTTCCTGGAGAGTGAAGTCATACAAAGAGGCCCTAGAGGATAAGATACCATGAGGAGAGAGAGGCCACAAGGATAAGATCCAAGGCACCCTGGCAGACAGGAAGTGCCCAGGGCTCCAAAAGATCCAGTCATCTTGGATCTTCTGTGCCCTTCCAGCCACCAGCTAAATGCAGAGCCCCTTGAGTGACCCCCAGGCAATACCACATGAAGCAGAAGAATCATTCCATCAGCTCACAGTATAGAATCATGTTGTTCTAAGCCACTACATGTTGGGATGGTCTGTTACAAAAGCAGACAATGGAAACAGCCCTGGTATTTTGGGGGACCTTGTGCGTATGTGTGCATTAGGTCCCTTCACTTGTATCTGACTCTGTGACCCCACAGACTGTAGCCCGCCAGGCTCCTCGGTCCATGGGATTCTCCAGGCGAGAATACTGGAGTGGGTTGCCATGCCCTCCTCCACGGAATCTTCCCTACCCAGGAATCAAACCAGTGTCTCTTATGTCTCTGACATTGGCAGACGAGTTCTTTACCACAAGAGCCACATAGGAAGCCCTAGAGGGCAGGGGACCTTGCAACTACAACCAACTCTGTAGTTTCAAATGCCCTGCTTGAACTAGCTGAGTTTACAGGGTGAAGTTTGTGAAGATTTGGAGATTAGTGCACACATGATTGAAGAGGAAAGCCGAGCACCCAAATATCAGAGGGAAGGAAGTGATGGAATTTTGGATGAATCTGGATGGACACACACCCGTACCACAGCTGCAAGGAAAAGTGGGAAAATGGATTTCTGAGGAGGTTGAATTCATAAGGTAAGAAATTCCTAAAAAGTAGAAGACAGCCAAAAAAAAACCCCCAAAAAACTGAGATGATGTTCAGAGGGCTCTGGACGTCTGGGATAGAAGGCATGAGAACTGTCCAAAATACCAGGAGAGCCAATCCATCCAGCCTCCCTTACCCTTCCTAGGTAGGATAATAGTTTGATTCTTTGGTTAAAACAAAAAGAAAAACCACAGTGAGATACCACTCCACATCTATTCGAATGGCAAACAACAGCAATAAATGGACAATATCTAGAGCTGCCAAGGATGTGAACAGTTGGAACTCTCATGCATTGTTGATAGGAGTGCAAAATAGTACAGATACTTTAGATAACAGTTCAGTTGTTTCTTATAAAGTTAAACATATTCTTACTGTATGATCCAACAATACCATTCCTAGGTATTTACCCAAGAGAAATGAAAACTTAAATTCACATAAAAAGCAGTTTTCCATATGAATAGTGGCTTTAGTCATAATGTCCAAACTAGAAACAACCCAAGTGTTCTTCAGCAGATGAATGGACAACCTGTGGTATATCCATACAATGGAATCCTGTTTGGGAAGCGTGCTAAATTGTTTCAGTCGTGTCTGACTCTTTGCGAGTTGGACACAACTTAGCAACTGAAAAATAACAGTGTATTTGTCAAGCCCATAGAACAGTACACTAAAAAGGATGAATTTTACTCTATGTAAGTTCTATGTGTATTCATGCTTGGTTGCTCAGTCGTGTCTGACTCTTTGAGACCCCTTGGACTGTAGCCCCACCAGGCTCTGCTGTACATGGGATTTCCCAGGCAAGAATACTGGAGTGAGTTACCATTCCCTCCTCCAGGGAATCTTCCTGACCCAGGGATCAAATCTGAGTCTCCTGCATTGGCAGGCGGATTCTTTACTACTGAGCCACCAGGGAAGCAAGGTTGAATGCCCCTCCTCATCAGCAGACATTGCTCTTTCCCCTTCTACTGGAAAAGCATTTGGAATCAGACATCTGGTCCCCAGGCCAAGACTATGTTTCTCAGTCTCTTTGGAGCCAGGTGAGGCCTCATAACTGTCTTCTGGATGATAGAATGAGGGAAGAAATAAAGCAGGCAACTTCAGGTTGTGTTTCTAAAGGCAAAAGTGAGACTCTCCCTGTCTCTGCCCTTCCTCTTGGCTGGAATGTGGCCCTGGCGCTGGCAGTAGGCAGGCATCTTAGACCACAGTGGCTGAGTTTTCATTCATAAAATGAAGATCTTTTAAATATAATTAAGGTAATCCTTGATGGATTTATCAATTGTGGTTCACCCATATCATCAATGCAGTCATTACGAATGAATTAGAACTCTAGAAGCTGATCTGAAGGGATTTTAACTGAGAAAAGCTAGATGCAAAAAAGTGATTCTATTGGTGGTACGAGTGCAATGATTAAAATGAATCCTTTATAAATATGTATGTATATATAAGTTTGCATATTTGAGTGACGGTGGAGAAAACTACCTAAGGATACACTCAGGCTGTTAACGTTGGCAACACTGGCGACGTCGGTCAGGATAGGAGATGGGGAAGGGTAAACACAAAATAGGGTTGAATGTAAAGGAACTACATGAAAACAACAGTGTGTACAACATGATGCCGTTTATATAAAGTGATATATGTAAAACTGTGTATATCTGAATAGAAAGAAGTATGAATGTGTAGTCAAGTGAATGTCAACAGTGATATCTCTGGGCAATGGGATTTAGATCATTTAGATTTTCTTATTTTTAAAAACTTGGTTGTCTTTTTTTTTTTTTTACAGGGGATTTTTTAGTATATATAATTGGGGGGAAAGATATTTTAATTTCAGAAAGCATAACAAATAAATTCAATTTTGCAGAAGAAAAAATAATAGGACTTTTTCTGCCAGGAATGGTGCTCTAAAGAAACCAAAAACCATCTCCATTGAAGAACAGATAAAAATGCAGGATGAAATCTATGGGGAAAAAAATTATTAAAAGCAGCAAAACACTAGTTAGAGGGAGGGCTTCCCAGGAGGTGCAGTGGTAAAGAATCCATCTGCCAATACAGGAGACACGAGAGATGCGGGTTTGACACTTGTGTTGGGAAGACCCCCTGGAGAAGGAGATGGCAACTCACTCCAGTATTCTTGCCTGGGAAATCCCATGGACAGAGGAGCCTGGCGGGTTACAGTCCATGGGGTCTCAAAGAGTTGGACATGACTGAGCACACACACCAATAAGAGGGTAAGGAAATAGTATTGAAAACTCTGAATAAAACAAGAGCGGAGTTCAAAACTCAAATGCCTTTGGGACAAATGCCTTCTTCCATGCAAAAGATGGTTTGAGCAAAAGTAAAGGCCCAGATCTACCCAGACTGGAGAGTCTGAACCTCAGCTCTTCATTTTAAGCTGAGACCTGAAGGTCATCAAGGTAAGAATGAACCAGGAGGGACTTCCCTGGTGGTCCAGTGGCTAAGACTCTGCACTCTCAATGCCCAGGGCCCAGATTCAATTCCTGGTCAGGAAACTAGATCCTACGTGCCACAACTAAGAGTTCATATGCTGCAGCTAAAGATCCTACATGACAAAACTAAGACAGATGATCCCAAGTATCACAACCAAGACCAGGTGCAGCCAAATAAATATTTCAAAAAATCTTCTGATGAAGAGCACTACCAAAAACCTACAGCTAACATCATTTATGGTTAAGTATTAAAATATTTGGGCTTCCCAGGTGGCACCAGTGGTAAAGAACCTGCCTGCCAGTGCAAGAGACTTAAGAGATGCAGGTTTGAGACTTAGGAGATGCGGGTTTGATCCCTGGGTCGGGAAGATCCTCTGGCTGAGGGCATGGTAACCCACTCCAGTATTCTTGCCTGGAGAATCCCATGGACGGAGGAGCATGACGGGCTATAGTCCATAGGGTCACAAAGAGTCAGACATGACTGAAGTGACTTAGCACACATGCATTTAAATATTTAATGGTTAAATATTAAAAGTTTTCCTTCTAAGTGTGGAATAAGACAAAGAAAGATGCCTGTTGTTATTGCTTCTTTTCAATTTTGTCCTGGAAAACTTAACTCTGAAGTAAAGCAGGAAAATAAATAAAAAGTTATTGGCATCATCATTAATAGATTATATGATTCTGGCTAAAGAATGTTCAGAAGACTCTACAGACTAATTTATTAGAATTCATAACAGAACTTAGCTAGGTAACTGGATATAAAATCAATGTATAAAAATCAATTTTATTGCCACATACCAGTCATAAACCAAACAAAGGTGGAGAAAAGTAACCATCAATATTAGCGTAAATGATCAAGTGACTGGTAATAAATCTAACAAACTGTATGAAAAGCCTGTATAAGGGAACTTTGTAAAAGACTTTTAAAAAAATCTAGATAATGGTTTGATATACCATGTTATTGGATTTGGATAGCAGTTTCCCTTGATTTACCTATATGTTCTATCCATTCATAATCCAGATTTTAAAAGCTTTTTTCTGTGGAACTTGCAGATGGATTCTAAATTTTATACTAAAATCAAAGAGCCAATTATAACAAAGATACTCTTAGTGAAAAACAAGGAGATAGTTTCCACCCTAGCTGATATCAAGACTTTTTATAAAGCCAGACTTCTCTGGTGGTCCAGTGGCTAAGACTCCATGCTCCCAAAGCAGGGGCTAGGGTTTGATCCTTGGCCAGGGAACAAGATCCCAAATGCTACAACTAAAGATCCCACTGCTGCAACTGAGACTCAATGCAATCAAATGAATAAATAAAAATAAATATTTTTTAAAAGACTTGTAAAGCAATGGAAATTAATTCAATGATTGGTGAACTAGAGTAGAGATTCTAGAAGTACACCTATGTACATATGGCCCCCTGACTTGTGATAGAGGTTTTTACTGCAAAAAAAGAGAAAAATATGATCTTTTCAATAAATATACTGAGTTTGCTATCTAATTGGATGAAAATTACATTAGACTCCTACCTCATACTAAGCACAATAATCAACTTTAGGTAGATCACAGACCCAAATTGAAAAATAAAACGAAAAAGTTTTAAAAGATAATGTAGCATAACTGCAAGGAAGAGAAAAGATTTCTCCTTTTTTAATTTTTAAAAATTAAAGTATAGTTGTTTTGAAATGTGTTAATTTCTGCTGCACAGCTAAGTGATTCAGTTACGCATAGACATATTATATACATACTTTTAAAATCTTCTTTTCCATTGTGGTTTATCACAAGATATTGAATACAGTTCCCCATGCTATACAGTAGGACCTTGTTGTTTATCCATTCCATATGTAATAGCTAACATCTGCTAAGATTTCTTAATCAAGACTCAAAAAGCACTAACTATAAAAGACAAGATTGTTACATTTGGCTAATCAGTGCTAATAATTTGTATTCATCAAAAGATGTCTTAGAGTGATATGGTTATATATTTATATTTTAAAAGGTCTTTATTGCCTAGAGATTCTTACTAAATTTTATTTGATAAAATAATAAGACTTTTAGAATTTGCATAACATAACCCAAGGGGGAAGAAGTGTAGGTAGAGAAGAAATGAGATTGGCTATATACTGACAGGCTTCTCTGGTGGCTCAGTTGGAAAGAATCTGCCTGCCAATACAGAGGCGTAAGTTCGATCCCTGGATCGGAAAGATCCCTGGGAGAAGGAAATGGCAACTCACTCCAGCATTCTTGTCTGGGTAATCCCATGGACAGAGGAGCCTGGCAGGCTACAGTTCATGGGGTCACAAAAAAGTCAGACATGACTCAGTGACTAAACAACAAATACACTGGTAATTGTTGAAGCTGGTGATAAGTCTATGGGAATTCATTACACTGTTCTCTCCACTTTTGTGTATGTTTTGAGATTTTCCATTAAAAAGATACCATTACCAAATGGTCAGAGTGGGAGAAGATATTTCCAACATATAATGTAGACTAAGGATTTGAGTAGGGCATATAGAAGTAACTCCTTCAAAAACAAACAGCCAACCCCAAAAGAAAAATGAGCAGAACTCTTAAGCAGACCCTTTACACAGGAGGAAAATCCATATGGCAGTAAAGGTATCGATAGGTTCTGAAGTTCAGTGGGAAATGTGAATTAAAACATCTACCCCTCAGGACTTTCTGAGCTGTCTGGAGGTTAAGACTCCATGCTTTCAAAGCAGGGGACAAAGGTTTGATCCCTGGTGGGGGAGCTAAGATCCCACATACCATGCAGTGAGGCCAAAAAAGGACACCTTCCCCTCTATGCCTGGAAATGACAAAAATGGCAAAATCTGACAATACCACGTGTGGGTGCTAAAAGATAGGGAGCAACCAAAACTCCCACACACTGCAGAAGGAGTGAGTGGCAGTGGTTTAACCACTTTGGGAACAATTTGGCATTGTTATTCCCAGTGACTCAGAACTTCTGCCTCTCGATCTATATCCTAAAGAGACTGGTGGATGGACACCAGGAAGCCTGTGCAAAGCTCTTCATAGCTACCCTACCTGTGCAAAGCCCTTCAAGGGAATCAACACAAATGTTCATCAGAGGAAGATGGATATGTACTTTGTAGTAGATTCACACCATGGGACATTATGTGATAACGAGAATAAATATCTTGACTGCGTAGAATAAACACAGTAGGTACTAAAACTTGTCACAACATGGATTTATCTCACAAACAGAATGTTAGGTGAAAGGAAAAAAACATATATGAAAGAGTATATGCAATATGGTTCCCATTTACATAGAGTTTTAAAAGAGTCCAGATTAGACTATAGTGTTTAAGAAGCATACGCAGGTGGCAAGACTACTAAGAAAACCAAAGAAAGGATTCCATCAAGTCTAAATGGTGGTAAACTGTCAGAAAGGAGGAAGTTTTATGAATAAAATAGGACAAAACATTTTCTAGAATGCATCAATGACATCTTCCCCCCTCCCCCCGTGGATGTGTATGCATGAGTGTTCACTCAATGATTCATTATCCTGTGCTTTTGCTTTTTGTTTGGGGGGTTTTGTGGGCTTTTTTTTGATAGGTGTTTGATATGTCACAATAAATAAAATTTAAAAGATCTTAATGCTTGCTCATTATGAAACTTTTGAAAAATACAGCAAGATATAATAAGAAAAATGAAAAAAAAAACACTTCACCTACATCTAAGAGACAATCTCATTACAGTATTTTGTTGTATTTCCTTCCTGTCATTTTACTGAATATATTTTTATATATTTCTGACCATATCATATGTGCAAATCTGCATGCTGCCCATCTTTGCAAACAGCTGGTATTTACCTGAAACAAGGAGCTATATTCTCTTTGACTGGTCATTCAGGACCTGACCTCACTGTTACACATCTGCTCTTTGCCCTGGGAAAAGAGCAGAGATAGCCTTCAGAATAAAGTAGACACCAAAGCTAAGATTTTATTTCTCAATTCATCTATGCTTAAGAAGAACCATAGGATGAGTCTCCATTTTCCTTTTCCCCTTCCCACATGAAGAACATAGAATATGGATGTGGTGGGAGCAACCTTGGACCACTCAGGCCAGGGCATTCCCCTAGGAACGGGAGAGCCATTGGTCAAAGCAGCTTGGCTCTCTGATGCCATGAAGCCTCCATACTGACACCATGAAGCCTTGGACTGTTTATGCTTGGTCTATTGGTTCAGTTCAGTTCCATTCAGTTGCTCAGTCGTGTCCAACTCTTTGCAACCCCGTGGCCCACAGCACGCCAGGCCTCCCTGTCCATCACCAACTTCCAAAGTTTACCCAAACTCATGTCCATCGAGTCGGTGATGCCATCCAACCATCTCATCCTCTTTCGTCCCCTTCTCCTCCTTCCCTCAATCTTTCCCAGCATCAGGGTCTTTTCAAGTGAGTCAGCTCTTCACATCAGGTGGCCAAAGTACTGGAGTTTCAGCTTCAACATCAGTCCTTCCAATGAACACTCAGGACTGATCTCCTTTAGGATGGACTGGTTGGACCTCCTTGCAGTCCCAGGGACTCTCAAGAGTCTTCTCCAACACCACAGTTCAAAAGCATCAATTCTTCAGTGCTCAGCTTTCTTTATAGTCCAACTCTCACATCCATACTTGACTACTGGAAAAACCATAGCTTTGACTAGATGGACCTTTGTTGGCAAAGTAATATCTCTGCTTTTTAATATGCTGTCTAGGTTGGTCATAACTTTTTTTCCAAGGAGTATGCATCTTTTGATTTCATGGCTGCAGTCACCATCTCCAGTGATTTTGGAGCCTGAAAAAATAAAGTAAGCCACTGTTTCCCCATCTATTTGCCATGAAGAGATGGGACCGGATGCCATGATCTTAGTTTTCTGAATGTTGAGCTTTAAGCCAACTTTTTCACTCTCCTCTTTCACTTTCATCAAGAGGCTCTTTAGTTCTTCACTTTCTGCCATAAGGGTGGTGTCATCTGCATATCTGAGGTTATTGATACTTCTATTGGTTAGAGAGAAATAAAGTTCTCCTTTGTTTAAGCTACTGTTTTATTGTATTCTGTTATGGATTCGTATCGTACCTAACCTGAAAGTGAAAGTGTGAGTCCCTCAGTTATGTCAGACTCTTTGCGACCCCCTGGACTGTAGCCCTCCAGGATCTTCTGTCCATGGAATTCTTCAAGCAAACCTACTGGAATGGGTTGCCATTTCCTCCTCCAAGGGATCTATGGTACCTAACCTAGACCCTACCTAAATGTTCACATGTAAACAATTTTTCGTGTTCCCAGAATCTTAGACACAATCAGTCTTAATTGGTTCATAATATTGTATCCTGTGAAACTGTTGAATTTTTCATTCACTCATCCATTCATTCATTTATTCCACATATATTTGTTGAGTGCTTACCGGGCCCCTAGTTGGTGAAATGGTGAACAAAACTGCCTTCCTGGAGCTTACAACCTAGAGAAGGAAGACAAGTGATATACAAGAAAACAAATAAACACAATAACCCTTCTCTACTTTCAGATACAGCATGTTCCCAAACATGTTGTAGAGACTAATTGCTCACTAATACCACTCTCCGTTGCCCCTTTGGGACTGGACTACATCCTCCCTTGCATTTGGATATGTGAACCAAAGAGCTAGTGCGCAGATGTGTGTCCAACCTCCAGGTGTGATCCCCAAGACCTCCCACGTATGCCCCTCCTCTCTTTCAACATTCACTGATGGAGAGGATGAGGGGCAGGAGCAGGGGAGCTAAAGGAGCCCAGAGCTGCCAGATGAGGTAGCTCTACCCCACTGACTGCATCATGCTATCCTGTGGAGGGGGGGGAGGGAAGGTTGTATCAAGCCACTGAGACTTGGGGAAGAAGACTTACTTCTTCAAGTAACAACTGCTATTAATTTGGGACTTCCCTGGTGGTCCAGTGGCTAAGACTCTGGGCTCCCAATGCAAGGGGCCCAGGTTTGATTCCTGGTCAGGGAACCATATTCCACATGCCAAAACTAAGACCTGGCATAAATAAATAAATAAACTTTTTAACTGCTAGTAATTTACCTTTCCTCATACACATGAAGAAAGGGCTCTGGTAGACTGCAAAAATGGCTCCAGTTTTTCACCCCTTCCTGTCTCCTTGCCCTTTGCCATCTGATTTCACAGCCACTTCTATCAAAGGGAGGAATCTATTTCCCCACCCCTTGATCTGAGTAAGTCTTGGGCCATGAGGTGGCCAATAGAATGAGGTGGAAGAAATGACTTGATAGTTGACAACAATTGCTGAAAAACTGAAAATAAAGTGATTACATAAATTTGTTTAGAAAAAAATACCTAGGAGGGCCCTTCTTATTACAGTTATCATGGACACTAGCATGTTAATTAAAGCTCCTGCATCTCACTTAGCTTCATTCAAGTCAGCATTTCCCACATTTATTTTATTAAGGAGGCTTTTATTCTCAAATACCAATTAATATCCCATGGACCTTTGTCAAATGCTAGTAGGTCATAGTCAAATTATTCCCAATTTGGTTTTGTTTTGCTTTATTAAAAAATGGTGCCATAGAGACTTCCCTGGTGGTCCAGTGGTTAAGAATCCACCTTGCAACACAGCAAATGCAGGTTCAATTTCTGGTCTGGGAACTAAGATCCCACATGCCACAGGGGAACTGAGCCCCCTGCACCACAATGACTCAAGCCCATGCACCCTAGAACCCATGTTCCACAACAGGAGAAGCCACTGCAAGGAGAAGTCAAAGATCCAGCACAGCCAAAAATAAATATATAAATAAATTTTTAAAAAAATTTTAATGATGCCATAAAAATCCTTGGGGTGAAATCCTTTTCCACTTCGCAGATTCTTTCCAGTAGTGTAGATGATGAATTAACAGATATGAGCATTTTCAAGTTTTAGACTTGGGGCCCAATCCTTCTCTATAAAAATCATTCCCCTTCACATCCCAATCGTGGTGAATGTGAACAGGGTCTCCCATTTCCCTGAACTCTCCTCACCAAAGGGAACCACATTTCAAACATCATTGCTGATTTGACAGGCAAAGCGCTGCCTCTCAGTATTTCAAAGGGCAAATTATTTGAATATTACCAGGGATAAACTTGGCTTTTATCTTTTTTGGCTCTTTGTGTTTCTTCTTTGAATTGTCCTTTCATATTAATTGCCCATCTTTCTTTTGGGTACTGGCTTTTCCTGTTAATTCCACATTAATTTATTAATATGTTTATTATGTTTATCACTTTTCTATTATACCTGTTGCAAATATTTTTCTCTACTAGTTCACTTCAATTTTAGTCGTGTTTTTTTAAAAATAATTATTTTTGTTTGTTTTTAGTTGGTATGTGGGGTCTTAGTTCCCCAACCAGGGATTGAACCAGCACCCACTGCATTAGGGAGCAAGGAGCCTTTAGCTTTGGAATGCCAGGGAAGTCCCTAGTCATGCCCTTTTCAAACATATGGGATACTCAACTTTTTATACAGTCAAATCTGTCAATCTTTTCCTTTATGATTTATTCTCTCTCTCTTTTTTAAACAGGATTTTTTCTCAGCCACACCCAGTGGTAGGCATGTGGGATCTCCAGGGATCGAACTCACGCCTCCTGCAGTAGGAGCATGCAGTCTTAACCGCAGGACCGCCAGGGAAGTCCCTGTGATTTGCTCTCTTAAAGTTCAGAAAGTCTTTCCCAACCCAGAGGTTATTAAATATTTATTTCATCTTCAAGATTTTTATTGTGTAATTTTCTTCCCACATTTTACTCTAGTCCATCTGGAATTTATTTTCATTTATCATGCAAGATGAGGCTCCAAATTGATATTTTCCCCCAAATGGCTGAGACATAAACCCAACTGGTGTGACATTATGCTTCTGTTCAATAATAGTCTTGCTTTCTTTACTGTCTTTAGCCAGTCATTCTGGTGTATTACCCAGGATGATTGCTCTTTACGCTGACATCACAGTTCATATTATATGAGTTCCACGATTTTGTCTATCTTGTCACCAGTGTATCCACAGCACCTTGGCATATGGCAGGATCTCCATAAATATCTAGTGAAAGAATAAATGAGTGAATGAATGAATGAGTGAGTGAGCAAATAAATGAATGTATACAATACGCTAGCCCTGATCTGGGCAGTGAGTTTATTTATGTTGGTGATAACATTCTGCCTGTTCCTCTGTGAGGCCCAAGGAGGAGTAGGAAACAGTTTAATCAGCTTATATCAGGTAGCCACTGCTGCATAATGAAATTCCTCACAACTAATGGCTTAAAACCACAACCGAGGGCCAACTCTTCCCTCAGGGGCAGAGTCAAGCGGGCCTAAATCGGCAGCCAGCCACTAAGGGCGCTTTCTTAAGCTCTGTGAGGAATGGCAGGGGACGAGACCAAACAGACAGGAAGTTGGGCACTTACTTGCGGCAGTGCGTAGCACAGGCCTTTCAGGAGGGAGAGAACACCCAGACTGCAGAGCCTGAGGCCTGTAGTCAGGCGTACAAGAGCTTAGCCTGGCTCCATTCAAACTACTGCAAACACAAGTACCCTCACCCCAGACCCACAAGCTTCAGTGGCCTGTCCTTGGAAGAGTACAAACTGATCCTGTCCACAGATATGTTGGACGAGTTTAAGGAGATGAATAAAGGCATGTGGAAGAAACGGCAGAAGTTTGTCCCCAGGAAGCCCAAGGAGAAGCACAAAGCCTAGGCTCAGGCCTTAAAGCCCCGCCTACCTAACCATGAAGTCATGTATGTGACCATTATCAATAAAACACCCTGATTTTCTCATTAAAAAAAAGAACAGCAACTTTATTTGCTCACTGTCCTGTGTTTCAAGAATTTGAAAAGGACGCAGCAGAGATAGTTGTCTCTGCCTCCACAGGATGTCAGCTCTGGCTAGGACACCCAAGGGAAAAGAATCCAAGGGGCTTCTTCGCTTGTGAGCCTGGTGCTTTGGGAAAAGCTCAAATGGCTAAGGGATAACTCAAACAGGTGCACTGGGGTCATACATCAGGGGCATCTATTCTCACTGCCACCTGGCTTCCTTAGGTCTCCATGTGGCCTTTCCATGTGGTCTCCCCAGTGTGGAGCTCAGAGCTTCTGAGTACACAAAAGCAAAAGCTCCCAATCTTAAGGTTTAGGCTAGAACTGGCTGCGGGGGGTGGTGACTTCTAGCGAGTCACACATCCGAGGCAGATTCAAGGAGAGAGGATTTACATGAGTATGAATAGGGAGGTATAGCTCTTTGGGAACCTTAGTATAAAACTGCCTCCCACTATTCAGTAAATGGCTCCTTATTGACCATTCACAAGGGCCAGGCTGGAAGCAGGTGCTGTTGGCAGGCCTCACAGACACAGGCTCCTGAAATGCAGTGAATGTGGGGACTCAGGCCATTACTGGGCCCTGAGGCAGGTACCTCTCCCAGTAGGAGAGAGGGAGTGGGCTTCATTGGACATAACCCCAGGGATGTGCCTTAAAAGTGAGGAGGTCACCTAGGGTACACAGGTGATAAACCACTTAGAGACTGTCTTGGTGAATCCCTAAAGTCTAAAGGCAGAGAGATGAGGCTGGGGCCAAATCAGAACCTATATAATCGGAGATGATGGAGGCCCTGGGTATCACTATAAGAAATCTAACATTCATCTTTGTAAATATTTATTTATTATTTATTTGGCTGCATCAGGTCTTAGTTGCCCTGTGACATGTGGGATCTTAGTTCCCTGACCAGGGATCAAAACTGCATCCCCTGATTCTTAACCACTGGACCACCAGGGAAGTTCTTAGCACTCATCTTGAAGAATAGTGATTCCCCACCAGCAATTGGGTATCAGAATTACCTGAGTTTAGCTATTTTGAGGTGTTTAAACAACACCTCTAGGTATCTCTTGACTTCCTACTTTTGCATTCCAGTCCCCTATAATGAAAAGGACATCTTTTCTGGGTGTTAGTTCTAGAAGGTCTTGTAGGTCTTCATAGAACCATTTAACTTCCGCTTCTTCCGCATTACTGGTTGGGGCATAGACTTGGATTACTGTGATATTGAATGGTTTGCCTTGGAAACGAAGAGATCATTCTTTCATTTTTGAGATTGCATCCAAGTGCTCCATTTCGGACTCTTTTGTTTACTATGATGGCTACTCCATTTCTCCTAAGGGATTCTTGCCCACAGTAGTAGATATAATGGTCATCTGAGTTAAACTCACCCATTCCAGTCCATTTTAGTTCACTGATTCCTAAAATGTCGATGTTCACTCTAGCCATTTCCTGTTTGACCACTTCCAATTTGCCTTGATTCATGGACCTAACATTTCAGGTTCCTATGCAATATTGCTCTTTACAGCATCGGACTTGACTTCCATCACCAGTCACATCCACAGCTGGGCATTGTTTTTGCTTTGGCTCCGTCTCGTCAATCTTTCTGGAGTTAGTTCTCCACTGATCTCCAGTAGCATATTGGGCACCTACGAATCTGGGGAGTTCATCTTTCAGTGTCCTATCTTTTTGCCTTTTCATACTGCTCATGCAGTACTCAAGGAAAGAATGCTGAAGTGGTTTGCCATTCCCTTCTCCAGTGCACCACGTTTTGTCAGAACTCTCCACCATGACCCGTCCATCTTGCAAAAGTAGGAAGTCAAGAGATACCTGGAGTAACAGGCAAATTTGGCCTTGAAGTACAGAATAAAGCAGGGCAAAGGCTAATACAGTTTTGCCAAGAGAATGCACTGGTCATAGCAAACACCCTCTTCCAACAACACAAGAGAAGACTCTACACATGGACATCACCAGATGGTCAATACGAAAATCAGATTGACTATATCCTTTGCAGCCAAAGATGAAGAAACTCTATACAGTCAGCAAAAACAAGACCAGGAGCTGACTGTGGCTCAGATCATGAACTCCTTATTGCCAAATTCAGACTGAAATTGAAGAAAGTAGGGAAAACCACTAGGCCATTCAGTTATGACCTAAATCAAATCCCTTATGATTATACAGTGGAAATGACAAATAGATTCAAGGGATTAGATCTGATGGACAGAGTGCCTAAAGAACTATGGATGGAGGTTTGTGACATTGTACAGGAGGCAGGGATCAAGAAAAAGAAATGCAAAAACGCAAAATAGTTGTTCGAGGAGGCCTTACAAATAGCTGAGAAAAGAAAAGACGTGAAAAGCAAAGGAGAAAAGGAAAGATATATCCATTTGAAAGCAGAGTTCCAAAGAATAGCAAGGAGAGATAAGAAAGCCTTCCTCAGTGATCAGTGCAAAGAAATAGAGGAAAACAATGGGATGGGAAAGGCTAGATATCTCATCAAGAAAATTAGAAATACCAAGGGAACATTTCATGCAAAGATGAGCACAATAAAGGACAGAAATGGTATGGACCTAACAGAAGCAGAAGATATTAAGAAGAGGTGGCAAGAATACACAGAAGAACTATACAAAAAAGATCTTCATGAGCCAGATAACCACAATGGTGTGATCACTCACCTAGAGCCAGACATCCTGGAATGTGAAGTCAAGTGGGCCTTAGGAAGCCTCACTACGAACAAAGCTAGAGGAGGTGATGGAATTCCAGTTGAGCTATTTCAAATCCTAAAAGACAATGCTGTGAAAGTGCTGCACTCAATATGCCAGCAAATTTGGAAAACTCTGCAGTAGCCACAGGACTGGAAAAGGTCAGTTTTCATTCCAATCCTAAAGAAAGGCAATGCCAAAGAATGCTCAAACTACTGCACAATTGCACTCATCTCACACGCTAGCAAAGTAATGCTCAAAATTCTCCAAGTCAGGCTTCAACAGTACATGAACTGTGAACTTCCAGATGTTCAAGCTGGATTTAGAAAAGGCAGAAGAACCAGAGATCAAATTGCCAACATCTTCTGGATCATAAAAATAGCAAGAGAGTTCCAGAAAAACATCTACTTCTGCTTTATTGACTATGCCAAAACCTTTGACTGTGTGGATCATAACAAACTGTGGAAAACTCTTCAAGAGATGGGAATACCAGACCACCTGATCTGCCTCCTGAGAAATCTATATGCAGGTCAAGAAGCAACAGTTAGAACTGGACATGGAACAACAGATTGGTTCCAAATCGGGAAAGGAGTAAGTCAAGGCTGTATATTGTCACCCTGCTTATTTAAATTATATGCAGAGTACATCATGAGAAATTCTGGGCTGGAAGAAGCACAAGCTGGAATCAAGATTTCTGGGAGAAATATCAATAACCTCAGATATGCAGATGACATCACCCTTATGGCAGAAAGCAAAGAAGAACTAAAGAGCCTCTTGATGAAAGTGAAAGAGGAGAGGAAAAAGTTGACTTAAAATTCAACATTCAGAAAACTAAGATCATGGCATCCGGTCCCATCACTTCATGGCAAATAGATGGGTAAACAATGGAAACAGCGACCGACTTTATTTTCCTGGGCTCCAAAATCACTGGAGATGGTGACTGCAGCCATGAAATTAAAAGATACTTGCTCCTTGGAAGAAAAGTTCTGACCAACCTAGACAGCATATTAAAAAGCAGAGACATTATTTTGCCAACAAGGGTCCATCTAGTCAAAGCTATGGTTTTTCCAGTAGTCATGTATGGATGTGAGAGTTGGACTTTAAAGAAAGCTGAGTGCAGAAGAATTGATGCTTTTGAACTGTGGTGTTTGAGAAGACTCTTGAGAGTCCCTTGGACAGTGAGGAGATCTAATGAGTCCATCCTAAAGGAAATCAGTCCTGAATATTCATTGGAAGGACTGATGCTAAAGCTGAAACTCCAATACTTTGGACACCTGATGCAAAGAACTGACTCCTTAGAAAAGACCCTGATGCTGGGAAAGATTGAAGGCCGATGGAGAAGGTGGTGACAGATGATGAGATGGTTGTATGGCATCACCGACTCGATGAACACAAGTTTGAGTAAGCTCTGGGAGTTGGTGATGGACAGGGAAGCCTGGTGTGCTGTGGTCCATGGGATTGCAAAGAGTCGGACTTGACTGAGTGACTGAACTGAACTGAAACAACACCTGGGAGGAGGAATGTCCAGTTAGGAACCATTCTATGGATCAAGAGATGGGCTGGGCTGCATATAAGGCTTGAAAACGTAGCCATGTAGTTAGTCATCAAAGCCCCCAGAATATAATGGAGATGTTCATCTCAGAGACTGTCTAGAGTCAGGACAGAAAAGAACTCATATCAGTGCCTCAAATAACATTCTTTGGAGCAAGATGTGGCCATCAATTCCTTACATCAAAAGATGGGATCTATGTAGCTTCATTTTGAATCTGGGTGGGTCTTGACTGCAGAAGTGATGCTGTGTGATTTTTTTATGCCAAGTCATTAAAAAAAAGCCACTATGGAGAACAGTGTGGAGATTCCTTAAAAAACTGGAAATAGACATGCCTTATGATCCAGCAATCCCACTGCTGGGCATACACACTGAGAAAACCAGAAGGGAAAGAGACACGAGTACCCCAATGTTCATCGCAGCACTGTTTATAATAGCCAGGACATGGAAGCAACCTAGATGTCCATCAGCAGATGAATGGATAAGAAAGCTGTGGTACATATACACAATGGAGTATTATTCAGCCATTAAAAAGAATACATTTGAATCAGTTCTAATGAGGTGGATGAAACTGGAGCCTATTATCCAGAGTGAAGTAAGCCAGAAAGAAAAACACCAATACAGTATACTAACGCATATATATGGAATTTAGAAAGATGGTAACAATAACCCTGTGTACGAGACAGCAAAAGAGACACCAATGTATAGAACAGTCTTATGGACTCTGTGGGAGAGGGAGAGGGTGGGAAGATTTGGGAGAATGGCATTGAAACATGTAAAATATCATGTATGAAATGAGTTGCCAGTCCAGGTTCGATGCACGATACTGGATGCTTGGGGCTGGTGCACTGGGACGACCCAGAGGGATGGAATGGGGAGGGAGGAGGGAGGAGGGTTCAGGATGGGGAACACATGTATACCTGTGGCGGATTCATTTTGATATTTGGCAAATCTAATACAGTTATGTTAAGTTTAAAAATAAAATAAAATTTAAAAAAAAAAAAAAAAATACGGTTTCTGCCTGGGTCTTTTGGAACACATACTCTGGAAGAAGCCTGTCCCCAAGTAAGATCATGATGCTGGAGTGGCCATGTGCAGCCTCTCTGATCAACAGCCCACTGAGTTCTCAAGTGACAGCCAGCAACATTGTGAGTGAGTCACCTTGGACAGTCGAGTTTTCAAATGACCACCCCAGTCAACATCTGACTCCAACCACAGGATGGACACCATATGAAAACAACCCCACTGAAAACTTTGTGACTTTCTGATCCTTAAAGTTAGAGGAAAAAGAAAATGGTTGTCTTTAGCTGCTTAATTTAGGGATAATTTGTAATGCAGCAATAGATATCTGAAACACTGGGGTTGCAAACTCAACCCTAACCCTAGGGACTTCCCTGGTGGTCCAATAGCTAAGAGTCCATGCTCCCAGTGCAGGGGGCCAGGGTTCAATCCCTGGTCAGGGAACTAGGCCTCACATGCTGCAATTAAGACCTGGCAGAGTCAAATAAATAAACATTTAAAAAAAAATCCTAATCCTACAGCAGCCAGACACATGATGTAATTCAGTAAGCTGCGAAGACCCAGCTCATTGGAAAAGACCTTGATGCTGGGAAAGATCAAGGGCAGGAGGAGAAGGGGGTGACAGAGGAGGAGATGGTTGGATGGCATCACCGACTCAATGGATATGAGTTTGAGCAAACTTCAGGAGACAGTGAAGGACCAGGAAGCCTGACATGCTGCAGTCCATGGGGTTGCCAAGAGTCGGATACGACTTAGCGACTGAACACAATGCGAGGCCTAATGTGGGATGACCAGCTGGGCTCTTTGGTGCACAGAGGAAACCATGCTGTGCTGCTTTGGACTGTATTTGCCCTGATCTGTTCCTCGCCCTCTTGCTGCATCCCAGGACACAGTTCATCTCCCCTTCACCTGGATTTACCTTGGGTTCCGCCAGTGGAAAGCAGTGGTAGGAGCCCAGAAGAGAGGAGGAAAAGGCCAGGGCAATCCTCCCCCTGCCTGGTAAGCCCACCTCTCTCCCTGTGGCTCTGCCCCCTCCACCACTCCAGCCAGCTAGACAATCCCACTGCGTTTCTAACTTCCATCAGGTGACTTTGTCTCCAGGCCCTGGTGACCCCACCTCCTCACTTTATTCCTCCAGCCTGGAGCAGTGGTGGCTTCCCACTGCTGTTAATTTCCACTGGCTTCACTGACTCTTGTTGGTTCCTCAGCTCCTCTATACGCTGCATAACCACCCCGATGTGTTAACATCCCTCTGTTCTAACACTGGAGTGGTTTCTGTATCCTCATCAAGCCCTCACAGGCATAGCAGCTCCAGCCTGCCAATCCCAAATCAGAAAGTGGGCTCTGTGTTGTCAGGTATCCCCGTGTGGCAGAAGCCAGAAATGAGGAGGTCATGGGGAAGGTTCCGAGAGTTCAAACACCATGGATGACAATGGTCCTCTGACTTCAGAGTGGATGGAGGCAACGAGAGAGACTGAAGAGGAGCAGCTGCAGCAGTTCACAAGCTGGGTCAATGAACAGACTTTTTAAAAGCACCTATTGTGTGCAGGCTCTGTGGGAGGAGCTGGGGTCAAAGTGGTGAGCTAGAGAGATGAGTTCCTGCCCTTGTAGGCATACCTGATAGTGAGAGAGACAGACAAATGACAAGAACAGTGTGTGTTATGTATCTACCATGCAGAGAATGAAAGGTGGGTGACATTGTGTGATTATGGATATAGGCTTGGTTTTAGTGACAATTGAGGTGGGGGCATCTAAGCTGAAGCCCAAAGGAAAAGAGTGAGCCAGTCCTACAAAGAACCACATTCTTAGAAGGGGGAATGGCCATCACAAATTCCCTGAGGCTGGGAGGAGCTGGGAGTGTGTGAGCAATAGCAAGAAGGATGGCAAGGCTGGGGCAGAAAGAGCGAAGGTGGAGTCGGGGGACTATGTGAAGATGGGGAGGCTGCAGGAGCCACCGGAAGGGGTTTGGATTTTACTCTAAAGTGCAATACAAAGCCATTGGAAGTTTTTAAGAAAGGAAGTAATGTGATCTGATTTATGTTTTTGGAGGAGGCCCAAAACGGAGTGTGAGGGCTACAAGTAGGGCACAAGATTAGATGCTGGGAAACCAATTTGCAAGCGACTGGAGAAGGCAATGGCACCCCACTCCAGTACTCTTGCCTGGAAAATCCCATGGACGGAGGAGCCTGGTGGGCTAGAGTCCATGGGGTTGCTGAGACTTGGGCACGATTTCACTTTCACTTTCACTTTTCACTTTCATGCATTGGAGAAGGAAATGGCAACCCACTCCAGTGTTCTTGCCTGGAGAATCCCAGGGACGGGGGAGCCTGGTGGGCTGCCATCTATGGGGTCGCACAGAGTCGGACATGACTGAAGCGACATAGCAGCAGCAGCAGCAACAGGGGTCCAGGTAGGACCAAGAGATGCTCAGACCAAGGTGTTAACAGTGAAGGGGTGAGAAGTAGGTAGGCTTGGGAGAGCTCTGTGCCACACAAACCGGGAGGGGAGTTTTCAGATAGGAATGATCTGGAGGACTTAATCAAATGCAGACTGCTGGGCCCCAATCCCCAGAGACTTGGGTTCAGTAAGCCCAGAGCAACATAGAATTTGCATTTCTAACATGTTGTCATATGATGTTGATGCTGACGCTGCTGGTCCAGAGATCACACGTTGAAAACCACTGTTCTGGAACAACACCTTCTGCTAGAAATATAACTCATAGCCACATATGTGATTTTAACATTTCTAGTAGCCACATTTAAAAGGTAAAAAGCAACAGGTGAAAGTAATTTTAATAAGGTAGCTCACACATGTATTTAATTGTTACTATATACCAAAGACTATCATTTCAATGTTATCCATATTTTTTAAAGTCTTGAGATATTTTACATTCTTTTTAAAAAAAATTATTTACTTATTTATTTTGGTTGCACCAGGTCTTCAGTGCTGCACATAGGCTTTCTCTACTTGTTGTGAGCAGGGCCTACTCTGTTGCAGAGGATGGGTTTCTCATCATTAAATTCTTTGGGGTGTTTTTTTTTGGTGCTCTTTGAAATCCCAGTGTGTATTTTATACATAGAGCACACATCTCAATTCGGACTAGTTAAGCTCTCAAAAGGGCTTTCCAGGTGGTGCTAGCAGTAAAGAACCTGCATCAGAGACGCATAAGAGACGTGGGTTCGAGCCCTAGGTCAAAAAGAGCCCCTGGAGGAGAGTATGGTAACCCACCCCAATATTCTAGCCTGGAGAATCCCACGGGCAGAGGAACCTGGCGGGTCGCAAAGAGTTGAACACAACTGTAGTGACTTATTGTGTATCCCGCATGCTCGCAGGCACAAGCTCTCAATAGCCACTTGTGTGGCCAGTGGCTACCCTATTGAACAGCACAGGACAGGCCTGTTATTACAGGACCAGCGAGTTGAGGATAGAGGATTGCTTCCTGAGTTTAGCAACAAGAAAGAGCTTTAGCAATAGACCACATTTGTGAAACAGCCGGAGAGAGCTGGAAGGGAGAGCACGGACACCCTTCCTTCCTGAAGTTTGGCTGTGCTTTTATAATGGATGGATTAGGGCGCCAACACTCAGCCCCAACAGTGAGTATTAACATCACACACAAAAAAGAAGCAACTGGGCATTATCACATGCTAACTGATGGAAGAAGGGGACATCATTCATGAAGTGGAGTTGAGCTTGGTGGCTCAGTTGTGTCCGACTCTTTGCAACCTGGTGGACTGTAGCCTGCCAGGTTCTTCTGTCCATAAAATTATCTGGGCAAGAATACTGGAGCAGGTTGCCATTTCCTTCTCCATGGGATCTTCCCAACCCAGGGATCGAACACACGTTTCCTGCATTGCAGGTGGATTCTTTACCATCTGAGCCACCAGGGAAGCCATGACGTACAGTTCAGTTCAGTCGCTCAGTCGTGTCTGACTCTTTGGGACCCCATGAATCGCAGCACACCAGGCCTCCCTGTCCATCACCAACTCCCAGAGTTCACTGAGACTCACGTCCATCGAGTCAGTGATGCCATCCAGCCATCTCATCCTCTGTCGTCCCCTTCTCCTCCTGCCCCCAATCCCTCCCAGCATCAGAGTCTTTTCCAATGAGTCAACTCTTCGCATGAGGTGGCCAAAGTACTGGAGTTTCAGCTTCAGCATCATTCCCTCCAAAGAAATCCCAGGGCTGATCTCCTTCAGAATGGACTGGTTGGATCTCCTTGCAGCCCAAGGGACTCTCAAGAGTCTTCTCCAACACCACAGTTCAAAAGCATCAATTCTTCAGTGCTCAGCTTTCTTCACAGTCCAACTCTCACAGCCATCCATGACCACAGGAAAAACCATAGCCTTGACTAGACGGACCTTTGTTGGCAAAGTAATGTCTCTGCTTTTCAATATGCTATCTAGGTTGGTCATAACTCTTCTTCCAAGGAGTAAGTGTCTTTTAATTTCATGGCTGCAGTCATCATCTGCAGTGATTTTGGAGCCCCCAAAAATTAAGTCTGACACTGTTTCCACTGTTTCCCCATCTATTCCCCATGAGGTGATGGGACCAGATGCCATGATCTTCGTTTTCTGAATGTTGAGCTTTAAGCCAACTTTTTCACTCTCCACTTTCACTTTCATCAAGAGGCTTTTGAGTTCCTCTTCACTTTCTGCCATAAGGGTGGTGTCATCTGCATATCTGAGGTTATTGATATTTCTCCCAGCAATCTACTTACCCCTAAATTGAATCTGAATCTGATCCAGCCTCTAGATTTACCAGTTTACACGGCATACGTGGGACAGAATATATTAAAGGACACCAAGAAGCGCAACCTGCCAGATCAGACTGTGAAACAGATGAGAATAAGCCTTAAAGAGGTGTCAACAAAATGGAATACACTACCTTGTTTGGAGTCTGATTTGAACAAGCCAACAGTTAGAAGACATAAGATGATCAGGAAAATTTGGAGATGGGTTGGATATTAGATAATATTATGGAATTACTATTCATTTTTAGGTGTTATAAAAGTATTATGTTTTTAAAGAACCTTCTATTTTAGAGATACATACAGAAGTGTTTATGGATGAAATCATATGTCTGGGATTTGCTTTAAATGAATTCGCCTGGGGAGGGAAGCGGAAAAAATAAAACAAGATCATACGTTGATAATTATTGAAGAAAGGTTATGGGTAGCTGGAGGATCATTATACTATTCTAGTTTTGTGCTTGGTTGAACATTACAAGGGGTTTGTGTGTTTTAAGGGGGTGTGTGCCTGTGAAGAAAAAAGAAGGGAAAAGATTTTATTTTTTCCTCTTAAGACTGGAGCGCCAAGAAAATACTAGGGACAGTGGAAATGCAGGAGTAGAAAGGCGGGTGAGCAGGCTACAGGGCACACAACGGGGTGAGGGTGGGGGTGGAGGGGGGTGGTACTAAGCTCTTCCACGAGTCAGGGACTACGTAGGAAACCTGGCGTGCTGCAGTCCATGGGGTCGCAAAGAGTCGGACACGACTTAGCGACTGAACAACAAGCCTCCACACCTGCTTCAACTTCAGCTCCGGCGTCTGTGGCTATAGGGTTACCCGCTTCCTAATGCCCCCAGTAGGAGACACAGGCTGCCCGCGCCTGCGCAGCAATCCCTCCTCTAGGCGCCGGGCTGTCCCTACACCCCATGATCCCCCGCGCCGCTCTAGAGGCTCGCTCTCTGAGGAGGGCGAGATCTCCGCCTACAGGTTTAAGCAAGGTGAGGCATAGTGTGTCGCATCGCCTTCCGGGAAATGCAGTTCGCATGCAATGCCCAAGCTACCGCTTAATCAGCCCAAAGACTACGCGCCTCACAATGCACCGCGCGCAGCGGCTGAACGGTGTGTTGCTGCCCTCAAGTGGCGATTGAGCGGTGACGTCCAGACTTGGGAAGGGTGTTGAAAGGGATAGGGGCGGGGGCGGGACTGGGGACTCCCAGGTCCCTGGGAAGCCTTTCCAGAGGGTGAGGCCCTCAGACCTGGGCTTAGGAAGGTGGTGAAGAGATTGGAGGTGGGGCCTGCTATGAAGAATTAAATGAAATCAGAATAACTGTTGCCTGTATATTATTATTGTTATAGCTAGTACTTACAAGAGTAAGCACTTAGGTGCCAGGCATTGCTCCCAGTGCTTTACTTGTATTAACTCGTTTAATCCTCCCAAAAGACATCTGGTGTTCTATCAGCCCCCTCTTTACAGGAATGGAATTTGAACCCAGACTGTCAGGCTTCAGAGTCTGTGCTCTTCTTCGCTATGAATTTGACACCCTCCGATCATTCTATTAAACTATCCCAAGATTGTAATTAGCACACGAATTAACTCTAGATGGCCATTAGCAACGCAGATCTCTTTGAGCTGATGATTGTCAGCAGGAGTTCCTGCCCGTTTGTGATTTAGATCCTGCTCCAGGACAGAGTTTACAAATCAGCTTAGATTTATAATTAGCACATGAATCAGCACAGGTTTGCTTTCACAGGGATAAGATTTCTGATTAGCACTTGAATCAGCAATGGTTTGTGTTAGAAGCTGGAATTACAGGTCTCTGATTAGCCCACGAGTCTGCACACAGAGATTCTATTCACACCTAGGAAGCCCTCCTCACACCTTTTGATCCAGGTGACCTCCCCCGTCAAATGTTGCCCCCATCCTTTCCCTGAACCCCACACCCTCTATCACCAACAGGCAGACAGACTTGACGATTTCCTTGCCCCTCCCCTCTCTCCCATGTTGTTCATAGTGAAATATCACAGTGACAATCACAGGTTCAGAAATCATCTGTTCTCTTTCTGCCTGAGAAAGAGGAGCTGCAATTCCAAAGCCTTAACTGTGTCTCATTCATGGGCATGTTTCCAGCATCGTGCCTGGCACACAGTAACAGCTCAATAAATGCTTAGAGAAAGAGCGTCAGATTCTCACCATTATCCTTCTACAGTGATCTAAACATTTATCAAATCAAGCCAGATTCTCTTCACTCTTAAAAGAGTCAAATTTGTGGTCACCCACCCCAAAGGCAGAGGACCAGGGTAGGTGGGTGGGAGGGTAGTCAGGGTAGGGCTGGGAACATCCTCTGGAGCAGGATTCGTTGTAGTGGATGGAAGAAGATTCCACAGCCCCCTGAAGTTGTGGATCTGGCTGTGGTTGATGTTGGGTTCATTAAATCCATACTCTTTGTATAACTGTGACTGGGTGGGGGAGGAGCTATCTAGCCTGGAAATATGTTCCCAGCTCCACTTGCATCTCTCCAATAAAATATGGGCAAGAGGGAAGTCTGTGGAAGGTCATTTCTGGACCAAGGTTTTTAAAGAAACTTACCACCTTCTCCACCCTGTCTCCTCCCATTCACCAGGTGCATGCATGCGTGCTAAGTCACTTCAGTGCTGTCCGACTCTTTGAGACCCCATGGACTATAGCCACCAGGCTCCTCTGTCCATGGGATTCTCCAGGCAAGAATACTAGAATAGGCTGCCATTTCCTTCTCCAGAGGATCTTCCTGACCCAGGGATGGAACCCACGTCTTCTGCATTGGCAGGCAGGTTCTTTACCACTAGTGCCACCTGGTGAAAGCAGATAATTCTGAGCCCCAGGAAATAACAGAGGTGCAAGGTAAACAACTGGTTTGCTTATCAGCAGATGAAGGCTGGAGGAGAAGGGGACGACAGAGGATGAGGTGGTTGGATGGCATCACCGACTCAATGGACAAGAGTCTGAGTAAACTCCGGGAGTTGGTGATGGACAGGGTGGCCTGGCGTGCTGCAGTCCATGGGGTCACAAATAGTCGGACACGACTGAGCAACTGAACTAACTGACTGACTGACTGGAAGATAGCTGGCTAGACACCTCTGGCAAGAAATAAACTGTTGTATGAAGTCACTGAAATTCAGGGGGTTATTTGTTACAGCAGTTGGCATTACATTCACTAATACACTGCTCCTTCCTTTCTGGTCCCCAGATATCAGTAAAGCTTGAGCCCTCCTGTCATTCTGTAAAGTGAGTCTCAAATCCCTAACTGTGGTTTTCAGGATTTCACAGAACAGATCTCTACAATGGCCCTGAGCCTCTATGTTTGCTGGTTAAAAGTCTTCAACATATTTCCCTCAATTCTTTGCACAAATGTAAACTTTCCCCCATGTTTTTACAGAAGTCTTTTTCCATGTTGATAGCTGGAAGTCATTAAAACAGTCCCTGAAAGTTGTATTCTGTCTTCTACCATAGTCCAGCAGAACCTCAATACAGGGTCTCATGGTTACCATGTAGAAGTCAGTGCTTGCCTGGAACCCATCAGTCTGATTTAGGGTGGTTAGTGTGTATGTACAGGAGGTGGGTGGAGAAGATGTACTCATCTCCTGGCCCCTCTCCATTTGGGGGTGCACATTCAGACATGATCTTTTTAAAGTGAGCCCCTAGTCCTCAGCGCTGATTCATGTGCTAATTACAAAGCTGAGCTAATTTCAATGAATCCCCATTGGCTGGACTTGGGTTGTACGAGGAGTTGGTAGGTACTAGTTGAGGATAAGGAGAAATACCACCTCCATCCCTTCTTGCTCTAACAACCCCCTGACTTGGAAGGGGTCTGGGTTTATTTAAAAAGCCACCCTTTTTTTGCAGACAGACTGAATCTGTTGATTGAATGTACATGTATGTGCACGTCTTGTGTCCATCCTGTGTAGATGTCTGATGTGACTCTCAGAATATTCCTTGTGTTTATGTGTGGGAATGTGGCTCACACACGTGTACAAGAGAGAATCTGTGTGCCAAGTGTGTTTTTGCACATGTGACTTCTCACATGTCTGAATGTGAGTCTGTGTGTGTGTTTTGGAAGTGTGTCTAAGTACGTATTTGTGTGCCCCCCCAACCCCCTTGCATGCGTGCGTCCCCATTCGTGTCTGACTCTTTGTGACTCCAAGGATTATAGCCTGCCAGGCTCCTCTGTCCATGGAATTTTCCAGGTAAGAATACTGGAGCAGGTTGCCACTTCCTTCTCCAGGGGATCTTCCCAACCCAGTGATCAAACCCGTGGCTCTTGTGTCTCCTGCATTGGCAAATGGGATTTTTTTTTTGTCTGTTTTTTTTTTTTTTTTTTTTTTTTTTTTTTTTAACCAGCTGAGCCACTGGGGAAGCCCAACTTGTACAAGTCTCTCTATTTGGACGTGATGTATGTTCTGTGTGCCTTCTGTATCCGTGTGTGTTCTGGTGAGCCTCTGAGGATGTGATGTGCATTGTGAGTATGGATGTGTATTTTTGGATAGACTGTGTGTGTGGATATGAGCAGTTCCCTTCCTCCCAAGGCTCCCTCAGCTCTCAGGCAGTTTAACCTCATTCTTCCTGCTGTGGCTGTTTCCGATGCTTCGGTCCCCTTCTCCAGATGTTGCAATTAAGTAAATGCAGCAATTAAGCAGAGTCCCCCAAACAACCATCCCACCAGGATCTCCTTCCAGGAGCTAATGAGGGATTAAGGCACATGCAGACACACGCACGGAACTATTCAGAAACTAACTCCCCCCAGCCTGCACATGCTATGGCATAAGGGCATACAAACAGCATAGGGGTTCCTTTGCCCACCTGCTTAATTTGTTACTTATCCTTCAATTGCAGTATAAAGGTCTCCTCCTCCAGGAAGTCCTCCTGACTCCTGGAGGGTGGGAAGGTGGAGGAAAAGGCTGGACTCTGCCTCTAAGGTGCACACCCTCTGTTTCCTCCATCAGAATACCCTCCAGTTCCTCCATCTGGCCCTGTACTTTGTCATCAAAACCCTTATTATTTTTCCCTGTGCTTCTATCATATTCTGACCGCTCTGTCTAGTCCCAATCTTTCTAGCCCAAGCTTCTCCTATGCCAGCCCCAACCACCCCAGGCTGTCTTTCTCCCTTTTAGAATGTGAGCTCAGTGAAGCAGGACCTGACACTGTCTTGGTAACACTTTTACTGCAGTGTCATCTAGTGCACAACCATGCCCAGAAATCCAAAGTAAATGTTGAACTAGCACCTTTGCCTCTGTCTTTCTCTGTTGCCAAGTCTCTTTATGTCTCTAAACATGTTAGCTTCTTTGGCACTATGTCCCCCAACATATGGCACTGCTATGTCCCCTCAATCCACCAGGTTTTGGCACAGTGTGGTGGCCAGGACCACACACATTGCAGATGTTCCTGGTTTAGCCCAGTGGTTCTCTGAGTGTGGTCCCTGAGCCAGCCGCATTACCATTAGCCTAGAAGGTAGAAATGCAAATCAGAAACTCTGGAACTGGGACCTGAAGATCTCTGGTTAACACATCCTCTAGGTGATTCTGATAAGGCTGAAGTATGAGGACCTCGGATCTAGATCATGCAAGGCAGCCCCCTCTGATTTCAGATGGCTCTCAATACCACCCCCTCTCACCAAGGAACAAACAGTCATCACCAAAGAAGGCAAGACTGTGGATAAAAGCCCCAGGCTCTCTGAACTCTGCATCAGGGAAGGAAGGAAAGGAACAACACTTCTGATGTGTTCTAAAAGGTTCCTTAATGTTCCCCAGCAGAATCAAGCCCCAGTTGCCCAAAAGGGTAACCTACTCCTCATCCGCACCTTCTATTAACTTGGTCCCTCCTCTGCCTCACTCTTTCCCTCCCCACTTGCACATTTCCTGGGGCCACACCCAAAATCAGCCAGTTACACTGAATTCTAATCCCAGTCTGTTTAGGATTGTCTCCAGGTATTTTCAGGCTTCCCTGGTGGCTCAGTTGGTAAAGAATCTGCCTGCAATAGAAGGGACCTTGGTTTGATCCCTGGGTCAGGAAGATCAGTTTCACTTTCCAGGTATTTTCCTCTGTCTCCCCCACCTCTGCCACTGCTGTAGCATCTCTGAAACTTCTTATCCTTTTCCTGAGTGTCTGAGAAACCAGTATCTGTTGTACTGGGCCAGGAGCACTGATGAACTTTGCTAATGATCGGGAAAGGCGGGCCCTAGAGCTGAGTTAATTTTAGCTGCAATTTTTCAATACACACAAGTGGAAGGAGCCAAAAGTCTGTTCTGAAACCTTCAGCGGAGCTAGTGATGCCAGGGTGGATGTGCATTCATGCCCCCACCCCCAACAGGGTTACTTTACTCCTCCACTCAGATGGGGGATTCTGGGGTGGGGGGAAGGGTTTGTGATCAGGTTCCCCCAGGGTAGGGTGATGACCATGAGCCAAGGGTGTGTCCTCCTTGGACCAGGGCTCCCAAAAGATTAGGTCCCCCAGGTTGCTATAACCAAGTTCCAAGGCCAGGCTTGTAGACCACGGCCCACATCCCTCTTCCCGCAACACCATCTGCCAGGAAACACGTGGGATCCCCCCACCCTCATCCTCTCCTCCACTATCCTCTGCGAGCATCAGCACAGGCAGACACCACTCCTGGTGAGTCATGTGTTAGTACGATTCTAGTAGAATATTCTGCAGGGCAGTGGACCTGAGTTGAGGAGGGGGGAGGCAGTGGATATACTTTTCTGGGTCAACCCGGCCAGCCCCCTGCCTCTGTTCCAATTCCTAGCTTCTCCTTCCTCCATGGGATATCTGGCTAGTGTGACTTGACATCTAGCTCTATTTCCAGAGCCAAGTTTTCCCCTTGCAGCCAATGCAAAGAGCCTCGGGACAGAGCAGAGTCTCCACACTGGCCTGAAAGATCAGGCTTGATACAGGCAGGGCCCAAGCAAGGAAATTCCACCTAAAGGACATCCCAGAGAGGTGATGCTGAGACAGGGAAGGCAGAAGGGGACAGGCTTGGGGGGCAGAGGGCTCTGGGATAGAGAATCACATTCAAGGCTGCGAGTGAGAGCTGGACACACACAGATACACACACACACACACACACACACACACATCCTCACAGCTGAGTTGCCCAGCTCAGTCTGTCGCTGTCTCTCTCTCTCTCTCCTTCAGTCTCTGTCTCTTTGACTATCTCTATGTCTCTTTGTCTATCTCTAACTTGTACTGTCTCTCGTCTCTTTTTTCTCTTTCTGGGTCTCTGTATCTCCATCTCTCCTTGAATATGTGTGTCTTTTCCTATCTCTCTGTCTCTGCCTCTCTGATTCTGCTCCTCTCTGTCCCTCAATCTAAGCCTGCCTATCTTTCTGTCTCTGTCTTTCTCTATCTCTGTATGCCTCTCGGTTTCAGTCTGTGTCCCTCTCTGTCTTCCTGACTCTTTATCCAAGGATTCTCTCTCCCAAGGAAAGCCAGGACGACTCCATGAAAGGTGGGGCTAGGCGCGCCTTTGAGAGAGGGGACCTGCCTACACCTTTAAGCGCGGGCGCGCGCGGGGACTGCGCCTTTAAGCGCGGGCGCGCGCACGGCCCTGGGTTCCCGGCGAGGAGGCCGCGGGAGCGCCCGGACCCGGCCCGCCTGCCCGGCCCCCGCCCGGCCCCCGCCCCGGCCCCGGCGGGGGAGGGGTCTCTGAGCGCGGCCCCTCCCCCCTGCGTCCCGGCCGTTGCTGCGGTGCCCCCACCCCTCGTGTCCCTGTCTGTCCGTCTGTCCGCGCCCAGGCCTCGCCCCACCCCGGCCCCCGGGGCTGCCTGGCCGCTCCCCCCCCACCGCAGCCGCCCCCCCTCCCTCTGGACCAGCCCCCGCTGCATCCCGCGAAGCGAGTGGAGACGCCACCGCCCCACAACCAGGACCCGCACCCCGAAATTGGGGAGCCTGCACCCCGAGATTGGATCCAGAGATCTGGAAACCTGAGCCTTGGAGCCTGATTTGGGGCTGGGACCCCAGGACCTGGAGCCTGAACAGCAGTATTTGGGGCTGAAATCGCAACATCAGTCCCTGGGACCCCAAGATTTGGAGCTGGAACCCCAAGAATTGGAATATGTACCCCAATATTTGGAGCCTGAACCTCGAGATTTGGCATCTGAATCCCCAAATTTGGAGCTGAGCTCTGAGTTCTATGCCTGGGACATTCAAATCTGGGACTGGATTCTCATTTCTACACCCTGGAGCCTACTATTTGAGACTCGAACCCTGAAATTTAGGCCTCAGAGACCAAGATCTGAACCCTGGCATTGCAAAGGGCCTACCTGAGTTTGGGCCTGAAATCCTTGCTGCTAAGCTGAATGCTGAAATTTGGGGTGAATCTTGACTCAGCACCCCAATATCTAAACCCAGAACCCTAGCATCAAATCCCAAGATTGGGCTTGGGACTCAGATCTTGGACTCTCCATCTGTCTGTTTAGCATCTCGAGGCTGGAGCTGGGAGACGGTGACTCCGGGCAACCCAAATTGGGGCCTGGGTCCCTAAAATTGGGCCCTTAAGAGGCCCAATATTTGGAGATCTAAGACCCTAAGTATCAAGGTCTGGAGATTCTTTGGCCATAAATCTGAGCAGAGACACAACAGACAGAGGCTTTGGGAGCAGGGAAGGCATGACCAGGCACCCCCTCCAGAGCCCTGACCCCAGACCCCTCGGAGCTTGAAGATTCTTGCTCCCTGGGGCGGCTTCCAGCTCAGGTAAGGCTACTGGGAGACCCTGTGGTGGGGAGGGACTTGGGAGGAACTTCATCGCTGGGGTTGGAGGTAAGGAGGACCATGTCCCCCTGGGCACCCTTGGAATTTCCCCAGGGAACAGATGTCCCTTCACAAGAGTCTACCTCGAACACTGTGGACATTTGGCCAGCCCTGCCCCTCTCTGACCTCCTCATCCCCAGCTGATGGCATCTCCAGGTCTGTGACTGCCCCCCTCCCCACACCCCGCTCAGGCTCTCCAGCTTCTTCTACCATCTGTCTTATTTGATCATCTCCAGCTGCCTCTTGTGTCCACCACTCCGCTCTCCAGTCTCCTTTCTCCATCTCTTCCTCTCACTGACCATCTCTATTCACCTCTTCTCTCTCTGATCATCTTTGACACTTATGTCTTCTGGCTCTTCTCCCTGGCTACCTCCTGGCCCCCACTCCTCTCTGACCATCTCTGTCTGCCACTGCTCTTTGATCATTGCCTTTAACACCCCTGTCCACAGCATCTCTCTCCAGCCACCTCTGTCTACTGTTTCACTCAATGACCACCCTTGACATCTCTGTCTGTAGTACCTCTCTCTAATCATCTTTCAGCAGCTCTCTTACCTGTGTCTACCCCTGACTCTAAGCCTTGACCCGTGACTGTTTCTGACCATCTTTCACCATCTCTCTCTATCTTCTGTCTCTCCTCTCTGACTTCCTCTATCCACCTTTTCCTCTGTCTAACCATCTTTTACTGTCTCTCTTGTCCTCTACCCACTCCTGACTCCAACTGCCAGTCTCCGACCATCCTGGCCGTCACTGACCACCTCTCTTCTCTCAGTCTCTCTTGCTCATTGATGCTCTCCAATCATTTCTAACATCTCTGACTGCCTTTCCTGTCTCTGGTGCGCTCTCCCCACACCCATCAATCTCACCAGCTGTCCCGTCTCCAGCTGTCTCTGACATGTCTGTCCCCTCCTCCTCTCTGACCGCCTCTCTGCCTTTTGACCCTTTCAGACCATCTTTGACCATCTCTCCTGGATCTGGCCACCCCTGCTACTTCCCCTCTTTTTGGCCACTCCTCATCTTCATGACCATCTCTAACAACCTCTCTCGTCTGGTCCTGTCTGGCTACTCCTAATCATTCCCACTGCCTTGACCACCTCTTCTCTCTTTGGCCATCTCTGAGTATCTTTCTTTGACCACATCTAAAGCTCTCTGGCTTACCGTCTCCCCACCCTGATCACCGCTCCTGTTCTCTGCCTGTCTCATTTCCAATCACCTCTCTTCCCTCTGACTTTCTTTGTTCATTTCTTTTCCCTCTCTTCCCTTGTGACACACCTCTCTGAGTCTTTAACCATCTTCTCTGGCTTCTGGTCTGTCTGACCACTCCTCTCTGACCATCGTTGATCAAGTTCTCTGCTCTCAGCCCACTGTGACCCTCTCTTCTGGTCCCAGACCACCCCGACCCCCTCCAGCACCCCTCTTCTGGCCTCAGCCTGCCCTAATGCCCCCTCCTCTTCCCAGCAGGTCGCCCCTGCCCGCGATGGCCGTCCTCCCGCTGCTCCTCTGCCTGCTGCCGCTGGCCCCTGCCTCATCTCCACCCCAGCCAGCCTCACCCAGCCCGTGTCCCCGTCGGTGCCGCTGCCAGACACAGTCCCTGCCCCTAAGCGTGCTGTGCCCGGGGGCAGGCCTCCTTTTCGTGCCACCCTCGCTGGACCGTCGGGCGGCCGAGCTGCGCCTGGCAGACAACTTCATCGCGACTGTGCGGCGCCGGGACCTGGCCAACATGACAGGCCTGCTGCACCTGAGCTTGTCCCGCAACACCATCCGCCATGTGGCTGCCGGCGCCTTCTCAGACCTGCGCGCCCTGCGCGCGCTGCACCTGGATGGCAACCGGCTGACCTCGCTGGGCGAGGGGCAGCTGCGCGGCCTGGTCAACCTGCGCCACCTCATCCTGAGCAACAACCAGCTGGCGGCCCTGGCGGCCGGGGCCCTGGACGACTGCGCCGAGACACTGGAGGACCTCGACCTCTCCTACAACAACCTGGAGCAGCTTCCCTGGGAGGCGCTGGGCCGCCTGGGCAATGTCAACACGCTGGGCCTCGACCACAACCTACTGGCTTCCGTGCCCGCCGGCGCCTTTTCCCGCCTGCACAAGCTGGCACGGCTGGACATGACCTCCAACCGCCTGACCACCATCCCGCCGGACCCGCTCTTCTCCCGCCTGCCGCTGCTGGCCCGGCCCCGCGGCTCGCCCGCTTCCGCCTTGGTGCTGGCCTTTGGCGGCAACCCCCTGCACTGCAACTGTGAACTGGTATGGCTGCGGCGGCTGGCGCGGGAGGATGACCTGGAGGCCTGTGCCTCCCCGCCGGCCCTGGGCGGCCGCTACTTCTGGGCAGTGGGTGAGGAGGAGTTTGTGTGCGAGCCCCCCGTGGTGACCCACCGCTCGCCACCCCTGGCCGTGCCTGCTGGTCGGCCAGCCGCCCTGCGCTGCCGGGCGGTGGGGGACCCCGAGCCCCGCGTGCGGTGGGTGTCACCCCAGGGCCGACTGCTGGGCAACTCCAGCCGAGCGCGCGCCTTCCCCAACGGGACACTGGAGCTGCTGGTCACCGAGCCGGGAGATGGTGGCATCTTCACGTGCATCGCAGCCAACGCAGCTGGCGAGGCCACGGCTGCTGTTGAGCTGACCGTGGGTCCCCCACCGCCCCCTCAGCTAGCCAACAGCACCAGCTGTGACCCCCCGCGGGACGGGGAGCCTGATGCCCTCACCCCGCCCTCTGCCGCTTCTGCCTCTGCCTCTGCCAAGGTGGCTGAGGCTGGGCCCCCTACTGACCGTGGTGTCCAGGTGACGGAGCATGGTGCCACAGCGGCTCTCATCCAGTGGCCAGATCAGCGGCCTATGCCAGGCATCCGCATGTACCAGATCCAGTACAACAGCTCAGCCGACGACATCCTCGTGTACAGGTGCAGGGTCCAGGCGGCGGGCAGTTCAGGTGGGGGAGCGAGGTGGAGGGAGGGCTGGAGGAACACCTACTGATACCCCAGGCTGCAGCACTGGAAGTGAAGCTGCAGGGTTACAAAGGAAATCAGGCAGAGAAGGCAAAAGGAATGTGTCAGCAGTGGTTAAAAAGAAAGAAGACAGCAAAAGTAAACAGTAACATACAGAAAAAGGAAATCCGGCAGCAAGAATAAAACATAATCAGGACTTCCCTGGTTGCCCAGTGGTTAGGATGCTGCACTTCCACTGCATGGAGCATGGGTTCGATCCCTGGTTGGGGAACTAAGATAGATCCTGCATGCTGCAAGGCGTGGCCAGAAAAAAAAAAAGTAGAAGTTTAACTGGGCAGCCGGGGAGGCAAGGTTGAAGGGATACGAGCAGATTTAAGTAGTAAAGAGAACTAAGTATTTCCAGATGACAGCTAGATTCAAGTCAGGCTGCAGGAAGAAAAAGAGATCAAGCAGGAGGGCCCAGGGATCATGGGGAAAATGGAATGAGGCAGCCCAGCTGCAAAGGAACTCAGTGCATGCTCAATCACTTCAGTCTCTGACTCTTTGCAACCCTATGGACTGTAGCCTGCCAGGCTCCTCTGCCCATGGGATTTTCCAGGAAAGAATACTGGAATAGATTTCCATGCCCTCCTCCAAGGGATCTTCTCGACCCAGGGATCGAACCCGCATCTCCTGCATTGCAGGTGGATTCTTTACCCACTGAACCACCTGGAAAGCCTGCAAGGGAACTCAGACCAGAGATTAAAAGGAAAATGGGGGAGGAGGTTATAGAGAGATTAGGCTTTGGGTTTGTACAATGTGCCCTGCTCCATGTGTTTGGAGTTTTAACATGGTGACATCTCAGCTTTTGGGGTTTTTTTTTTCTGAATCATATTCAAGCTAGCTCAAGCTCCACCACTGCTAGGTGAACAGGACTGTTCAGTCTGCCATTGCTGGGGACTCCCTACTCCCTTCTCCCTTCTCTTGCTGCAAATAAAACCTGGGCTTACACACTCCAAGAGTGGGTTACCATGACAGTCATCCAGGCAAGGTTGGAACATCCACTGTGGCCACATGTGGTCACTGATGGTGGCTGTAACCCAGGTGCAGCTGACACGTCTCACCCAAGTCCAGCTTTGCATGGATGGCTGGGGATGGCTCCCTCTCTTCACTGTCAGGCTGGCCCAGGGGCACTGCCCCTGACACTCAGCTGCGGAGGAATGGGCCTCCCAAGGTCTGGGGTCCATGCCTTGTAAACCCAGTATCTGGGTTCCCTTTGCCTCCCCACAAGCTAAAACCTCCAAAAGTAATCACTTGATTTCTTTCTCAGTCAGTCCTGGAAATCCAACAAGCTTTTCTCCATTCCATTTCAAAGACAGCCATCCTCAGTCGATTCCACAGAGGGCCCACACCTGAAAATCACACAAGTCCCATCCACCTTGCTGGGCGAGGTGAGGAGGATGGGACAAATGCTCTCCCAGATTGTCACCCTCCTAGAGACACAGTTCCCTCATTAAAGCCACTGAAGAATAAAACAGGGATTATAAAACAAGTTAAATCTCCAACAGTGCGCCCTGCTACAAAAGGAAATATAGTGAAATTGGGTACTAAAGATAAAAGGAAATGGAAAAGATAAGGATAAATTGAAACCAGGCCAGAGAGATAAAAGAGAATCAGGGGACAGAACTGGAACGAAATAAGGCAACAGGGAGGAAAAGAACTCAGCAGCGATGACTGAGGCGCATCAGTTTAATGAAAACGGAGTCAGATGACAGGGCTCTCTGGCAAGCAGGCTACAGCTACAGCAATAATAATACGGCAGTGAGGCCCAGGGGACCTTCATTGGCAGGTTAGAAGGAAATCGGGCATCAACACAATGGGGGATTCAGGTGGTTAGATTAGAGAGAATTCTAGCTTTCCACTAGAGGGAAGTCAGGCAGTTGGGAAAGTGCAACCAAACCCCTGATGGAGGAAAGTCAGAGGGACAGAGAGAAATGAGTTGAGGGCCTAGAGGGAGATGTGGAGGTGGGATTAGAGGGAAATTGGATGGGGCAGGGGGATGGTAGAAGGAAATGGGCATCAGGTTAGAGGAATACCAGGCAGCCTCTTCCCTGGCAGTCCAGTGGCTAAGACTTCACCTTCCCAAGCAAGGGGTGCAAGTTAGATTCCTGGTCTGCGATCTGAGATCCCACATGCCTCCGGGCCAAAAAAACAAAACAAAGAAACAGTATTGTAATGAATTCAGTAAAGACTTTTAAAATGATCCACATAAAAATTAAAAAAAAAAAAAAAAAGAACAAAACTGGGCACAGAGTTGAAGAGATGTCTGGCTGGAGGGAACTCAGTGCTGGGCTGGCCGGAAATGGGGTGATAGACTTGGGGAATTCAGGCAATGAGCTGGGTGGGGGGAGACCAGAGTGAAGTCAGGCAGGGGAGTGGAACAAAATTGGGCAGTAAGGCTAGAGGGAACTTGGGCTGCAGGCTTGGAAAAAGTGCTGGAAGGGTGGCAGTGCAGGAGGGGAACCAGGCAACTGGATATAAAATGAAACCACACTTGGGAGGCAGTGGGGCTCACGGCAAACTGGGCAGCAGAGTGGAGGGGAAGCGGGCACTGCTGAGAATGTAGGCACTGAGGCCAGAGGGAGATCAAAGGGACATTTGAGCAGCAGGAAAATGAGAAGGTCCACTGGGGTAAAACTGGCTTAACAGAATGGAGGGATGTCAGGTGGCTGAAGGGTATCAAACCAGAGGGAATTCAGGCAGTGGTTACAGGGACCTCAGGGCCTAGGATGAAATGAGGCAGTGGCCTCGGGTAGCGGGTGGAGGGGATCTTCCAGACTGGAGGGTTGGGGCAGGGTGCAGGGTGGGTGCTAGGGAGCCATTGACCTGACCCCCACCTGCCTGTCCCTCCAGAATGATCCCGGCCGAGAGCAGCTCCTTCCTGTTGACGGACCTGGCGTCAGGCCGCACCTACGATCTGTGCGTGCTCGCCGTGTTCGAGGACAGCGCCACGGGGCTGACCGCCACACGGCCGGTGGGCTGCAACCGTTTCTCCACCGAGCCGGCGCTGCGGCCCTGTGGGGCCCCGCATGCGCCCTTCCTGGGCGGCACCATGATCATCGCGCTGGGGGGTGTCATTGTGGCCTCCGTCCTGGTCTTCATCTTCGTGCTGCTCATGCGCTACAAGGTGCACGGCGGCCAACCCCCCGGCAAGACCAAGGCTTCCGCGCCTGTCAGCAGTGTGTGCTCCCAAACCAACGGCGCCCTGGGCCCCACGCCGGCCCCGCCAGCCCCTGAGCCCACTGCACCCAGGGCCCACACCGTGGTCCAGCTGGACTGTGAGCCGTGGGGGCCCAGCCACAAACCCATGGGACCCTAGCTTCGCGCCCACCTCTACGGCCCAGAAGGGCCCCCCCGCCGGGGTGGCAGGACCCAGACACCCCGTGGGACCTGGCCTGGGACTCACCAAATTGCTCACGGTTTTTAAAACTCTGACGGGGAGGGTGTCGGGGGCACCGGGCACAACAAGAAAGTCCTATTTTTCTAAGCTTGGGCCTGGGCCCTTGCCCTTGTCTCTGTCTGTTGGGGGTGGGGGTTCATTCAGGGGTCTGGAATGGGATGCCTCCACTGGGGATAGAACCGCCCTCTCCCGGCCCCTTTCTGTCTGAGGTCCCTGGATGAGCCTGAAGACAGGTCATCCCTTCACCCTGCAGACATTCCCTGAATGTCCTCTCTGGGTCTGCCCTGTGCTGGGTGACGCCATGGTGACCCAGGCAGCCCCCAGCCCTGCCCCTCAGACAGTGATAGCTCAGAGCAATGAGAGACTTGGTGAGGAGGGAAGCCTAGGAGATAGCAGGAGCCCCAAAAAAGTGTCTGACTCAGCCTAGGGTGTGGTCAGGGAGGGCCTCATGAAGGAGACGTGAGCTGAGAATGACATCTGAAGGAGATAATCGGGCAAAGAGCAGAAGGAAAGGTATTCTGGGCAGAGGGCCAACACAAGCAAGGGCTTAGGACGTGCAGGTCCCTGGGGGTACTGCAGTAGAAGTGAGGCAGGAGGCGTGGGCAGGGTTCAGGACCCCCAGGCTGAGGAGCTCAGACTCTGGCCCGATAGTATTGGGGAGTCATGGAGGAGTCTATGCAAGGGAGAGAGAGGGTCAGGTTTGGGTTTTAGGAAGATCCTTCTAGCTGTCAGGACGGTGGATCAGAAATGAAGACAGGCTGGGAGCCTGGGGAAAACCAGGGCAGGAACCTGGGTGGGTGAGGACAAAGCTGGACCAGGGCAGGCCTGGGGGAAAGCAGCAGAGCATGGGTGAGAACAACAGGAAGCTGAATAGATTGGTTATGGAACTGAAGGGCTGTGAGGGACAGAAGTGTCCAGGAGAAGGCCCAGGGCTCTGACTGGGGGAGGGACAGTGGATTGCCCTGATACAGGACCAGGGAGGAGGGGCAGGTTTGAGGAAGATACTGAGGCCAGTGTGGGACTTGGTGGACATGGAAGGCAGCCACGCTCACCACTATCCCACCCGATGCCACTGGGACTTGTTAAATATGGGGGTGGGGGGCCCAGGATGTGGGCATGCCATCAAGGGGTGGCAGCCAGGAGGCTGCTAGACCCCTAGTCTGAGACCAGAGCTAGGGACAGAAATGGGGGCTCTGTCAGCCAGGATGGGTCATCAGACTCTGAGGTCATCAGACTCTCCATATTTAAGGGACAGGAAAATAAATACCTGGACTGAAAAACAAAGCCTGAACAGCAGTAGGTGGAGGGACAGACTGAAGCAAACCAGCCAAATCAGAGCCAAGGACTCTTGTGTTTAATTATCTCAAGGCTGTGGTGACCTCGGCGAGAGCCGTGTTCAGGGACTCGCTGGGCAGCTGCCAAAGCCAGCTGATTTGACAGTAGGAGGTAAGAAACTATAGACAGGGCGTGTAGACCCTGTGATCCTGTGGGCCTTGAGCCTAGTTCAGGTTGATCGGGGCCTTTCTGCCCCTATGTCTCTCCAGGGTTTGTCCTCATTCAGTCTAGATCTGCCCTAGGCCTCCCCTTGAATACCAGGCCTGGAGGTTTGCAGGACCAAACCCTAGGTCTTGGAAGTGTCTCTGGAGGCCCAGGAATGAATCAGCAGTAGGAGGACCAGCTCTCCCTGACCTCAGATCACCGCTGGTACCACCTCCTGAGGCAAGATATGGAGGGAACTCGGGTCCTGTCTTTCTTCCCTGCTGTGTGAGGGATTTGATGAAGAGAGCCCAAGACTGGATTGGCCATGCTCATGATCTGGTGCACATGACTTGTCCTCATGGAATAACATCCTAGATCCTGGCATACCTTTCTTGGTTGGGTGTAGGCCTTGGAAATGATCCTCCATTGACCAAGGGAACAGCCTGAGTCCCAAGGACCTGACCTGATCCCCCAAGTCCTCCAGCACCATCACGAGGTCCTTCCTCTTGTTGTTTGTTACCCTCAGTGGCTGAGGTCAGGTGAAGCCATCAGGGAGAGTGAGGTGTTTGGGGAAAGGGAACTAGAGAGTGGGAGGATGGGACAGATACCCAGTGCCTGCTACAAGATACCACTCGCTGCCATAAGGGGGAGCCAGAGTGTGCCCTCCTGCAACCTTCCTTTTAAAATTGAACCATTAATGGGTGCCCCCCTGAATGCAAAGTACTAGGGCTTCCCTGGTGGCTCAGCGGTAAAGAATCCCCCTGCTAATGCAGGAGACACAGGTTCGATACTTAGGTCCAGAAGATCCTCTAGAGGAGGAAATGGCAACCCACTCCAATAGTCTTGCCTGGAGAACCCATGGACAGAGGAGCCTGGTAGGGCTACAGTCCATGGGGTCACAAAGAGTCGGGCATGACTTAGCAACTAAACAACAGCAACAAAAAGGGATTCGATACTGAACAAATATAGGCCCGTCCTGCCCTCCCATATCTCACCATTTGGTGAGGGAAACAAGCGTCAAATAAGCAAGTGGAGAGTGTGTCTGGTGACAAGGTGGGTCACACAGGAGAGACCCTTGGAACTATGAGAGCCTATAACCAGGGGACTTGACCCAGGAAGAGAGTTTAGGGAGGCTTCCTGGAGGAAGTAACACCTGCTGAGATGCTCAAGCTAACTGCCCAGTGGGTGGAAAGGATATTCCATACAGATGAAACAGCACTGTGGGAGGCTGCAGGGCTGGCGTGGGTTGGAGGGGAGGAAAAAGAAAGTGATCCTGTGTTTAGGCTGAAGAGCCAAAAGGGGGCAGATGATGAAGGACCCTGTGGGCAACTGGGAGGATCCTGGATTTTATTCTCAGTGGCATGAGAAGTCATTGCAGGGTTTTGAGCCATGAGAAGAGTCCTCCCTGATGTCTAGGAAGCTCCAGTGGGGGTTCTGTTTGCATGTTCACGACAAAGGTGACTCAGGGAGACCAAGGAGGAGGCTACCGCGATGGTGCAGGCAGAAAAAGTGGCTGGACGAGGTTGGGAGCTGAAATGCGTGGATTGAGAGATCTGAAATACCTCACCCAAGGCCTCCATCCCCTACACAGAAGGGGACAGTGGGGACCACTGTCCAGCTGCCCCGTCCTCAGGCAAGATTGCAGTGACTGGGGAAGAAGAGTTGTGGGGCCTCGGTCTCTGATACCTGGGATCCATCCCTTAGATGAGGAAGGTAACTTCTTTACAGGAATTAAGGACCTCTTCGAGGTTCAAGTGCTAAGACTGAGGCTGTGGTTTGTGGGGCAGGGGAGAAGGGGGATGTGGACCCAGGAAATTCAGTCCCAGAGACAGACGCACACCCACACAGGCAGAAGTAGAGAGGTGGGAGGAGGCACATGGGGGCAGGCTGGTTCCTCTAGTGTGGTCCCCTCCTGCCTCCCCAACAAGATACGTGGACCATCCCCCAACCCCATGCAGAAACAGTCCAACTCTGGACAAATGATCACATGTGTCTGTAGCTGAAAGTTAAAATTCAGCTTGTCCAACTTGCCTAGCTGAGTCCACCAGTTTCCTGAGCTCAGGAAGTGCTACTCTTTCCACTGTCCATCCCCCATCTGGCTTGGAGGATCCCCTGCACATTTTTGAGACCAGCTTTCCGGGCACCAATCTCCAGGCTTCTGGAGGATTTTCTTGAAGACACTGTAGTTCTGATACCAGGACTCTGTCCCCTGTCTGCCCCCTGTCAGATCCTGGGTGTGGCTAACCCAGGATTCCTGAGTGTCTGGAATAATTGTGATCCCATGAGAGGCTTCAGCTAATGCCAAGACTTCACAACGCTATCTGGACACGTATGTGGGAGAATCGGATGAAGGGTCCTCCAAAAGGGGATGTTTCTTTCCTAGACTGAACTTGGGCATGGTTCCTCCCTGATCACACCTCACAAAAGCAAGGATAGATATCAATGCTCAGTGTTGCTCTGACCTCTGCAGAATGATAGGGGCCTCCCTGGTGGCTCAGATGGTAAAGAATCTGCCTGCAGTGCAAGAGACCCAGGTTCAATCCCTGGGTCAGGAAGATTTCCCCTGGATTAGGGAATGGCTACCCACTCCAGTCGGAGGAGGCAATGGCACCCCACTCCAGTACTCTCACCTGGAAAATCCCATGGATGGAGGAGCCTGGTGGGCTACATTCCTTGGGGTCGCTAAGAGTTGGACATGACTGAGCGACTTCCCTTTCACTTTTCACTTTCATGCACTGGAGAAGGAAATGGCAACCCACTCCAGTACTCTTGCCTGGAGAATCCCAGGGACAGGGGAGCCTGGTGGGCTGCCGTCTATGGGGTCGCACAGAGTCGGACACGACTGAAGCAATTTAGTAGCAGCAGCAGCAACCCACTCCAGTATTCTTGCCTGGAAAATTCTATGGACAGAGGAGCCTGGCAGGCTACAGTCCATGGTGTGACAAAGAGTCAGACATGACTGGACGACTAACACTTTCATTTTTTCATGTACAGCGATACTGGGAACAGAGTGGTAACCAACAGCCCCAGACCCTTCCCTCATCGAGTTCAAGTCCAGTGGAGCAAATAAATACTCACCAAACAATGGGAGTCAAGGCTGGGATGGGAGAAGCGCAGGCAAGAATGATTAGGGCCTGTTTAAGCCAAAGGGACTCTGGGAGCCCAGAAGGGGCTCCTAACTGAGCCTGGGATGGGAGGTGGGGAGATTCCAAGATTCCCCGAAGGCAGAGCCAGCTTCATGGCAGTATCTGCGTGGATGCCCAGTGCCCCTTGTTTAAAAGGACCCCATGCTGGCTGATGCCCCACTGTCACAATTGTGAAATTCTTAATGATTTTTGAACAAAGGACTCCACATTTTCATTTTGCACTGGGACCCCACCCCCACCCCACACACTTAAAGGCTATACAGAGAAAGCTGGGAGAAGAGAGGTCTCCCAAGAAGGAAGAACGCTGTATGCAAAAGAGAAGCAGGAAAGAGAGGATGGGCACTTGGAGAGCTGGCCAAAGTTCCCTGTAGCTGGAGCACAGAGTGGGAGAAGGGGGAGGGTGATAGGGAAACTTAAGAAGTGGGTGGATGCCTGCTGCCAGGCTGAGGAAGTCTGACTGCACACCAGAGGCACTGGAGCCATGGGAGGGGCAGGGCTGGTATGGACTTTAGAAAGATCCATGGTGAGGAGGGTGGCTGGGGGCACAGAGCAAAGAACAAGGTCGGGATCAGGGGCTCATTTGCCTTAGGAGGGCTTGGGACTGTCTGACCGCTGTGGGCAGGCTTATGAAGAGCCTTGAATGCATGGGTGACTGACACTCCGGTGTACTGGGAGACTGATCAGGGAGATTCCACAGCTGAACCCAGAGAAGCTGAACCCATTTTCACTGTTGAGGGTGGGAGGGGAGTACACAACGGTAGGTTCAAGGGTGTTCCTGGTAAGTATTTGAAAATCTTTTTATATGAGAACTCACATGGGTAGACTGATGGAGGTGAATGCAAAATTGACGGATTTTAGAGTATAAAACGTGACACTTCAGAGGACTTTATTCTGGGTATATTCTGGCTTCAACTCTCTATAGAATCCCTGGGGTACACTTGACTCTGGATAAAACATCAGTTCTTTGGGAACTTCCTCTTCATCCACAGCCCTGAATGCTGTGGTTCTCACTGCCCTCCTGCTTCTCCACTCACCTCTTTCTGGGGCATCACCCCCGGCACACCCCAAAGCTTCCGTTTTCCTTCTCTGCTGAGGACCTCCACACCTCTGTCCCGGCCCTGGCCCCTCCCCTGAACCCTGGGCCTGGCTTTCCTTGGCTTCCTGAACATCCCCCCCGGGGCCCCTCACACCCACTGGGTCCCACCCTGGCCTCAGCTTCTTCCCAAAGCTGCCCCTCTTCCTGAGTCCTGTCTCAGGGCAACCCCCCATGCAGCCTCCTCAGCAGCGCCCCCCGCCTTCCTCCGTTCTCTGGCCCCATTCTGTTCTAACTCTGGCCTCACCCACGTGGATCCCTGTACCTCCTCCCCCTGGGCTTCTGGCCTCAGTCTCACCCTCTGCTCCAGGGAATCTTCCTAAAGCCAAACCCGACCCTCCTCTGGGCTTCCCAAGTAGCTCAGTAGTAAAGAATCCACCTGCCAATGTAGGAGACACTGGTTCGATCCCTGGATAAGGAAGATTTCCCTGGAGGAGGAAATGGCAACCCACTCCAGTCCCTCTCCAGTATTCTGGCCTGGAGAATCCCCACAGACAGAGGAGCCTGGTGGGCTACAGTCTATGGGGTCGCAAAGAGTCAGACACGACTGAGTGACTGAGCACCCACGCACCCTCCTCTGCATAGAACCTTCCATGGCTCTCCAGGGGCCCCAGGACAGAGTCCCAGTTCCACAGCCTGGCAACACAGGCCTTGCCCCCTCCCCTGTTCCCAGGTCCAGCTCCATCTCTAGCATGTACGTTCCCCACCTCAGTCTGGAAGGAAGTCACTGCTCCCTGGAAGACTCTCACCTTTACACTCCCACACCTCTCCTCCTCACTTTGTTCCCTGGGCCTTGGTGAAGCCCCCCTCACCTCCTCTGCTTGTGATGAAGAGCCCGGGAGGGATCTTAAGCAGGTGAGAAATGAAGCTACTGAAAGTGGGTTCCTTCTTGAATTCTCCTCCTCCTCCTCCCACCCAAAGCAACGGTTCTGGGCGGAAAGAGGCTAGGGGTGCACATTCCTGGGACCTGGGAGCACGGAGGGGCTGGAAACTATATCCAAGGTCCCTTGCTTCTCCCTGTCTAGAGCCCCAGCCTTGTCCTTCCTCTCAGACCCTCCATGGATGGTGATGCTCCTCTCTTCTCTGGTTCAGGACGTTCTAGGAGGATGGGAGCGACTGGAAGCCATTGTCTTCCCTTGGGCGCTCCACCGTCAGATCCTGCAGACCTCTCCATGGGGCATGTGTTGCCCTCTTCCCCCTGTTCCAGTCACTTCCACGACCTGGAGCCCAGCCCCCACCTTCCCCAGGAGTTCAGGTCCCTGGTCCTCCTCCCTCAGACTCAGGAAATCCAGTCTCCATGCCCCTTCTTCTGCAGAATCCAGGTGTCCAGCGCCCTCCTTCCAGGATCCCAAAAGTTCAAGCCTGAAGCCTCTTCTTCCTCACTCCTCAGCAGGCTCAGGAGACCTGACCCTGTTTTCTTAGGAACCATGATATTCTCTCTCTCTCTCTTTTTTTTTTGGCCACACTGCATGCTAGTTCCATGACCAGGAGTTGAACCCATGCCCCCTGCAGTGTAAGCACAGAGTCTTAACCACTGGACCACCAAGGAAGTCCCAACCATGGTATTCTAGTCTTACCCACTTTGATCCCCTGATTTCTAATTTTCTGTCTTAAACTTGGAGACTTCACCCCTCCAAACACTTGAGGGCCCTCTGAAAGAATATCTTTCTTGTCTCTCTTTGGGTCTTCATATCTCTCCACCTCTCAGCTCTCTCTACCTCTCTGATTCTGCTTGTCTCTCTCCCCACACCTATGTCTCCATCTCACTGCAATTTTCTTGCATGTTTTCCTCTCCCTCTTTCAGTGTCTCTGCTCAGCTCTGTCTCCCCCCTGTCCCCTCCCTGTCCTTTCCCCTCCCCTCTCTCCATCTGCCCCTTTTCCTTGACCCTGCCCACATAATGAGGCCTCATTACTATCAATGGCAACAGGTCAGGCTGGAGCCAGTGCCAATGGGGACCTCAGTGTGCTGACCCAGGGAGAGTGCTGAGGGCCAGGCCCAAGCATGTGTGTGTTAGTTGCTCGGTCGTGTCTGACTCTTTGAGACCCCATGGACCATAGCCCACAAGTTCCTCTGTCCATGGAATTCTCCAGGCAAGAATACTGGAGCAGGTTGCCATTTCCTCCCCCAGGGGATCTTCCCGACCCAGGGATTGAACCTGAGTCTCCTGCACTGCAGGCAGATTCTTTACCATCTGAGTCACCAGGGAAGCCCAGGCATTTGGAACCATAAATGCCCCCACAATGTGCCTGGCCTCATTCCAGCTCCTTGCAGGTAAGCCCCCATCTTACCTTATTCCCTGGGTTCTGAGGCCTGCGTTCTTCTCTAGGATTCCTCTTGCGTCCCCTCTGCTCCTGCGATAGGAGGCCTGGAGGGCAGACTGGCAGAGAGACTGCACTGACTGAGATCCACCCACTCCCTCTCCAGCCACGGGCACCCTCTCACCTGGCCCACTGTGCTGAGGCGCCCTGAGCTTCCTGTGGGGTGAGTGACCCATAGGAGACACAGAAGGCAGGTGAGTTAGTCTGGATCAGCAGGAGGAGACTGGCAGTGCCAGCTCCTGGGCTGCCTGGCAAGTTCTGTGACAGAGGATTGGCCACAGTGGAGTTTCTTGGGGCAGGGCTGTGGCCAACTGGGGCGAAGGACTATTTCGGCAGGGTTTGTAGCAAGGGATTTGGCCAAACTGCTTGTGAGAAGGGGACCAGTCGGGCCTTTCTGGGATGACTACCCAGTGGAAGCAACTTTATTCTAAGTTAATGTTTATGTACCAGACATTGTTCTGTGCCCTTTACTTACATTATCTCATGTAATCTTCCCATACCCCTGGGCTAACACCATCTCTTACATATGAGGCAGCTGAGACCCAAAGAAGTGAAATACCTTACCCACACTCACATGGCCAGGGATTAGATGGCAACAGGATTAGAACATTATGTATTTGGCCTCGAAATCCACCAGATTATACTGACTCCTTCCTGTCCCCTCCCAGATCCCTCCGGCCCTGTGACTGCATGTGTGGGTTTCCGGGGATGTAACTACATCAGGATTTCTTGGAGGACTGTTGCTGAGAAGTCCAATTTCCGGCTGTACCTGTCGCCACCGGCCAAGGGGCCCCTGACCACAGGTGCTGGTGAGGGCGCACGGGGTGGACACTGCGGCGCCCCTGTGCTGCGCTGTGTAGCTGCGGGGCCCTCGGAGGGCAGTGGGTGGCGAGGTGCACCTAGAGCCGTCTAGGCCAATGGGAGTGACAGTGTTGACCCCGGGTGGGCACGCCTCCCTGGACCCGGCGCTGGCTCTATTGCGCCACCTGCTGGGTCCTTCCTCCGTGGTGGTGACGCCGTCGCCGCAGCCCCACGACCCGCACAAGGAGTTTGCCACGGTGGCCCGAGCCTCAAGCCTCCGGGGCCGGTCCTGCTGGACGGCGTCGAGCACGCGGCCCGCCGGCCTCTCCTTGCACACCTTGAGCCTTTCCAGGTATTGCAGGTGCAGAGCTCAGGAGACCTGTTGGGCACCGGCGTGGTGGCCACTCATCCCTTCCTGCATGCGGGAGACAAGGCCTGCGACCACGTGTCCAAAACGCTGTCCTAGAGTCTCTGAGGACCTGTCTATGCCGTGCCTCCGTTCGTGCTGGCGGGACCCTGGCACCGAAACCTCGTGGACTTGGCGGCAGACAGCACCCGCGGCCTACGCTTGTAGGAGAGGCGGCGCCGAAGGGGTACGCAGGCTGTGCGCCCGGGCGCCTGGCTGCGCTTCAGCGTGGACCTGGGGCGCCCGCTTGTGCTGCGCTCGGCCCTCCTGCACGTGCTTTTTCTGGTGGGGCCGCGGCCCGGGGGGTGGGGGGGTGGGCGTCGTCTATGATCCTGTCTTTTCTCTCGTGCTGCCGGTGGGCGCGTTCAGCCTCGCTTAGCGCCCGTGGAGCTGCCAGGCTTTTCCAACCCGCGGCCGCTCCTCAACTTGCACTGGAGCCTCAGCCCCTCCGCTCCTGGGCCGCATCGCTAGCAGCATTCTGACCAAAACCAAGCCCCTGCCCAGGGCTTCACCTGGACGGAGCTGGCCTGTGGACCCCGGCGCTGCGCAGTCCACAGTCTGGAGATGCGCCACGCCTCCTGGATCCGAGCACAATCCCTGGATTGGGAAGACCCTCTGGAGAAGGGAATGGCAACTCACTCCAGTATTCTTGCTTGGAGAATTCCACAGACAGAGGAGCCTGGCGGACTACATACAGTCCATAGGGTCACAAAGAGTCAAACACAACTGAGTGACTAACATTTGTTTAAAAAATGTAATCCTCATAGCCACCGTGGAGGCAGATCTTTTTATTATCCCTATTTTACAGAGCAAGCAGTTGAAGGTTGAAGTCAAGAAATCACCATCCTGATCTGCACACGGAACAGGTGGCAGCTGTGAGCCTAAAATCTGCTCAGGCCTCTAGGGAAGAGGCTGTTGCCACCAACAGTGAGGCCCTCCGCGCAGACTCAGTGTAAACTGGACGCTGACCAGAGTCCTAAATTCTGTTATGGGACTGATTTCCCAGAACCTTGGAATAAGGGGCACTCATTCAGTATCTGTGCTTCCCTGGGGGCTCAGTGGTAAAGAATCTGCCAGCCAAGCAGGATACCCAGGTTTGATCCCTGGGTCGGGAAGATCCCCAGGAGAAGGAAATGGCAACCTAGTCCAGTATTCTTGCCTGGAAAATCTCATGGACAGAGGACCCTGAAGGGCTGCAGTCCATGGGGTCGCAAAGAGTTGGACACAACTGAAGCAACTGAGCATGCACGTATGCAATGCTGTTTTTAGATGAAGCTTGTGTTCACCAGCTCACCAAAGTCCTATTCTACACCCAGGCTGATCATTTCTGTATTGTCCCTCAGCCCCACCATTCTCTTCCTGCTGATATGGGCCCCAATTCATTTTATTTTTCCTGAATGTTTTTTTTTTTTTTTTTTTTTGGCTGCACTGGGTCTTCGTTGCTGCAAGAGGGCTTTCTCTAGTTGCAGCAGTCAGGGGCTACTCTGGTTACAGTGTGTGGACTTCTCATTGCGGCACTCAAACTCTAGGCATACAGGCTTCAGTAGTTGTGGCACACAGGTTTAGCTGCTCTGTGGTATGTGCAGTCTTCCCGGACCAAGGACTGAACCCATGTCCTCTCCATTGGCAGGCAGATTCTTAACCAGTGGACCACCAGGGAAGTCCTCCAATTCATTTTATATTGGGAACCATGTTAGCTTCTGAATGCTGACTCTTCAATACCAGAGACCCTGGGTGTCTAGGGTGTGGAGGGAAGAGATTAATGCCAGGATTCAGTTCTGATACATCGTCTCCTCATCTCATCTCCAGGTGTTCTGACTGAGGAAGCTGTCGACCCTCCCATGGAATCTCATTCCCTCCTAGCATCTTCCTTGATGATTCCACTCCAGTTCCCAGTCTCCTGTAATGACGACACTTCCTTTAACAGGACCACATGTCACCTTTGCGAAATGCAAGACTGTGTGTGCCCAGCACGCAAGCCACATTTGAATCCAAGACCATGTCCAGTTCCAAAATGGTACCTCTGAGGGACTCCAGAGCAGTGTCCAGCTCGCAAACTATGGTAACGGCCAATCCAGGATCAGAAAGTTCACCTGAAACTGAACCGAGGCTTTTACCTGTGGCCACAGCTTAGCTGGGGCTTGCCAAGGGGCTGTGAAGGGACCCTGGCCTGAATCTGTACCTGCGGTTGAATCGGCATGTGCACCTGTCTCCTTGCTGATGCTCATAGCTGACCCAGAGTCCAGATCCAATGACAGGGTCATGGTCTGGGTCAGCAACTGCCTTAGTGGCCAAGCCAGGGTCCCAAGTGGCAACAGTACTGAACCAAGCTTAGAGGCTGTGACTGGGGAAACCAGAACTTGAAACAGTGTCTGAGTCCAAAATGATGTCTGTGACCAAATCAGAGATAGAAGCTCTCTCTGGTAATGGGCAGGGGGCCATCACAGAGGGTACTGCTGTGCCTCTGGGTTACCATACATCTATACTTTTTGGCCACACCATGCAGCACGTAGGATCCTAGCTCCCCAACCAGGGATCGAACCCATGCCCCCTACAATGGAAGATGAGTTTTAACCACTAGACTGCCATGGAAGTTCCTATACATTTGATGGTTATGCTTTCCCCACGCCTGGGAGCTACCATCTACATGCTGAGCCTTTGCCCTCAGACTCTACACAGAGGCCTCCCTTCCTTTCAATTGTGGGTCACCTGCTCTGGAGGGAGACAGTCCATGCTTGTCACAATGCACATCTTTGGCATCATCATCATTGCTGTCAAACGAGTTCAGCTTTGTTCAGGTGAGAATCGCACTGTATGGAATACTGGAGAACTCCATCCTTCCCCATACCTCATTTTTGTCATCTCTAAAATGGAGGCAGTTAGACAGGTCCACAGTCCCTTATCTAAAATGACTGGGGGGACTTCCCTGGTGGTCCAGGGGTTAAGATCTCGCTTTCCAATGCAGGTGGTGCAGGTTCAATCCTTGCTCGGGGAGCTAAGATCCCACATGCCTCTTGGCCAAAAAAAAAAAAAACCATAAAAAATAGAAGCACTATCGTGACAAATTCAATAAAGACTTTAAAAATGATCCACATCAAAAAATCTTTTTAAAAAAGTAACATTTTAAAAGATATGTTTTTCTTTATTTGGCTGTTGGATCTCAGTTGAGGCTGCAAGATCTTCATTGCGTCATGTGGAATCATGTGACTCTAGTTATGGAAGACAACTCTGCGGCATGTGGGACCATAGTTCCCTGACCAGGGATTGAACCCACGTCTTCTGCCTTGCAAGGCGGATTCTTAACCACTGGACCACCAGGGAAGTCCCAACAGTAACAATTTTTTTTTAAATAAATAATAGGGCTTCCCTGGTAGCTCAATGTAAAGAATCCACCTGTCAATGCAGGAGAGTTGGGTTTGATCCCTGATCTGGGAAGACCCCACATACCACGGATCAGCTAAGCCTGTGGATCCTGATTACTAAAGCCCGTGTGCCCTAGAGCCTGTGCTCCACAACCGTTGAGGCCACTGAAATGAGAAGCCCACGCACAACTAGAGAAAAGCCTGCACAGCAACAAGGACCCAGCACAGACAAAAATAAATAAATAAATAAAATAATTTTTAAATTAATAAGTAAATAAAATGATTATGGTCTAGTGCATTTCAGATTTTAGAATTTCAAGGGGTCATCCCATGCAAATGGCACATATCATATAATACTCCTAGTGAGTGTTACAAAACCACAAATATGAATGTTTCTGCAGTGACATGTCTGATTATGCATACCAATTGGGATAAATTACAACTGTAAGCAGTCACATGTGAGTTCAGGTCAGCTTTTGCTTCTGACTTACTTTTAACATCAAACACAGAACACATCTTTCAGTCTTCAGACCACTTTTGCATCGGGGAATTGTAGATAAGGGACTGTGGACTTCTAGCAACTACTTCATCAGGCTCTTGTGAAGTGGGAACAAGTTAACGTAGGGAAAGCACTTGGAATCAAGTCCGGCTCATGCTAAGTGTCACTGAGGAATGTGTCAGCTATTTTTATTTTCCCCTAACACTGGCATCTGGAGCCTCCAAATTCTCTGAGCTTTGGCCATATCCCAGGGCCACATGCAGCCACTGGCATGTCCCAAATTTTTCCTCAGGGAAGGTTTCCAGACATTTCTCTGGGTTAGGGTTAGGGTGGGGGCTAGACTATATATTTGCTGCTAAGTCGCTTCAGTCATGTCCGACTCTGTGCGACCCCATAGACAGCAGCCCACCAGGCTCCCCTGTCCCTGGGATTCTCCAGGCAAGAACACTGGAGTGGGTTGCCATTTCCTTCTCCAATGCATGAAAGTGAAAAGTGAACGTGAAGTCGCTCAGTCGTGTCCAACTCTTCTCGACCCCATGGACTGCAGCCTACCAGGCTCCTCCCTCCATGGGATTTTCCAGGCAAGAGTACTGGAGTGGGTTGTCATTGCCTTCTCCAAGACTATATATTTAATCAGGGGCAAACTGATGGATGTTATGAATGTACAAAGCTACCTTTCAGCACTATAGAAAGACAATGGACTCTGGAGCCAAATGATCTGGGTTCAACTTGACCACTCATTATTTATATGACCTTGGGCAAATTATTTAACCTCTCTGGGTCTCTGCTTCTTCATCTGTGAAATTGGGATGATATAAAGATCAAACCAGTCAATCCTAAAGGAAATCAACCCTGAATATTCATTGAAGGACTTATGCAGAAGCTCCAATGCTTTGGTCACCTGATGCAAAAAGGCAACTCATTGGAAAAGACCCTGATGCTGGGAAAGATTGAGGGCACACAGGAGGAGAAGGAGGCGACAGAGGATGAGATGGTTGGAAAGCATCATTGCCTCAATGGACAGGAGTCTGAGCAAACTTCAGGCGATAGTGAGGGACAGGGAAGCCTGGTGTTCTGCAGTCCATGAGGTCACAAAAAGTCAGACACAACTTAACAACGACAAGTGATCAACAACAACAACCCATAGGGCTGTGCTGCTGCTGCTAAGTCACTTCAGTCATGTCCAACTCTGTGTGACCCCATAGACGGCAGCCCACCAGGCTCCCCCGTCCCTGGGATTCTCCAGGCAAGAGTACTGGAGTGGGATGCCATTGCCTTCTCCCCATAGGGCTGTAGTGAGGATTAAATGAGATAATATAAGGAAAGCTCAGAAAGTATATGATGCTAAGACCTGATATGTGAACCCATGATGGTCCACACTCCCCTCCACACCCTTTGAGAGTTCACCCTGCCACTCAGGAGTCAGGAGTTCCCCAAGTGCCCTCATGGCTCCCCAGCATCTAGCAGTCTCCATTTCAGGTATCCAGCACCCTCAAATTCTCAGAGCTCCAGAGGTTTACTCTCACCACTTGGGCCCTCATCTCCCAGGGACCTGACTCCTGAGTTCCTTCTTTGATTAAGGAATGTTTTATTATTAGGTAAAATACCTTGTTCAAGAAACAGGACATATCAGCAACCAAGACAGAAAAAGACCCTTGTTCCTGGGACTTCCATGGTGGTCCATTGTCTAAGACTCTGTGCTCCCAATGCAGGGAACCTGGGTTTGATCCCTGGTCAGTGAACTAGATACAGCATACATCAATGAAGAGTTTGCATGCTGCAATGAAGATCAAAGATACCACGTACCACAACTGAGACCCAGCACAGCCAAATAAATAATTTAAAAAAAAACCCTTGTTCTCATGGTGCCTATATTCTACTGGAGAGATATTAACAATAACTGTTTAGTTAATATTAGAGTATATTAAAAGATGTGTGTGTGTGCACGTGTGCTGTGTGTGTGTTGTGTGCATGTGCTGTGTGTGTGTTCAGTCGTTCAGTCATGTCTGACTCTTTGCAGCCCCATGGATTGTAGTCTGCCAGGCCCCTCTGTCCACAGAATTTTCCAGGCAAGAATACTGGAGTGGGTTGCCGTTCCCTTTTCCGGGGGATCTTCCTGACCCAGGGATCAAACCTTTGTCTCCTGCATCTCCTGCATTGGCAGGCAGATTCTTTACCACTGAGCCACCTGGGAAGCCCATGTTAGGAGATGATACATGTTAAAGAGAAAAAATAGAGCAACGAAAGTGTGATCAGGATTTCTGAGAGTACAGTTTTAAATAGGAGGGATGTAACTTAAGCCAAGTCTCAAAGGAAGTGAGGGAGAGAGCCATGTGGATATCTGAGAAAAGAGCATTCCAGGCAGAGGGAACAGCAAGTGCCTAAAGTGAAAATCTGCCACCCATGTGAAAGGAACAGCAAGAAGTCCAGGCTGAAGTAGAGGGATCGTGATACCCAGTAAAGGAGGAGATTATGGGAGTCGGATTGTGGATGGCCATGTGGGCTCTTGCAGTAACTTCAGCTTTTATACTGTGTAAGGTCGGGGTCAAGGACAGATTTTGTGCAGAGGAGGGTTGAGACATCCCTTGCATGTAAATAGGATCCTTGTGGCGCCATGTAGGGAACAGTCTATGGGGCTGATGGAGGAATTGCTGGTAGAGCAGTGAGGAGGTTGCTGCAGTTGTCCAGGTAGGAGATGGTGAGGGCTGGACCAGAAAGGAAGCAGTGAAGGAGAGTACAAGGTGACCTGGGAAGCTTCTGGGGGATGAGGTGGGGGACCAAAAAAAAGAGGGAAATCATAGATTGGGAGAAGGGAGACACTCTGATCTGGAAGGTCTTGGTGGAGGCTTTTGATAATTGGAGGAGAGACATTTAGGTCCTGGCTGAAGGCTCTCCTATTAACTGGAGGAGGTGGGCACTCCTAGCTCTTTAGTGAAACAACTTAACTGGTTTCCTCAGAGGAGGGTTTCTGAGTTTTGCATGAGGACGGAACTGGGTATTGAAAACAAGACTCCTGGTTAATAGATGAGGCTGAGACCTCCCAAAGCCCCAGTACCCCAACATTCAACCCCCCACCAACTTCCATCCCTCACCCTCCTCAGATGCTCGGGAATGCAGCCTTTCTGGTGACCCTACGCTTGGGTTGCCTCGCAGGTGGACCAGCAGCAGCTGTGATTGCCTTGACCCTCAGTATCAGGAAGCGTGATTGTATTTCCGCAGCTCCTGATTAGGGACAGAGGCAGGTCTGGAGCAGGAGCTGCCTGAATTGTGCCTCCTTGCACAATTGGGCCCTGCAGCCACCTGATGCCCTGGGCCAGCCCCCCTAGGCTGTGCCCTGAGCCAGGCCTGGGGCCCCACTGGAGCCCCCGGGACCCTGTCCTGCCCAGGTAGCTCTGAACCGGCCCTTTAGCTGCTGCCACGACCTGATGCCGCCTCGACCCTTCGAGACCAGCGGCAGTGCTTGGATCTGTCTCTTCTCTACCGATTTATGCTTTGCGTGGCCCTCGATGTCTGTGGGCCGGCCTGTCAGCACCTGAGTGTCAGTGTCAACCTGTTGAGATTTCAGGTTGGCTGCAGTGAGAGAACCTTCGGAAGGAAGGGGCTCTGGAATTTAAGGGCAACACTCCTTGATACTGGGGGCTTTCCTGGTGGCTTAGACGGTAAAGAATCTGCCTGCAATGCAGGAGACCTAGGTTCGATCCTTGGGTCAGGAAGATCCCCTGGAGAAGGGAATGGCTACCCACTTCAGTATTCTTACCTGGAGAATTTCATGGACCGAGGATCCTGGTGGGCTGTAGTCTATGGGGTCACAAAGAGTCGGACACGACTGAGCAACTAACCTTCTCCTTGATACTGGAGTCAGTTGCTGGGGGTAAGACTCCAGGGTTCCAGGGGTAGGACAGCCTCTGGGTCCTAGGGGTGGGACTGCTGAGGCTCTGGAGGCTGGGCTCTTTGGGTCTGAGATGGAGACTCCTCCCCACTGGGGGCGCGGGACTTCTGGGTTTTAAGGGTTGAAACACTAGGTCTCGGGTTTGGCATCTGTGGGCCCTGAGGGTAAAGGCTTCTGGTTCCTGGGGTGCAGAACTACTCAGTTCTAAAAGGCAGGACTCCTGGATTTGGTGGATGGAAATGTCCTCTAGGCAGCTGGAGTGAGAGTTCCACATCCCATGGCCTGAATTTTACGTACTTACCCTTTGGTTTCTAAAGATCGAAACTTGACCCTGTGGGGTGGAGATTACCAGAGTTGGGGGCTGGAAAGCCTCCATTCTAGGGGCCATAATGTTACCTGAGGATGCACTGGCCTGGGCCTTCAGCCTTAGCTTCTGGGTGGGTTCCCTGGCTGGGTGCCTGCATGCTGCGGCAAGGTGCTGCCTCCATCCTGTCACCCTGCCAACCACCAGCACCCCAGCCCACTTTGCGCACACATGTGATATCCTCTTGACCCCCTGGGGCCCTTTCACCCAGGCCATGATCTTCCTACCCCAAACCCAAGGTTGCACCGTGGACATATGCCTGGGCACTGGACCCTGCCTGATGCTAAGTGTCTACTGTGAAACCAGCCTGTTGCTGGGTGGCCAAGTCTTTCCCTGGCAGGAACTGGGTCTATGCAGCAAGGGTCCAAGGCCTCAGCCCAGCCACTTCATCGTCCCTCATCAGCAGGGCTTTGCCCCATTCCTGACCCTTGCAAGGCAACTTCAGCTCCTTGTTGCCCATTTCAGGATGCCAGCCCCTCCCTGCACAATGTAGTCCCTGAGACTTGTGTTCCCACTGCCAGCCTCCAACCATCCCGTCCTCCCCATCACGATCCAGACCCTCAACCTTGCCCATCCTAAAGTGTCAGCCCAATTCTGACGGAAGTCCAGCCCGCAGCTCTCATCCTTCTCACTTCTCAGCCCTGATAGTGGTCCAGTTACTCAACTCTTACCTCTTCAGGAACTCAGACCTGGTCATAGTCCAGCCCCCAAGGCCTTTCCCATCCTAAGCTCTTACTGACCAGCTGTGCCTCTGATCCATGGATGGTCCATCTAGCATTTACCTCTTTGAGGGTTTGCTTCAGCTCTGCCCAAGTCAAGTTTTCCAGCCCTTACCTCCACAGGACCCCAGATACCATATTCCAGCCCCAGAAGTTGGGAGTGAGACTCTGGCAACCACTTGCCACCAAGTAACCCTCCATTGCTACTCTTTCCCCAGGCTCGCTGTATCTGCACACTCACACTATTCCTATGTACTCTGGACACTTGTGCAGGACTGATGCTGCAGCTCCATGGCAGGCCTGTGTCCCTGCCCAGACGCCAGCAGCCACCAAGGACAGGGGCGCAGACATAGCACCTGCAGCCTCCTGTATGATCCCAGAAGCCTGCTGGCACCCTGCCACCCATACTTGCCACTAGAGTTCTTCCTGGCCTGTGTGGCTGACAAGGGTTGTGGCTGACAAGGGTCATGCCCGTGGGAACCACTAAGTGCTCTGTGCCTGCCCACAGGCCTCCACGGCCACTTGCCAAATGATTGGTGTCTGTGTTCGGCCCTGAAGGACACTTGGCTTTTGCTGTGAGCCGTCACCAGGGTGGTTGGTGGTGCAAGACCAGATCTGGTCTTCCATCATCCTGCAGGTGATAGTGAGAGCCACCATGTGCCAGGCCTACGAATGAGATACAGTGCCAAACAGGACTGAATTCTGCCCACACTCTCCTTGGGAAAACGGATCTGATTTTCTCTCATGGCTCTATTTACAAAGCACCCATTCTGGTTCTCAAATTATTGTCCCTAGACCAGCAGCAGCAGCAACACAGGGCCTATCTACAATGCAGACTGCCCCAGACTTACTGACTCAGAAATGCTGGGATGGTACCCAGCATCCATTTGTAACAAACCCTTCAGGAGATCAGAACTTCTGTTTGACCTGTTCCAAATCAGCTCACTGCACCTTTGAACTGCACTAGAAGATAAGGTTAATCGTCATCTCTTTTCTCTAGTGAGGAAACTGAGGCACAGAGAAGCTAAGTGCTTCCCCAGATCTCAGCTGTAAGCAGCAGAACTGGCCTTTCTGCCTGACTCCAGAATCCTCCTGAACCCTCTATGCTTTAGTATCTTTCTAACAATAATGTAAAAATAGTTCCAGTAGTAACATCAAAAGGGGACTAACTTTATAGAGTGCTTGCTCAGTGCTAAGCCCTCTATTGGGCTTCCATGGTGATTCAGATAGTAAAGAATCCACCTGCCAATGCAGGAGATGCAGGTTCCATCACTGAGTCAGGAAGATCCCCTAGATAAGAGAATGGCAACCTACTCCAGTATTATTGTTTGGAGAATCCATGGACAGAGGAGCTTTGAGGGCTAAGGTTCACAGGATCACAAAGAGTCCAGTATGACTAAGCGACTAAAACACACACACACACACACACACAGGCCTTCTATTACCTTAATTAATTCTACCAACAGTCCCATCAGGCAGGTACATGTTATGGATGAGGGAAACCAAGGCATTGATGGTTAAGGAATTTGCCCAGTGTCCTACATCTAGAAAATGACTTAGCTGGGCTTCCCTGGTGGCTCAGTGGTAAAGAATCTGCCTGCCAATGCAGGAGACATGGGTTCGATCCCTGGTCAGGGAAGATCCCACATGCCACAGAGCAACGAAGCCCGTGTACTGCAATTATTGAGACTGCTCTATAGCCCAGAAGCTGCAATTACTGAAGCCCTTGTGCTCTAGAGCCGGTGCTCCACAAAAAGAGAAACCCGAGCACTGCAACCAGAGAATAGCATAGCCACTACTCACCACAACTAGAGAAAAGCCCAAAAGCAGCAAAGGCCCAAGGTGGCCAAAAATAAATAAATAAATTTTTTTTTTTTGAGAAAATGAATTAGCTGGCGTCTGAACATTTGTTCACTTATTGAACAGACTCTCATCAACTTTGAGTCTTTATGTCCACGTTTCTTCTCCACGTTCCTCATGGTCTCTTGACCCTATCCTGACTTTCTGTGTCAGTGTCCATCCCTGTCTGACCCCTTCCTGCCTCTAGTTCAAATGCACCCTGGGGGGAACTTGTTTGGCTTGCTTTTTAGTTAGAGACTGATGACCACCCCTACCTCTGTCGGCCATGGTCATTTGTCCAGCCTTGGCCCAACAAGCTGTGGCAGAGGTGGAGTCATGGGGACATGGTGTGGCCAATATGTCAGGCAGGCCTCTTACTGGCAGTGTCAAAATCCTAAACTGGGGAAATTAAAAAAAAAAAAAAAAAAGGGGGATTTGAAGCACATATAGCTGCAAAGACAGAAGGTATTTCTATCTTCAGGCTTAGCTAGATTAAGAATTTTCAATTGCAGTTAGAAGAAATCTGTTTCTTTCTCTCTCTTCTTTGTCCTGGTTTTCCCTTCGTTCCCCTGTGTGTGTGTGTGTGTGCGTATTAGTCACTCAGTTGTGTCTGACTCTTTGCGACCTCATGGACTACAGCCCGCCAGGCTCCTTTGTCCATGGAATTTTCCAGGCAAGGATACTGCAGTGGGTTGCCATTTCCTTCTCCAGGAGATCTTCCCAACCCAAGGATTGAACCTGGGTCTCCTGCATTGCAGGCAGATGCTTTACCATCTAAGCTACTAGGGGAGCCCTCCTCCCTCTGTGTTAGCTTTATGCTCAAGCAAATTCTTCCCCTGTGGTGGCAGCAAGACTTCTGCAACAACAGGAGGACAATTCTAACAGCTTTATAGCCCTCTCCCAAAATGTAACACCATTCCCCCACTAGTTGCCAAAGTCCTAGAGTCCCCACTCATAGATTTTGCTTGACCAACCATTGGGGCCCAGAGGAGGGAGGAATAGTCTGATTAGCCAGCTCTGATTCCTGTACCCCTCTCTGGAGCCTGCATGTGGAGTCATCTCAATCTGCATGTTGGAAATAAGGATGGGTGACTGTCAAAAAGGAGGTAGAGGTATCATTGTCAGAAGGATGGGAGGGGACTTCCCTGGTGGTCCAGTGGCTAACAATTTTCACTCCCAATGCAGGGGGCCCAGGTTCAATCCCTGGCCAGGGAACTAGATACCACGTGCTGCAACTAAGAGTTCACATGCTGAAACTAAAGATCCTGCATGAAACAATGAAGATCGAAGATCCTAAATGCAAGGATGGGAGGACAGAAAAGACAGCTACCACTAGAGTCTACTGCCAAGTTCCCCGTAGGCCCAAACAGGCAGATAAGAGGTAGAATCATTTGATGATTCAAGGGATGGTCACCCCTTTCAGTAGGGGCTGGGATGAGTGGTGGGCCAAAAAAACCCCAAAGACAAAGAACAGAGAAGCTGCTTCAGTCACATCTAGGACCTGTTAAAGTAGCTAGCACATGGTATGGTATGTAGACACTGTTCATTGTGGTTGTTTTTGCTGTTATGATTAATCCAAGGGGAGTTCTCAACAGAACAATGCAGCCTCGGGGTGCTGTTGGATGGAGGGTAGGCCTCTGGCTTGTCTGAGCCTGACAAGCATGTCTCTCCAGCCATGCAGCTTCCCCCACCCTCACCCCACCCTCAAAGAGCCTCTGCATCTTGTGAGGAACCCTTGCTCTGTGGCCTGTCCGAGTGTTCAGGGAGAGGTGTAGCTTCCCACTCCCTGGGATGAGGGCTCTGAGTGTGAGGATGGATTCTTCCATGTAGGGGGTGACTGCATCCCTGTAGACCACTGTTCTTGCCTCCACAATGGCCAGAACTTCCCTGTGAGCATCCTCTTGGGTCTTTGTTAGAGTTTCACTTGGAGCCTTCCACTTTGCCTCTAATCTCCATGCACTTTTTTGAATGGGTCTCATGTCAGAACCTCTAGGCATACCCTCCCTTTAGTACCGCCTCCCCTTTCACTCTCCTCCCTTCCTCCACAGCCTGGCCAGACTGTCCTGTTAAAGAATTGCTCCTCTTAGAGGAATTCCTTGGAGGTCCAGTGGTTAGGACTCCACACTCCCTCTGCAGGGGGCATGGGTTCAATCCCTGGTTAGGGAACTTGCATGTGTGGCCAAACAACAACAACAATAACACTATGTTGGAACTGAATTTTGGAACTTCCCTGGTGGTCCAGTGGTTAAGACTTCACCTTCCAATGCAGTGGGTAAGGGTTTGATCCCTAGTCAGGGAGCCGAAATCCCACTTGCCTCCTGGCCAAAAAAACCCCAAAACATCAAACAGAAGCAATATTGTAACAAGTTCAAAGACGATTTTAAAAATGGTCCACATCAAAAAAATCTTTAGGACTTCCCTACCACTCCAGACGGAGAAGGCAATGGCACCCCACTCCAGTACTCTTGCCTGGCAAATCCCATGGACAGAGGAGCCTGGAAGGCTGCAGTCCATGGGGTCGCTGAGGGTTGGACATGACTGAGTGACTTCACTTTCACTTTTCACTTTCATGCATTGGAGAAGGAAATGGCAACCCACTCCAGTGTTCTTGCCTGGAGAAACCCAGGTGGGCTGCCGTCTATGGGTCGCACAGAGCTGGACACGACTGAAGCGACTTAGCAGCAACAGCAGCAGCAGTGGTACAGAGGATAAGAATCTGCCTGCCAACACAGGAGACACAGGTTCGATCCCTGGTTGGGGAAGATTTCACATGCCTTGGAGAGTTAAGCCTGTGCACTACACTACAACTACTGAGCCCGTGCTCTACAGCTTGTGCTCTGCAACAAGCGAAACCACTGCCATGAGAAGCCTGTGCACCGCAGCTACTGAGTAGTCCCTGCTCGCCGTAGAGAAAGCGTGTGCACAGCAATGAAGACGCAGTGCAGCCAAACATAAATAAATTAAAAAAAATTTTTTAATTAAAAAAGAAAGAATTGCTCCTTCTATATCTGCCAACTGGCACCCCTGCAGCTGCCCTACAAAGGAGGTCTGTGGCATCACAGATGGACTCTTAGGCTGTCGATTGCAAGGTGATCAGGGATGTGGCCTGAGGGGTCAGAGATTAGCGCATGACTTGCGGGTGTTGGAAAGGAGCGGACTGTGACTCAGACTCCTCGGACTCATGGGTCCCTAACCTCCACATCTACTTGGCTCCTGCTCTGAGCCCCATGGCCTCACTGCTGATTTCCCCACCATTGCTCCCCAGCCCACCTAACACCACCTTTGTGCCATGTGGCACTGTCTAACCAACCATATGCACCAACCCCACAGCTGCAGAGCACTGGAGCTGCCCCCATGCCCCTGCCAGTGCCCACTTGGTCATCTTCTGCTGGAGGGCTGACACATGCCCTGTGCTCACTGCTCCTGCTTCCTCCGCCAAGGTTGCGCTTTCTGGACAGACAACTGTATTCAGTGTGGCTGCCATCTGGCCACTGGTGCCCTGTGAGCAGCATGCCCCAGTGCTGGCCTGAGAAGTGCTATGATCACTGCAAAGGCTGCCACAGGTGGCTGGTACCACTGCCTGTTAGCCTAGTCCCCACCCGGCCCCACTGTCCTGGAGGAGCCACTGGTCTGTCCTGCCATGGGAGACTTCCACTTCCACACATTCAAAGGAGCCCACTGTGAATTCCCTGGCTCCTCTGTCTACCGCCTGGTGTGTCTCCGTGGCACAGTCCATGACAACTTCAGTCTGGGTTTGATGCCATGTGGCTGCACCAAGGTTCTGACCCTCTGAGCCAGTGTTCTGACACCAGACATGAATCTGAAAGATCTCAACCACGGCGGGGTGAGGTTCCAAAGGTCCACACTGACCCCCACCCTCTACTGTCCCCACTACCCCCAAAATCCATAGAGACCCCTGTTTTCCTGCTGTTGTCCCTTTATTGACTCTCCCACTAGTCTTCAAAGATGTCCACTCAGATTCCTCAGGGGCCCCATTCACCGCCCCCCACCAATGGCTACTGACCCCCCTCCTCACTGACTTGCTTGTGGACCCCTTCCCACTGACTCTCACTTGTCTTTATTTACTCCCCTTGAGACTCCTATCACTCTCTAATTAACTCTCCTTTGAGTCTTTGACTGATCATTTACACCCCTGTGGATCTTCCCATTGATCTGCCTATTGATATTGGCTCTTGCATTGAATTCTCACGCCTTTCTGGTATCCTAATTGAGCCTCTTTGATGCTGTATCTTATTCATTGAAGGCTTCTCAGTGGTGCTAATGGTAAAGAACATACCTGCCAATTCAAGAGACATAAGAGATGGGGGTTGGATCCCTGGGTTGGGAAGATCCCCTGGAGAAAGCCTGGCAGCCTGACCCAGTATTCTTGCTTGGAGAATCCCCATGGAAGAGGAGCCTGGTGGGCTCCATTGAGACTTTCATAGTGCCACATTAATTCATCAGTTTACTTTCTGAATCTACCCCAATGTACCCACGAGCTAAGTCCTCCCATTGCCCCCAAAGCCACCTAAGTCTTCTCCTGATCCTCAGTGATGCATGGATCTGTCCTTCCACTGCCTCTATTTGTCCTCTTTGTGATTCTCCCCTTGCTCCCTCACTGACCCCTCCCCACCAACTCCTTAATTATTCTTTCCCCCCATCATTGGTCTTCCATTGACCCCTCATTAATTCTGACCACTCTACTATTGATTCCCCATTGGATTCTTTATTGACCTTCCATTTCACCTCCAACTGACCTCCCATTGAATTCTCCTTCGATCCCTAATGACTAAACGTCCCTTAACCACCAATGTTCTCCTTGATCCCTCTCCGATCCTTCAGTGACATTTCCAGAAGAGTCTGCTGACCGCCACTACCCCCTTCCCTGGCTGCTCTCCCCTCCCGCGTTCCCCCGCAGTTTGTGAAGGGAATTCTGGAATCACCGCCCTTCATTCAGGACTGCAGCCTCCTCACCTACTGCCAGGCTGCCTGCCCTGCATAGACACCCACTTCAGCCTCTCTCTGACCTAAGATTGGGACACCCTGGTGCACCTGACACTGCTGAGGCCCTACAGGATCCTACCTATGCTGACCTCATGACCCAGGCAGCCCAAGCAGCCCCTCAGTGCCCCTGTGCAACACCTGGAAGTTGGCAGAGATGCCAGGCTGTGGCCTGGTCTGCAGGCTCCTCTGCCCCAGCCTGTGTGGCCACGCACATACAATGGAGAAGTTTAGGCCTTGGTGGGTGGGGCCAGATGAAGAAGGCTGGGACTTGGAAAAGAGCAATGACTAGATTTGAAGAAGTGGCCAGACCTGGAGGGACAGCAGTTTAACAAGGTCTTTATGGGTGTTTTTGTTATTGTTTTGTTTTTAGTATTTATTTATTTGGCTGTGCCAGGCCTTAGTTGAGGCAACAAAGTTCCATCTTTGTTGCTGCATGCAAAATCTTTAGTTGGGGCACAGGGGCTGTTAGTTGTGCCATGTGGAATGTAGTTCCCTGACCAAGGATGGAACCTGGGCCCCCTGTATTGAGAGCACAGAGTCTTAGCCACTGGACCCCCAACAAAGTCCCAAGGTCTTTCTTTCTTTTGTGCCCGTCTCTTTTCCTCACCAGTGTCTCCTCTTTACATCCCAGCCTACACTTCAGGGTCATCAGGAGGCTGGGATTCCCATGATGTCCTGGAGGCGCCCCCAACTTTGCTGTGAGTGCTCTGGCTGGGCCTGGGATGCATGCTAGGCAAGTTGTGGGCCAGCAGGAGTCTCCTCCTCTCCTGATGGGGATCAGAGAAGACCTGACATTGATGGAACTGGCTGAGGAGAGTGTGTAGGAGGGACATGCAAGGGAAAGGGAAACATAATTGCAAAGTTGTGGAGGTTGGAAAACATCACTAGGAAGCTAGCCCTACTGGGGGTAGGAGGCAATAGGATTGGAAAAGTAAACTTGGGAGTCCAAGCACTCACCTTTGCCATCCACCTGCAGTCCTCACTTGTCCACCTGAAGCCACTGTGCATGGACCTGTCATGGGGTCCATGTCCTGCCTCTCAGCCTGTTACCAAGTCCAAGCTCACTCTGCTTGCTGCACAACAGGCCAATAAATCAGAGAGACAAGGTGTTGAGGCAAGGAATATGACTTTATTCGAAAAGCCAGCTGACCAAGAAGATGGCAGACTAATGTCTCAGAGCAACCATCTTGTTGGGCTCTGGATGCCAGGTTCTTTTACAGAGCCAGAGAGAGGGGCGATGAGGAACGAAAATCAAAAGGCAGAATAGAGAGGGAGACTCAGTGGGGAAGTAAAGTGAAAGAATCTTTAGTCTTGCAAAACATCTCCAGGAATGGCCAACCTTTGGAAGGGGTGTGTTAATCTCTTCTTTTTATTGTAGATATTCACAGGTGGGTAAGGTCAGATGATCTCTCTATAAGCTGAACAAAAGCACTTTAGTTTACAGTCAGGAAGAGGGGCAGGGTCTTCTGAGGCAGGCTTGTTGTTCAGTGGCTCAGTCATGTCCAACTCTTTGCGACCCCATGGACTGCAGCATGCCAGGCTTCCCTGTCCTTCACTATCTCCCAGATTTTGCAAAATAACAAAACCAACAAAAAGCAAGTCAAAGAAACAGTTTCCAATATGCAGTCAGAATTGGCTTCTCTGCAACAAGCCCTGCTCACTGTTCTGATGCCATGAGGACTATGAGTGTGACCCTGGCATCATCTTTGATGGCACAGATTGTGTGTCCCAAGACCACTGGGGCTGCTTCCACAAGGGATGTGACATGCCTGTAAGACAGGTCCCCAGGCCTGGGTGGGTGGGCACAGAGTCTCCCATATCTTATCAAAATATTCCTTTCAGGACACCATATCAATAAGACTTTCAGTTGTAACTGACAGAAAATGATGCCGACTATCTTAAATACAACAGGAAATATATCTACTTTTCTTTGGGTAAAGTTGAGGCTTTCAGACAGGGCTGGATTTGGGGACTCAAATGATGTCACTAGGACTCAAGTTTCCATCTTTCATCCCAGCCTTTTCCTTTTTCTGTGTTAGCATAACAGGAGGGAAAAGGGCAGGACAAAACTTTTGAAAGAAAGACATCGCCCAAGGACACAACATAAACTGATTAGAATCAAATGGGACCAAGATGGCAGATAAGACTAGACCCTGATCCTCAATCAGCAAGTGAAATGACACACCCAGAGGCACCGTTGACAGTTCCAAGGCACTGTCAAAAGACCAAGAAATTGGGCCACTGCAAGGAATTGTGCATCAGAACAGTGACCAGTGGAAATCTCCACCTCTTCTCCAAAATAGATGGAATAATCCTCCCACTCATTAGCATATGAAATTACCCAACCTATAAAAACTAATCATGCCACATTTCGCAGGCGCACTCACTGGCCCTGTGCGATGTCCCATACTCTGTGGAGTGTGCTTCTCCCTGAATCTGAATAAATCCACTTCTTACCTATCACTTTGTTTCTCACTGAATTCTTTCTGTGATGAGGCATCAAGAACCTGAGCTTCATTAGGTCCTGGAACTGGGTACCACGGGTTTTGGCCGGCTGTGAGTCCCAGCCACATGGGTTAGATTCCCAAGCAGGGTTTTGGCTGGCCTCAAGGCCCAGCCACTTGGGTTCAAGTCCCAGCACATGGGATCAAGTGCCAATCTGAGGTAAATGGTTTCATTAGCATCTATATTAATTAGACTTTTGGGGCCAAGAGCTATAACAGAGGCTCAACATTACAGTGACTTAAACTTCATAAAAGCTTATTGCTCTCTCATGAACAGCCCAAGTAAAACCAGCTCATTTCCTCCAACTCAGAAACACAGGCTCCTTCTATCACACAACACAGCAGGAGGCAGCTCTTGGACTCCAGGGTTGAGGAATGAGACAGCTAGAGATAGCAAGCAGAGACACCTCTCTTGACAAGGTATCCATGCAGAAAGGGGAGAATAAAGATCAGCTAGGGGACTTCCCTCGAGCTCCAGTAGTTAAGACTCCACATTCCCAATGCAAGAGGCACAGATGTGATCCTTGTTTGGGCAATGAAGATCCTGCATGCGCCAACGGCATGGAACAAATAATAATAAGATCAGCTAGGACGAGCCAGAAGGCAAGGATATCTTAGAACTAATTTTTATCAGTATTATTTTGAGATGGGAAAAACTCAGGGATGTTTCAGTGCTGATAAGCAGAAGACAGACAAGGAGAGGTTGGAAATCCAGCAGGAAGAGATGCCAGGATAAAGGATGCATTGCTCCCTTGAAAGCAGGAGAGCAATAGCAGAGCTGGGATCTGGGAAGGCAAGATGGATAGTTTTGGGAGTTCTTTTGTTTGTTGTTTCTATTTATTTATTTTTGGCCATACCTCATGGCATGTGGGATCTTAGTTCCTCCACCAGGGTTCAAACCCAAGTCCCCTGCATTGGAAGGTGATTCTTAACCACTGGACCACTGGTGAAGTCCCAGAATGCTATTCATTAGTAAGGGGAAAACAAACCTGAAATCTCATGATGAGAAATAGAATCATCTGTGAATTCAGGGTTATCTGTAGGGGGCGGGAGGATGGGAGAGAACAGCTTGAACATCAACCACAACTGTCAGGTAAGCTAAGCCAGACAGGTAAGCTTGACCCTTTGGTTCAAGGGTCAAGAGACTCCTGACTGCGTCTCCTAAACTTTTAGTGTAGCTTTGGGTAAGTGACTCAGCCTCTCTCTATGCCTGTTTGCTCATCCACAAAAAGTAGTGATAAGAACAGTACCCACCATACAGGGTAGCTGTGAAGATATATATAAAGTGCTTGGCATAAGTGCTCAGTAAGTATGAGCTGTGATTGCTCTTGTAACCATTTTTATTTTATCTTTGGAGAGGCAGTATGTATATGCATGATAAGTTGCTTCAGTTGTATCTGACTCTTTGCAACCCTCTGGACCGTAGCTCCTCTGACAATGGGATTCTGCATGCAAGAATATTGGAGTGGGCTGCCACTCCCTCCTCCATGGGATCCTCCTGACCCAGGGATCGAACCCGTGTCTCCTGTGCCTCTTGTACTGGCAGATGGATTCCTTCCCTCTAGCACCAGCTGGGAAGCCTTCAGTATGTATAGCAGAGTTGTTAAAACTAGAGGTCATGAAATCTGATCCCCGAGGTTCAAAACCTGACTCTGCCACTTACCAGGTATGTGAAGCTGGGCAGGCTGTGTTACTTCTCTGGCCTCAGTTTCATAAGAGTCATATAGTACAGACCGTCTCATCAGAGTGTTGATGAGGATTTAATATCACTTAAAACATTAAATGTTTAATAAAATGTTTTAAATATTTACTATTTTCAAATAAATAGATTACATACAATAATATAAATTAGGTGACAGTATATTAAAATACCAATTGCATCATATTATATTACACATTTTATTAACCTACTCTGTTATACATTATCTTATAAATAAAATATTAAAGCACTTGAAAGAGTGTCTGGCACAGAGTACGTGCTCAGTAAACAGTTACTAGATTATGAAGACACAGATGAGAGATGTGACAGGTTCCAGAGGCTTTTTTTTTTTCCTCTCTAAAGTTCCCTTCTGAGACAGTGTTTATTATGAAAAATTTCAAGCATCACAAAAGAATAGTGTTATGAAACCCCATTACAGTTACAAATATTTTGCCATGCTTCCTTTCATCTTTTCCTCCCACTCTTTGTTTTGTTTGTGCTGTAGGATTTTAAAGCAAATCCCAGACCTTATTCCTCTAGCAAAGAACCTGGTATGTGTTTGTGACAGAGAGACACCAGCAGGAATCACGGCGGTTTCAGATCTCCCTATTGACTCCCAGGGCTTGCCTTGTGGCTCAGCTGGTAAAGAATCTGCCTGCAATGCACGAAACCTGGGTTTGATCCCTGGGTTAGGAAGATCCCCTGGAGAAGGGAATGGCAATCCACTCCAGTATTCTGGCCTGGAGAATTGCATGGACTTGCCTCCAAAATCACTGCAGATGGTGAATGCAGCCATGAAATTAAGACACTTACTCCTTGGATGAAAAGCTATGACCAACCTAGACAGCATAGTAAGTAGAAACATTACTTTGCTGACAAAGGTCCATCTAACCAAAGCTATGGTTTTACCAGAAGTCATGTATGGATGTGAGAGTTGGACTATAAAGAAAGCTGAGCGCCAAAGAATTAATGCTTTTGAACTCTGGTGTTGGAGAAGACTCTTGAGAGTCCCTTGGATTGCAAGGAAATCAAACCAGTCAATCTTAAAGGAAATCAGTGCTGAATATTCATTGGAAGGACTGATGCTGAAGCTGAAACTCCAATACTTTGGCCACTTGATGCGAAAAACTGACTCATTAGAAAAGACCCTGATGCTGGGAAAGATTGAAGGCAGGAGACGGGAAGGACAGAGGATGAGATGGTTGGATAGCATCACCTACTCGATGGACATGAGTTTGAGCAAGCTCCGGGAGTTGGTGATGGACAGGGAAGCCTGGCGTGCTGCAGTTCATGGGGTGGCAAAGAGTCAGAGACGACTGAGCGACTGAACTGAACTACTCCCAGACTCAAGCCCTCTCCCTAGCCCCTGACCAGCCTATCCTCTTGCGGAAGGACGCATGACCAGATGCGCGGAGGCGTGGTCGCACGCTGGGCGGAGGGATCCCGGGTTATCGTTTCCCGGTCTCCCACGCTCCGGGTGCTGGCAGGTGCGGGTAGGTGCTGGTAGGGTGTTGAGCAGGTCGTGGCCTTGCGGGCCTCCCAGCGCTACGAGGACACCTCCGAATAGACTGCGGGAACTATAACGGAATTGCGCCTGACTACCTGATACTTCCTGGCGGTCTGCGGAGTGCCAACATAGTCGAAGAGTTCCGTGTGGGCTGGATTCGGCTTCAACAGCTAGGGAGGCCCCTCCCTCTCCTACCCTCAGATCCGAGGCCCCTCCGTCTCCTACCCTCAGATCCGGCTCACATCGGCAGACAGCGCTACCGGCCCAAACTGGCTGCGTTTGGGGCTTATAGCCCACGGCATATTCTCAGCATGTTCTGCCTGCTGTGACCCAGCACTTTACCGCGTATTCCCGTCCCCAAGGGTTGGGACCCTCGATATACACGTGCTGTGGGAGTGGGGACGCACGGAGCTTCCCATGGTTGCTTTAATAAATGAGGATAAACCCACGTGTGTGCCCGTCTTCTCTCCCCCAGTGCCCCCAGAGCTCTGGGGAACACAAGGATCCTAACCTCTAGCTCTCTCCACTCGCAGGACCCAAGAGTCAGGTCAGGATCCCCTGGTCTCTTCCGACCCCAAACCTAAGAGTCTCAGGGTCTAGCGTCCTCCTCCTGCAGGCCCTCAGGAGTACCGTCCTCTCAAGGACACTGATGTGCAGTGGAGCGGGCCAGTGAACCATTAGCTCCGCCCCTTACACACAACATTGTGACGTAGAGGCAGCGACAACCTATGAGGCGCGAAGGCGCCGCAAAGCTGGGAGCGGGAGGCGGAAGTTCCTATGGCTGTGTTTCACCGCTTCTCCCGCCTGTGCTCGGGCGCCGCTAGGTGCCCCGCGGCCCAGCTGCTACCATGAGCCGGCACAGCAGGTTGCAGAGGCAAGTTCTGAGTCTGTACCGCGAACTGTTGCGCGCTGGGCGCGGGAAGCCGGGCGCCGAGGCACGGGTGCGGGCGGAGTTCCGGCAGCACGCCTGCCTGCCACGCTCCGACGTACTGCGCATCGAGTACCTGTACCGCCGCGGTCGGCGCCAGCTCCAGATGCTACGTTCGGGCCACGCCACGGCCATGGGTGCCTTCGTGCGTACGCGGGGCCCGACCGAGGAGTCCAACGGCGCGGAGGCCCCAGGGACCCTGTCTGGTGAAGGTGACGACCCGAGGAAACCGCTAGACAGCATGAGGACACCGAAGACCCCGCTGGATGGACGGTGACCGGCTGAAGGGCTCGCCCGATGGCTCAGGGGGACTGGAGGACTGGGGAGCCCCCTGATGGAAAGTGAGAGGTCTTGAGAAACTAAATAGACAGATTGAGGTAGTTGAATAACCCTCCTGGGACGTGGGGTGCGATGGCGAGAAATGCCCGGCTTTACTTGCTGTATGGTACCGAGTCAGACTTAACCAATGAGGCTTGGGGCGGATTGTCAAACTGCAAGCTACTTATCCTAAGGCCTGGGGAGCCAAGACGCCCCTCTGTTGGACAGAAAGAGACTGACGCCCTTGTCTAGAACCCTGAGAAATACCACTACTGGCTCCTCAAAGAGACTCCCCTCTCCTGTATTTAACTCTGAGAAGAGCAGATAAGGAGGAGTTTCGGACGATGCCCTGATGGACGGTGAGAAGCCTGGAAACCCCCTCAGAAAAATCTTTACTCCATTGAGACCAACTGGGATTGGTGAGGAAGGGGGTAAGGGATCTCTCACCCCGCTAATCATTTAAAGACCCCCTCAAGACCTCTACATGATGGTTCTGAGGGGGAAACCTCCCCCCACCCACCCCTATTCCTGCTCCTTTCCCTTCTCAAGACTGTTGGACAAAAAGGCAATAAAATGGGGGTGTGCTTACTTCCCTGTTGGTGTTGGTAAAGATTTGATGTGTTTGGGGGATTTTGAGAGTTATCAAGAAGTGACCCTCTGGCAGGGATGGGTGTGGGGAACCCTCTAGAATGGCAGATTGGTTGGAGCAGCATAGTTCTTTCTTCTGGGCAGATCCATGGAGGGAACCCACCCTGGTTTGACCCCCAAGGAAGCCCCTGTTGACCTCTTAATGGAAGGTAGTGAGGCGGAAGAGGAATGGTGGAGCTGAGGAGGCCTGGCTGGTAACCCCTGCGGTAGTAGTGGGACCCTCAAACCTGGCTAAGGAGTCCAGCCTCAGCTACAAGCTGGAATTGTTAGCAAGGCCTAGGGGTTGGAAAGGAGAGGTGGACCCATAGGCCACAGACATACCTCTTCCCATGCCCCAGAGGGACATGCCCTAGACATTCCCTGAGGTGCTGCATTTTGTAGCCCTCAGCTGTATTTGCACCCATTAAAAGCAGTTGAGAGGAGGAGGACCTCAGGAAAGGAACTCAGAGCTCAGATCAAAGGCAGGATGCCATGGCATGCCTGCTGCTCAGTCTTGTCTGACTCATTGTAACCTCATGGACTGTAGCCTGTGAGGCTCCTTTGTCCATAGAATTTTTTCCAGGCAGGAATACTGGAATGGGTTGCTATTTCCTACTCCAGGGGATCTTTTCAACCCAGGGATTGAAACCACGTCTCTTGGGTCTCCCGCATTGGCAGGCAGGTTCTTTACCCCTGCGCCACCTGGGAATCCCCAAAGGTAGGATGGACCAAAGAGAAACACAGTCTCTCCCCCAATCCCAGTGGGGGAGGCAGATACTCAAATAGTTATAAAATGAGGTTGAAATCTGAAGAATTATGAGGTGTTTGCCAGAATGTAGGGATAAGCTTCTAAGCAGGGGAACCGTGTGGATAAAGGCCTGGAGAGGGCGAAGGGGAGAAACGCTGGGGCCTGGAGTGCCCCAGAGCACAGGCTGTGCAGTTCATGCAAGTGGCTTCTACTTCAGCTTTGTCTCTGGTTGGTACTCAGCCTCCATGACCATGTTCATCTGTCCACCTCAGTTTCTTCCACCAGGGTGTTGCTATTAATCCTGGCCTGGCTGCATTTCAGAGTAAAAACCAAAATCTTGAAAGTGGCTAGTGGAGTTAAGTCCTACCCATCTCGCCCGCATTAGAGCTCCACCTGCATCTCCCTCCTCTTCCTCCTGCTCATTCCTGGCTCCAAGATCTTGAGCCCTAATAAGGTCCAGGATGGGAGCTTCTGGCAGGGTTGCAGGCAGTGATCGAGTTCTCACTGGGGCTGGGTGTCCTGGTCAGAAGGGAGTTACTGGGTGAATGTCGGGTGATTAAGAGCTTGGACTCTGGAACTGGAATGCTTAGGTTTGAATCGCAGTTCTAACTTACTGATTACTTGATCAGAGGCAAGTGATTTAATCTCCTTGTGCCTCAACACCCTTAACTGCCAAATGGGCGTGCTGACTACAATAGTGTCTCCCTTATGCAGCTGTTATGGTATGTTTTTGTTCAGTCGCTAAGTTGTGGCTGACTCTTTGCAACCCCATGGACTGCAGCACAGCAGGCTTCCCAGTTCATTACCATCTCCCTGAGTTTACTCAAACTCATCTCCATTGTCTTGGTGATGCCATCCAACCATCTCATCTGTCCTCCCCTTCTCCTCCTGCCTTCAGTCTTTCCCAGCATCAGGGTCTTTTCTAATGAATCGACTCTTTGCATCAGGTGGCCAAAGTATTGGAGCTTTAGCATCTGTCCTTCCAATGAATATTCAGGATTGATTTTCTTTAGGATTGACTGGTTTGATCTCCTTGCTGTCCAAGAGACTCTCAAGAGTCTTCTCCAACATCACACTTTGAAAACATCCATTCTTTGGCTCTCAGCCTTTTTTATAGTCCAAACTCTCACGTGACTACTGGAAAAACCATAGCTTTGACTATATAGACCTTTGTCAGCAAAATGATGTCTGCTTTTGAAAACACTGTCTAGGTTGGTCATAGCATTTCTTCCAAGGAGCAAGCATCTTTTAATTTCATGGTGCAGTCACCATTATGACACAGTGAATTAAGTACCTGCGGCAGCAGAGGGTGATGTCCCAACCCCATAACCCTCCTGTCTACTTGAGTTCACTTGTAGCTGCAGAGGAGGGTTCCCAAGAGACTGCCAGCTTCCTGCTCTGAGCCCCTGCATCTCTGCTCTTCTGCTTGAGGGCTTTCTAGGAATTATGAGAGGTGGGTTAATGCCCTCAGGAGCAACCGCAGCCTGTGGGGGACTACAGTCACTGGATAAGTGCCCCAGTTGCCTGTTGTCTGGTGGGACTGAGCCCCAGGTACTCAGTGGCTCCCGCACCATAAGCATATGTTTTGCTTTTGCCCTGTTCACTGTCTCTCATTCCCTAACTCCTGCCTCCTGGGATCACGTCGCAAATAAACCACCTCACTCAAGCCCTTATCTCAGAATGTACTGATGTTAAACCACCCTCCTTGGTCTTGTCTGTGTCTGCTGCTGTGTTTTCGCTCTTCTAAGGGACAGGGTCACTGCTTGTCAACCTGTCAAAGAATCTCCTGATCTAAAAAAAATTGCTATAAAGGACTTAGGGGGTTAGAATAATTTGGAATATGGATTGTGGCTTAATAATAGAATGGAATTGAGTGTTGAAATTTCCTGAATCCAGTAACTATACTCTAGTCGTGTAAGACAGTGTCCATGACATTAAAAACTCTACACTGAAGTATTTAGGAGTAAAGAGCATCATGTCTACAACTTAGTCTCAGATGGTTCCAAAATATATGCATAGATATATTACTGAGAGTGTGAATGGTGAAGCCCATGGGGTTAAATGTTAACAACTGATGAAGGTGGGTAAAGGGTATGTGAGAGTTTCTTGTTAACTAGTCTTAAAGCTTTTCAGGAATTTGAAACAAAACAAAAAGTTACCAAAAAGACAATGGTCATATCAGTGTCTTACTGGTCATTTGTCTTTGGGTGCCAGATATCTTCACACACAGGGTATATTTTTACAAGAGATTTGAGAAAAGCAAAGCCTGTATTTTCTGAGACTTGGATAGATCTCTCATGCATAACTTTCTCACAGATTTAGCAATCAATTTAAATTCCTGACCTTCAAAATAGTAACATCTGCTCTCCCTCACAGGTTCTGATCTCCACCCTGTCGGGAATGACAGGTCACTAGACTATGTTCTTGTCTTGGATCACAAGCTCCACTGTTCCAAAAGGGTGACCAGGTGCATGAGGTGGTTCAGGGGGCCCTGGGGAATTCTGGGAAACTCATCATACTGGATGAGGAGCCACAGGTCACACTGCAAATTCCCACCCATCCCGTTCATCTCTCTTTCCCTAGAATGTCAGCTCCACAGGGACCAGGATTTTAGCCTGTCTTGTTCACAGTCATAATCCTGCTCTTTGACCTGGTTCATAGCAGACACTCAGTGAGTAGTAAATGAATGAGTGAATGACATGGATTTGCTCCATTACTGAATCGGTTGGGATGATACTGCCAAGACTCTGCCCATCCATCCAATTTGCTGGTGACCCCAGGGACACCATGCCTCCTCCTCAGCTGGGGACAGGACCTGGTCTGGCAGTTGAAATAGAACAGACCCAGGTTTGCACAGACTTCTCTCTGAGTGTGGAATTACTCTGAGGATCTGCTGCTTCCTGCCCCCCACCCCCCCACCCCAGGGTCCATTCCCCCTTCTGGTAACAGCTCCCTGATTTTTTTTTTTTTGAGAACTACTCCCCCCTACCTATTTCAGTACAAGCAAGGCTGACTGCAGCCCCCAGTGAAGCATGTGACACTAGCCAGAGGAGGTGGCTTCAGGACTTAGATGGTAAAGAATCCGCCTGCAATGCAGGAGACCTGGGATTGATCCCTGGGTTAGGAAGATCCCCTGGAGAAGGGAATGGCTATCCACTCCAGTGTATTCTTGCCTGGAGAATTCCATGGACAGAGGATCCTGGTGGGCTACAGTCCATGGGGTCACAAAGAGTCAAACACAACTAAGCGATTTTCACTTCACTGCAACTCTCCTATTGGGCTTCCCAGGTGGTGCTAATGGTAAAGAACCTGCCTACCAATGCAGGAGGCATAAGAACTCTCTATTGACTGCTAAATTGGTGGGATGTAGGCTTGGCAGTTTCGAGGGGCACTCCCCACTATTTGGATAAGACTGAAGCCAGAACAGGAAAGAACTGAGCCCCTGGATCCAGCTGTGCTTGCAGTCCTGAACTTTTAAGTTACCCACAAAAATTAATTATTAATTCCCAATTTTTTTTAAGAGATTACTGCTGTTTTTGTTTGCTTTAAGTATTTATTTATTTGGCTGCGCCGGGTCTTAGTTGTGGCATGCAGAATCTTTAGTTGCATCATGCGGGCTCTTTATTTCTTTAGTTGTGGCATTCGAACTCTTAGTTTCAGCACATGGGAGCTTCAGTCTGCGTTGCAGCATGTGAGATCTTCAGTTGCAGCATTCAAACTCTTAGTTTGGGCATGTGGGATCTAGTTTCCTAACCAGGGAACTGGGCCCCCTGCATAGGGTGCTCACTGTCTTAGCCTTAAATCAATGGAGACTGGGTTTCACTCACTTGCTCCGTGTGTGGCCTCAGGCTGGTGGCTTCCCCTCTAGAGCCTCAGTTTCCCATTTCTGTTAAGCAGGGACACATCATTGGGTGGTTGTGAGAATTCAAGGAAGTGTCTGTCTTAAGTGCACATCCAGGAGATTAGCATGGGGTCCTGCCTCTGTTCTTGAGTCTGGTTCTGCTCCACCTCTTGTCCTGATACTTTAAGCTCTGGGAGAGGATAAGCTTAGACACCTGAGGCTGGGGACGACTCCAGGACTGAGCCCTGGCAGTTCAGCTTGGTGACCTGGGAGAAGAGGGCTTTCACAGTCCAGTCAGTGATGGCCAGCCTGGGAGCCCACCATGTAGAGTGAACAGAGCACCTGGATGAATGCAGGTCAGGGGCTAAAGCAAGTGCTGTCAGCAACCCACCAACATCCCTCCACCCTTCCTGTATACCTGCACCCCTCTAGTAGCCTGTGGCAAGCACCTATACCTCTTTGCCTGAGGGTCTTTACAGGCAGGAGAGGCTGGAAGTGCTGGGGAGTTAACATCTCCAGGATTAATCCTGAATCAATGAGCGATGAGAGCTGGTACATATATGCCACAAGTCCTTCACCTCCTGTGTGCCCCACAGTCTCCCAAAGGTCCCTAGGGGGATGGCACGCCAATGCCCAGAGAAGCAACCAGCTCATTGACTCCCTTCCCTGGTTCACTTCCCACTCCCCTATCAATTTGCCTAGGATCACCCCCCCAAAAAAACTACCTGTGCTTGAGGGACTTCCCTTGTGGTCAAGTAGCTAAGACTCCACTCTCCCAATGCAGGGGGCCCAGGTTTGATCCCTGGTCAGGGAACTAGATCCCACATGCCACAACGAAGAGTTCAAATGACACAACTAAAGATCCCTCATGCTGCAACTAAGACCCAGCACAGACAAATTATAATTAAATAAAAATACCCCATAAAAAATGGGGTATATAAATATATACACACCATATTTTAAAACCAAAAAACTACCTGTGCTTGAATCTTTGTCTGATGGTCTGGGGGAACCCAACCCAAGATGGGCTGATTCAATTCTATATTCTGTGCTCAAGGCAAAGGGATCTGTGGAGGGGGTTGTCTAGATGTACCAGGGTCATATCAAAGATTGTCAGTATTCAAGCATCCAGTATCCTCGCACATCCTGCTATAGAATGAAGGTGTGTGTCCCCTCAATACTCATAACCCTCAATGTGATGGTATTAGGAGGTGTGGGGCCTTTGGGAGCTGATCAGATCATGAGGGTGGAGGCCTCATGAAAGGGATTAGTGCCCTTCTAAGAGACCCCAAAGAGGGACTTCCCTAGGGTCCAATGGTTGACTCCATGCTTCCAATGCAGGGGGTGTGAGTTCAACCCCTGGCCAGGGAACTAAGATCTCACGTGCCATGTGGCCAAAAAAAAAAAAAAGGAGAGAGAGACCTCAGAGAGTTCCCTGGCCCCTCTTTGATGTGAGGACACAGGAAGAAGATGGCTATCGATGAACCAGGAAGTGGATCCTCATTAGACACTGAATCTATCAGCACCTTGATCTTGGACTTTTCAGCACCCAGAACTGTGAGAAACCAACTTCTGTTGTTTCTAAGCCACTCAGTCTATGTTATTTGGTTATAGCAGCCCAAACAGACTAAGACATATCCTTTAACAGTGACTATTTATTACATATGACTAGACTGCATTCTCACATTGGAGGGGGACCATTGACATAGCTGAGCTCCAGGTAAGGTGTCCTGATCAGTTGGGCAGGAGAGCAGCAGGAGCCCCCTGACGTGGGCAGGAACAATGTGATACCCACCAGGAAAAGGAAGAGGAGGATGAGGAGATGGAAGAAGGTCAGAGGTCGCCTGGATGCAGGAGTGGGCACTCTGTGAAGGGAAATACAGTGTTAAACATACCAGTGGGTGCCACCGTGAGCCCTGTCCCCCAAACCCCCAGACTCTTCTCCCAAACATCTTACCCAGGGTCTGCCTCCAGCATCACATCTTGGAGACTGGGAGATGCTTGCCTCATCCTGTCCTAAACATAAAGAGTCACCAGCAGCAGAATGGGTGGAAGTGACATTTAATGTGCTCTTCACCTTACTACCATAGACAGGCAGAACTGGGCTTATTTCTCCTCCTTTCCTAGCACCCCTTCCATCCTCAAGCCCCCATGGGGACTTGGAATAGTTCCAAGTATAGTGGAGGTCTGTCTGTGCCTTCCTTCCATGCAGTCCCCCTTTTCCTGGTAACGGTGGTTCAACTTGGAGAGGATGGTATCATAACTTCCTACTTTTCTGAATTCACAATTCTACCGCCATGACTAGGCATGTGACCAGATCTGGCCAATCAAAGCGCTCCGTCAGCTTGGCTACTGTGATTGGTGGCGAAGCAAGAGTCCAACCTAGAACTTTTGCTGCCTGTGAGTCCGGAGCATTCTCTTCTGGGGTGAGTGAGCCAGTGGGAAGTGAATGTGTAGCTGCTGGGGCAGCCATGTTGCTGAGAGATCCACCGTGAAGTAGAACCCAAGACAGGGAGGCACTGCGCCCTGGCAGTATTTGAGGTCTGAAATTCAACAGCACCTGGACTTTTCAGTTAAGTGGGGAAAAAGAACAACAACCCAGCATCCCCTTTTTTGTGTGTAATTCAGTCAGGGTTGGGTTGCTGTCACTTGCTATCACAATTCCTGAGTGATACACCTGGCTGAGGACCAACTCACTCGAGACTTCCAGAGCAGGGGTTGTCTTCGGTGACTTGCTATGTGTTTCCGGTGGCTGAGGCCCGACATGAGCATGTCCTGTTGGGGGAGAGAGGTGTGGGGTTCTTGGAGAATCAGTAACAGACACAAAGTTGAGGAAGGGCTACGATGGCAGTATGGTGTCATATAGATGAGATTCTGGGGGAAGAGCGAGATCTCAGGGAGAGATGAAGAGAGGGCCAGAGCCCAACAACAACAAACCCGAGAAGAGAGACATTATTTATTCATTCACTCAACAAATATTTAATGCGTGTCTGTTACACTCCAGGTACTGTTCTAGGAGTTGAGGACACAGAGGGCACAAAAGCAGGCAAAATGCTGGCACACATGGAGTTTATATTCTAGCAGGAGAGAGACAGACTGTAATTTAATAAATATATAATGTCAAGATGTGGTAAGTACTGTTAGGTACTAACTTTTCACTCAGTCGTGTCCGACTCTTTGTGACCCCATGGACTACAAAGTCTATGGAATTCTCCAGGCCAGAATACTAGAATACTGGAGTGGGTAGCCACTCCCTTCTCCAGGGGATCTTCCCAACCCAGGGATCAAACCCAGGTCTCCCACATTGTAGGCAGATTCTTTACCAGCTGAGCCACCAGGGAAGCCCAAGTAAGAGGATAAGGAGTGATAATGTTCTGAGGCCAGGGCAGGTCTCTCTGAAGGGGTGATGTTTGAGGAGAGACTGGAGTAAAGGAGGAGGGGAGCTGGGCATGCATCTGGGGGTTTGGAGATGGGAGTGTATTTGAAATGTCTGAAGAGCCAGGAGGGTAGTGTGGTTGTGGCGGGGTGAGTGAGGTGGAGAGTGAGAGGAAATGAGGGAATGTAGATACAACAAAGAGACCAGGAAGGAGAACACTGAGACACCAAAAGAGAAATAGACACTGGGAGAGACAGAGCCAGAGGTTTGAAGGCCTTCTCAAAAGGCAAGGACCCTGCTAGGAGACACACAGAGGGTCCCATGGGTGCTTGGAGGAAGGAGGTCACCCCACCTGCTCTCACCTCCAGGCTTTGTCCTCTGCTCTGGGGGCCCCTGTGGCCACACAGCTCACATGGAGCCTCTGGTGTCCGGGCTGTCCTTCGCCCTAAAGGCTCAAGGTCCCCAATGTCCCCCGCCGGGTCCCATTCCAACTCTGCTGGCGTAGGGAGGCTACTGGGTGCCCAGGGCCCCCAGACCCCACCAGGGCCCGGCCCATCTAAGTCCCCCTCAAACTCCAAGTCCTGTTCCAGTGTGCTGGCCTCCTCCAACACCTGCTCAGAGGACAGAGGTCATGAAGATTGAGACTGGCACCCGCGCCAGGGACTGCCAGGGTGGGCCATACCAGGCTGGTGCTGACCAGCTGGGCCTGCAGCCGCCACAGCTGCCAGAAGATGCTGTCTTGGTGGGCTCTGAAGGCGCTCAGGACTTGCTCCAGGGCTGCCCGGGCCTGAGGCTCACTGCGCTGCGCCAGCCCCTCACCAAATGCCAGCAGTGCATCTAAACGCTCAGCTGCCCCACGTAGGTCTGCCTGTAGTGCCTGGGTACACATGGTTGGACATCATCAGTACACCCCACCCCGCTGCCTACACACACACACACACACACTGGGTACACATGGTTGGACATCATCAAGACACCCCATACCACACCACCCTGCTGCCTACACACAGACACACACACACACACATACTGGGTACACATGGTTGGACATCATCAGTACACCCCACCCCGCTGCCTACACACACACACACACACACACACACACACTGGGTACACATGGTTGGACATCATCAATACACCCCACCCCGCTGCCTACACACACACACACACACACACACACACACACACTGGGTACACATGGTTGGACATCATCAAGACACCCCATACCACACCACCCTGCTGCCTACACACAGACACACATAGACACACACACCACAGGGGCACCAGAACACCAGAGACCTAGGACTGGAGTTACTACCCCCACCCTCTTCCCATCCAGACATGAGGAACATGGAACAGATCCATTTCCAAGGGAAGCTGGCCCCGACTCCTGAGGCCCTTACCCACCTGCAGCTGGACCATCCTGCTCTGGGCTGACATGCAGGGCCCCAGGCTTCGCTCCAAGTCCTGCAGCCAGAGGCCCAGCCCCAGAAGACAAAGATGCAGACTGTCCTGCTCAGCCTCCAATACCCCCCGGCCAGAGATGGGGTGCTGGGGAACACAAAGCTGAGTCAGGGCCAGTGAGCCAACCTGGACCTTGTTCCCACTCCATTGCACCCAGGCTCCTGCCTTCCGGATGCTTCTCTGCAGCAGAGTCCATCTGTGGGTGTGCCCCAAGGACGCTCTCACCTAGAGAAACTTCCCAGTGGAGTCAGGCCAGAGAACCTCTAGTTCAAGTTCTCCAGGTTTTCAAGGCTCCTAGAAACTTGTCCATATAGGGCCTGGGGGTCTTGGAGAGGGAGGAGTAATGGAACTGAATTACTCCCACAGGGAACACCAGGGCCAATGATGAGATAATTCTTGGACTTCCCTGGTGGTCCAGTGGTTAGGAGCCCACCTGCCAATGCAGGGGACACGAGTTCGATCCCTGGTCCAATGCTGTATGGCAACTAAGCCTGCGCTGCATCTCAACTACTGAGCCCATGCACCGCATCTAGAAAGCAGCCCCACTACGAAGAGTCAGACACATTGGAGTACCTGAACAATAAAAACTCTCCGCAACTAAAGAAAGCCCACATGCCGCAATGAAGGCTGAGCACAGCCATGCTGCTCCTGTTGCTGCTGCTGCTAAGTCGATTCAGTCGTGTCCGACTCTGTGCGACCCCATAGACGGCAGCTCACCAGGCTCCCCCTTCCCTGGGATTCTCCAGGCAAGAACACTGGAGTGGGTGTTCTACACCTGGATGGTCCAGCTGCAGACCACTGGAGTGGGAGTCCTTCAATGCATGAAAGTGAAAAGTCAAAGTTAAGTCGCTCAGTTGTGTCCAACTCTTAGCGACCCCATGGACTGCAGCCCACCAGGCTCCTCCATCCATGGGACTTTCCAGGCAAGAGTATTGGAGTGCGGTGCCATTGCCTTCTCCGCAGCACAGCCATAAATAAATAAAATATTAACATATAATTCTCTCTCAGTTGATAAAATATGAAGTACTAGACAGGTCAGGAATCACTGTCTAGAGCATCCCACCCCACACAGTTGGCCAACACTTCCTGAATCATCGCCTCATCCCCGGGGTGGAGGCCAGACCCTGGGAGACAGACAGGAGGTGGGGGCTGGCCCAGGGGCCCAGGTCACCTCAGCTCACCTCTAGGTTTTTGGCTCCAGCTGACTCCTCAAGAGAAGAGCGTGCTGGCAACCTGGGGAGGCCAGCAACAGGCTCCAGGCCCCTCGGCCCACCCCGGAAGTGCTCTGGAGGGTCCAAGGAGTCCTGCCCCAGCTTCTGGGCCTGTTCTGACCTGGGAGGTGGAGGACAGTGACAGGCCTGTGGGTGAGTCTAAGCGAAAGTGAAAGTGAAGTCGTTCAGTCCTGTCTGACTCTTTGCAACCCCATGGACTGTAGCCTACCAGGCTCCTCTGTCCATGGGATTTTCCAGGCAAGGGTACTGGAGTGGGTTGCCATTTCCTTCTCCAGGGGACCTTCCCAACCCAGGGATCGAACCTGGGTCTCCCGCCTTACAGGCAGACGCTTTACCGTCTGAGCCACCAGGTGAGTCTAGGTGCCCATTATTCACTCTACTCCACCCCTGTCCCGTGTTACCTCTCCCATGTCCCCAGGGGGTCTTAGCCACAATACCTCCTACCCTTCAAGGGCCCCTGCTAATGCCCCCACCACTTTGGACCCCAGTTTCTAAAGCCCCAGCCCCTACCTGATGCTCTCCTCTCCAGATGCAATGCAGATTGTTTCTCCAGTAGTGTCCAGTTCCCTAGGGGCTCCAGGGGGGTGACTGAAGGGCTCTGAAGGGGATCTAGGGCCCAGAGGTGGGGGCCGGGCCATATTTGGGAGCCTAGGGACAGAGAGTCGGTGAGGAGCCCCAGCAGGAGCCCTTTTCCTAGCCCCAGTTTCCTCGAAAACTTCCTCAGTAGGACTCACCCAGGCCTGAGGCAGCCAAAAGCCCAGGGGCAGGTTCAGCTCCACCTCCTTCCAGGTGGAACCTGGACCCAGGTAATTTGATGCCTAGCTCAGGTGACCCTACCTCCACTTAACTCCTTCCTCCCTAGTATACCAGTGGCTGACTCTCAAGCTCACCCCACCCAACTAAGGGGTTTCCAGATATGACCCTGCCCTCTCAAGAGCCCCAAGTTCTGAGCCACTCTGAAACCCAGACCTCTCACCCTGGGAACCCACGTCTGCGTGTGCATGCATATTCAGTCGTGTGGGAGGCTTTGCCAACCCCATGGACTGTGGCCTGCCAGGATCCTCTGTCCATGGGATATCGCAGGCAAGAATACTGGAGTGGGTTGCCAGTTCCTACTTTAGGGGATCTTCCCCACTCAGGGATTGAACCTGTGTCTCCCGCATTAGCAGGCGGACTCTTTATCACGGAGCCACCTGGGAAGACCCCCTGGGGGCTCACACCATTTATCCAAGGTCACAGACGCAGCATCCCTCAGGAACCCAAACATTTGCCCACTCCCACCCCCAAATGTCCAAAACCAGAGTAAGACTTTTTTGTAGTTGGTTTATTTGGAATGGGTCCTCTTCCTGTGGTTTCCACACAGGTACCGGAAAATAACCCGAGGGGAGCCGCCTCTACCCCAGAGATCCAAGGTCACAGGGCGGTAGCAGTCCAGAGCGGGAGCGGGCTCGGGAATCCGAGCGGGTCCTGGGTCCTAGCGTCACTTGCTGAGCAGGAGGCCAGCGCGCAGCACGCGGGGGACTCGGCGGATGGTCAGCGAGACGCGGATGCCGCGCACCAGGCGGGCTCCCGGCTGCGCCGAGGGGCAGGCGGCGGCGTTGGGCGGCAGGGAGGCTGCCTCGAGCGCGTCTACGCTGGCTGCCGCGATGCCATGGAGGAGGCGCGTGTAGGCGGTGCCACGGAGCACCAGCAGGCTGCGCGGTTCAAGCAGCAGAGAGGTGGCCGGTCGCGGCGGGGGCCGCGGCTGCAGGGAGGGTTGAAAGTTAGCGGGTACCCAGAATTAGGTGGCGGAGGCAGACGAGAGTTCAGCAGGTTTGGGGGTTCAGGGGGTGAGGGTCAGTGAGTTCCAGGGGCAAAGGCTGTGGGGCAAGTGTGCTCCTAAGAATCAAGGCTTTGGAATGAAAATCCCAAGGGCGACAGGGCCAGGGCCTGGAGGGGAGGGGCACGACGGGAGGGAAGGGGGAGTGGTCGGCAGTCTTTTGGGAAGGGGTAGGAACTAGGCCGCAGATGGGGACGTCTAGGTGTCTAAGGAATCTGCAAGGGTCTGGGACTGAGGGATCAGTGGTCCCAGTAAACTGGGTGAAACTGGGCCGAGGACTTGGCTGAAGCCAGGAAGGGAAGGAGAGAGGAGCAGGTGTGGTCTGGGCGGATGTGGGGTATCTCAGGATGCTTTGAGGACACCAGCAGCCGGGAGCAGACAGGAGCATGTGGGATTGACAAAGGGAGCCCCGGGACTTCCCTGGTGGTCTAGTAGTTAACACTCTGTGGTTCCATTGCAGGAGGTGAAGTTTCTGTTCCTAGCCAGGGAACTAAGGTCCTACATGCTGGGTGGTATGGCCAAATAAATAAGTTTTTTTTTTTTTTTTTTTTTTAAGGGGGAACCCTAAGGAGCAGCTGTGATCAGGGTGTCCAGGGTAGTTTCTGTGAACACTGGGACGTCAGACATGCATCAGAGAAAGAGGTCAGGGAAAGTGTTGTCATGAGCAACCCTCACAGAAGGAAGGGGGCTTGAGCAGTGAGTCCTGGGTTGAGGTGCCAAGAGAATCTGGAGGTGTCCTGCACGACAGATCACATTATTGGAGTGGGAGGGAGGAGGTCAGTATTGGGGTGCCTATGCAGTGGCCATTGAGAGTCAGGGTGTCTGGGAGGATGTCAGAGACACCCCTGAGGGGATGGTATGGGGGTATCAGGATATCAGTGTCTGTTGGAGAACTGGGGAGCCCTGCCTGTAGTATTGGAGTGCTCACTCTAAATATGTGGGGCCAGGACATCTGTAGGATGTCAGGATAGTCACTCAACAGGTGGGGGTATTGGGGTACCTGTGAAGATCATGATTTCTAGGGCACCCTGCAGGTAGATGGGTATCAGGGCTACCTCATAGGTGGGTGGAACCAGGGTGTCTTGGAGGATATGGGAGGTCGGAGCGCTCACAAGTGGCTGGGGCAACATCTCAGGGCCCACCTGCTCTGTTGGGTTATCATCCTCTGACTGCCGAGGCTCGTAGAGATCCAGCACGGTGTGAGAGCCCAAGCTGATAGTGCTGACGGTCGGGTAGTACAGTGGCCCATCCTCGTGGGGCTGAGGAGTGAGTACCAGAGCTGGATGGGGCAGGAGTCCACACCCCACCCCCCAACCCTCCGAGGTGAAAGGTGTTCCCCAGCTGGGGACAGGGAGGCGAATGCTTGGTTGGGCTATGTGAACTGCTTAATGAGAGTGGACGTGGGTCAACATGATGCCCCGCCCCGTGGTGGGTCCCAGGTCTAGGGGGTGGGGTGAGAGTGTGGTTACCATGATGCCCTCCCCAGGCAGATACTGGTTTACAAGGACGTGATTGGCTGGGAGACCCCCAAAAAGGCTGAGGTCAGACACTTTGTCCACGTAGCGCTGGAGCCATGGTGGCAGTCGCTCAGGAACCATCCCCCGGGGATGGGGGAGCCCACCTGGGGGAGGATGATGGGATGCTGAGGGCACCCAACCAAGGAGCTCTGGCACCAAGGAGCCCCCATTAGGAATATCCTAGTGGTTGGTAGCACTCTGACCTCCTCAGGGACCCCTAACTCTTTGGAGATCCCCACTCCACTCTTCAAAGCTTTCCTGCTTCTCCAAAACCTAGAGATACCCCCCAACCCATCAGGAAATTCTAACCCCTCAAGACCTCTACTGACCCCTCAGAATCCTCCTGATCCTTGGGATCCCTTGAGCCCTCAGGGACCCCCCACCTTGGCCTCAATGTCCTGAGACAATCAAACCTGACATGCCTATCCCAGCCCACATCCCTAGGTCAGCTATGCTCACAGTCAGGGACACTCACCCCAGTTCTGTAACTTCCTCCCGGACAGCTGGGTCCATTTTGGCTTTGGGGCATTGAAGACCTGGGAGATGAAAGGGGGTCAGTCCTTTTTCAAGGACCACCCTCTCTGATTCTCCCACCCAGGCCAACAAAGCGGTTTTTACTTGGGGTGGAAATGGGTCATCTCAGTTTCTGTGGGATCATTCTCTGGGATAGTGTTCCCAGGATTTTGTTGTTTGCCTTTTCCCCCTGTGGAGACCACAAGCCTCAAAGCTGACCTGTGTCTACCAGGATTGAGGAAGGGCTACACAATCAGGGTCTGAATCTACCCAGAGCTCTGGGCTGGATTGGGCTCTTTCAGCCCAGCAAACAGTCTGCACTCTAAATTCTGATCCCTGGGCTATCTCAGGACAGTCTGAGTTCTGGAACCTCCTTGTTCCTATTGCCTGGGGGAGAAAAGGTGCTAAACTGGGTTATTCAGTACAGTCAAGAGAGTACTTTGAAAATTCTCCACTGCCAAGACCCCAGGGGTCTAGAAAGGGTTGTTTCAAAGAAGTCTAAGGGACTTCCTGGATGGTTCAGTGGCTGACTCCACACTCCCAATGCAGGGAGCCTGGGTTTGATCCCTGGTCAAGGAACTATTAATATACTCCACATGCTGCAACTAAGAACCTGCATGCCGCAACAAAGTTTGAAGATCCTTAATACCGCAACTAAGACCCGGCACAGCCAAATAAATACTAAAAAATAAAAAGTTGGACTTCCTTGGTGGTCCAGTGGTTAAGAATACACCTGCCAATGCACGGGACATAGGTTCGATCCCTGGTTTGGGAAGATCCCACATGCCGCAGGGCACCTAAACCTGTGTACACAACTACTGAGCCCACACACCCTACAGCCTGTGCTCCAAAACAAGAGAAGCCACTTCAATAAGAAACCCATGCACCACGACAGAGGGTAGCCCCTACTCACCGCAACTAGAGAAAGCTTGCGCACAGCAAGGAAGACCCAGAGCAGCCAAAAATTAATTAATTAATCAAAAAGCATCCTTAAAAAAATAACCCTAAGAAATCTCCTTATTCCCTTCATGGTAATGGGGCTGGGATGGGTTTTCTCAGTAGGAGAGTCTGAGCTTTTAAGCTAACTCATTCCTGGGACTCAAACAAGATAGGAGTAGTTGAGACTGCACAGGGCAGGTTCAGGCTCTATAACCAAGGCTCTGGGGCTGCAAAGGGCTATCCCAGTGCATGGATTCTGAACTTTGTAAAACTCTTCTTTCCCCAAACCTTAAGAATAGAATGCAGACTGTACTATCTAACACAGGTGGTCTGGGCTTGGTAACCTTGTTCCCAAGGCTCTGGGTCTATGCTGAGCTATCAGCAGAGGGAAGCGTTTACTCGTAACATTCTGAGGCCTGAATTATCTCAGCACAGAAACCTGAACATTGTAAATTCTTCATTCCCCAAATCTCAAGGGCCTGAACTGGGCTCTTTCAACATGTGTTGTAACCTCCTTTTCCCTATAACAGTAGCAGGATTGAGTTGTCTTAGCACAGGAAGCCTAAACTCCATAATAACCACCACCTTTCTAGATATCAGTTTGGGAAGTTCCGTGGTGGTCTAGTGGTTAGGATTCAGCGCTTTTATTGCTGTGGCCTGGATTCAGTCCCTGGTTGGGGAATGAGATCCTGCAAGATGTATGACTTGGCCAAAAAAAAAAATCAGTTTGGTTTCCCCTAAGTCTTCTGGGAAAAGCTCTTTTGCCACGCCCCAGCAGGTGTTGAGAAAGGAATAGGGAAGGTGAGGGATGGGTGCTGGGTGGCACTCTCCTTTCTGCCAGGATCTTCACTGTGGCCTTGTGGGCTCTCTCACATGAGAGCTGGGGGTTGGAGAGGGATCTGGGAAGAGGAGAAGAACAGACCAGAACAGTGTTGAGATCACCTGTCGAAGCAAATACTCCTCCTCTTCCTTGGAGATGAAGTCAGGGATGTAGTAGATTACAGGTGGTGCCTAGGACAGAGAGATCCCCCTGAAGGTGTGGCCCTTCCACCTGCAGACTAGTGCTAACACCCATGCGCAGCCCTTCCTCTGGAGCATAGCTCAGGATGTCCCCAAACAGGCCAGGGCCTTAAGCCAAGGGACCGATGACTATTTGGGGGATGAGGAGGTGGGGGTGAGGATAGGGCTGGACCCTGAGGGTAAGAATGGAGAGGGAGGGGTCAGTCCCAGCCCACAAACCCAGGAGCTAGCCTCCCTATCCATCTCCACTCTTATCTCCCACCCTCTAGTCCCCACCTTCACCCCCAATCCTGACAACCTGCTCCACCCTGAATGGTTCCAGGGCTGGGACCCTGGCATCCTGATCCTCCATCGGCAGCAACTCCAGTTACTCGGTCAGACCTGTGGGGAGGGGAGAACATGCTGAAGTAACCAAGCCTGCCGCCCTCAGACTATGATCCAGCTTTCTGCTCTTACCATGGGCCACAGCCTCAGCTCAGACCTCTAGGGAAACTCTTTTGGTTTCTAAAACCTAAGCCCTCAGTATCTCAAAAGCCACTCACTGCACACCCCCCACACTTGCCCGGACACAAGGAGCACCCAGAATACTCCCCCAAACTCCATCCACCAAAGGTCCATCAAACTACACATATTTGCTGTCTTAAGCTCCCACGGAGAACAGCCTCTGACTCCATCCGCCGCCTTTCCCAAGAGCTCCACACATATCCCCCCAGGGCTACACACCAGAGTCCCTTTAAACACCTTGATTTGAGACCTCATCGTAAAAACTGCCATGCCCTGACTAAGCACAGCATAGCATGCATGCCTAAAAACTGCAATCCTGGCTAACAGTCTTCAAGGTCTTCATAGATCCTCCTCCCTCCTCAAGCCCTTTCAGACGCTCCATTCTGAGCACCCTTGTGCCCCCAATCTAAGCCTCCTCAGACATACCCATTTTCAGTCTCCTCGGATCCCCCTACTCTAGACTCCTTTCAGATTTCTCTTCCGGAGCGCCCCTTCACTGCAGCACCCCTGGACCTGAGTCTGACTCCTTTCACGCCCTGAACCCCCTGGATCCCCCGACTCTGTCTTCTAGAATCCCACATTCTGAGCTTCCTCGGACTCCCATATGCGCTACCCTCGGTCCCCACTCTCAGCTCTCTTGGACTGCCATCTCCACCCTCGGCCACCCCGCAAACTGACCGTCCACCAGTGACCCCTTCAACATCCAAATTCAACATCCCAATTCCTTTCCCAGCTACTTCCGCTCCCATGCCGACGCAGGCATCCTCAGACCAATGGGAATTCTCAAAGGCTCTAAAGCTCCGCCTTCCACCCAATAGGCCCTCTCACAGAGTGTCGCCCCGCCCCCTCACCCTCGTTCGGTGATAGGCTATGCCGCCTGGCCTTTGAGCCACTGGACCCTTCAGAGACCGAGCTTCGTCTGGACCGACCAATCAGAGCTTCAGAATGGAACCCATCGGAGCCAGCCCAGAGTGGAGGCGCAGTCTTGGCGGCCCACAGGGAAAACGCGTGTGTTGGAAGGACCCCCGCAGGTTAGGCCATCCTATATACCAGCCGTAGGGAGACGAGATTGAGGGAAGGACTTCCTCTGCCATGCTCCCCTAGTAAGGGTATAGAGGCACGGCCGTTAACTCCCTAAACACAGACCCCACACGGAAAGCCATAGAAACGTCTTTATTGAAGGGGATAGGGGTCATGCTGAGTTTGGGGACATGCAGTGAAGGGGCAGTCGTGAGCTGTCCTTGGTTTTCAGGGCCCCAGGTCTGCCCTGGACACCCTGGGCCTTCAGGGTCTCCGTCGGCTTCTGCTCTTCTGACCAGGGTGCTCTGAGGCCCTTCAGGGCCAGTAACTTAGATTTGGCGTTTTGGACCTGTGACCAGAACGTAGATTGAAATGGGGGCTCCAGGATTTGGGATCCCCTGAAGGCCTCGATGCTCCTCGTCTATTAGAGAGGGAGGCTTGAGGATTTGGGGTTCCCTTGGGACTGGGGCTCTTGGAATTTGGGTATCTTGTGATCCATAGACTCGGGGCATTGAAGTCCTCTGGTTTCCAGGGATGAGAATTTCTGTTTGGGGGTCTCCTGGTGCCTATGAATAGGGCTTGACGTGCCCTGGGTGCCTAGGATGCATATCCTGACTACAGTCTCCTCCATCTCAGGCATAGGGACTTCCATGGTTGGGGGATTCCTGGGGGCTTGGAATCGGATTTTTTAAATTTGGGATTCCCTGGGGATTTGGGGTTCCATGATCTGGGGGTCCTGGGAGTTAGGGTTTTGGGCTTTCCTAGGGGCTGTAGGAATTAGGGGCAGAGGGAAGTTTGGGACATGTACTCTGGGGGTTGGGATCCTGAGTCCCAGAATGGGGCCTCCAAATTTTGGGGTCCCCCAAAGGGGGAAATCATTACTTAAAAAATAGAGAATTTTCTGGGAGCCTGGCCAGCACAGGTACTGTGGGCCACATGGGGTGGGCTTCATACAAGGCACTGGGGGTTTCTTGAGGGTGCAGAGGGTAGGAAGACTTGGGGGTCCTGTAATTAGCACTTCCAGGACTGTTTTGGCATCTGTAAATTGGGGGTGACAGTGGGCTGGTTAATGCGGGTCTCTTCTTGAGGGGTAAGAGTAGAGGCTTTTGTTAATGGAGGGAGTGTCCGATTGCAGTCTAAGGATTTTGGGGTGACCATGGGAGTCACAACATCTTGACAGGACTGATATTAAATGTGGGTCTGTTACTCTTCTCTGGAGATGTTTCTTTCAACGGGGTTTGATGTGGGGAGGGACCTTGTTAATAGGGAATGGTTTTGCTCCAGTGACTAGTGACTCAGGAATGTTCTACTGTGGAGCATTATGTAGAGAAAGTCACCATCATTTGGGGTGAGATGGAAATCTGTTAATTGGAGGGTCTGATCTGAGGGGTGGGACTAGCCTGAAGGTACTACACTCAGGGAATCTCTTTCTGGGTAACACAGGGTCTGTATTTGGGGGGGTCATCATGGGGGAATCTGTTAATAGGGCCTCAGTGATCGAGGGCTGGCTAATGGGGGTCTCTATTCTGGATGTGTTACTGGGAATCTCTATCTCAGGGTGACTCGGGGGCTCCTCGTGTCAGGAGACGCTAGAGGGGGCTCTGTGTCTCTGTTGGATGTCCAGAGCCTCTAAGACTGCATCTCCGCCCTCAGCATCCAAGGAAACCAGCAGCAGAAGAGCAACCTGGGGAAAAGAACTGTGTCATGCCCCAGTGCAGGGTGTGGGAGCATCTGGACCCATCCCCACCCAGTTCTTCCCCAAGGGTCTGGGATTTGGCCTTTCTGGGTTCTGCCTCCACCTCTCCGGCTCTCTCAGGCTCCTCTGGAGCAGAGGGTGTTCTGTCTCCCTTGTTTTTGTTTAGTCGCTAGTTGTATCTGACTGTTTGCGACCCCATGGACTGTAGCTCACTCCTCTGTCCATGGGATTTCCCAGGCAAGATTATTGGAGTGGGTTGCCATTTCTTTCTCCAGGGGATCGTTCCGACCCAGGGATTGAACCCCTGTCTCCTGCTTGGCAGGCAGTTTCTTTACCACTGAACCACTATGGAAGGTCTTACTTGCCTCTTAAAAATTGAATTCACCAGAATTCATGGTGGGGCCTCACTCTCTAAAGACTGTTTCTGGGTAAGCTAACTTAAGTCCTAAGTTTTCCTAACCTCTATTTCCAGCCCCAACCAGAACTCCAGACCCCCCTGTCCAGTGGCCTGGTGGATGGCTTTCCCTGAATTATCCCACAGGAGAGGGGACCAAGGGTTGCTACACACCTGGAGATGGAGTTCTCAGATGCGATGTCCTTTGGGGTCCGGACTGTTGTGAAAGTGCGTTTGGGCTGCGTCACTGAAGAGAAGGGCGAGGTTTCAGGTGATGGGATGACAGACCCACCTCTGTCCTCAATATCCACCCAGACTCTTTGTCATTAATATTTATCTACATCCCCAATATCCTAGACTTCCAACAGCTATCTAGACTCTCTTTTCAGTAATATTCCCTGTGTCCTCTGAGACCTACCCATGTCCCCAGTGCCTGCTCAGAGCCTTATTAACATCCTCTTCTCCATAACACCCATCCTTTCGGGGGTCCGACTCATCATTTTCCTGGATCCCCAATTAAATACTGGAGATTCTGTCACCAGCATATACCTAAGGACCCCATGACCTTACTGCCTACCCCCAAACCACATTCCTCCTCACACCCAGCCTGCAACTCACTTGTCACTTGATGCACTTTTTTGGCTCCAACATTGTCCCCAGGGGGGTCAGTGGATCCACCAATCCTGGGGAGACATGACAAGTGCGAGGAGTCAGAGCCACAAGAGGCCAGAGTCTGGCAGGAGCTGAGCTGCAGGGGGCCTACGAGGAAAGCGCTAGGGTGTGGGGATGGGTGTCCACTCTATCCTCCTGGTCCAAGAGGAGGAGACATCTAAGGTGAGTATCAGGGCTCTGGGAAGTACCCTGGGTGATGATCAGAGTCTGGGCTCACCTCTGAATTCGAGATGCTGGTGCAAAGACGCCATGCTTCGGGGGGCAGTTGAAGTACCGGACACCGAAGACAGAGCCATCGTGCTTGCCGGTGGGCTGGTCTAGCTCGATGCCATACCAGTACCCTGCAACAGGAGGGTGTCAGGATGCCTTGAGGCCCTGCCTGCCCCCCGGCCCAGATAGTAATCCTCACCTGGGGCGAAGTCTGTCTTTCCGTAGAAGCGCACAATCCCTTGCTTCTGGCCAGCAACGAGGACTTGGTCTCCAACCTCAGCCTTGGCTCCTTCGCGCTGCTGCAGGCTGCCCAGAGACGGGGATGATGAGGGCTTCTTCTTACCTGGGGGTGGAGGGGACAAGGGTTGAGGGTGAGGCCTCCAGACGCCAGCCCAGGGGATGCTGTGCCACCCAGAAAACCACAAGGTAGGAACTCTGTCCTTGATCAAATGAGATGAACTGCAGAGCCTTTCTCTGAAATAGGAGTCGGGGCCTGGGGGGCTTGAAAGAAAACCCTAGCTGCCAGAGAAATGGGGTTGGGGGCTTTAGGTATGAGAGAGAAAACTGAGTCAAGAACCTAGAGAACCCCAAAAACTCTTTCTCAAAGTTAAGGATATTAGGCCAAAGGAAAACTCGAGTGTCAAAAGTCAGAAATTATCCTTTTAAAATGAAGGAGAGGGGGAACTTCCCTGGTGATCCAGTGGCTAAGACTCCACACTCCCACTGCAGGCGGCCCACATCAATCCCTGGTCAGGGAACTAGATTCTGCATGCCACAACTAAATATCCCGCATGCTGCAAGGAAGATGGGAGACCCCACGTGCCACAACTAACACCCAGCACAGCAAATAAATAAGCAAATAAAGTATTTTTAAAATAAAAATATGAAGAGGGGAAAATAAATAAAATGAAGGAGGGAGTTGGGTCTGAGGATAAATCAAGTCACTAAAGCCAGGAACCCCACAGATTCTTCCCTAAAACTGGGAGAAAGCCTTTGGGTTTAAGGGGAAGCTAAGTCACAGAGGGCAGGGAACACATACAGGTCCTTCCAAGAACTGGGTGGGACCAGTACTGAATCAAAGGAGAAACTCAGGTACAAAAGTCAGGGACTCAGAGTTTGTCCTCTAAAATGGGAGTTTGGGCCTGAGGAAAAACTGAGTCACAGAAGCTGGTCTACCCACAGAATATCCTCAAGACTGGCTCCTGTCACCCCATGGGCTCCGCCTGACCTTTGTGTTCCCTGCGGCCCTTGCCAGTGACACGGGAGAAGTCCATTCGGGGAGTCCGAGGTGTGGAGGTGACGGATGAAGGAGGTGCGTCCACTGCCTTGGAGATCTTGGACACAGAGGCAAAAAGACCTGGGGGGACAGAGCCTGGGCTGGGACTTGTCCAGGCCTCTGCCCCTGCCCCATCATCACCCCTGACCCCACCCCTCAGTCAGCAGCATCACTACTGAGTGGACCCCAGTGAGACTGACCCTGCTTGGGAGGGCAGATGAAGTACCGGACGCCCCCAACACTGCCATCATTCTTGCCCTCGGGTTCATCCAGCTCCACGCCCACCCACTGGCCACTGGCGAACTCCGTGGTCCCGCAGAACCGCAGCGTGCCCGTCTGGAGGAAACAAGGGAGGATATGGCTTGGGTGGCCTTGGGAGGCCATGATAAGATCACTGGCACAGGGAAATCCCTGGTGGTCCAGTGGTTAAGAGTCAGTACTTTCACTGCTGAGGGCTCAGGTTCAGTCCTTGGAGATCTTGCAAGCTGCACAGAGTGGCCAAAAAAAACAAAAAAATCACTGGCAAACAAGCAACATGGTGGAGTGTATGAGGGAGCCCCAGGCTCAAATCTCAGCATCTCAGCCTGGACATTACCATTCACTGGCTATGTGACTTAACCATACTGTGCCTCAGTGTCCTCTGCGAAATGGGAGTAGAAATTGCACCCACCTTACAGGATTGTTACAGAGCTGCCCTGCCCAATGTAGTAAATAGCCACTAGCTACATAATGACAAAATCAGGACCTCCCCCATGGTCCAATGGTTAAGATTCCATGCTTCCACTGCAGAGGCTATGGGTTTGATCCCTGGTCAGGAAAGTTCCACATGCTGAGCAAGGTAGACAAAAATAAATAAATAAATAAAATAACTAAAATATTTCCCCAATTGCAGTAGCCACATTCCAAGTTCTTAATAACCACATGTGGCTTGTGGCTACTTCACTGGACTATAAATACACAGAACATTTCCAATCTCACAAAGTCTATTGGACATGAATGCTACAGAGACAGAAAAGCCCTCAGTACAGGGCTTGGTGCTGAGTAAGGGATCAGTAAGTGCTGACTATTCGTATACTGTCACTTTCGTAAAGGGACTGCAGGGGCCTCAGTGTCACCTGTAAAATGAGGATAGCAGTCCACCTCAGAGTCTAGTTATCTGGTGGAAACATTTTTAATATATGTGACATTGCTTAGCTGCAGTGAGTGTGGTTATTATCATTTGGGTGAGATTCCTTCACTGCTCTACACCTCAGTTCCTTGTCTATGCTGCTGCTGCTGCTGCTAAGTCGCTTCAGTCGTGTCCGACTCTGTGCGACTCCATAGACGGCAGCCCACCAGGCTCCGCTGTCCCTGGGATTCTCCAGGCAAGAACACTGGAGTGGGTTACCATTTCCTTCTCCAATGCATGAAAGAGAAAAGTGAAAGTGAAGTCGCTCAGTCGTGTCCGACTCCTAGCGACCCCATCGATTGCAGCCTACCAGGATCCTTGATCCATGGATTTTCCAGGCAAGAGTGCTGGAGTAGGGTGCCATTGCCTTCTCCGTCCTTGTCTATAAAGTGGGCTAAATAATAGTGCCTCCTTTGGAGAGTTGGTGCGGGGATCAGAACAGTGGCTGGCACACAAAGAGCACTTGGTGTACACCAAGCCCTGTTCTAAGGGCTTTACTCATTTTAACTAATTTAAACTTGGAAAAGAATCTAAAAGAGAATGGTTATGTGTGTATGTGTAACTGATTCATTTGGCTGCACAGTGAAGCAAACTAACACAACATTGTAAAATACAAATTCATTTTAAAAATAAACCTCATACAACCCCCTGAAATGGGTATTTTTAGTTTCCTTTTACAGATGAAGAAACTGATGCCCAGAGAGGTGAAATCACTGGCCCCACAGCTGGCAAGTGGCAGAGAGATGTGCTTGAGCAAATCCTAATAACCACTGTGCTGTGCTGCTTCTCTCCAGGCAGAGACTGTTATTACATGTCTCCAGACAAAGGTTTCACCACTCTGGATTTCTTATAGTCTTCTATGTTGTAAAATGGAGAAAGTCAACCCCTCCTGCTTTCAAAACTGGCACACTGATTTGATTAGGTCACGTACAAGAACTTTCCAAAGGGGGCTGATGCATGCAAAACTCTTGATTAGGAAACAAAGTGTGACTTTATGGCTTCTCACTGTACAAAGAAACAAAATTCAGTCACTGCAGTGGCCTGCAGGTCTAGTGTGATCCAGCCCCTGCTAACCTTGCCACTTCACTCTCCCTAGATAACTCCCTTCCATGCACACTCCTCTGAGCCTTTGTACCTGTGGTTTCCTTTGTCTTATATTTTTGCAAGGTGAGCTCCTTCCCATCTCAGCCCGTGTATCACCTCCTCAGAGATGCCTTCTCAGAAGACGCTAGCTAAAAGCACCTCTGCCCTCAGCCAGGGCCAATTTATTAAATATTTGCATTTAATAAATGTTTTCAAAGCCCTTGCTACTGGAAATTATCTTAACTGTGAGTTGACTTTATTGACTGTCTCTTCTTCAGTAAAAATGGAGTTCTATGAGAGCAAGGCTGGGGCTGACACAAGTCTTTACCCCCAAGGACAGGCTGGGTCCAGCATGGAGCCTGAGGGACAGCAGGTAAATGAATTCAATTTGGAATACCTGGATGAATGAAGATGTTCTCTGTCCTCTGGGACTTTATCCCTGCTCCCTCTCCCTGCTGCTGCTGCTGCTAAGTCGCTTCAGTCGTGTCCGACTCTGTGCGACCCCATGGACTGCAGCCTACCAGGCTTCTCTGTCCCTGGGATTCTCCAGGCAAGAACACTAGAGTGGGTTGCCATTTCCTTCTCCAATGCGTGAAAGTGGAAAGTGAAAGAAGTCGCTCAGTCGTGTCTGACTCTTAGAGACCCCATGGACTGCAGCCTACCAGGCTCCTCCATCCATGGGATTTTCCAGGCAACAGTACTGGAGTGGGGTGCCATTGCCTTCTCCCGCTCCCTCTCTCTAAGACCCCCCTTTCTCCTTTTCTTCTCCTGGCTCACTCCTCCACATCTTCAAGTGGATGCATTCCCCATCACACCCCTGATTGCTCTGACCAGTACTTTTTTCCCAAGCAAGGGAGTGATTACTCTGCGAGCACAGGTGGCCCCTGAATGGGGACCACAGGGCCCAGGGGACCCAAATGGGGCCGACCTGTGCTGATCACTCTGCCTGTGCTTCCTCACGAGAGCCACAACTGCTCTGGGCTGTCACTGTCAGGAGATGGATCTGTTGTCCCCCTTGGACTAAGAGCTCAGTCCAGCGTGGGGCATAATGGAGGCACTAGCAGAACGGCTGGATGAAATAAACACTGTGTGCATGCCTGGGAGGGTGGACAGACAGAGGGGGCGAGTCTGGACTCTGCCCAAGGCCGCAGCTTTGCTCGCTGAGTCCTGCCCTCCCCTCCCTGCTCCAGTTCCTGACCTTCTGGCCATCCAGTAGCACGCGGTCTCCCAGGCGCAGGCCCAGTGCGCTGAGCATGAGATTGCCTGGGACGTTGTCATAGTTGGGTAGTGTGACCTTGGGGAGGGCGCAGGAGAGTGGCACTGCCTCCTCCAGTAGCGTCCTTAGCTCCTTGGCCACCAGTGCTGCCTCTGCCTTGTCCAGGGACATGTCCATGGGGTCTGGGACCACCTCTGCTGGCACTTGTCCCTTTCGGTTCTGTGGACCAACAGGAAAAGAGGAGGAGAAAACTCAGTGGTGGTAGGCTGCCCTCCCACTGAGGCCATGCCCCCAGAGACCCTGGGTCAAGGTGAAGCAGAGATGGGAGTAAGGTCATGCCCTGGACCAACATGGCAACAGGAAGGGATGGGGCATTAAGGTTCAGACCACGGTCCCCAGGGAAGTCCACTCCTGAGACCTCAGCCTGGGGATGTCAAGTATGGAGCCAACGGGGAATGAAGGTCCCACTTCAGTGCTGTAGGTCATGCCTTCAGGGCCAAGACCCCAAGCCCAGAAATGGGGCCGTGGAAGGACAAACACAGAAAATGGGCTCCTGTGGTACTAGGTCAAGGGTCCAACTGGGCCAATGGGGAATGAGAGCTTCAAGAAAGGCAAGTGGTCCTGCCCCTCTCCCATCCTCTGCAGAGGCCTGCTGGCTGGAAAGGGATTGGGAAGGAAGGAAAAGGAAGGTAACAGGACTGGGCCAGGGTGGCAGTACCCGAAGCGCCGGGTTGGCGCCGTGTTCCAGCAAACATTTGGCCGCGCCCAGGCACAGGTTGGAGGCAGCGATGTGCAGGGCTGAGCCGTGGTTGAAGTCACTGCACGTGGAGTTCACCACTGGGAAGTGGGTGAGAGGAGGGTTCCAAGTGAGCGCCCTCGGCACCCAGCCCTTTCGCTGCTGCCTTCCAGTCTCCGGAAGTCCATCTCTTCATCTCTTAACCCGCAGGCTTCAGTGCTTCCCCCAGCCTCGGACAGAGCCCCGCCCCTCCTCGGCCACACCCCTCCCGACTAGCTCCTGCCAGGTCCCAGTAGCCTTAAGGACCACTGAGCCCCATTTCCTGCACCTCCCACCTTCCATCCTGGCCTCCCAAGCCAGGTCCATTAGTCGTCTTCCCACCCTTCTTCACTCCCTACACCTGAGCACCCTCCTCCTGCTTCAAGCCCTCCTTCCTCTCCGGGGCCCTGCCGGCTCCTAGCCCGGCCCCTCCTCCTCACCTCGGGGCCGCGCACCCTTCAGCAGCACACGCACGAGATCGGGCACGTCGAAATAGGCGGCGTAGTGAAGCGCGTTCATGTTAGTCCAGCGGCTACGCAGGGTCACGTCTGCGCCCAGAGCCAGCAACTGCTGCGAGAGGCGCACCGCCGCCGCGGGGTCCCCTGCGCAACAGCCCAGGTCAGCTTGGGTCCCCTCCTCTAGAGACTGGGGCCAGGGCCATGGGGCAGACCCTGGGCCTCAGGGACTGCACTTTGGGATCCTAGGCTGTGAGTGGACTCAGGATGGAGGTCGGAGGGCTAGAGTTCTGAGAGTGTCGGGCGTGGGAGCCTAGGTTTGGGGGTTCATGGTATGGGGGCTAGGACCCTCACCGACTCCGTGGGCCCCAGCCTTGCACGCATAATGGAGCAGTGTCATGTCGGTCAGCCCATCGCGATCATTCACATGGCAGCCTCGACGCAGAATCTAAGGGTACCGGGGACCAGGGAGGGTTACCCAAACACGTGAGGGACCCCTTCCCCTCCTCCCTCACATCACCAGTGTCCTTACCTCGTTGCCGATGACGTCGATCTTGTGTTGGACTTGGGGCACCCACTGACGCACGATGGCGAACAGCTCAGGGATGGTGGTCTGGGGGTCAAACAGAATCTCCTGGCAGGCAGGGTCGTTGGGGTCGAAGAAGGTGAAGGCTGGGGTGGTGAGAGGTCCAAGGTCACCCCCAGGCAACCTGACCCCGCCTCCTTCCACCCTGAGATACAGTAGCCCTAAGTCTTTGTCTTTAAGACCTCCTAAGGCAGGGTCTCACACTGGTGGCCTGTGGGCCCTGGACATTTTCTGTGGGGCCAGCATGAGGTTTCAAAATGAAGAGGTTTCACATAAAAATTAGGATGCCTTCCTGTTTTGAAAATTAAAGATCAGGCAATTCCTGTATAACAGCCACCTCTACCTCACGAAACAAGAGTGTGACAAGGAATCTGCATGCCCAAGGGAATTGCTACTGTTCTGGCCCATGGTACCTTGTCAGTCTGGGCACGATTAGGCCGAATCTCCAGAGTAAAGAAAAAAATTTTTAATATTGACTTATTTATTTGGCTGCATGTGGGATCTTTGTTGTAGCAGGCAGTATCTAGATCTAGTTCCCTGACCAAGGATCGAACCCAGGCACCCAGCATTGGGAGCGTAAAGTCTTAGCCCCTGGATGACTAGGAAAGTCCCAGAGTAAAGAAAACTTAAAAGCCAGAAATCAGTTTTTAAGAAAAATCTCCCCAATTTTTCAGCTACTGTGCAGTCCACATAAAATGTACCCATGGGCAGGATACAACCTGTGGCCAGCCAGGGGGAAACCCAGAGGAACTTCCATGTCCCTGCTTTAGACTCTGAGGATTGCCCTCTACTAATGTTCAGCACCCAGCACAGGGCTGGCACGTGGTGAGAACTCAGTGCCTGTTGAATGGATGAGCACATGAATGACCAGATGATACAGAGCCCAGGGAAGGACCGTACAGTCTCCAGCAGGCAGCCTGTGTGCTCCTTTAAAACCCCAGCCCTTCTTGGCTGAGATCCCTGCCCTGGCTCCCATCACACTTGAGTACAGATCCAAATCTCACTCTGGCCCAAAGGCCCTGCACCAACTGGCGTTGTCTGTTCTTTGCTCTCTCCCCCTCACTCATTCCCCTCCAGTCACACTGGCCTTCTTCCACCCTTTCAATTTGCCAGGCAAATTGCTGTCTCAGGGCTTTGTGCTTGCTGTTTTTCTTGCCAGGGCCAGTCTCCCCTCAGATCTTCTTAAGGCTCCAGAGAGGCCTCCCCAGACCATCCTGGCTAAGTGAGCACCTCTGCCCTTCTCCATCTCTTGCCCCCCCCCCACTTTTTTTTTTTAATTTGGCTGCATCGCAGGGCATGTGGGATCTTAGTTCCCCAACTAGGGGTCAAACTCACACCCCCTTCATTGGAAGCACAGAGTCTTAACCATTGGAGCGCCAGGGAAGTCCCTCTTGCCCTTTTAAAAATTTATTTAAGAATATCACTACTTGGGTACTTCCTCAGCCATCTGCTGGTTAAGACTGCAGAGACCCGGGTTCAAAGCCTGGTCAAGGGACTAAGATCCTGCAAGCCTCATGATGTGGCCAAAAAATAAAACCCCACTACTTGTTTACTCCTTCCTCTCTCCTCTTTTCCTCTCTTTCTCTTCTGCCCTCTTTTTCCTCTCTCTCTCTCACTTGTCCCCCTCACTAGGACATTTCTGTTCTCCCTTATCCCCAAGGCCCTGGCATCCAGGAGATGCTCAGTCTCCACTGATTTAATGTACACATTTAATAAACACATACATGAGTTTCTCCTGGAGTCCACCTTAGCCCTCTCTCTGGCCTCAACCACATTTTCAGATTCCTTCACCTTCTGTGACCAAACCCTCCTTGTTTTACAAGCAGCAGGATTCCTGGGGGTGGGGAACAGACACCCTAGGCTCTTTGACATCCCAGCAGGCTACAGGCCCCAGCCACATTTCCAAAGGAAATTTTCCAGTTTTCCGGGACGGATACCCTGCCCTGGACACCCAGATAATGTTATTTTTCTATCAGACTGAGGGTAACCTATAGCCTCTCTGATCCCCCTCTAGTGAGTGACACATGTCCACAGAGGCCATCCCTCTTGCCCTATCCTGCTGGTACCTACTCTCTGAACTTGGAACCTAGTTGAAGGTACAGCTACCAAGGATTCCCAGCCAACATCTAAAAGCCTCCTCCTATACCCAGTTCTGGCTGAGCTCCACTCTCTCTATGCAGTAACCAGAGGGAGCTTTTAAAAATATAAATCAGAACTGCCACTCCCCTGCTTTTAAATACCCATGCCCCCGCCCCCAACTGCTCTCCCCACCATCACATTTAGAATATACACGAAGTCCTCACAGTAGCCTTAAAGGCCCTTCCCAGATATAGCCCTTGCCAACCTCTCACTTCATCTCTGATCACTCCCTAACTGCAGCACCATGATTTTCTTTTTGTTCCAAGCTCAGTCCTGCCTCAGGGCTTTTGCAACTTGCTGGTTACAGCCTGGAACTCTCTTTTTCCAGCTTTCCTATGGTTGATTCCTCCTCTTGCTCAGTTGTTGTTGTTTAGTCACTAAGTTGTGTCCCAACTCTTTGTGACCCCATGGATTGTAGCCCGCCAGGCTCCTCTGTCCATGGGATTTCCCAGGCAAGAATACTGGCGTGAGTGAGTGTTGCTCAGTCGTTTCCGATTCTTTGCGACCCCATGGACTAGAGCCCACCAGGCTCCTCTGTCCATGGAATTCTCCAGGTAAGAATACTGGAGTGGGCTGCCATTTCCTTCTCCAGGACATCTCCCTGACCCAGGGACTGAACCCACATCTCCTAATTGGCAGGCAGATTCTTTACCACTGAACCACCAGGGAAGCCCCCCTCATGCTCAGGGTTTCCACCTAAATGCTTCCTCGTCAGAAAGACGCATCCTGACTGCTCTATCTCAAGGTGCTGCCCCCTAGCCATTCTCTATTATTATATCTCCATCTTTTATTTCTGTCATAGCATTTACTCCAATCTGAACTTATCTGATTTTTTTTTTTTTCTGACCATGCCTCATGGCATGTGAGAGTTACCGGACCAGGGATCGAACTCATGCCCTCTGAAGTAGAAGTGCAAAGTCCTACCACTGGACCCCCAGGGAAGTCCCTGAACTTATCTGATTTATATATCTGTTACTTGTTTAGTCTTGCCTTCTCTCCTGAGAGCAGAGATCATGCCTGGACCGCTCACCATTAAATCTCCATCTCCCAGCAAAGGCTTGTCACCGAGTATAGTACTGCTGGAGAATGAGTAGACACTTTCTATGTATCTAAGAGGACACCTCCCTCTCAGCTCCACAGCCTCCTACCTCAGAACCTCCACTCCTGTGGTCACCTCTCCTGGGATCCCCTTCCCCTTGTTAACCCTCAATCCATCCTTGGGTCTCCCTTGAATGTTATTTATTCAGGAAAACTGTATCTTAAAAGGCTCTTGCAGACTCCTATTCTTGGCAAACACGATTCTCATCATGTCTTTAATTATGTCCTTGTATTTTTGTACTTATTTGTGTGACCATTATTGAAGCCTGTGAATTTTCTTAGGCAAAGACTAGATCTGTCTGCCCCCACCTCCTAGGTCCATAGCAGGCTTTCAAAACATGCTTGTTGAATGACTAAAGGACTGAATGATGTGTCATGAATCAAATATTAGGATTATCCCAATTCCATTCTCCAGTGGGTGAATGAATGAATGAATGAAGAGGGGTGGGGATGCAAGGGCCATGACTCCTCCCCAGACCACCTTCAAATCCTCGGGAGTCTTCCCACCATCTCCACCAGCGGAGTTTTCAGCCAGACCTCCCTGGCCAGACCTCCCTGGCCACCAAAGGCTCCAGGCCATATTGCAGGATGGGGAGGGGGGTTACCGTAGTCCTTGGGGAGGGGGGCTGGTGCCGAGGGGTGCACAACAGGCTTCTGCCGGCGCTCCTGGGTGGGGCTGGGGGGCTCCGGGACAGGCTCATCCTCCTCCTCCTCCTCTTCTTCCTCCGCCCTGAGCGGCGGGGCCATGGGGGCAGGATCTGTCTTAGTCATGGTCCTCGGTGGCCCTCGGGGGGCAGATGCAGAGTTGGGGGTGGGCTTCAGGCAAATCCTAGGGGCAGAGGTCAACTAGAGAGGGTGATCCACAGTCTCCAGAATCTGAGCCCCCGATACGCTCTCAGGGCTCCGGATGGCTCTCACGCCCCCAGCACTGGATTTTGGGCAACCATAGAGATGTCAGTCACCCATCAGAGGACCCTGGTTTGTGGGCCTACGGTTTACCATTTCCCCCAGGCCAGCCCCCCATTCTTCTCCTCCCGCGTCAGGCCCCTCAGTCTAAGCCGCCCCCTCCCCGGGTTTGTTTATCTCAGGATGCAGGATGCTTTGCCCCTCCCCTTCTCCGCCGGCCTCCCCTCTATCCGTCTTACCTCGGGTGGATGGGGCTGAAGACCAAAGCTGAAACCGGGGAAACTGGAGTAATGGGGTGTCAGTGTCTGGAGAAGTGATGGGGGAGAAGGAGACAGAGAGAAGGGGATGAGGCCCAGACGCCGACGGGGGGATGGGGGTGGAGAGGGAGGGGCGCTGACAGCGCATGCGCCGTGTCACCCCCAACCAGGCGCGGGGGCGGAGACAGCTAGAGGCTGTTTGCATTGATGAAAAGACTGCAGGCAGGAATGGTAAGGGAAGAGACACCGAGGATGGGGAAGAAGAAATGGCCACCAAGAAAGATGTGAGGCTTGGAGACAGAAGGAGAGAGATGAAGCAGTTGTTCAGTCGTTAAATCCTGGGAAAACCGGCACAGTCTTTCCCGCTGTGATAGCGCCTTCCCCGCAGGCCTGCAAACCAGACCAATTAGGGCAGGGGTCTGTGGTAGTGACAGGTGTTTTCTCTCTCTAACGTATCAGACCTGCCCTATTCTCCACGTTCGCCCTAGACAAGTGATGTCTCAGAGGGATGGTTTTGTAGAGACTTCTATGGTCATTGTCATGGTAATTGTCGCAGAGTGCTCGCACCGCACTTACCAGGCCAAGAGAAGTTAAGCCACTTGCCCAAGGGTATAGAGCAAGTAGGTAAAATGGAGCTAAGACTTGAATCCAAGTAGCCCGGCTTAATCACCTTGCTACCTGGCTTTGGCAGTGTAGGGTACACATCTGCCAATAGACTCCTCCCCAGAAAGGCCTCCAGGAGCCAGCCAAGGATGGCTCCATCACAGTGGCTTGGCTGTTTCACACCTGACTATGGCCTGCCGTGTCCACTCTGATCTGAACAGAACTGGCTGACTTTGCCTTCCACCCCTCATCCTTCTATGGGCCGGCCCAGTAGCTGCATTCAAGGTATTTCTGAGGTATTTCATCCCTCACCCTCATCCCAGGCCCTGACCCTGGTCCATCCTTCATCCTCTCCTACCTGGACTATGGCAGCATCCTCTTCCCTATTCTCCCTGCTCCCCCTAACACCCCAATATGCTGCCACAGGGGACCTATTAATGCCTATCACATCAGGACCTTCCTAAAGGCATCTGCTTGCTGCACCTCACCCCAGATAAAAGCCAATGTCTCAACCATAGCCCACAAGTCCCATCATCTCACCAATCTCACCTCCTCTCACTCTCCCTGTCACTCACTCCACTCTAACCACACTGGCCTCCTTGTCCCTCCTCACCCCTGGACCTTCGCACTAGCTGTTTCTTCTGCCTGGAATGTTCCTCCCCCAAATACCTGATCTCCTTTAATCCTCTCCTTTAGGCTTTCACTTACTGGTTCCTTTTCAATGAGACCTTTTCGGCTCTATCTAACGTTGCCTCCCACCCCCGCCCTCCTTACAAACTCACTCCCTTCCCTGATTCACCATAGCAGCACTGCCCTCCTCCAGCTCACACCTCAGATGCTGCTGTTAGAAAAGGGGCTGTTCTCCTTGGAACATCCAATCTGCATGCCTTCCAGGCCAGCTCCTTTTCATCATCCAGGTCTCTGCTCAAACACTGTCTCCTTAGATAATCTTCCCTCCCTCCCTCTGCCCATACCACCACCCCCCAAACCCCATCTCGCTGCAGCCCATTATATTTTCATTCAGTCTTTATAGCACTTATCACAGTCTGAAATTATATTGTTTATTAGTTCACTATTTCATCTTCTACTCAAGCAGAATTGGAGCACCATGAGGACAGGACTTTTGTCAGCTGTGTTCACTGCTGTATCCCCAGCTTGGCGCCAGGCTTGGGAAAGGGTGTGAGGGGCTCTTCAGCACCAGTTACAACTCTCCCCAAGCAAACAATGCTTGTCCTGCTCTGAGAATATTTTACTGACCACAAAGATTGAAGGTGGGTTTGGGACCTGGTACCCAGGGTCATCACTACTGACAGAGGTCTTGGGCCCAGGTCGGCCCTAAAGTTCAAGGGGTTCCTAGGAGGAGGTGGTGGGAGCCAGGCCTTTGAGGGAGGCAGTGCTATGCCCCAGGCATGCGGGCCAGGCCTGTGTGTGATTTGTCTCTCTTCCTCTTGTCTTTTGTCATCCTTCCCACGACATTATCTGTCCTGGTCCTTATGCACTGGGAGTCTGAGTGTCCAGGAGCTCAGGCTTGGCGTCCAGCGTGGGAGATGCAGGACCATGGGCAAGGACCACAGCAATGTCAGGCCCTCCACAGATGATGGTGAAGGCTTGGGATTCCTCAGGTCGAGGGAGCTGGGCCATCCCAGGGAAAGTAGTAGTAGAGATGGAGGACACAGGGAAGTAAGAGGAGGGGAGGAGGGGAGGAAGAAGTGCGGGCAGGGGGAGAAACCATGAGGAACAGGGAGGTTGAGAGGGGAAGGGGTGTCAGGAGACAGACAGACACATGGGCAGAGAGAGAGGTGAGAAAAAGAGAGACATTCAGGAGGGAATGAGGCGGTATGGGAAAACAGGGACAGAGATGAGGGGGGACAGAGGCATGGAGAGACAGATATGGGGGGGTGGGAGAAATGCAGGGACAGAGAGACAGGGACATGGGTATGGGGGATAGACAAAGAGGCAGATGAAGAGACACGGGGAAATGGGGAGATATATGGGATGATAGAGAGATTGGGGGCAGAGGGCAGAAAGACAAAGATGAATGTGGGAGAGAGAAGAAGAGATTGAGAAACAGGGATGGAAGAGGGGCAGGGGAGGCAGAGAGAGACACACCATCAGCCCAGGGGCCCTGGCAGGCTCCATGAAGAGCCTCAGGCCTGAGTCTGAGTTCTGTGCTTGTCCCTCTCCCCTCGCCCACCAGCATGTCCATCTGGTGCATGGCTGGTTCAGGCCAATCTCAAACAGAGCCTCCAGGGACGGCCACTGCAGCTCCAGCTGACTGCTACCATCTGGGGATATGAACCCAGTCCTGCTAGATCTGCTGAGCCTTCGGGAAAGGCCAGAAAATATGTTAAAGCATTACTGAGGCCAAATGAATGGTATCTGTGGGCCAGGTCCACCCCACTGGCTGTCAGGTGAGGACACCTCAGCTACAGAGGCACCTCAGGGGCTTTCGGAAACTCCTCCCCACCTCCCTTTTCCAAGCAGGAACAAGAGCCCCGGGACCTCAAGTTTGCCCCTGGGGTTTTAAGCAGGAAAAAGTCCCGGCCAATTTTTAATTTTTAAAAACATGATCCTTTCCACTTCCCACCCCAGAAAATTCCCAGCAGTAAAATACAGGGGCAAAGGGCCTTAGATAGGGTCTGGGAAACTCTAGTATAGAGCTGCAAACCCAAGCTCTATGGGGGCCATGCCCAGAGGTCTCCAACAGAAGTGCACAGGCCTCCTCTGGGGCAGGACAGCTGAGTTTGGATCCCGACTCTGCAATTCACTGGCTGCCTGGCTTTGGGCAAGTTACACTGTACTTCAGTTTTTCATATGGGAAATAGGGACTGTCAACATCAAGGTGAAGCGGGTTTTCATTAAGTTATTAACTGTGTCTAAAAGAGAGTATGTGTGTATGCTAAGTTGCTTCAGTCCTGTCCAACTGTGCGACCCCATGGACTGCAGCCTGCTAGGCTGCGTTGGCCATGGGATTCTCCAGGCAAGAATGGAATGTGTTGCTGTCCCCTCCTCCAGGGGATCTTCCTGACCCAGGGATCCAACCCACATCTGTTACTTCTCCTGCATTGGCAGGCAGGTTCTTTACCTCTAGTGCCACTTGGGAAACCCCCTAGAAGAGAATAGGGGTGCTTAAGTATTATTAATAAAGGGAGCAGCCACTACTCAGCTCCCACCCATAGTTGCTTAGCATTGCCAGATTGATTTTTTTCACCGCAGCAATTTGGAAACCTGGGTGAAATGTTGTGACTTTTCAACTCTGGACTCTAGACGGAAACACTGGGGCTGTGTGAGCCAGGCGGGGCACTCACCGCACACAGCCGGCCCCAGTGCGCCCGCGCCTGCAGCTGCCGCGCCAGCTGTTCGAGGGCCCGCAGCCGCGCCTGGTGCCGCTCGTGGCGCCGCTGGAGCCTCCGCACCCGCCGCTGCAGCGCGCCCAGCGCCGCGCCCAGCCCGGCCCTGGGGTGCTGGGCCGATGCTCCAGGGCGCGGCCCCGCGGGCGACGGCTGAAGCGACAGGGGCGTCAGGAACATGGTGGCTGGAGCCTCTGGGGCCCCGGAGGCTGGCCCCAGCACCAAGAGCTGTACAGGTCCAGGGGCCAAGGATGGGGTCGCCTGCAGAGGCGGAGGCACGACGGGTTTCTCCGTGCTTCGGGAACTCGGCTGCCTCTGGAAGACAAAGCGCGGGGGGGGGGGGGGGGGGGGGGGACATTAGGGCCAAATTCCAAGGGAAAATTCCTCAGGCGGGGAGGGCTGGGGATCCGATTCCAGCTCCAGAGCTTCCCCAGCTCACCTGGGCGGGCGGCACTCGGGAGAAGATGGAGGGCACGGCGTCGGGTCGCAGGTAGCGCACGCCCCAGCGCCACTGGAAGCAAGAGGGGGCGAAGTGCTCGCTGCATAAGTGTTGGTGGCAGCTGGGCACCCAGTGCTCACGGCCCATATGCCTCAGCCAGGCCTGCAGCCGGGGGCCATCCTTCAGCGGGAACCTGCCAGGGGAGCGAGGTCAGCGATGTCAGGGGTCCAACCCCTGCCCCAAGGCAACCGCCAGCATAGGCACACCCAGAGAGCCTTGAGTGCCAAACCTCTGCCTCCCCACCAGGTGGGGGGTGTGTGTGTGTGTGTGTGTGTGTGTGTGTGTGTGTGTGTGTTAGTCGCTCTGTCCTGTCCGACTCTTTGCAACCCCATGGACTGTAGCCTACCAGGCTCCTCTGTCCATGGGATTCTACAGGCAAGAATACTGGAGTGGGTAGGCATCTCTGGATCTTCCCCACCCAGAGATGGAACCTGGGTTTCCAGATTCTTTACCATCTGAATCACTAGGGAAGGCTACCTCTGCCTCTACCCATATCTAATTTTTTGGCTCCATCTTGTGGTTCAGCTGGTAAAGAATCCGCCTGCAATGTGGCAGACCTGAGTTCAATCCCTGGGTTGGGAAGATTCCTTGGAAAAGGGAAAGGCTACCCACTGCACTATTCTGGCCTGAAGAATTCCATGGACTATATATAGTTCATGAGGTCACAGAGTCTAAGAGACACAACTAAGCGACTTTCACTTTCATCTTTTAAACACCCAGCATCAGCCCACCTCTCCCACAATCTGTTGTCTATCCCCCAAAGCCTCCAATCTCCTTCCTGGTCTCTCTTCCATGGCCACTATCCCCTCCCCACTCGTCTGTTCCTCCACAGGAACCTAAGGGAGCAGTTAATAAAATTGGACAAATCTAGAATGTGGGAGATCCTATATTCATGGGGCTAAGGGTGGGGCTATAGATTAAAGGGGATTTAAGAAACATCAACACAAAGGCAGATCTGGGCTTCCTCTGCAACCAATCATTCTGTAAAAAGACATTTTAATCCAGTTGGGGGAAACTGAATATGAACTGGTTATTAGATAATTGTAAGAAGTTAATTTTGCTAGGTGTGATCATTCCACTGATTTAAGCTTCTAAAATAGTCATCTGTTGGAAAAATATTCTGAAATATTTTGAATAAAAGGCTGGAATTTACTTTAAAATACTGCATTAAAGATGTACGTGGGAGGAAAGTGGAAGAAAAAGATTAGTGAAATGTTGACTACTGGTGTAACTGAGTGATAGATACATGAGGATTCATTTAAACAACACTGTTTTTTGTGTATGCTTGAAAACATGTCAAAAAGTTTTTAAACAACAAAAAATTAACTCATTAAAAAATGGGCAAAGGGCTTGAATAGACTCGAAAGAAGATACAAATGGCAGCAGCATATGAAAAGATGTTCAACATCATTTATCATTAGGAAAATGCCAATCGAAACCACAAGCTATTGCCTCATAACCATTAGAATGACTACTATATTAAAAAAAAAAACAACAACAAGTATTTACAAGGATATGCAGAATCTGGAACCCTGTGTGGTGTTGATGGGAATGTAAAGTGGAGAAGCCTCTATGAAAAGTAGTATGGTAGTTCCTCAAAAAACTGAAAACAGTATTACCATATGATCCAAATCTCACTTCTGGATATAGACCCTCCCCCCAAAATAAACTTCAAAGCAGGGTCTCAAAGAGATATTTGTACACTCAAGTTCATAACAACATTATTTACAATAGCCAGGAGGTGGAAGAAACCCAAGGGTCCATCAACAAATGAATGTATTAACAAAAGGTGGAATATATATATATATACACACACACATATACATACACAATATATATATATATATATATATATATATATATATATACACAATACACACACATACACAATGAAATATTACTCAGCTTTAAAAAAGAAAGAAATTCCAGGACTTTCCTGGCAGTCCAGTGGTTAAGACTCTATGCTTCCACTGCATGGGGCATGGGTTCTATCTCTAGTCAGGGAACTAAGATCCCACTTGCTGGGGAGTGCAGCCAAAAAAAGAAGAAGGAAAGAAATTCTGACACATTCTGTATAACATAGATGAACCTTGAGTACATTATGGTAAGTGAAATAAACCAGTCACAAAAAAAAAGTCCTAATACTGTATGATTCCATGACACTTTCTAGAACCAACATCAAAAAAGATGTCCTTTTCATCATAGGGGAATGGAATGCAAAAGTAGGAAGTCAAGAGATACCTGGAGTAACAGGCAAGTTTGACTTTGGAGTACAAAATGAAGCAGGGCAAAGGCTAACAGAGTTTTGCCAAGAGAACACACTGGTCATAGCAAACACCCTCTTCTAACAACACAAGAAATGACTCTAGACATGGACATCACCAGATGGTCAATACTGAAATCAGTCTGATTATATTCTTTGCAGCTGAAGATGGAAAAGCTCTATACAGTCAGCAAAAACAAGACCGGGAGCTGACTGTGGCTCAGATCGTGAGCCCCTGATTGCAAAATTAAGACTTAAATGAAGAAAGAAGGGAGAACTACTAGGCCATTGCAGTATGACCTAAATCAAATCCCTAATGATTATTTGGGCTTCCCTGATAGCTCAGTTGGTAAAGAATCCACCTGCAATGCAGGAGACCCTGGTTGGATTCCTAGGTTGGGAAGATCTGCTGGAGAAGGGATAGGCTACCCACTCCAATATTGCCCATTGAGTCAGTGATGCCATCCACCATCTCATTCTCTGTCGTCCCCTTCTCTTCCTGCCCTCAATCTTTCCCAGCATCAGGGTCTTTTCAAATGAGTCAGCTCTTCGCATCAGGTGGCCAACATATTGGAGTTTCAGCTTCAGCATCAGTCCTTCCAATGAACACCCGGGACTGATCTCCTTTAGGATGGACTGATTGGATCTCCTTGTAGTCCAAGGGACTCTCAAGAGTCTTCTCCAACACCACAGTTCAAAAGCATCAATTCTTCGGCACTCAGCTTTCTTTATAGTCCAGTTCTCACATCTATACGTGTCCACTGGAAGAACCATAGCCTTGACTAGACAGACCTTTGTTGGCATCATTAAGCTCTGGCCAGCTGATCCCATGGCAGCTGCCAGAAATTGTGAGGTTTAAAATAAAAGGTTTATTTTAAGCTGCTAAATGTTATGAAGCATTAGATAACTAATAGTTATCCACATCCCCCCTTCACAAAGTCTTCCACCAGGTGACATTATTTACTTAGTATTTTTCTTAAAACTGAGCAATTTTATAAGTTAGAGGAGAAATATCATATGACATCCCTTATATGTGGAATCTAAAAAGAAATGATACAAAATGAACTTACTCACAAAACAGAAAGAGAATGAACTTATGGTTGCCTGTACACACTGCTATATTTAAAATGGATAACCAACAAGAATCTACTGCATAGCACAGGGAACTCTGCTCAACGTTATGTGGCAGCCTGAATGGGAGGGGAGTTTGGGGGAGGATGGATACATGGATAGGTATGGCTGAGTCCCTTAGCTGTTCACCTGAGACAATCACAACATTGTTAACTGGTGACACCCCAATACAAAATAACAAGTTTTTTAAAAATTGACCAACGTCAAGTATTAAACAAAGATACCTAAAAGAGAAACTTTTAGGTATCTTTAAATCACAATGGAAAATCAGTCTCAATTCCATAAATAGGAGTTAACCATAAAAACACCTGGATATCTTAACAGACTGAGGGCTATAAGGTCTGTACCCTCTTTGTTAAAAAGGAAGAGCAAGGAGTGTTAGAAAGTAGGGGACAGTACCATCCGTAGGAGACAAGATAAATAAACTCAAACACGTGCACACAAAAGAACACTATGAGCTCTAAAATAAGTTGGAGACACTGTATGAACTGACATGCTATTTTTAGGCATATATTCTGTGAAAAAAATGTTTCAAATGGAGTACACCAGCTTTCATAATTGTGGTAGGCTAATAATAGTCCCACAAAAGACATCCTTGTCCCAATCCTGGACGCTGTGAATACCGTACTTCATGACAAAAGATGTGATTAAGGATCCCGAGATGGGGAAATTATCGGAGATCATCCGGGTTGGTCCTCCATGCAATCAAAAGTTTGTTTTTTGTTTTTAATTTTTTGGCATACCACATGGCATGTGGGATCTTAGTTCCCTGACCAGGGATCGAACCCCTGTCCCCTGTAGTGGAAGCACAGAGTCTTAACCACTGGACTGCCAGGGAAGTCCCGCAAGTATTCTTCTAAGAGGGAAGTGAAAGAATATATTATTACCACAGACAAAAGAGGAGAAGGCAATGTCACCACAGAGGCAGAGACTGGGGTGATGTGGCCACAAGCCAAGAAATGCCTGCAGATACCAGAAACTGGAAGACTGAGAAACAGATTTTCTCCTAGAGCCTCCTGGGGAATGCAACCCTGCTGACACCTTGATTTTGGCCCAGTAAAACCAATCTGGATTGTGAGAGCATAATTCCTATTGTTTTTAGCCACCAGCAGTTTGAAACAGCAGCCACAGGAAACTAACCAACATATACTGTATTTGTATAAAGAAACACTGGGAAAGCCACATAAGAAGTTAAAGAGGCCACCTGTGGGGAGGAGGTGGATGGGATGGACAGAGATTGGTGGTGGGGTGCAGAGCAAGACTCCTCGGGCAAAAGGTAGACAGTGGTGGGTAGCTGGTCAACGAGGACTGAGAGCTGACTCAGAGGGGAGTGATGGCAGCCAAAGAGAAGAACCCCAGGGCACAGAGCCAGGAACTCCGGCTGCTGCACTTCCCTCAGCCTCCATCTGAGATCCAGCTGCTCTCACCAGCCACATTCTGCCTAGACATGAAATAACCCTGTAATAGCACGACCCACCTGCTCCTGGGCAGAGACTGCCAAAGGATTATTCCATATCCACTCTCTGCTTCTTCCTTACTAACAAACTCCAACTTTTTTGAGGCATAATGTGCCCTGTTAAATGACGGTTTCCTGGGTTCCTTTGCCATAGTGGGGCCATGCAATTAAGTCCTGGAGAATGAATATTTCCATGTTGGGTGAGACATCTGAGATGGTACCTTAAATGTGGAAGCAACCTCAAATGGAATCAGAAGCAGCTCAAGGGGCAAAGGAGGAAAGGAATATCATTAAAAAACCCCTTCCTAATTTGGTCTTATTTTTATTCTCTTTTGTTCTCTCTAGATAGCAACATCTATAATAGGAAATGTCCCTCTCTAAAAATCTACCTTAAGTGGACAGCCAATCTTTTTTTATACATAGAAATATTTTAGTCTTGTTAGCCATTCTATCTAGAGCACTGCTAGTTCTTTTTTACCTTACTAACATAATTCAAAATGTCATCAGGGTGGTTAAAGGCCTATGAAAAAAAGACTACATTTCCCAGCATCCTTTGCAGTTGCAATGCCCAATGACGAAGAATCATTGGGTGGGATTTCTGGGAAGGCTTTGTGAAGTGGACCAGCTTGGTTTAGAGTTGAGTCCCTTTTACTCTTCCTCCTTTCTCTTTTCTCCCTACCAGAAATGGTAGGGCATGATGGTTGGGGCACATGGCAGCTGGAGGATGGATATGAAATACAGGACCTTCATCCCTGATGACTATGGAGCTGCCACATCAGTGCAGTTTGCCAACCTACGTACTTGCTTTGTATGAGAGAAAAACAAACCTTGCGTAGACTGAATTATTGTTCAAAACATTTGCTACCATTCCCCACACAGAGACACATTTCCACTCCACTGACCTAACGCTTGCTATAGGCTTGTGAAAGCAGTTAAAGTGACATTGGCCACTTCAAAGTACACAAGTTACCAGGAGCCATTGGGTGACTTCTCCCCACTTTCTCTTTTCCCCTCTCCCACAAGATCAGCAACATTCCACCTAGGGGCAGCTCCTCCAGCCTGAGCCCCTAATTAAGATACAGTAGAGAAGTGCAATGGCACCCCACTCCAGTACTCTTGCCTGGAAAATCCATGGACGGAGGAGCCTGGTAGGCTGCAGTCCATGGGGTCGCTAAGAGTCGGGCATGACTAAGCGACTTCACTTTCACTTTTTACTTTCATGCATTGGAGAAGGAAATGGCAACCCACTCCAGTGTTTTTGCCTGGAGAATCCCAGGGACGGGGGAGTCTAGTGGGCTGCTATCTATGGGGTCGCACAGAGTTGGACACGACTGAAGCACCTTAGCAGCAGCAGCAAAGTGCCATCAATGGCCTGCCAAGGACATTAGTCTGAGTGAGAAATAAACCTTTGTTGCGGTAAGCTATTGAGTTTCAGTGAGTTTGTTACTGTAGCATAACTTAGCCAGATTGATTCCTACAGACCCCATAATTTGGTTAAGCCACTACTATTTCAGGACTTTGTTAACTGCCAGACAGCTGCAATTCATACCTGATAGACACCCCATAGACACCCACCCCCATGAGATGACTGTCATTTGTTCCTGTGTGCTGATAGGGTCTAAAACACAACTAATGAAATGTTTCCTTTGGCACCCTGGCAGGAATTTCAAATTATTTTCCAGTACTTTGCTCATTGTTTCACTTTGTTCCTTCTAGCATCCATGCCCTCTGGAATCTACTTTGGAGCCTACTTCTCATCAAACTCTTAGCTAAATGGCTTCTGCAAGAGTGATTCAGGGTTGGGCCTTGAGGTGGGAATGGGTCAGCCTGTGTGAGGAACAGCCTGGCAGCCATTGGTGGAGATTTCAACAACACAGATGTGAACTGATTTTTTTTTCCCCCCATATCAAGTGGCTTGTTCAATCCCCAAGCAGGGGTTGAACCCGGGCCCTTGGCAGTGAAAGCATGGAGTCCTAACCAGTGGACCACCAGGGAATTCCCTGGAGTGATTTTTATATGGTCACCTGGCTGCTGTGTACAGTCATTATTGTTCTCATTATTATGTGTGACAAGCTTGGAACAGTACCTGGCCTACAGAAAGTGCTCTCTAAATAAGTTATTACTGTTGTTGCTGTAAGGGACGCAAGAGTGGAAGCAGGGAGACCAGCAAGCAACTATAACAGCATCTCATTAAGAGACAATGACAGGGACTTCCCTGGTGGTCCAATGGTTGAAACTTTGCCTTCTAATCCAAGGGGCTTGTGTGTGATCCCTGGTCAGGGAGCTGAGCTAAGATCCCACATGCCTGTGGTCAAAAAACAAAACAGAAACAATATTGTAACAAATTCAATAAAGATTTTACAATGGTCCACATTAAAAAAAAAAATCTTAAAAGAGAAAGACAGCTTGGACTGCACTGCGATAGCAGAGGTGATAAGAAGTAGTCAGACTGGGAACGTGGTGGTTTTTTTTCCTTTCTTTATTTCCTAATAGTTTAGTGAGGATTATATCATCAGCATTTGTAACTGTATTTCCAAAGAGTTAGGGGTTTTGTTGTGATTGTTGCAGGATGGGGAATGTCAGAGGGTAGAGTTAAAGCATGGATTAGTTGTATAGACTGTGGGCTGGAAGAAGCATAAGCTGGAATCAAGATTGCCGGGAGAAACATCAATAACCTGAGATATGTAGATGACACCACCCTTATGGCAGAAAGTGAAGAGGAACTAAATAGCCTCTTGATGAAAGTGAAAGAGGAGAGTAAAAAGAGTTGGCTTAAAGCTCAACATTCAGAAAACTAAGATCATGGCATCTGGTCCCATCACTTCATGGGAAACAGATGGGGAAACAGTGGAAACTGTGTCAGACTATTTTTTTGGGCTGCAAAATCACTGCAGATGGTGACTGTGGCCATGAAATTAAAAGACGCCTATTCCTTGGAAGGAAAGTTATGACCAACCTAGGTAGCATATTAAAAAGCAGAGACATTACTTTGCCAACAAAGGTCCGTCAAGTCAAGGCTATGGTTTTTCCTGTGGTCATGTATGGATGTGAGAGTTGGACTGTGAAGAAAGCTGAGCGCTGAAGAATTGATGCTTTTGAACTGTGGTGTTGGAGAAGACTCTTGAGAGTCCCTTGGACTGCAAGGAGATCCAACCAGTCCATTCTGAAGGAGATCAGTCCTGGGTGTTCATTGGAAGGACTCATGCTGAAGCTGAAACTCCAATACTTTGGCTACCTCATGCGAAGAGTTGACTCATTGGAAAAGACCCTGATGCTGGGAGGGATTGGGGGCACGAGGAGAAGGGGACGACAGAGGATGAGATGGCTGGATGGCATCACCGTCTCGATGGACATGAGCTTGGGTAAACTCTGGAAGTTGGTGATGGACTGGGAGGCCTGGCGTGCTGTGATTCATGGGGTCGCAAAGAGTCGGACACAACTGAGCGACTGAACTGAACTGAACTGGGGGCAGTGGTGCTGAAGAAAAGAGGATCAATTTGTGTCCTCAGTTCGTCAATGACTGACCCTGCACCTTTCCATGAGCTCTGTCAGGGCAGGAACAAGATGTGTCAGTGTCTCTTGTGTCCAGCAGGGGCTCGCTTACTACAGGAGACACTCAAAGTTGCTGAATTAATAAATGGTGTCAAGTGGCACCAGTGGTAAAGAGCCCACCCGCCAATGCACGAGACATAAGAGACGTGGCTTGGGCCCTGGGTCAGGAAGATCCTCTGGAGGAGGGCACACAGCCCACTCCAGTATTCTTGCCTGAAGAAGCCCATGGACAGAGGAGCCTGGCAGGCTACAGTCCATAAGGTCACAAGAGTCTGACACAACTGAAGCAATTTAGCACGCATATGCATGTCAGAGTGATACATTTTAAAAAGCAAGTGGGTTCAGGATGGGGAACACATGTATACCTGTGGCGGATTCATTTTGATATTTGGCAAAACTAATACAATTATGTAAAGTTTAAAAATAAAATAAAATTAAAAAAAAAATAAAAAGCAAGTCTGGACATATTTATTGATTCAGTTCCAAAGACCACTCTACTCTCCTCCTACCCTGAAACAGGGTCCCTCAAAGGATAGCTGGGATGCAGAGTTCTGGGTTTCCTGGGAAGCTCATATGAGACACATTCACCTAATTAACCCAAAAAATATTTACTGAGCACCCACTATGTGCCAGGCACTGTTCGAGGTGATAGAGACACAACAGGGAATAAGACAGACAAAAATCCCTGCCTTCAAGAAGCTGACATTTTAATGGAGGAGACAATAAACGGATATATTTGGTTGCCCAAAAAGTTTGTTGGGCTTTTTCTATATAATCTTGTGGAAAAACCCAAATGAACTTTTTGGCCAACCCAATATTAAACATGTGGTATGCCAGATAGTGTTAAGGTTAAAGGGAAAAATAAAGCAGGAAGTGAGTAAAGAAAATATGTACGTACTGGAAGAGGGTTATCATTTTACAGAGTAGTGGTCATAAAGGGAAGAACTTTCTGTGCAAAGGCCCTGGGGCAACAAAGTGCCTGGCATGCTAGAGGAACATCAAACGGGCAGTGACACTGGCATGGAGTAAGGGCCAGGAGAGAGGAGATAAGGCCAGACAGTGGGGATCCAGGGCCTGTAGGGCTTCGTAGGCCTGCCTTCTGCCTGCTCCAGCCTCACCTTCTTGTCTTTTATACAGTCAGGTGGGAGCCAGGGGAGGCATCTAAGCCCTGATCTGACTCAGGGGGTTACCAGTCCCCTGTGACTGCATGTGGAAAACAGACTGTGGGAGCAGCTTGTCAAATGGAGAGCCTACTAAAATAGTGCAGTCAGGAGGTGGCCAATGCCAGGGTGGGGGCAAAGATGGGGGACAGAAGTGGTCAATTCTGGATAGACTTTAAAGGAAGAGCCTGGACTTCCCTGGTGGTCCAGTGGTTAAGAATCCACTTGCCAATGCAGAGGACATGGGTTCAACACCTGGTCCAGGAAGATTCCACATGCTTCAGAGCAACTAAGCCTGTGGACCACAATTACTGAGCCCACTCATGAAACTACTAAAGCCCCCACACCCTGGTGCCCGTGCTCTGCAACAAAAGAAGCCACCACAATGAGAAGCCTGGGTACCACAACTAGAGAGTCGCCCCCACTCACCTCAAGTAGAGAAAGCCTGTGTGCAGCAATGAAGGCCCAGTGCAGCCAAAAATAAATTAAAAAAAATTTTTTAAAAAGGGAATGCCAACAGGATTTGCTGATGGACCAGATGAGGAACGTGTCCTGGCCCATTTAGACTAAGGCCACCAGGTACAAACCTGGAGTCTAATAAAGTCAGGTTTATTTACCGTGGCAATAAGTGAACTGCACACCAGAGGTACTGTGGGGAATTTCATCAAACAGAGGAAAATAATTATTATCGGGGTTTGCATGCTAAGTCGCTTCAGTCATGTCCAACTCTGTGACACTATGGACTGTAGCCTGCCAGCCTCCTCTGTCCATGGGATTCTCCAGGCAAGAATACGGGAGTGGACTGCTGTGCCCTCCTCCAGGGGATCTTCCTGACCCAGGTCTCTTACATATCCTGCATCGACAGCTGGGTTCTTTACCACTAGCGCCACCTGGGAAGCATCATTATTGGGGTTTGGGGGATGGATAAAGTTTAGATGAAATGTAAGCAAAACAGTGTTTGGATAAGATCAAAGCAGAGCAGAACTGTGAGTAAATGGATCAATATCAGACCTGGATTGCAAAGTGGGCCCAGGGTCTGTCTCCTTGGAAGCAATTAAGTTTGGATAGATGTGAACTACTGTGTCCAGAAACCCCTTACCTGAAGCTCTGAACCTGGACTGTAAATCAAGGGTGCTTCTCTGTGTCACAGCGACCTAACTTCTCCAGGCCTTAAGTAAGATGTTTCATTCCTACTGATGTAATTTCAAACAGCGAAGTTCGTGATAGCCTATGATTTTAGAGAACAAAGCTTCCTAGTAAAAAAGCAGTAGTCGCTTAAAAAGGGAAGTTTTGCTACTTCACATCTGCAGCACATCCCTGAGAAAATTTTTTTATTAACTCTTCAGCCAGCTTTTCCCATCTCTGTTATCCCACCTAAACAAATTAGAAGGCAGGTTTTTGGGGGTTTGTTTTGTTTTAAAAATTCAAGCTAAGTTTTACTTTCTCAGGTGTGAGAAAAAAGTAAAGTTGGTTCTAAGCATTTCTAGCCTGAAAGTAAAGGATGGAAAGCTATTAGATAGGAAAGCTTACGGGAAGTTCTGGGAGAGTCAGGAGGTCGGTTTCGGATGTTTTGAGTTTGAGATGCCTCAAGTTCGTGGGGATGGCGAGTGGGCAACTGTAAGCTCTTTCTGAGCCTGGACCAACCTCACTCCTCTACATAGCCCTCGCCTTCCTCCGTTCGCCCCACTCACTACCTGCAGTTAATCGTCTATCCCTGCTGTATCATACTTTTGCACGTTTACATGTACCGTGTTTACTGCAACTGAAACGCGGGGAACACGGTCCCTTCAGGCAGCTAACCCTGCTTCCAAATACCTGCAACCTGGACCGGAAGCCCCGCGCCGCTGCGTTTATCCTCGGGCCCCGCCCCACATTGCCCCGCCCGTGGCCCCGCCTCCCTCTAAGCCCCGCCCCTCGCTTGCGCTCACTTGTAGAAGCTCACCGGGCGGTTGTCCGCGCCCAGCTGGCCCGGAGTGTTGGAGCAGTTCGGAGCCAGGCAGTACTTGGGCATGGCTGTCCAGCCCAGCTGGGTTTTGCCCGGTCTGCAGCCGCACTTTGATCCTCACCAGGCGCCGCCGAACCCCGCCCCACCCGCGCGCCTACCGCCTGCCTCACGTGACGGCCCTTGGGTCCTCGTCACATGCGGAGAGAAGGAAAGCTGCGCCTGCGTATTACGCGCTAGAAGGCGTTGCCACATCACGTGGCAAATGGATAAAGCAAAGCCGGCTCTGAGCCGCCGGGACTTCATCACGTGTTGGGCAAGAGGTGGCGTCAAGACCTTTCTGAGTCTGCGCCAACTCTTCAGTCTTTTTTCAGCTCCACCCTAGTTTACATCCGGGTGACTGCTACTGCGAGGATAGTCGGCCTGGGGTGGAGGTAGGGGGCTTTGGCATTAGCCTCGTAAAAGTTCAAAACTGAAATTCAGTGAATGATGAAAACACAGACGGGATTAAAAAAAAACTCCACAACGCTCGATTAGACAACTAGCTAAGAAGCCGTGGCTCCACCCAGCCAGACCCCCCCCCCCCCGCTCCGCCTCTTAGCCCTCATTGGTCAAAAGCGCCTCCGGTAACCCTGAGATTGGCCAGACCAGCAGCCCCCCGCGCCCAATGGGCGGTGGCGCCGGCTTTCCCGCGGCCGTTCGCTATTCAAGTGGACCGTGGCGGCTGGGGCGGTTGAGAAGTGTAACGGTCGCCGGGCTCCGACGCGACGATGGCGGCCTTGGGGCCCGGAGGCTACGCGCGGAATGATACAGTTGAGAAGCTGCCATCAGTCATGGCGGGAGTTCCGGCGCGGAGGGCCCAGTCTTCTCCGCCCCCGGCTCCACAGCTTTGCCTCCGGCGGCGGACGCGACTCCCGGCGGCTCCCGAGGACACGGTGCAGAATCGGGTGAGGAGTTGCTTGCCTTGTCCATCTCAGTTCCAGGTTCCCTGCTCTTCCTTGGTCCCACCCTTAGATCTTTGGCCCCGCCTATCAGCCCCCGGCTGGTACCCCTCTGGCTGCTCTATGGCCTGCCTTGTCCCTAAGCCCCGCCCCTAGGTGAGGCTCCTCCCACTTCCTCGTCTCCTCCTCTCTCGGGTACTGCCCATCACCCCTAGTCCCACCTCTCAACCCCTGGCCCCTCCCTCAGTCTTTAAAATTTTTTTTATTGAATGATCATTGCTTTACAGAATTTTGTTTTCTGTCAAACCTCAACATGAATCAGCCATAGGTATACATATATTCCCTCCCTTTTGAACCTACCTCCCATCTCCTGCCCCATCCCACCCAACTAGGTTGATACAGAGCCCCTGTTTGAGTTTCCTGAGCCATACAGCAAATTCCCATTGGTTATCTATTTTACATATGGTAATGTAAGTTTCCATGTTACTCTTTCCATACATCTCACCCTCTCCTCCCCTCTCCCCATGTCTGTAAGTCTGTTCTCTATGTCTGTTTCTCCATTGCTGCCCTGTAAATAAATTCTTCAGTACCATTTTTCTAGATTATATATATATGCTTTAGAATATGATATTTATCGTTCTCTTACTGACTCACTTCACTCTGTATAATAGGTTCTAGGTTCATCCACCTCATCAGAACTGACTCAAATGTGTTCATTTTTATGGCTGAGTAATATTCTATTGTGTATATGTACTGCTACTACTTTATCCATTCATCTGTCGATGGACGTCTAGGTTGCTTCCCTGTTCTAGCTATTGTAAATAGTGCTGCAGTGAACAATGGGATACATGTGTCTTTTTCAATTTTGGTTTCCTCAGGGTATATCCCTAGGAGTGGGATTGCTGGGTCATATGGTGGTTTTATTCCTAGGATTTTAAGGAATTTTCATACCATCTTCCCACCAACAATGCAAGAGCATTCCCTTTTCTCCACACCGACTCCAGCATTTATTGTTCATAGGCTTTTTGATGATGGCCATTCTGACCCATGTGAGGTAATATCTCATTGTAGTTTTGATTTGCATTTCTCTAATAATGAGCGATATTGAGCATCTTTTCATGTGTTTGTTAGCCATGTGTATGTCTTCTTTGGAGAAATGTCTGTTTAGGTCTTTTTTCCACTTTTTGATTGGGTTGTTTGTTTTTCTGGCATTGAGTTGTATGAGCGGCTTGTATATTTTGGAAGTTAATCCTTTGTCAGTTGTTTCATAGCTATTATTCTCTCCCATTGTGAGGGTTGTCTTTTCACCTTGCTTATGGTTTCCTTTGCTGTGCAAAAACTTTTAAGTTTAATCAGGTCCCACTTGTTTACTTTTGTTTTTATTTCCGTTACTCTAGGAGGTGGGTCATAGAGGATCTTGCTTTGATTTATGTCATCGAGTGTTCTGCCTATGTTTTCCTCTAAGAGCTTTATAGTTTCTGGTCTTACATTTAGGTCTTTAATCCGTTTTGAGTTTATCTTTGTTTATGGTGTTACACATACCATACACAAGTGTTGGTATGTGTTCTAATTTCATTCTTTTACATGTAGCTGTCCAGCTTTCCCAGCACCATTTATTGAAGAGGCTGTCTTTGCCCCATTGTATATTCTTGCCTCCTTTGTCACAAATAAGGTACTCATAGGTGCATGGGTTTATTTCTGGGCTTTGTATCTTGCTCCATTGGTCTATATTTCTGTTTTTATGCTAGTACCATACTGTCTTTTTTTTTTTTTTTTCCATACTGTCTTGATGACTGTAGCTTTGTAGTATAATCTGAAGTCAGGGAGGTTGATTTCCTCCAGCTCCATTCTTCTTTCTCAAGACTGCTTTGGCTATTCGGAGTCTTTTGTGTTTCCATATAAATTGTGAAATTTTTTGTTCTAGTTCTGTGAAAAATGCCATTGGTAATTTGATAGGGATCACACTGAATCTGTAGATTGCATTTGGTAGTATAGTCATTTTCACAATATTGATGCTTCCTACCCAGGAACATGTAATATCTCTCCATCTGTTTATGTCATCTTTGATTTCTTTCATTAGTGTCTTATAATTTTTTGTGTACAGTTCTTTTGTCTCCTTAGGTAAGTTTATTCCTAGATATTTAATTCTTTTTGTTGCAGTGATGAATGGGATTGATTCCTTAATTTCTCTTTCTGATTTTTCATTGTTAGTATATAGAAATGCAAATGATTTCTGTGTATTGATTTTGTGTCCTGCAGCTTTGCTAAATTCACTGATTAGCTCTAGTAATTTTCTGATAGTATCTTTAGGATTTTCTATGTGCAGTATCATATCATCTGCAAACAGTGAGAACTTTACTTCTTTTCTGTTCTGGATTCCTTTTATTTCTTTTTCTTCTCTGATTGCTGTAGCTAGGACTTCCAGAACTATGTTGAATAATAGTGGTGGAAGTGGACACCCTTGTCTTGTTCCTGATCTTAGGCCAAATGCTTTCAGTTTTTCACCATTGAGAATAATGTTTGCTGTAGGCTTATCATATATGGGCTTTACTGTATTGAGGTAGGTTCCTTCTATGCCCATTTTTTGAAGAGTTCTAATCATAAATGGGTGCTGAATTTTGTCAGAGGCTTTTTCTGCATCTATTGAGATTATCATATGGTTTTTGTCTTTCAATTTGTTAATATAGTGTATCACGTTGATTTGCATATATTGAAGAATCCTTGCCTTCCTGGAATCAAATCAACAACTTGATCATGGTGTTTGAGCTTTTTGACATGTTGCTGAATTCTGTTTGCTAAAATTTTGTTGAGGATTTTTGCGTCTATGTTCATCAGTGATATTGGCCTGTAGTTTTCCTTTTTGGTGTAGTCTTTGTCTGGTTTTGGTATTACGGTGATGGTGGCCTCGTAGAATGAGTTTGGAAGTGTTTCTTCCTCTGCAATTTTCTGAAAGAGTTTTAGAAGGATAGGTATTAGCTCTTCTCTAAATGTTTGATAGAATTCTCCTGTGACGCCATCTGGTCCTGGGCTTTTGTTTTTGGGGAGATTTTTGATCACAGGTTCAATTTCAGTGCCTGTAATTGGGTTGTTCATAATTTCTTTTTTGTTGTTGCTGTTCACAATTTCTATTTCTTCCTGGTTCAATCTTGGAAGATTGAACTTTTCTAAGAATCTGTCCATTTCTTCCAGGTTATCCATTTTATTGCCATATACTAATAGTCTCTTATACTCCTTTGTATTTCTGCATTGTCTTTTGTAACCTCTCCTTTTTCATTTATGATTTTGTTGATTTGATTCTTCTCTCTTTTTCTCTTGATGAGTCTGGCTAAGGCCTGTCAATTTTGTTTATTTTCCCAAAGAACCGGCTTTTAGTTTCATTAATCTTTATTATTGTTTCTTTCATTTCTTTTTCATTTATTTCTGCTTGGATCTTAATGATTTCTTTCTTTCTACTAATTTGGGTTTTTTGTTGTTGTTGTTGTTTGTTGTTGTTCTTTTTCCAGTTTTAGGTGTAAAGTTAGGTTGTCTATTTAATGTTTTTCTTGTTTCTTGAGGTAGGATTGTATTGCTATAAACTTCCCTCTTAGAACTGCTTTCACTGCATCCCATAGGTTTTGAGTTGTCGTGTTTTCATTTTTATTTTTTTTAGAAATTTTTTTATTTCCCTTTTGATTTCTTCAGTAACCTGTTGGTTATTTAGAAACGTGTTGTTCTCCATGTGTTTGTGTTTCTTACAGTTTTTTTCTTGTAATTGATATCTAGTCTCAGCACTGTGATCAGAGAAGATACTTAATATGATTTTAATTTTCTTAAATTTACTGAGATTTGATTTGTGACCCAAGATGTGGGTGGACCTATCCTGGAGAATGTTCCATGTACACTTGAGAAGATGGATGGAATGTCCTGCATTTGGATGGAATGTCCTGAAGATATCAATGAGATCTGTCTCATCTAATGTATCATTTAAGACTTGTGTTTCTTTATTAATTTTCTGTTTTGATAATCTGTCCATTGGTGTGAATGGGGTATTAAAGTCTTCTACTATTATTATGTTGCTGTCAATTTCTCCTTTTATGTCTGTTAGTGTTTGTCTTAAGTATTGAGGTGCTCCTTTGTTGGGTGCATAGATATTTACAATTGTTACGTCTTCCTCTTGGATTTATCCTTTGATCATAATGTAGTGTCCTTCCTTATCTCTTGTAATCTTCTTTATTTTAAGGTCTATTTTACCTGAGGATTGCTACTCCAACTTTCTTTTGCTTCCATGCAAAATATATTTGCATGGAATATATTTTTGCATCCTCTCAATTTCAGTCTATATGTGTCTTTAAGTCTGAAGTGGGTTTCTTGTGGACAGCATATATATGGGTCTTGTTTTTGTATCCCTTCAGCCAGTCTATGTCTTTTGGTTGGAGCATTTATTCCTTTTACATTTAAAGTAATTATTGATATATATGTTTCTATTGCCATTTTCTTAATTGTTTGAGGTTGATTTTGTGGATCTTTTTTCTTCTCTTGTATTTCATGACTACATAAGTCCCTTTAACATTTATTGTAAAGCTGATTTGGTGGTACTGAATTCTCTTAACTTTTGCTTGTTCAAAAAGCTTTTTATTTCTCCATTGATTTTGAATGAGATCCTTGCTGCATACTGTAATCTTGGTTGTAGATTTTTCCCTTTCAATACTTTAAATATATCCTGCCATTCCCTTCTGGCCTTCAGAGTTTCTGCTGAAAGATTAGCTGTTAAGTGTATGGGGTTTCCCTTGTATGTTACTTGTTGCTTTTCTCTTGGTGCATTTAATATTTTTTCTTTGTGTTTAGTGTTTGTTAGTTTGATTAGTATGTGTCTTGGCATGTTTCTCGTTGGGTTTATCCTGTATGGGACTCTGTGCCTCTTGGACTTGATTGTTTCCTTTTCCATTTTGGGGAAATTTTCAGCTATAATCTCTTCAAAAATTTTCTCATACCCTTTCTTTTTCTCTAGTTCTTCTGAGATCCCTATAATTAAAATGTTGGTGCATTTGATATTGTCCCAGAAGTCTCTGAAACTATCCTCAGTTCTTTTCATTCTTTTTACTTTATTCTGCTCTTCAGAAGTTATTTTTACCGTTTTATCTTCCAGCTCACTGATTCATCCTTCTGCTTCAGATATTCTGCTATTGATTCCTTCTAGAGTATTTTTAATTTCAGTAATTGTGTTGTTTGTCTCTCTATGTTTATTCTTTATTTCTTCTCAATCTTTGTTAATTGATTCTTAAATTTTCACCATTTTGTTTTCAAGGTTTTTGATCATCTTTACTATCATTATTCTGAATTCTTTTTCAGGTAGTTTGCCTATTTCCTCTTCATTTATTTGGACCTCTGTGTTTCTAGTTTGTTCCTTCATTTGTGTAGTATTTCTTTGCCTTTTCATTATTTTATTTTAACTTACTGTGCTTGAGGTCTCCTTTTCCCAGGCTTCAAGGTTGAATTCTTTCTTCCTTTTGGTTTCTGCCCTCCTAAGGTTGGTCCAGTGGTTTGTGTAAGCTTTGTATAGGGTGAGATTTGTACTGAGTTTTTGTCTGTTTTTCTTCTGTTGGGCAAGGCTGAGTGAGGTGGTAATCCTGTCTGCTGATAATTGGGTTTGTATTTGTTTTGTTTTTTGTTTAGATGAGGCATCCTGCACAGGATGCTACTGGTGGTTGGGTGATGCCAGGTCTTGTATTCAAGTGGCTTCCTTTGTGTGAGTTCTCACTATTTGATACACCCTAGGGTTAGTTCTCTGGTTGTCTAGGGTCTTCGAGTCAGTGCTTCCACTCCAAAGGCTCAGGGCTTGATCTCTAGTCAGGAATGAAAATTCCACAAGTGGTTTGTTATAGCATTAAGTGAGATTGAAACAAATATCCAAAAACAAGAAACCAAAGATGAACCCCAGACAAATGGCAGTTACAAAATCAGGCAAATAATAATAAAATAACAGAATATACACATATACATATATACCCATAAGCAAAGTGAAAACAGTCCAACAAAAATACGGTAGATTGATCCAGCGAACAAGGTAAATCAAAAATTATATTTACCAGTTAAGAACAAAACTAACTAAAGCACAAACCGGAAAACAAAACTAAAGCAAGGTGTCAGGTGGGGAATAAAGCAATGAAAAAAAAACTAACAAATACATTGAGAGAAAAGAAAAGAAAGAATAGATATGCAGAGTTAAATAGAGGTAGATGAAGAAGATTTATATACATTAAAGATTAACTGCAAGGGGAAAAGAACAATAGGAAAGGCAAACAAAGGCGCCCAAGCCTTTGGATCGTTCCAGGGTTCCTACCTGACTTTATCCTTTGGAACGCATTATAGTTTTGCTAGTCACCTCCTAGTCCTGCTTTCCTACTTGTCTCCTCAGTCACCTTTAGAAGTCTCTCTGGGCGCTTACACTTTTGTTGACCTCATCCCCCGCTGGGTCTTTAGGGTCCCTACCAGGGTTCAGTCCCCAGTGCTACTTGTTCCAACTCTCCCTGGGCTCTAGCCTGCCTTCCCTCATCCCCCCTTCTCTTTCCTTTCCCTTACCACGGTGGGATGCTTATTCCATACTGCCGCCTTAAATTATGGAGAGGATGTGAGTAATATTTAGAATCTCAGCAGCACTGCGGGGGGAGGGGCATGGGTATAGACCAGTTCTCTAAATCCTGAGATGCAAAACTTTAGAGTTAGGTAGAAGAAATTCCAATAGTACAGCAGCAACTTTTAAAATATATTTATTTGTTTTTATTTATTTTGACTGTGCCCATTCTTCATTGCTGTGTTGCAGATTTTCTGTAGTTGTGGCAAGGGGTGGGGGCTACTCGTGGTGCACAGGCTTCTCACTGTGGTGGCTTCTCTTATTGTATAGCACAGGCTCTACAGGGCAGGCTCAATAGCTGTGGAGCAGGGGCTTAATTGCCCCAAGAAATACGGAATCTTCCCAAACCAGGGATTGAACCTGTGTCCGCTGCATTCGCAGGGAGATTCTTAACCACTGGATCACCAGGAAAGTCCACACAGCAGCAGTTTAAAAAATTATTCTCCAACTTGCAGAGCTGCAAAGTCTGTTTTTATAAACTGGTGGTAACAATAGCCATGGTGTTGCAGGGAGATGAAAGGAATTGTGAATATGCCAGATAAAGGGTCGATACGCAATACCTGCGGGTGGATCTTGTTCCTGCTCCATGGCTTCCTGGCTACAAGTTGCTGGGCGTGTGCCTGCTCCTCACCTCTCTGGCCACACTTCCCTTATCCTTCCTCTCACAAAGGTCCTGTCACACTGGCCTGCTTTCTGTTTTCTTGAGACTCCAAGCTCTTTTCTGCCTCTTAGCCTTTGTGTATGGTGAGTCCTCTTGGCTTTTTGCTGCAGTCTACCTGACTGGCACCTATTCTTCAAGTCTCAGCCTGAATATCTCTACCCTGAAAGGCCTTCTTTTTTTATTCCTCTGAGAGGCCTTCTTGAACCCCAGTCTAAAGCGGTCGCCCACCTCAGTCTCTCACCCAGCACCTTATACTTCATAGCTTTTCTCTCTTATGTTTCTGAAAGTGCCTTGTGAGCTCTAAAGAATATGAAGGAGAGGAATAACAACCAGTTTCAGAGAGGTGGTACATGCGTGCTAAGTCACCTCAGTCGTGTCCAACTCTTTGTGACCCTGTGGACTGGCTCCTCTGTCCATGGGATTGTCCAGGCAAGAATATTGGAGTGGGTTGCCATTTCCTTCTCCAGGGGATCTTCCCAAGCCAGGGATCGAACCCACATCTGTTAGTCTCTTCACTGGCAGGCAGGTTCTTTACCATTAGCGCCAGAGAGGTGGTATAGGAAGGTGGTTAGGAGCACCACCTCTGGACCCAGACTGCCTGGGTTTTAACCTGAATTCTTCTTTTTTTCTTGAACTTTTCTGTGCCTCAGTTTCCTCATCTGTAAAATGAGGATAATAATATAAATGTTCCCTTATAGGGTATTTGTGAGGATTAAGTAAGCTCACGCATCTTAAGTACTTAGAAAAACATTTGGCACATTGCAAGTACTCTATTGCTATTAGTTACTACTGCTGTGATTATGTATTTTGGGTGACTGATGTCATGTATTTTTCCTGTGTGGTGGTGCAGAGTCCATCCAGCTTGCAAAAGACCTGGCCTAAAAATGACCAGCTATGCTCATGCCCAGTAATGCTGATTAACAGATTAAAAAAACAACATGAGTTCCATTGCCTGGGTTAGTCCTGCTAACTTCCCTTCTAGGTTACCCTTCTAGGCCTCTCTTTCCTCATCTGTAAGGAGATGATGATGATAGTGACCATATCACAGGGTTTTTGTGAGCATTAAATAAGTTAATACAGTTGTATAAACAGCGCCTGTCTCCTGATCAGATGCTCAATAAATATTGACCGTTACTGTCCTCTCTCTGCCTCTCATTTCTGAGGCCCAACACCTTGTTTGAGAGTGTTTTACTTTATAATAATTAGAAACTAATCTCTTAAGAATATGAAAATATCACGATTTGTTAGTCCATCCTCTGTAAATGTTTAATCAGCCATGATGGGGACTAGCTCATTTGACTTATTTTGCTTAGATAGTTTTTAAATTTTAAGTGTGATTGTTCCAGTTCAGTAGTTTCTTTACTCATTGAACCTCTAGACTGTCAATTTACTGAGCAAACGGACAGTGTCCTCTTCTGTTCACTGCTGTGAGCACAGCGCTGACTTTGAAACAAGAGACTGCCTTTGTATCCCAGCCTTGCTACTCCACAGATGTGGGACCTCGGCCCTCCGTGTTCTCATCTGTAAAGTAGGGCTGATAACAGCACCTTCTTCCCTGGGTTGCTGTGGGCTCTCGAGTCTTTCATATAAGACACTTACTCTTTTCACTGAGGCCTTCTCCCCTTCCTCTGTCCTCTCAGTTTCCTTCCATGCTTAGTTTTTCTCTGATGCTCCCATCATCACCTGATATCTATTTTACATATTCATTCTGTTCGTTTCCTGTGCCTACCATTCCGTCACCACTAGAATGTGAGCTCCAGGAGGACAGGGATTTGACTACATTCCTCACCATTCTATGCTTTAGCACAGTATTTGTCAAAGCAGTACTGAAGAGGATAAGCATTAGCTGCTGGTAGATGACCCTAGAAGCTCGGTGGACATGTTGGAAGTAACAGACTGAATGGATGGCTGAGGGGTGGGGAACCTGCTGGGGCAGGCGCTTCTGATTGGGCCTTTTCCCTGCAGGTATCACTCGAGAAGGTGCTTGGCATCACGGCCCAGAACAGCAGTGGCCTAACCTGTGACCCCAGCACAGGCCACGTGGCCTACCTGGCAGGGTGAGTGAGTCAGTGGGCCTCGGCCTCTAATCACTTATCCTGAATTCAGAGCCTGAAGTCTTCGATGAACCTCTCTGGGCCTTGGCTGTTCCCTCTGTAGAGTGCAGATAATGCTGCCTGCCTCTGAAGGCTGTGGGAAGGATTCTACAGGTCCCTCTATGTCTAGAACGGTACTGGCACGCATGCGTGCTAAGAAAGCCCTATTGTGACTGCAAGTGGGAGGTGGCAGCGATTCTGGGAAAGACAGGAGGTTAAGATCAAAGCCACAGTTGGTGTCAGGCAGTCTGCAATAGTGTCCTAGCTCCACCACACATGCCCCTGTCCTAGCCTCTGCTTTGGTAAAACAAAACTAGTGACACCCTCCTCCTGGTAGTTAGAGAGGACTGAAGGTCATCTGCAACCATTTATTCCACAAATACTGGTCTAACCTGCACTGTTCTAGGCACCAAAGGGACCCCTCCCCCCGCAGGTCAGGGCAAGGCCATAGTAATTCCTGATGAACAGCATCTGTTACTGAGTCTTTGGGAAGGAGCCAGAATACAGGACAAGGGGGACTCTTGAATCTGACTGGTGTGGAGTCATATCCCCACTCGTTCCCTGATCTGCTGGGGAACTCTGGGCAAAGAATTGCCCTCTCTGGGCTTCAGTTTCATCATCTATGAAAAGCAGCTAAGACTGCTGACCTCACTTGGCAGTTGTGAGGATTTAAAGATGTTGTACACAGTAAGTCTTTGGTGGGCTTCCCTGGTGCTTCACTGATAAAGAACCTGCTTGCCAATGCAAAAGACACAGATTTAATACCTGGGTGGGAAAGATCCCTTGGAGAAGGAAATGGTAACCCACTCCAATATTCTTGCCTGGAAAATCCCATGGCAAAGGAGCCTGGCAGGCTACAGTCCATGGGGTTGCAAAGAGTCGGACGCAACTTAGTGACTGAACAACAACAGTAAGTCTTTATTAGACCAGAGCCTGACAATATAGTTACTACAGAGGGAGTGTTGGCTTCTTTTTAAGAATTTGTTGATATCAGTAATAATATTAAGTGCCCAGAATTCTCAGCATAGATAATGGGGGAGGAGGAGACTGAAGAGAAGCATCTGAACAGAAAGAGCCTTGTCTATCAGTTCAGTTCAATTCAGTTGCTCAGTCATGTCTGACTCTTTGCGACCCCATGAACGGCAGCACGCCAGGCCTCCCTGTCCATCACCAACTCACGGAGATTACACAAACTCATGTCCATTGAGTTGGTGATGCCATCCAACCATCTTATCTTCTGTCATCCCCTTCTCCTCTTGCCTTCAATCTTTACCAGCATCAGGGTCTTTTCAAATGAGTCAGCTCTTCGCATCAGGTGGCCAAAGTATTGGAGTTTCAGCTTCAACATCAGTCCTTCCAATGAACATTCAGGACTGATTTCCTTTAGAATGGAGTGATTGGATCTCCTTGTGATCCAAGGGACTCTCAAGAGTCTTCTCCAACACAACAGATCAAAAGCATCAATTCTTCGGCACTCAGCTTTCTTTATAGTCCACTTCTCACATAGCCTTGTCTATATGTGGACTCTTATGTTGGGAGTGCAGTCATCCCTGGACCCCAGTACTCCCCTCAGTTTGGGCACATTTTCTTCTTTCTCCCCAGCTGTGTGGTGGTGATTTTGAACCCCAAGGAGAACAAGCAGCAGCACATCCTTAATACTGCCAGGTAAGCTGGGGCCTGGGACGGGGTAAGGGTGGGATCAAGGTCCTGACACATCCCTCCTTCCCCACACTGCCTGGAGGTGCTAGTGGGTGACTCATTCATTCACTCACTCGGTTCAGGTTCAGTCTGCTCTGTGCTAGGCACTGTTCCAGGTGTTGGGAACACAGCCATGAACAAAGGAGATAAGCTGCTCTCCACAGAGCTGACAGCTTGTGGAGGAGACAGACTAAACTAGTTGGCAAGTTACTAGCCAACCATCAGACCTTGACTGTGGCTATGAAGGAAATAAGGATGTGTTCGGGAAGGTTGGCAGGCAGAGGACCCTTATCAGAGTTTTTATCAGAGCCCTCCTGGGGCTGAGACCAGGAGAAAGTGAGGGGGTGACTCATGTGAAGGTGTGAGGAAAGCATTGTAGGCAGAGGGGACAGCAAAAGCAAAGTCATTTTTGAATCTTAGGTTGAGTAGATAAGAATCTTAAGTTGTTTGAGGAGCAGTCAGGGTTCCATGGTTGAGGCTAGAGCCCCAGAAGTCAGATCACCTTGGGGAGTGGTTGGCTATCATGCTGATTGCAAAGAGAAGCCACTAGAGGGCGTTTGCAGGCTGAGGCTATGCCTAGCCACCCCAGCCCTCTAGAATGCTCTATTTCCCTTCCCCACTTTCCTTTTTCCCACAAAATGTACTCCTTTTTGATATACTTTCTAATTCCCTCAGTGATGATATTTACTGTCTCTCTGTACAAGATGAGCTGTCTGGGGGCAGGGACTTTCTCTTAGTTAATTTCTGTGTCCCTATACCCTAGGTCAGTGTCTAGGACATTGACAGCACTTCTTGTTTCCTGAATGAATGAATGTAATTTGGGTTTTAGAAAGATCCCTCCAGCTGCCAGTTTATTGGGGAAGACTCTTGGCCCCAAGTTGGTACCTGGGGTCTGCCTGGTGGCCCATTGATCACTATGTCATCCTTGGGCTTTTGGTCCCCACTGAGTTGTGACCTTAGGAAAGCACTCCACTGCACCTTTTTTTTTTGGCTTGTGGGATCTTAGTTCCCCAACCAGTGAGAGCAGTGAGAGCTCAGAGTCCTAACCACAGGACCACCAGTCCTTCCCCTCATTGCAACTTTTTATTCTACAAATACTGCACAAATAGTTCAAGTTTAGCTTATTTGGCCCAGCTCTCCAGGTGGACAGAGAAGATGTGGGTTTTCTTCTTCCTTTACGATCCCTAAGGCAGGGTCCCTGAGATATGGTTTGGCAGATACAGATTCTCTCTTGGAAGGGGCTTCTTGGATCCTTGGCTCTGACTGTGGGTTCTGTCACTGGTGATGAGGGCAGAGGTGGGTCCCCATCCAAGCATGTTTATTCACTTTGTGATCTCAAATGAAATACTTCTTGTATGTATATCTTAAATATTGGACTTACTCGACAACCTTCAAAGTTTTCTACACGAAAATCCAGATGCCCTCTCATTTTGGAAAAGTGAGAGGTTCACATCTCTGGGGCCCACATTCTCCATGGCAGGAATGGGCTGGAGCTTGGTGGCATTTGTCAGAATCTCCATTGGCCAATTCTCATCCTCCCGGTTGCCTTCCCAATGCCCACAGGTGGTAGAGTAGGTCACCTTGATCTGAAGCACATAGTTGAGAAGAGTCCACTCTCAGTCACTGGTGGGTCTGTCTAAGGAGGTGGTGTGGCCAGAGTGGAGGTTTCCATCCTGGCTACATTTCAGAGTCACCTGATCCCGGGCTTCACCCTCAGAGAAGGCAGAATCAGTATGGAGTAAGGTGTAAGCGCTGGCAATTTTTAAACTTTTTACATTGAAATAATTTCAGACTATAAGAATAGTACAAAGAGCACCTGTACACCTTTCACCCATGTTTCCCAAATGCCAACATTTTACTAACATTTGCTTTATCATTCTCTATCTCTGGCAATTTTTTGCTGGTCAAGTGGTTAAGGCTCCACACTTTCCTGCCGAGGACCCAGGTTCAATCCCTGGTTGGGGAGCTACGATCCCACAAGCTGTGCAGTATCCGCCCCGTCAGGGCTTGAGGTTTGGGGGAGGAAAGGGCCTTTGCTTTTACAAAACCCCATTTCTCTGTGCACTGCCCCTGCTTCTCCTGGCTGCAGGAAGTGCTGGGAAGGCACCGGGTGCTGTGCCGGGCCAGCTTACCGCACTGGCTCTGGGGAACCGTGGTCGCTCCCCTCTCCTGGCCTCTTGGGCTCGAGGAGTGCACCGAGCGCGTCAGCACAGCCAGGCCGGGGTCTGGCTGCCCACCCTCAGTGGAACCAGTGATCAACCCCTTTCCTTGTCCCCAGGAAGTCTCTGAGCGCTCTGGCCTTCTCCCCTGATGGAAAGTACATAGTGACGGGGGAGGTGAGTGGTGATCATGGTGGAGGGGGTGGGGTGGGGTCTTGGGGCCATTCCTCTGGCCCCAGCAGACCTGAGGAGTCCCTGGAATAGCTCCTTCCTGGACCAGATGCGGCAAGGGGTGGTGGGGGATGGCTTTCGGGCACACCCTGGGGCAGTACCAGCTTCAGCCCTGACAGCCCCTCCAGCCTCGCCCGGTGCAGAACCCAGCAGCAGTAAATGGCACCATCTTCCCCAGAATGGGCACAGGCCTGCTGTACGTATCTGGGACGTGGAAGAAAAGAGTCAGGTGGCGGAAATGCTGGGCCACAAGTACGGCGTGGCCTGCGTGGCCTTCTCCCCCAACATGAAGCACATTGTGTCCATGGGCTACCAGCACGACATGGTACTCAACGTCTGGGACTGGAAGGTAAGAGCTGGTGGGTGGGTGGCAGACAGCTGGCCGCCAGAACACCCTGAGTCTCAGGCATGGGCAGAACTAAATGAGAGAACTTGGTAAAGCGTTTATCCAACACACTTCTTGTTTGTTTCATAATTTTTACTTTTGGCTGGGTCTTTGTTGCGCAGGCTTTTCCCTAGTTGCAGCGCTTGTGCTTCTCATTGTGGTGGTTTCTCTTGTTGCAGAGCACGGGGTTCCAGGGTGTGCGGGCTTCAGTAGTTGTGGCTCATGACTCTAGAGCACAGGCTCAATAGTTGTGGTGCACGGGCTTAGTTGCTCCGCGGCATGTGGGATCTTCCCGGACCAGGGATTGAACCCGTGTCTCCTGCATTGGCAGGCGGATTCTTTGCCACTGAGCCACCAGGGAAACCCTATCCAGCAAATATTTCTTGAGCACCTACTGCATGCCAATCCCTATTCTAGGCACTTGTTGTAGGGCATGTGACAAGCTCTCAACTAGTGGAACATACCATTCTTTTTATACTGACCAGCTGTGACCTTGAGCAAGTGACCTAAACTCTCTGTGAGTCTGTTTCCTCATCTATAAAATGGATGTAATAGTACCTACTTTGTTGAGTTGGGAGAACTCTGGGCTATGCGTTGGAAGGCTGGGCTTGGGAACAGCTGAGGGAGGACTTATAGTTGACAGAAGTGGGTGTCAGTCCTGGTGCTATTCATCACCTGCTGTGTGACCTTGAGCATGCGACAGTCCTCCCTGAGCGTGACAGGGTAGGGGGAGAAGCACCTCCCTCGTAGGACTGTTGAGGGGTTTCCTGAGCTGTCCTGTGAAGGGCTCAGTGGGGCCCAGAGTGAAAGCCCAATCTCCAGCAACACGGGTTGCATTGTCCTTCACTTCTAGCTGTGGCCGTCTTCAACACCATGTGTGGGCTGCAGGGCTTGGACTCCTGAGGAGAGTTCTGGAACTTCCTCTCCTGTGGAAGCCCTTCCAGGCCTCAGTCTGCTCTGTGTTGGGAATGATAAGAGGGTCACATGTAGGTTTCCCCAAAAAGAAGGGCCTGAGAAAGACACCCTTGGAGCAGGCGAGGGCAGAGAGACAAAGGGCTGAGAGAAGAGGCTCAAAGAGTCTGGTGAGATGGGTGCTGGGGTGACCTTCTCTGCACTGATTCTTCCAGAAAGACATCCTGGTGGCCTCCAACAAGGTATCGTGCCGGGTCATTGCCCTCTCCTTCTCAGAGGACAGCAGCTATTTTGTCACTGTCGGGAACCGGCATGTGAGGTTCTGGTTCTTGGAAGTGTCCACCGAAGCAAAGGTGAGTTTTCATCCCCACCCCCTCAGCCAGGCCTAGGGGAGAACCATCAGCGGTAGTAGGGACTCCTGGTTCTACCATGATTCGGGGGCAGTGGCTGTCTAGCCTCTCAGTGGGGTGGCCTTCTGCCTCTGGGACTGCTCTCCAGGTGCTGACTGACTGCCAGACCTGCCGGGAAACCTCTTCTCCCCTGCTGGGCCCTGGGGCCACCCCTCTTTCTGGGCCTGTGGCCTCCAGCCACTCTGCCTGGAAGCATGCGTGTTCTGTTCTTCCTTCTCCACTTGGAGGTGTTTCTGCGAGTTCTCCCATTTAGCTGTGTCCTGTCCACTGGTCAGGAGAGCCTGTCGTGACCTGGCTGGGGACTAGGCCGTCTGTTCGGGGTCTGACTGTGCCCTACTCTCCCTCCAGGTGACGGGCACGGTGCCCCTGGTGGGGCGCTCAGGCATCCTGGGTGAGCTGCATGACAACGTCTTCTGTGGTGTGGCTTGTGGCCGGGGCCAGATGGCAGGCAGTACCTTCTGTGTGTCCTACTCGGGCCTCCTCTGCCAGTTCAACGAGAAGAGGGTGCTGGAGAAGTGGATCAACCTGAAGGTACCCCAACCCCTCTCCGCTGTCAGTGCAGGAAACACTCTTCCCATGACGTGTGTCTCCAGAGACACACAGCAGTGCCCCTGCATCATAGCTGGTCATGCCAGCTCAGGGTCTGATTTCTGGTTCTGCTTATTTGATTCTGGGAGAGGCTCTCTGAGCCTCGGTTTTCTCATCTGTAAAATGGGACTACTGCTGTCTGCCTCACCAAGTTGATAGGGGTGTCCTGTGGGGTGGTATATGTAAGGCACTTAGCACATTGCCTGGCCCCCGTAACGGGTCAGGGTTACCATTGCTTCCCCATCACTGTGTAATCCAGTTCATATTTGTTTTCTTTACTGGACATTCTTGGCTGGTGGGAGGACCGCTTTTTTTCCCTTGTTTAATTTAAGGTATCATGGACTTAATAATTTTTATATTATTTTTACAATCAAAAGCTATATAAAATACATAAAAATTTAGGATGTGTGTATATGTATGGCTGAGTCCCTCTGCTGTTCACCTGAAACTATCGCAACATTGTTAATCAGCTATGCCCCAAACAAAATAAAAAGTTAAAAAGAAATACATAAAATTTTAAACCAAAAAATGATGTATCAGTGAATTGCAGAACCACTTTCCTTCAGGATCTGAGGGTTTGAGTCCAAGCTGTCTTTCCATCCTGGGATTGGGTGCCTGTTTGGCTGTTAGCAGAAGCATCAAAGTTTTCCTGCTTGTCCTATTCCTGCTGTTGCAATTCTCCTCTGGACCTCAGCTTCGGTGTTAACTGCCTGGCAAGAGGCATGTAGAGAATTCTGAGCCTTTTCTGTCTTTCCTAGTTGGTTAAACATCGTTTTTTTGTTTTGTTTTGATTTTTAATTTTTACAATGTTGTGTTGTTTCTGCCATACAACATCACGAATCAGCCGTAATTATACATACATCCCCTCCCCCTTGAGCCTCCCTCCCCTCCCCCATCCCACCCCTCAAGGTCATCACAGAGCATTAGACTGGGCTCCCTGTAGTATACAGCAGCCTTTCCAGCTATCCACTTTACACCAGATATATAGTTACACCATATATGTTGATGCTACTTTCTCCATTCGCCAATCCTGCCCTGCAAATAGTTTCATCAATACCGTTTTTCTCGATTCCGTATATATGCATTAATATACGGTATTTATTTTTCTCTTTCTGGCTTACTTCACTCTGTATAACAGGCTCTAGCTTCATCCACCTCACTAGAACTGACTCAAATGTGTTCTTTTTTATGGCTGAGTAATAGTCCATTGTATATATGTACCACATCTTTATCCATCCATCCGTCGATGGACATCTAGGTTACTTCCATGTCCTGGTTATTGTAAACAGTGTTGCAGTGAACATTATTTATTTTTCTCATTTGAATCCTCCTGCTAGAACTACTGAAGCTTTTAAGCAAGTCAGGAGTTTTGATAGATAGATGCTTAGTCCCTGAGTAGTGGTCTTAAGATGACTCAGAAACTAAGTCTTTCTAGATTTGGCATTGCTACACTAAGCTGTATCTAGAAGTTTGGCATGCCCTACCCCTTTATGTGCATGTCCTGGTTGAATGGATAGTCTTTCCTAAAAGACAGTAACTTTTTTCTGTGCTGTTTTGAAGTATATACTCTCTATAAAGTTATTTTTAAGCAATATGGAATCAAATTTAAGTTTAAAATTCAACACTTACAGTGCAGGTGACCTCGGAGGTCACAATCAGCTAAGGAGATATTTTCCATACACAGCTGAGTTCCTCTATAGCAATGACAACTCTGCCCCAATTTATGCCTTTGTGTGCCTGCTGCCACCTGTTCTTCCACAGTGACTGTACATTATACCTTGATTTCAAAGATGTTAAAATCTGAAAAAAATAGTTTTGTTTTTTTTTTAATATTTTTATTTTGTTTTGGGGTATAGCTGCTTAACAATGTCATGATAGTTTCAGGTGGACAGCAAAGGAAATCAGTCACGCATATTCATGTATCCATTCTCCCCCAAACTCCCATCCCATTCAGGCTGCCACATAACATCGAGCAGAGCTCCCTGTGCTGTACAGTAGGTCCATGGTGGTTATGCGGTTTAGATAGAGCAGTGTGGACCTGTCCATCCCAAATTCCCTATCTCTTCCCCCTAACCTGCCTCCTGGCAACCATAAGTTCATTTTCTAAGTCTATGAGTCTCTTTCTGTTGTGTAAGTAAGTTCAAAATATGGGCTTCTTAAATCCAAAAACTATAAAGCTTTCTGGAGGCCCACGGCTGACCTGGTCTGGGCCACATGAAGCATCAAGTCTACTTGGGTCCCCTTTGCCCCCACAGGTCTCCCTGTCTTCCTGCCTCTGTGTCAGCCAGGAGCTCATCTTCTGTGGCTGCACTGATGGGATAGTCCGCATCTTCCAAGCCCACAGCCTGCAGTACCTCACCAACCTGCCCAAGCCGCACTACCTGGGGGTGGATGTGGCCCAGGGCCTGGAGCCCAGGTACTGCCCGGCACGGGGAGGGAGAGGGGCCCACCTAGAGTCTGTCTGCCAGTATCTACCCATGCTTCCCGATCCATCTGCTTACTGGCAGCCCTGGGTGGAAGCAGGATACAGACCCTAAGGAGGCAGCAAAATCTCGTGATGTCTGTAGTTTAATGCATACGTGCTCAGTCGCTCAGTTGTGTCCAGCTCTTTGTGACCCTGTGGACTGTAGCCCGCCAGGCTCCTCTGTCCATGGAATTCTCCAAGTAAGAATACTGGAGTGGGTTGCCATGCCCTCTTCCAAGAGATCTTCCCCACCCAGGGATTGAACCTGAGTCTCTTATGTCTCCTGCATTGGCAAGTGAGTTCTTCACTGCTAGCACCACCTGGGAAGCCCAAGGCGCTGGATGATGGATGAGTACATAAACATTTGAAAAACAAAAAAAGATCATTTCAGATAGTCGTAAATGCTTTGCTGAAATAAAGCAGGGACTCCAGGAGAGGGTCTTGGGATGGGGCTGTGTTGACTGGGTGGCTGGGGGAGGCCTCCCGGTGAGATGAAGCCAGCTGTGTGGAGAACTGGGTCCTGACAGCGAATGCAAAGGCCTTAAGGGGCCAGCACACTGGGCTCAGTGTGTCATGGAGGCCATGTTGCTGGAGCCTGGTGTGCCGGGTGGGGGAAGGATGACAAGTGAGAGCACTGATGGAAGCTGCTGAGAGGGGCTCGGAGCCTGTCCTGAAGTCAGTGGGCAGCCTCAGGCATTGGTGTTACTTGGTGAGGCCTCGAGTAGTAGATCCTCTGGCTGCCATGTTGAGAGAGAGTGGAGGGGCTGAGTTGTGTTATATCTTCCTGCTTTGTTGTCAGTCTGTGGGGGTGCTGGGTGCCTGGGACTACCTCCTGGGTAAGCGTTTGGAGAGGGTGCCCAGATGTCACAAAGGAAGGAGAAGATGGATGATAGTGTGTTGCAGTGGTCAGCTCTGCTACTTTCCACTGTGAGCTCTGTGGCCTCAGGCAGGTCACTGTACATATAATATAGGACCTACCTTTCCTGGGAGTTGGGGAATTCAACACAGCTAGAGCTCTCAGCTCAGCACCCTGTGAGTGCTCAGTAAACTGTAGCTGTGGTAGGAAGGTCCCAGGACAGGACTGATACAGGGAATTTTGATCATGTGTTGAGGCCAAGAGAGAAGGCCATGATCCTGTGCTCAGAGAGGATGGATTTTGTGCTGAGTAAAATGAGGGGAGAGAAATGTTGACAGAAGTCGAAAACTCAAACACTCTCAGGGGCCAGGCGGAAGCTTCCAGTTTACAGCCTGTGTATTAGAAGCAAAGCAAAGGAAGAAGATGGAGCAAACAGTAAAGTTGGAGCGGGAAAACTGGGTTACCACAGAGATCATCAGAGACGGCACTGCCAGGCAGGAGGCTGCTTGGGTGTCACCAGAGGCAGCTGTCACTACTCAACAGTAACATTGTTAGTGACTGATGACTCACGTGGTCCTGTCAGCTTCCTCTTCCACAGGAAGGCAGAGGCCACCTACCCGGATACAGTGGCGCTGACCTTTGACCCCATGCACCAGTGGCTGTCCTGCGTGTACAAGGACCACAGCATCTACATCTGGGATGTCAGAGACATCAACCAAGCAGGCAAGGTGTGGTCAGAGCTCTTCCACAGCTCCTACGTCTGGAACGTGGAGGTGAGCCCCTCTCTCCCTCCCCCTACCCCTGCTCAGCCCCAGCCTGGGGGCTCAGCTGAGAAAGCTTCTGCAGAGTTTGGGAAGCCTGTTCAGCCATACCTGCCAAAGATACTCCTGGACCCCTACTATGTGCCAGCTGCTGTTCTGGGTTCTGGGGACATGTCTGAGCAGGAAGCTGACATGAGTCCGCATCTGGAGCTCACATCCAGGTGGTAGAGTACACCTATGAACAAATCAGTCTAGAACATGCCGAGTACAATACCTTTCTGAAGAAAAACAAAGCCACCTAGCCTGGAATGGGATCAAAGGTGCTATTTTAGAAAGGAGAGTGGTTAGGGAAAGCCTCTCTGAGGGTGTGACATTCTTCTAGTGAGGGACCTGCAGGAAGAGAAGAGTGAAGCTAGCCACCACTGGGGCTATGGCAGGCGCAAAGACCCCACAGCAGGAGCATGTGTACCTCAGGGAGCTTTCTGTCAAGGGCATTTGTGTACTTTATTGCTTTTTTTTGGTTTTTATTATTTTATTTTTGGCTGTGCTGGATCTTTGTTGCTTCGTGGACTTTTCCCTAGTCACAGAGAACAGGGGCTACTCTCTAGGTGTGGTCTGCGGGCTTCTCTTGTTGAGCATGGGCTCTAGGGCTTCAGTAGTTGAAGTTTGCGGGCTCTAGAGCACAGGCTTAATAGTTGGACGCGCTCAGTTGCTCCACGGTATGTGGGATCTTCCCAGACCAGGGATCGAACCTGAGTCTCCTGCATGGGCAGGCAGATTCTTTACCACTGAGCGACCAGGGAAGCTTGCTTTTTTTTTGTATTTTAAGTATTAAAGAAGTCTTTTATTTTCTGAGAATGAATCTGTGGGACTTTTTCATTCTCTGAAGGTGTTCGAAGTACTTCTTGCCGATAAAGAAACTCTTGGAGAAAGAATTGTATCCAATTTTTTTTTTTTTTTTCTGAAAATGTTTGTGCTAGATAAATGATGTTTTCAGTGGCCCAATTCAAGACTGTGAGAAATAACTTCATTCTTTTGAGTAGACATTATCCAGCTCTTTGCTTGAATGTATCTGCCTTCATGGATCTGACATTTCTGTTGCTTGTACTTTTCTCACTTAACAAAAATATTTTTTAAAAATAATTTTCAAAATTTACGTTTAAAAACATTCTTCTTGGGAAAAACCATGAAATATTACAGATAAAGCTAAAGTCTGTTTTGATCTTTTAATAACTTTTTACTCAAAGTCTATTTTATCTAACATTTCTATAGACATGCAAAGCTCCCTTTTAGTTACTATTTGTATGAAACATCTTTTTCTCTGCCTTCACTTTCAACTTGTATGTATCTTTGAATATAAAGTCAGTCTCTCTCTTTCTTGTTTTGGCCACACCACATGGCATGCCAGGATCTTAGTTTCCCAACCAAGGATCAAACCCATGGCCCCCTGCAGTGGAAGCACAGTCTTATCCATTGGACCTCCAGGGAAGTCCCAACTGAATTGCTTGTGGACAACATATAGTTGGATCTTTTAATCTTTTTGCTATTTATTTCCTTTTGATTGGACAGTTTAACTCATTTACATTTAAAGTAATTCTTCATTAAGTAGGTCTTACTCTTACTAGGCCACATAAGAGAACTTAGGTTGTTGTTGAGTCACTAAATAATGTCCGACTCTTTGCGACCCCATGAACTGTAGCACACCAAGCTCCTCTGTCCTCCACTATCTCCCGAAATTTGTCCAAATTCACGTTCATTGAGTTGGTGGTGATGCTATCCAGGATTTGCTCTTGCTATATCTTTGATGTTTCTTAATTCTTTTATCACTACCTTCTTTTGTGTTTAATTGATTTTTTTGTATTATTCCATTTTGATTTGCTTCTCATTTTTTCTTTTGTATATTTTAAAGTTACCTTCTTACTAGAAGATTATAAGTAACATCTTACATTTTCAACAAACTAGTTTGAAATACTAGCAGTTAGGTTCAATAGTATACAAACACTCTGCTCTTTATGTAGTTCTGTCCCTCCCCCTCTATGTTGTTATTGTCACAAATTATTCAATATCTTCATCATTGTATTTTCATCAACACCGATTTTATTTTGTTATTTATTTGTTTGTTTATTTTTGGTTGCACTGGATCTTCGTTGCTCCCTGCGGGCTTTCTCTGTTTGTGGCGCGAGGGCTTCGCTTGTTGCAGAGCATGAGCTCTGAGCCCTCAGGCTCAGTAGTCGTGGCTCCCAGGCTCTAGAGCACAGGCTCAGTAGCTGTGGCACATGGGCTTAGTTGCCCCAAGGCATGTGGAACCTTCCCAGACCAGGAGTCAAACCTGTATCCCCTGCATTCCCTGGCAGATTCTTAACCACTGGACCACCAGGGTAGCCCTGCAACTTACTATTTTTCACAAAAATCCAATAGTAGGTCACAGTGTTGCCTTCAAAGTGGTTGTACTGAATCGCCCTTTGCCTTGTTCTCTGGGGACTGTAGGTGTATCCTGAGTTTGAAGATCAGAGAGCTTGTCTACCATCAGGATCTTTTCTGACTTGTTCCTCAGACAATACCATCCGCTTCTGGAACATGGACAGCAACCCTGACTCTCAATGGCAGAAGAACATCTTCAGTAATGTGAGTGGCTTCATTGTGATCTGTCTGTTAGGAGGAACAAAGGCCTACTTGAAGCTAAATATGAGGGCAGGAAAGAGTTTTATGGAACCTGGGTGTTCAACTTCACTAGGGGCAGGAACCAGGAACCAAGGCAGGTCACTTTCTGGCTCCTCTCTCAGTTTTCTTTCTCTCCCTCTCTAAGTGGCATGGTCTTTCCTCTTTGCTTTCCTTTGAGTCAGCTCCTACTCTCTTAAGTGTATGTGAACACAGCTACTCCAGGCAATCCAATATACTCAACAAAGAAGAAATTGTTCCCCAAGTCTTGGGCTAGAACCCTCCTGGGGAGCATGTGATGGGCCAAACCAGGCAGAGGTGTACCCTGTCTAGCAATGACTAGGATGGGGTGCTGGCATGATGAGAGGCTGGGGAGAAAACAGTTTGCTGGAGAAATGTTGGGTGTTTCTAGGTCAGTGAGAGAGCTTCTCTGGGGAGCTAAGGCCTAAATCATACATTCATTGATTCTGCAGTTACTACCAAGGTCAGTGCTAGGTGCTGTGTTGCATGCTGGGGACACATCAATGACTAAGACACATTCTTCTCTCATAGCACCTCCAGTCTAGTGGAGGAGGCAGACAATGAGCCAGTAACACACACTATGATATACTTCCAAGCATAATAAGTACTGAGAAAGAAAGTTGTGAGGTATGAGTAGGATACATGAATAGTCATCTGATTCTATCTGTGGCACTACGGGCAGCCTCTAGAGGAAGAGATAACTTAGATGGGAGGACTGGGCAGCGTAAAGAGGGGAAGGGAGAGTGTTCTACACCAAGGGACAAAGGCCTTGAGATAGGAAAGAGCTTGGTGAGTTGGAAAACCCAAAAGAGGTCAGTGTTACTGGAACAAAAGAGGCCCTTAATACAGGATATGTAAAGCAAGTGCTCCTTTCCTACTAGCCTCACTAGCACCTCTTCTCCCCCAACTATCTTCTCTTCTGCACCTGTGATATATGTGTTGTATTTGGTTATACACAATAGAAAAAGCCCAAACAAGAGGTAAATGTTTGATTTTCTGGCTCATAAAAATAGCCTAGCAGTAACAAGTCCAGGCTGTTTTGGCAGCTTTAGGAAGCACTTAGAGACCTAAGAACCATCCATTTTGAAGGAGTGGCCCTTGTCCTCATGACCCAAGATGGCTACTGGAGCACCAGTCGTCACATCCAAGTTCCAGGCACCTGGACAGTAGGAAGGAAAAAGAGTTTTCACTTGCTTTACATCTCATTGACCAGAATTTATTCACACAACTTCATCTAGATGCAAAGGAGTCTGGGAGGCATAGTAATTATTCTGAGTGATGAAGCTTCCAAGTCAGAATTGGAGTTCTCTCGCTAATCAAGATTGGGAGACTGGCTGTAAGGAGACACAATGGCAGCAGTGCTTCAGAGCCACTCATAGCACTGACCTCAGCCTTTTCCTCTCTGCAGACCCTGCTGAAGGTCGTGTATGTGGAGAACGACATCCAGCACCTGCAGGACATGTCACACTTCCCAGACCGGGGGAGCGAGAATGCGATGCCCGTGGACGTGAAAGCTGGTGTTCGAGTCATGCAGGTCAGTCCTGATGGCCAACACTTGGCTTCAGGCGACCGAAGTGGAAATCTGAGGCAAGTGGGCCCTGGCGGTGTCTAGTGCACACCTCCCAGCTCGGGCTCAGGTGCTCAGGGCAGTGGGGAGGAGCCCTGGCCTTGGCACCTCCAGCTGCCCGTTGGGAATGAGGGAGTGTGGGTAGCAGTCTGGTAGCCAGCCTGCCCTGGGAACATAAGTTGAGAAGGGGCTTCCAGAAGGGCTGGCTCCCAGTGTATCAGAGTAGCTACCTAGGGACTGGGCCATGTGAACTTTGCCTGCTCAGGGGACAGGCACATTTGCATGACTCCAGGGCAGGGTGACACCGTCTTGGCCCCATGGTACCACTGTTGAACCCTCAGAGAAGATGCCAGCTGGAGCTGGGGTGCTAGGAGAGGGGCCGGAGGATGGACATCTGAGGGCTCAGGCTGTTTACCACCCTGCAGAGGTTTTTCGGGATGTGACAGGCCCAGTAGGTGCTGACGGAATACGAGCCCTGTCATAGGGATCAGGTGTAGCGTGAAAGGGTACAGCGGTGACAGCCTGGGTGCCGGGTCTCTGGCGGGATGGGAGAACCAGGGGCGCTGGAGACCATGTGCCCCATGAAGGGGCAGCCGCCACACAGCACCAGCAGACAGGCCCCACGTTGTCACATATTCCCGTCATCCAAGAACAACAGAAAAAAACTTTCTGTGCAGATTTTTTTCTATGAAATTCTATGGTTTTTAAATGTTGGCAGCTGTTTTGGTGTCAGTCACTGATGAGGCAAACCAAACAGGTCAGGGAGCTGCTCCGGTTGACAGCATCCTGGTGTGAATGGTGGAAAACAGTAAGGAGAGCTAACAGGGGCATCACGGTCTCCTCCAGGCTGCCGCTGGCCTGAGCGCCATGGTATCGAATGATTTAATCCTCTCAGCCACCCTCTGGTGTCAGTGCTGTTATTCGCACCACTTTCAGATGGATTTGCTGAGGAAAGAGGGTCCGAGTGGCCAGGCTGCGATCACACAGGTGGAGGATGGAGGAGCTGGGATGACCATGTCTTACTTCAGTCATGGATGACCTGTTGTCTGATTTCATTTGGCAAGAATATGCGGAAAGTCTGGATTTGAGGCCCTTTAAGAATGAGAGGGAGTTCCCTGGCAGTCCAGTGGTTAGGACCAGGCTTTCACTGCCAAGGGCCTGGGTTCAATCCCTGGTCAGGGAACTACGATCCTGCAAGCCCTGGGGTGTGGCCAAAAAAATTAGAATCAAATGGTCCCACCTGGGGAACTTCTCTGGTGGGCAGGTGGCTAAGACTCTGCTCTTCCAATGCAGGGGACTTGGGTTTCGTCCCTAGTCAGGGAACGGGATCCTACATCTACGGCTAACAGTTCGTGTGCCACAAGTAAGACCAGGCACACCGAAATTAATAAATATATATATTTTAAATGTTCCCACCTGGGACTTCCATGGCAGTCCAGTGGTTTGGACTCCGTGCTCTCACTGCCAAAGGCCCAGGTTTGATCCCTGGTCAGGTAACTAAGATTCCACAAGCCACACAGCGTGGCCAAAAATCAAAAGCAAAACAAACAACAAAAATGTTCCCACCCATAGGGCCTGTCTTTGAGTATGACCTCTGACCCCTGCCCCACCTCCAGTGATCACCTCTGATAATAGCCCTCCCCTAACCCTTGTTCCCCGAGGGACCATCCTAGATGTTAACCCATGGAACCACAGGGGGCGGGGTGCCTGCTGAGGTGCTCCCAGGCTTGGGAGCTTTCTGGGTGCCGAGAATGGTCAGGCACCTGTAGTCTAGTTGGCCAGGGCAGGATATTCTCTGTGTCCCCCACATGGCTGCTCTGACCTTTTCTAGTAGCAGAGCACCTGGGGCTGAGGGCTGGGGGCGGTGGACAGGGTACAGCAGGCAGTGTGTGTCTCCCAGGATCCACGAGCTGCACTTCATGGACGAGCTGGTCAAGGTGGAGGCCCACGATGCTGAGGTGCTGTGCCTGGAGTACTCTAAGCCAGAGACAGGTGAGCCTATGGGGGGGCACGGCCTGCCTGGCAGAGCCACCGGGAGGGGTAGTTGGTGTCTGGTGGGACTGTGAATGACAGCCAGGGCTCCTGCATTTAATAAGAGTTCCTGTTGCCAGGCCCTGGGATCAGGGTGGCTGGGACTCCTGAAAGCAAGACCCAGCAGGCAGGACTTGACCTGCTTACCTTGGTCCCCAGCACCCCAAACAGTGCTCAGGCTAAAGAGGTCAAGGTTAATGAGTAAATGGATGGATGAGCTCCTTCTCTGCTGGAAAAGATAGATCAGTAGTCAGACATATTCTTTTGAAAAAATTTGATGCTTATAGAAAATTTACAAGAATATCATCATGAACACCTGTAGATTCTTCACAACTCCCCAGGTATTTTCTTTAAATCCTATCTGACCCTGTGAATATACATATGACATTATCTGCTTCCCCTCTTTCCTTTTCTCTCGATTTGTGCATGTATGTGTATATACACATTCATAATAAAATAATACCATGTATATAATTTTTTTCTTTAAAAAAAATAATTTTATTTATTTACTTTTGGTTGTGCTGGGTCTTCATTGCTGCTTGAGCTTTTCTCTAGTTTTGGTGAAGGGGGCTATTCTCTCGTTGCGGTACATGGGCTTCTCGTTGCAGTGGCTTCCCTTGTTTCAGAGCACGGGCTCTCGGGTGTGTGGACTTCAGTAGTTGTGGCACGTGGGCTCAGTAGTCACGGCTCCCAAGCTCTGGAGCAAGGGCACAGAAGTTGCAGTGCACGGGGTTAGTTGCTCCATAGCATGCAGGATCTCCTCAGACCAAGGATCAAGCCCGTGTCTCTTGCATTGGCAGCCAGGTTCTTTACCACTGAGCCACCAGGGAAGCCCTGTTTTTTTTCTTTCACTAAACCACTTGAGAGGAAGTTAAAACTACTTGAGAGGAAGGCATGCTGTCCTTTCACTCTGAAATGCTTCTGTGAGCATTTCCTAGCAATGGGAACCTCTATTTACCTGACCACAGTGCGCTTACCCAATGCACATCTTATCAAATCCGTCATCTCTCTTGGGCTTTTTTTTTCTTTTAGCTGTGCTTGGTCTTTGCTGCAGAGCACTGGTTTCTCTAGTTGCTTCTCTAGTTGTGGCGCTCAAGGCATGTAGGATCTTAGCTCCTCGACCCTTGTTCCCTGCATTGGAAAGAATCGAACCCTTGTTCCCTGCATTGGAAGGCAGATTCTTAACCACTGACTCACCAGAGCAGTCTGTATCTTGAGTTCTCATTCCCATTTTGCCAGTTTTCCCAGTGTCGTCTTTTGGAGCGCCTTTGTCTTTCCAGTCCAGGTTCACCCTTTAGTTGTCGTGGCTCTTTTGTCACCTTTGTTCTGGTGCTGACTTGAGGCTTATTTCTACAGCCTTATCTAGTTTCTCTTTATGACTTTGTCTTTCTGCAGAGTACAGACCGGTCATCTTATAGAATTTCCTTCCATTTGGATTTGTTTGTTACCCTCATGTTTTGATTCTGATGATACCCTTTTGGCAGGAATATAATGTTGGTGAAGTTATATACTGAATGAGGTTAATATTCTTTCCCATGCTCTTCTTTTCTCCTTCCTTCTCCCATACTCTGTTCTGCCAAATTTCCTCTGCATTTCTTTTCATCCAGTACACCTCTCCTGAGCTCCCCTCCACCTCAGATCATGTGTCAGGCCTTAGACCTAGCAGGTGCCCAGGGTAGGCACCATTTGAGGGGGCCAGCACAAAGGTCCAATGTCTGAAGGCAGGGTGGCAGCAGATGGTCAGTAGGGCCTACGTGAGGCTCATGCAACCAGAGTGCAGAGAGTGAGGGGGTGGGTGGAGTTTTGGAGAGGTTGAGAAGTTGGCAGGACCTCCTGTGGCTGCCAGTAGCTGGACTGGGTAGGAAGGCATGCTGGGCTTTGCTGAAGTGTCTGGTGTGGACACAGGTGGAGGAGTGTCCATGTGTACATCAAGATTCATCCTGCACAACCCGGTGGCGAAGGATGTAGAATGCCAGGGTCTGGGGCAAGTTGGCTGCAGTTAGGAAACCAGAGATCCCCTTCCTCAAGGCCAGGAAAGCTTGGTCACACTGCTGGCTGAGAGGCCAAGCCATCAAGCGGGTCCCCGGGAACCCAGGACCTCCCTCTCACCCACAGGGCTGACTTTACTTGCCTCGGCCAGTCGGGACCGACTGATCCACGTGCTGAACGTGGAGAAGAACTACAACCTGGAGCAGACCTTGGATGACCACTCCTCATCCATCACGGCCATCAAGTTCACTGGTAAGTCCCTGCCTTCTACATCCTGCACCTCCTTCAGTGGGCTCCTTTGGCTGCACGTAACAGCAGAGTCCCCTTCAGCTTAGAGAAAAAAGGGAGCAGCAACATCGGATTCAAGCCCGGCTGGATCCAAAGGTTGAATGTTTTTTTAAATTTATCATTTATTTAGTTGGCTGTGCTGGGTCTTAGTTGTGGTACTCAAGATCTTCCATCTTCGTTGCAGCATTCAGGATCTTTAGTTGTGGCATGAGAACTCTTAGTGTGGGATCTAGTTCCCAGACCAGGGATTGAACCTGGGCCCCTTGTATTGGGAGCACAGAGTCTTAACCACTGGACCACGAGGGAAGTCCCCCAAAGGTTGAATTTTTTAAAGTTATCCATACTGTCTCCCTCTGTCGGCTGTGCCTCTCTTGGGTGGGCAGGGTCTCAGTCATTCCTATACTGCTGGAAAGACACTTCCCCTCTTCCTGTCACTTTGGCAGAAATTGAGAGCTGACTTTCCTGGTGCTGACTTGAGGTGCCACCCCTTTCCAGGATAGTTATCTGTGCCAGAGCTTTGGAGTATCCTCTTAGGCTGGGTCTGACTCCTGTTTCTCCAGCTCCCACCCACCTCCACCTCTGATCCAGGAGAACTGGCATTAGGCGAGTGCCCCAAAAGGAAGTCAGAATGCCAGTCCAGGATGGGATGGGTGCTGGGGACCTTGGCAGAAAAATGGGTGACAGCGACAATTACTGGAGGCTAATTCCGTGCTGGGTGATGACCCTTGCGCTGTCCCAGCAGTTACCCCACTTGACAGAGTCACACAGCCAGTATTTTGCAGAAGGCTGTCTAACTTCAAAGCCGTCACTCAAACAGGCAATTGAAGGGATCCCTCCAAGACTGGAAAGATTCAGTTTGGAGATCCCTGGCCAAGAGGAGGTGAAGCAGGCCCTTGTAGGAGTTTAAATGATCAGAACCCAAGAACATATTCAAAACTATATTCAAGAAGAATCCATTTATGGAGAGAATACATCCCTGTGCTCCATGTTCTTGACTAGGAAGAGTTTTGTACATAGAATCTTGTGGCTGAGAATGTATCCCTTGGTCTTCCCCACTTTCTGCCCTGTCTCTGTCTAAGGTGGTTGGGAGCTGAGCAAAAACAGGTTAACAGTGTTTGCTGTGTTGTGATGTGTGTGTGTGTGTGTGTATATATATGCACAGTCACGTAGTCATGTCCAACTCTTTGCGACCCCATGGACTATAACCTGCCAGGCTCCTCTGTCCCTGGAATTTTCCAGGCAAGTATACTGGAGTGTGTTGCCATTTCCTATTCCAGGGGATCTTCCTGACCCAGGGATCAAACCTGCATCTCTTTGTAAGGACCTAATAAATGCTGATCAGCTCAACTTTCTCAGACAGCCTTAAAAAACTGTTTAGACCACCCCATTCCACAGGGGAGAGGTAGGTAGAATAGATCAGTAAATCTTGGGCTGTGCCCAGAAGTGACCTTAGCTTTAATGAATGGTCTAGATCCAGGAGAGGTGATGACTGGCCAAGAGGGTGACCCACGAGTCGGTCCTTCTGACAGTGTGGACCTCTGTTAAAGCCCCAGGTGGTGTGAAAGGATGGGCATCCTAAACCCAGCTCCTGTGAGCCCTGCTCTGGCTGAGCTGGCTCACCTGGGCATTGTGCTTGAAACGTTGATGATTTGTATAACTGGGCACCAGCCAATGGAAACTGTCTGAAGCTACCCAGCTAAAGAATGTCAGTCTTTGAACTCTTTTCTTTGAATCATATATTCCAAAAAGTGAAAAGAAAATCTGTGAATAGTTTACAGCATAATACAATGAATATCCACATCAAAGTTCACAGTCGGTAGACCTGAACTAGACACACCCCTTGTTTTTAGCTAGAGACTGTTCTGATTGATCCTGGTCCTAATCTTGCTAAACACGTGGAGTCTCCACCTCAGGTTAGAACACATGGAGTCTCCACCCCAGGTTAGGAAACAAAACATTACCAGTAACTTGCAGGCCCTCTCTGGGTCCCTCCCACACTCAGGGCTCTCTCCCTTCTAGGACCAGTGACTCCCACTTGAGTAACATCTTAGCTTGTAGTGTCAGGCCTGGGAGCATGCAAATGTCCTGTCACGAAGGAGCAGCATCCATTGTACCAAGGCTCTACATGTTTTATATTCATTCTATCTTTTCATCATCACTACAACTCTGTGAGGTACTTGTGCTCTGATTATTCCTCTTCTATAAAGAGAGAAGCCTAAAAGCAAGAACATCGATAGTACCTACCAGGTGGCAGCCACTGTCCCAGGGGCTTCAATGCCACTCCACGGGGCAGTGGCTGATATTGGTTCATTGAACAGACAGGAAGCTGAGGCTCGGAGAGAAAGCTTGGCTTCCGAGCACAGTGTTTAATAACCAGAGGATGCCTGGATCAGCCCTGGCCTGGTCCTGACTCTCTGCACCCTGGAACAAGGACTGTGTGACTCTGAGCCCCTGGGGGTTCACATTTGCAAAAATGTGGCTGGTGACAGTCAGGAGGGGGAGGCTCAAGTGGCATAGGGCCTGGCCTGGGATCTGTATGGATTTTTTTTCTTTTTTGGCTGTGCCACGCGGCTTGTGAGATCTTAGTTCCCTGACCAGGGACTGAACCCAAGCCCCCTGCAGTGGAAATGTGGAGTCCTAACCACTGGACTGCCAAGGGAGTCCCTGTACGGACATTCTGATCATTCTTTTTTATATTATTATTTGTGGCTGAGCTGGGTCTTCATTGCTGTGCAGGCTTTCTCTAGTTGCACCAGTGGGTGGCTCCTCTCCCTTGTGGCACGCAGCCTTCTTACTGTGGTGGCTTTCCTTGGTGCGGAGCACGGGCTCTAGCGTGCACGGGCATCACTAGTTGAGGCGCACGGGCTTAGTTGCATGTGAAATCTTCCCGGACCAGGGGTCAAACCCATGTCCCCTGCATTGGCAGGCAGATTCTTATCCACTGGACCAGCGGGGAAGTCCCTCTGATTGTTCTTGATGGCATGAGCCTCCCAGCAGCCTGCCTGTCTCCTCTTGCTGCCTGCTTCAGTCACGTCTCCACTCTGTGGCCTGAGTCACTTTTCCGAATCCCAGATTAAGCCTGGTATCCCTGCTTCCTGTATGCACTTCCAGGTGCCCCTGGCCTGTTTCCCTGTATGCTCTTGCTCTGCAGGGCCTGCCTTGCCCACGGCACTGTTCGTACCCCTTCACGCACATGGCTCACAGCTTACAGAGTCCTCCCACCTGCCAGCACTCCTGTCACCACCTCCAGGAAGCCCTCTGTGATGCCCAGCAGAGTTCCCTTATGGTAGGGTTCCCGAGCTAGGATCCCTAGCCCTAGTTGGGCTCAGAGGGGCCCAGCCCTACCTCATGACGGCCTCCTCCTCCAGGCAACAGAGACATCCAGATGATCAGCTGTGGCGCCGACAAGAGCATCTACTTCCGCAGTGCCCAGCGGGTAGAGTAGGGTGGCCTCCTTGGGGGCTGGATGTGGGGGCTCCTCGGGGGTGTCCTCTGAAAACCCCATCTGCCCTGCCAGGCCTCGGATGGACTGCACTTTGTCCGTACCCACCACGTGGCTGAGAAGACTACTTTGTATGACATGGACATCGACATTACCCAGAAGTACGTGGCCGTGGCCTGCCAGGACCGCAACGTGAGGTGAGGAGCTGCCCTGGGCCGCTCGGTCGGCCTGGGCTCGGCTTGTCTCTGGGCAGGGCTTTTGTGGGTCTGTCTTCTCATGAGTTTTCTTCCCCGCCCATCACTCCCTGAGAAGCTGGGTGGAGTGGAGGGACCCAGTGGGTGTTTCTTAGGAGCTGGGCTCACCCAGGCCTTGTCTCCAGGTCAACAGTGGGTTCCCTGGCTCTCAGGAGCCTGCGTGGGGTAATCAAGAGGTGCTGACATGGCTCATAAACCTCGTTTCTTGAGTATGAGAGTGCGGGGAAGAGAGAGGGAGTCCCCAGCCCTGCCTCCGTGGAGTGCAGGCGAGGACAGACAGATAGTGACAGCGTGCAGTGGTCAGGGCTGGGATGAGGAGAGCCCAGAGGCTTCGGAGGACATCCATCCCACCTGGGGCTCAAGCAGGGCTCACAGGAAGGGATATCTGAGCTTAGACTGGGAAGGATATGGAGGAATGAGCATGTCCAAAGAGATTCTCCATCTCCTACATTTGCTTATTCAAATTGGGTGCCAGACATAACCTCCATGACCTCAGCCTGAGACAGGGTCCCATTCCCTGATACAAGGTTTCAATCCAGGCAGTGGAGGAAAAGAGGTACTGGGGGCTTCCCAGGGAGAGGAGGGCAGCAGGTAAGGTTGGAACAAGAAGGAGTGTGGGTGGGGCCATGGTAGCCACTCCTGCCCTCACCTTCCAGAGTCTACAACACCATGAACGGGAAGCAGAAGAAGTGCTACAAGGGCTCCCAGGGTGATGACGGGTCCCTGCTGAAGGTGAGGAACTGGGGCCCTGGCTGAAACCACACCCAGACACGCACACACCCCTGTCTGTTTCCTGCCCTGTTGAGCCATCTGATATATGGGTCCTCCTGGGCATGGGATCAATGGATCACATGCTGGCCAGCATCCACTCGGGCCTGGCTGACTAAGGATGCTTGGGAGCCAGGAGTGGCCCCAGCAGCTCTACATTTATTTACTGAACCCTTCCCCAAGTGGGGGCGTCCCTGGTAGCTCAGCTGGTAAATAATCTGCCTGCAGTACAGAAGACCCTGCTTTGATTCCTAGGTTGGGAAGATCCGTTAGAGAAGGGATAGGCTACCCACTCCAGTATTCTTGGTCTTCCCTGGTGGCTCAGCTGGTAAAGAATCCTCCTGCAATGCGGGAGACCTGGGTTTGATCCCTGGGTTGGGAAGATCCCCTGGAGAAGGAAACGGCTACCCACTCCAGTGTTCTGGCCTGGAGAATACCACGGACTCTGTAGTCCATGGGATTGTAAAGAGTCATACACAACTGAGCCACTTTCTTTCACTTTCCCCAAGCAAGGACATTTAAGTAGTTTCCATCTGAGTGGCAGCAGAGTGTGGTGGAAGAATCAGAGAGGTCTGGGGTCCCTCTTCAAATTTTCCCCCCTGCCTGTGTTATCCAGGATGAGAGTCTCTGGACTAGGGGAGTTGTTAAAACGCTCCAGAGTCAGATCCTCTTAAAGTTCTGCCTCGGGCTGTCTGTGACCTTGGGCAAATGTCATCTCCTCTCAATCCTGTTTCAGCATCTCTAAAATGCAAATAAAAATAGCCTCTAGAGGAACCTCTCTGGAGGTCCAAAAGCTAAGACTTCGCCTTCCAATGCAGGGGGGCAGGTTCAATCCTTGGTTAGAGAGCTAAGATCCTACATGTCTCATGGCCAAAAAACCAAAACATAAAACAGAAGCAGTATTGTAACAACTTTAATTAGGATTTAAAAAAAATTTTTTTTAAGCCTCTTTCACAGGAGTCTGTGGGGGAAATAAATCCACATACATACAGTACTTAGCACAGGGCCTGGCCGCCATTAGTACCATTGTGATGGTTGTTAATTTCTTTACCTGTGAATTGGGGACAGGAGCTTCTACCTACCATGGGTGTGTCGTGAGGCTAACTTGGGATGAGTCCACGTACCTAGCGCCCAGCACAAGGGGGTCCTTGGTCAGTGGGGCTGTGATATTGAGACCCCAGCCTCTGGGAAGACGGAGGCCACCCCAGTGTCACGTGGGCGCTCTTCTCGGCAGGTCCACGTGGACCCCTCCGGCACCTTCCTGGCCACCAGCTGCTCTGACAAAAGCATCTCAGTGATTGACTTCTACTCAGGCGAGTGTGTTGCCAAGATGTTTGGCCATTCAGGTGGGTGTGCCTCTCTGCTTGGGACCCCTTCCCACCTGCCCTCACCCAGCCTTCTAGCTCAGAAGGCCAGTGCAGGACTTCCTTGGTGGTCCAGTAGTTAAGACTCCCTATTCCCAATGCTGAGGGCCTGGGTTCGGTCCCTGGTTGGGGAGCTAGATCCCACAATGAAGATTAAAGATCCCACATGCTGCAGCTAAGACCCGGTGCAGTCAAATAAATAAATGAAAAAGACCAAAACAGCTTCTCTGCTCTACTTGCAGAAATTGTCACTGGCATGAAGTTCACCTATGATTGCCGTCACTTGATCACCGTGTCCGGAGACAGGTGGGAAAGGCCTGGAAGCTGCCCGGCAGGGCCTCCCTCTGGGAGTGGGTGAGACCTAGCCTATGGGGAGAGCCAGGGCTCAGACACTAGAGCCCGGTGCCCACAGCTGGAACTCAAAGCATGCCAGCTTACTCTCGCCGGACAGTGTGCCAAGCCCTGAGTTCAAATCTAGACCTGCCACTTACTTGTGACCCTGAGGCAGGGCATTTCCCCTTTCTGAACCTCTGTAAAAGAGAGATGAGCCCGAGACTTCCCTGATGGTCCAGTGGTTAAGACTTCAAGCTTCCATGGCAGGGGGCAGGGGGTTCAATCCCTATTCAGAGAACTAATATCCTGCATGTTGCATGGTGGGGCTAAAAAAAGAGAGAGATGACCCCATCTGCCTTGAGAATCATAGGTGAGAGTCAAATGAGATGACATATGTCAGTTCCTTAGCACCTGGTTGGTGTCCTAGGGCGTCCCTTTTGTCACTGTTCGATTTACTACCCTCCCTCATGGCTGTCTTCCGTGTTTGAGGTCTTCAGAGCAGCCTTGGTTTACTAGGGGGCCCTGGACCCCACCAGGGTGTAGACCTGCACTGAGCTGATGGGAGCTATTTTCCAGGCCAGGGAGTAGGGTCTTGGCTATGGTGACGCAGGTGGCTCCAGGGTCAGATGACTTCTGTATTCACCGTTCCTCCTCCTTCCACATCTCTCCTTGGCCTCTGCAGCTGTGTCTTCATCTGGCACCTGGGCCCTGAGATCACCAACTGCATGAAGCAGCACTTGCTGGAGATCGACCACCGGGAGCAGCAGCAGAAGACGAAGGATGGGAAGTGGAGCGGCCACGCCAGGTCCTGGCAGCTTCCTATCCATTCACCAGAGGGCTGTCTTCTTGCCCCGGCCTCCGTAGGGAGTGAGGCTGCAGACACGGGCAGGGCCCGGACCCAGACCCTGCCCCTTGTGCCCTCAGGGCCTCGAAGAGCAGATGAACTTTGTGGGGTTTTGGTTTTTGTTTTCATTTATTGGGGTATAGTTGTTTGACCATGTTGCTTTAGTTTCTGCTATACAGTGGAAGTGAATCAGCTGTATTTTTGCATGTATTCTTTGGGAAGTGGACTTTGAACACAAAGTTACAGTAACACACGTGAGAAAGGCTTTGCAGTGTAAAAGCGCAAGTGCTAGGAGAGCCTGTGAGCACTTGGTGAGGAGCCCTCGGGGGGCTGTGGGGACTAGAGGAGGCCCCCGACCCAGCCCTCGGTGCAGAGGGAGGAGGTCAGGGGAGGGTCCAGGGGAGCAGGGATGTCTTCTTAATCTTTAAATGGAAGTTGTTCTTTCACTTACATCCCTGAGTTTCCTAAACCTATTTCTTAAGTCTTTAAGTTCCAAGACCAGTTTTATTTGGAGTGAATTCCTATTCTGGTCTTTGATTTGGGATTTTGGTTTGGAAGTTTCACCTGGAGTGGGAGGTTTTAAATTTTCTTCTGTTCCTGGAGCTGTCCCTGTCTCTCTCTCTCTCTCTTTTTTTTTTTTTTCATTTATTTATTTTTGGCTGCCCTGGGTCTTCATTGTTGCACATGGGCTTTCAACTGGGGCTGCTCTCCCTTGAGGTACACACGGCTTCTCATTGCAGTGGCACCTCTTGTTGCAGAGCACAGGCTCTAGGTGCGTGGGCTCCAGTAGTCGGTGGTGCACAGGCTTAGTTGCCCCACAGCATGGGGGATCTTCCCAGCCTAGAACCCCTGTCCCCTGCATTGGCAGGTGGATTCTTAATCACTGGACCACCTGGGAAGTCCTCTCTCTCTGTCTTGAGGCTTTGCCATTGCCTCCCCCTTGGGAACCAGGCCTGACATGGCCTCATTTTCTGCAGTCATCTTGAGGTGATGCAGATCTAGGCACCAAGGGAGTGGACAGCTCTTTGGCCCTTGAAACTAAAATCTCATTGCTAACCCTGCTTTCTGGAACAGAAGCCAGCAGCTCAGGACTTACGCCCTACCATCTGCTTTGCTTTCTGTTCCATTGCTGTGGGCCTTGAAGAGTGTGTCTTATTTTTTGAGCCCAACTTTTGTTGTTTTTAGTTGCTAAGTCATGTCCAACTCTTTTGTGACCCCGTGGACTGTAACCGGCCAGTCTCCTCTGTCCATGGAATTTTCCTGGCAAGAATACTGGAGTGGGTTGCCATTTCCTTCTCCAGGCCAGCCTTTGTTACGTGTCATTTATTGTGACAGTATGTTTCTAGCAGAGGGGTTGTAGCAGGTAAGATCTCCCAGCCCCGTGTTGACCAGAAGCCAAGAGTGTGTTCTTATGGACCCAGCCCTAGGTAGGTCCCCTCTCCCACCCCATTAACCTGTGTTTCTCTCCTGCCATCCTTTTTCTTGTCTTCAGGCAGGAGATACATGCATCCGTGCCTAGTGAGATTTGTTCCCTGAGCCCTGGAGAGCAGACGGAGGATGAGCTGGAGGAAGAATGTGAATCTGAAGAGCTGCTGAAGACCCCATCCAAGGAGAGCTTGGATCCAGGTTGGGAAAGGGGCCCTATTTTGAACTCTCAGCAGAGGGATCATTGCTGGGTTTTGGCCACTACTTTCACAGCCTGACACATATTGAAACTCAATAATCACATCAGTCAGGACTCCTTCAGGGTCATAGCAACTAGACTCTCACTGGCTTAATTTAGAAAGAGGATTTATTGGTTCCTGTAATGGAAACTTTGAGAGTATGGGTTCATGCATAACTGGATCCTGGTAGTCAGGTGACGTTAAAGAAACAGATGTTTCTCCATCTCTTGGCTCTGCTTTCCTCTGTGTTGACTTTGCTGTCAGGCAGACTCTCCCTGTTAAAGGGGCAGAGTATCCCTTGCAGCTCAAGGTTATAACACTAGAGAAGAAAGCACCTCTTCCCCAACAGTTTGGAGTCCTCTGCTCATGACTTATGTTCCTGCTATAAGTCACCCACCCGTTTCTGATCCAGACACTGCGATTGGCCAGCCCTGAGTCGTGTGGTCATCGCTGAGGGCAGAGGCTTTAGTCAGCTCCACTTGAACCATGTGATCAGAGGCCAGGGGTGAGTGTAAGGGGCTGTCCCAGGGGAAAAACAGGGTGATGTAAGCCAGAAGACAAACCAGATTCTCTTGTTCAGGCAGAAGGGAGAGAAGTGGCTCAGCGAGTTTATGAGAGGCCAGGCCCTCCATGAATTCCTGCTTCCTTGCATATTGCTTTGGCTTCAGCCCTCATGTTGCAAGATGGCTGCTGAAGTTCCAGCCATCAGAGACATGGTCAAAGAGGACATTCCCTCCTGGAATAGCCTTTATGGGGCTTCTTCTTTCCCAGAAGCCCCTGTAGGCTTCTTGCCGGTCATGTTGGCCGTGATAGCTCCAACTGTGAGAGAGGTTGGGAATGGTGGCTAGCCTCTGTGCTCTTAGTGAAGCTGGTGGGCTCTGCCAACAGGGAGGAAGCAGGCAGGGGCCCCCTGGATGGCTGATTGGTAGGCAGCAGCCATGTAGCATTCAACCTGGGGAAAAAACTAAAGAGTAAGTTCATTTTCTTTGTCACCACCCTCACATCCAGTCCAACGTCTCTTCGAAGGTGGTGTGGATCCTTTCAGGCCTTTTTCTGAACATTAGTATACCTAATATACACAGGGAGCATCTATGTCTATAAATTATATTAGACTGCAGATATTCTTCTTTATCTTTTTTTCTCTCAAAATGATCTCACTGACTACAAAGCAGAGGCCTCCCTCTTAACCAGTAGCATCGCCACTGATTGTGCTCCAGGGGGACACTGAGATATTTTCTTTTTTCTTTTTAGCTTTATTTATTTACTTTTATTTTTTAATTGGAGTATAATTACTTTACAACATTATGTTAATTTCTGCTGTACAACACTGTGGATCAGCTATATGTATACATATACCCCCTCTTGAGCCTTCTCCCCCATGTGGGTGTTTTCTGACTTTACACTGTTGTGAACGAGGCTGTGCTGACTACCCACCCCCACCCAATGCCACCTCCTTGGCCATGTGTGAGGGTGTTTCTCTAGGACAGAGTTCAAGGACAGGTGCTGCTGGATCCCAGGATTAATACACTTCTTATTTTAAAAGATAACCCCAAGGGCCCTCCAAATCCAGTGACTGCCCCAGCCAGCAGTCAGTATTAAGCCTGCTATTTCCTCATACTTTTGCCAATACTTGATAGTTTGAAGCCTTTTAATTTTGGTCAATCTTAAGCTAGTGGTAAAGAACCTGCCTGCCAATGCAGGAGATGTAAGAGATGCGGGTTCAATCCCTGGGTCAGGAAGATCGCCTGAAGGAGGAAATGGCAACCCACTCCAGTATTCATGCCTGGAGAATCCCACAGACAGAGGAGCTATGGTCCATAGGGTCGCAAAAAATTGGACACCACTGAAGCGATTTAGTGTGCATGGGGAAAACATATCCCATTGTTTAAATCTGCATTTCCCATGAGACTTCCCTGGCGGTCCAGTGGTGAAGACTTCGCCTCCCAAGGCAGGGAATGTGGATTCGATCCCTGGCTGGGGACTTAAGATCCCACGTGCCTCACATCCAAAAAGAAACTGAATGTAGACAGCAGAAGCAATATTGTTAACAAAGTCAGTAAAGACTTTAAAAATGGTCCTCATCAAAAAAGAAATCTTTAAAACAAATGTGCATTTCCCCGACAGCTAGTGAGGCCAGCCATCTTTGGATGTGTCATTTCCTGTGTGGTCTCTGGAGAGCCGCCTCTTTATGTTCACGGTGGTCTCTTGACTTGTTTATTCTCTTTTCATGGATGTCCTGTGTCTCTTCAGATCCTCAGTGCCTTCTGACCAACGGCAAGCTGCCGCTCTGGGCAAAGCGGCTGGTGAGTCTGCGGGGGAGTGGGACACTTAGAGGCTAACAAAGTACAGGTACCTTTTCCCCCTTCATATCTTTACTTTCCATGGAGAATCCTTATCATGGTTTCAGTCTCTGTTTAGACAGCTCTTCATTCATGCCACAGGTATTTACTGCATGCCTATCCTGGTGGCTCGGTGGTAAAGAATCCACCTGCCAAAGCAGGAGACACAGGTTTGATCCCTGGATCGGGAAATCCCCTGGAGAGGGAAATGGCAACCTACTCCAGTATTCTTGCCTGGCAAATCCCATGGACAGAAGAGCCTGGTGGGTTACAGTCCATGGGGTCACAAAGAGTTAGATACAACTTAGCGACTAAAACAACAATAACAATTATTCACAGCACACTTGCTCTGTTCAGGTTCTGTTGAGTCTTTTATATGTATTATTTAATCAACATTGATGTCTGGGCTTTTCATATCCCCTGTTATTTCACAGATAGGAAACTGAGGCCCAAAGCGGTTAAGTAACTTGCCCAGGGTCACACAGCTAGGAATTAGAGAAGGTGGGATTGACCCTAGAAGGCTGGCTCCAGAACCCAGGTTCTCAAGCACCCCCCTTCCACTGTCTGCCAAGCAAGTCTTAGTAGGAGGCAGTGGTAAGCAGGATCAGGGAAGCGGCAGAGAAGAGAAGTGTACATATCTTGGGTGTGTTTGAGTGGCAGAGTTGCAGAAATGTGAAGTGTGAGGACAGAATAAGAGGAACAAAGGAGGACCTGAAGGTTTGGGGCCTGAGTAGCTGGGAAGAATCATTGAGATGGAAGACTTGAGGCTGAGTTGGTTTAGGGGGAAGGGTCAGGTGTCTTCAACATGTTTGCTTTGAAAGATTGCTAAACATCTATGTGGAGATGTGGAGCAGTTGCATGAGGACTTCTGCAGTTTAGAGGTAGGTCTGGGACTTCCTGAGCAGTCCAGTGGTTAGGTTAAGACTCCTCTGTCACCACTGCAGGGGGTGCAGGTTCGATCCCTGGTCAGGGAACTAAAATCCCACAAGCCACTTGACATGGCAAAAAAAAATAACAAGGTTCTGCTGGAGACAGATACCTGCAAGTTGTTTCTGAGTGAGGTTTAAAGCCACAAGGCTGGAAGAGGGTCTGTGCAGTGTTCCTCACCCTCACTGGAATTGGCGAGCTCTTGGCCAGCTGCCTGAGCATCCCCTTGTCCCCTCAGCTAGGAGATGACGACACAGCAGACAGCACGGCCTTCCATGCCAAGCGCAGCTACCAGCCGCATGGCCGCTGGGCAGAGCGGGCTGACCAGGAGCCTCTTAAGTCCATCCTGGATGCCAGGGACCTGGACTGCTACTTTACCCCCATGAAGCCCGAGAGCCTGGAGGATTCCGTCCTGGATGCGATGGAGTCGCAGAGACTGGCAGGCCTGCTGAGCGAGGTATGGACTGCTGGCCCCAGCCCCACCCGTAGCACACGCACCACGACCGCCGGTCGAGGAGCTGGGGCTCAGCGCGCATGCATTTTGAAAATAAGGTTCACCATCCCACTCTAGGAGAAGGGCATGGCAATCCTCTCCGGTATTCTTGCCTGGAGAATCCCTTGGACAGAAGAGCCTGGTGGGCTACAGTCCATAGGATTACGAAGAGTCAGACACGACTGAAGCAACTTAGCAGGGAGATGCCACTCTAGGGATGTGAGAGGGTAACGAGATAGCAGTGAGCAGGTGGATGAGCCCTGGGCCTGGTGCACAGGGAAACGTCCCAGAGCAGACCAAGAGTCAGGGAGGCGCTCACTTGAGGTTGAGAGCTTGGGCCCCAGGGCAGGCCTATACCTGAGTCGAGGGCATTTGAGCAGGTGGTGCCCTGGACCTACCCACTCCTGGCTATGTAACTTGCAGCAAGCCTTGATTCTCTGGTCTTTGGTTTTCAAAAATACAGTCATTTCAAAAAAGACAAAAAAAAGATGGCCAAGAAAAAAGATATCAAAAAGTCATTTTTTAAAATGGTCATAGGGACTTTCCTGGCGGTCCAGTGGTTAAGACTCCACACTTCAAGGGACTTCCCTGGTGGTCCAGTGGCTAAGATTTCTTTCAAGCTCACAATGCAAGGGATGAGGGTTCAATCCCTGGTCAGGGAACTAAATTCCACATGTTGAACTAAGGATCTCTCACGCTGCAGCAAAGACCCAGCACAGCCAAATAAATAAAAACAAATCAATATCTTAAAATAAGACTCCACACTTCCAAAGCAGGGGGCACAGGTTTGATCCCTGATCAGGGAACTAAGATCTCACATGCTGTGGGACAAGACCAAAAAATAATTAAAAAAAAAAAAGTTAAAAATGGTCATTAAAAAAAGAAGCCCTCAGAGGGCTTTTACAGTTATCCAGGGCCATAAACAGAGTCTGGGCCCAAAAAGGTGCTAACATATCTTTAGATCTTATTCTTTTATTTTCCAAACAAAATTCTTTTTTGATATAAGTTTTCTTACGTAAGTTTTCTGATCCTAAAGCTAAAGCTTCAGTACTTTGGCCACCTGATACAAAGAGCCAACTCATTGGAAAAGACCCTGATGCTGGGAAAGATTGAGAGCAGGAGGAAAATGAGGGCAGCAGAGGAAGAGATGGTTAGATAGCATCACTGACTCAACGGACATGAGTTTGAGCAAGCTCCAGGAGACAGTGAAGAACAGAAGAGCCTGGTGGGCTGCGGTCCATGGGGTCACAAAGAATCGGACCCGACTTAGCAACTTAACAACAACAACATAAGTTTCCTTATGTGGCATAATATAAGTACAGTTAGGTACACAGGTCATAAAACCACAGTTTGCTGAATACCTGTGTACACACTTAGGTATCCACCCCCTAAGTCAAAGTATGTAGAGCATTTTCTGCCTCTTGATCTTGGAGGACGACCCCTCTGCCCGCGCAGTCAGTACCCTCAGTGAAGTAACCAGCATGCTGACCTCTGTCACCATGGATTGGTTTGCCTGATCTTGAGCTTCATGTGAATAGACGGGGTGGGGGGAGGGGGGGAGCCATACCTATTCCTTATCTGTAAAGGGGCAGATGAAATGGAGGAGCAGCAGGAAGTGAGCTCATGACGGCCCCGCCTGGGCCTTGGCTCACAGGGAGCATCCAACAGCGAGGCCTGCCATCTTTCCCGTCGCCACCGGTGTGGGTGGAAAACCTTGCGGCTCACAAGGGCCCTGGGGCTCACGGCTGCCTCTGAGAGCTGCGCTGTCCTCACCCACAGTCCGAGAGTCCCCAGGAGGATGGCTGCGGGCACCCTTCCTTGTCACCCCCACAGCAGGAATCTTCTGAGGCCAGCGAGCTCATCACCTGTCCCCTGGAGACAGAGGTGACAGTCACAGGGATGGACAGGTGAGTTCCTTAGTTGGAGAGAGGAAGCCTCGACTGGTAGGCACACTCTGGAAGAACTGCGCTCTGCTTTCTCAGTGGGCCTGAGGGAGGGAGGCAGAGGGGTGAGGCTGCAACCTGCTTCCCTGGTTCCAAGAAGGGGTACGTGGAGGGCGCCTTTGGTGCTGGCAGGAGAGGCGAGGCTGTGCTCCCAGCAGGAGCAGGTGCAGATGCCCAGGGCTTCTGGGTAGGGGCCAGGTGTTTCCTAACCATTGTGTCATTTTCCCCTCTCCCCACCCATCCCTCACCCCCGGCATGCAGTGAGTACTGTGCGGAGGAGGTAGTGGAGGCACGCGGAGACCAGCAAGGGGACCCCTTCCTCCCGGTCTCCTCAATCAGCTCGAAGGACCGGAGTCCACCTGAGGGTGAGTGGGCACCGGCAGCACACCTTGCAGTCATCTCTTCGTCTGGCCAGACCCCTTTCTGGGCACTGATGGTGACTGTGACCCAGTCTTCCTGAAGCTCAGAGTCTGTCATAGAGACAGACATCATCCCTGCTGCCTTCACCCTAGCCTTCTGGAGCCCAGCTGCCCACCAGTGGGAGCCCAGCTCTGCATCTCTCTTGAAGTGTAGCCTTGCTGGTCCATAAAATAGGGCATGGGTCCTATGGTCCCCCTTCTTCAGATGAGGGAACTGAAGCCTGGAAACCCGTAGCCTCCTTATCTGACTCACCCAGTCAGGGCCCGGCTTTGGGCCCCTGACCCCACCCACTCTCTTCCAGACTCGGGGGAGTCAGAGGCTGACTTGGAGTGCAGCTTCACCACCATCCATTCCTCCCCTCCACAGCCAGACCCAGAACCTCAGTTTGACACAATGCCCCCCATACCAGGTAAGCAGCGGCCACATGCAGAAAAGGGCGGTGCGTGGGCCTTGCCGGGTGATGGCTGTAACATAGAACCACTGGCCATACATCAGTCCTGCACCCCCAGTTCCCTCCCCTAGAAGACAGAGCCATTAGCCCCGCCCTCTCCGCCTGGTGGCCACAGGGTGTGTGATGGGCGAGTCCAGCTTCCTCCATTGTTAAGTGGCTGGCGGCTCTCTCAGGGCGTCTTCCATGACTCACGGTGTTGACAGTTCTCTCCTGCCCACACCCTCTGCCCAGGATGCCCAGGGACTGCAGGAGAGTTGCCCCGGCCCGAGGTGCCAGGCATATCCAACAGCTCCCTGCCCCAGACCCCTGAGCAAGAGAAGTTCCTCCGCCACCACTTCGAGACGCTTACTGATGCCCACCCTGAGGGTAAGCCCTGCCCCTCTCTGACACCTGCCTGGGCGCACCGAGGACTGGGCTCAGTGTGGACGTCCCCAGGGTGTGGCTTTGCGTGGCAGGGCTGGCGAGAGTGGTGGGAGGGTGTGCATTTTACTTTTTAGTTAGGGGCTGAGCAGCACGGTATCCTCTGCCAGCTCGATTTGCTCCCAAGGTGTGTGTTGTCTGCTTTTTATTTTTGACTGCATCGGGTCTCAGTTGCATCATGTGGGATCTTTTCCTGGACCAGCAGGGAAGCCCCGTGTTATCGGTTGCTGAGGGTCTCTGAGGATCTGTCTGCTGGTCTGTGGGGTCTGCCTGGGCCCAGGGCTGGCTGGCTGGAGGGTTTCTGAGGGCTCCCTTGGCATCTTGCCCTAGAGCTCTTCCTCGGATCCCTGAGAGACCTGAAAGCCCCTGAGACCGAGGATGACTTCTTCAACCCCCGACTGAGCATCTCAGCCCAGTTCCTCTCCCGCCTTCAGAAGACATCCAGGTAGGAGCGGGTGACCAGTGACCTCCCACCGGCTCTCCGTCTCCCTGCAGGGCGGGGCTGTGTGCCCCTGCCACCCTCAGGGCAGCCACTGCCACCTGTTTACCTGACAGGTTTCCCCACGCCTTCCCTTCCCGACTGCCCCGGCACCTCGTGAAGTCCTCGGAGGTCAGACTCACGGACCTCCAGGGCGAGCCCCCAACAGCGGGTGCTGGCTCCACCTCCCCAGTCAGGACCAACGTGAGTACTGGGGCCACCTCCCTCGAGACACGGGGCTTGGGGGCCGGGAGGCCTTGTCCTCACTGCAGGGCCGTGTTTACAGGTCGTCCCTGGAGGAAAGGCTGAGGAGACGCTGGAGGTGTGGTCCCCACTGTGTGAGTGTCCCCGTCTCCCGGTGGAAAGCCCTGGGTGGCTCACTGAGCCATGGTGGGGCTGGCCAGGGGCCGCTCGGACCATGCAACCACGCTGGGTGGGGGGCCCTGTCTGTCAGCCCTGAGCTGGGCTGTGAGAGCAAGCCACCTGCTTCCTTTCCAGCCCCCTGCCTCACGGGCCTGGCGCCCTGCATCCCCTCCTCCTCTGCACTGCCCACAGACAAGAAACCACCAGCACCCACGGCCCTACCCGCTGCAGGCCTGGCTCAGGTTCTCCACACCCCCACCACCTGCTCCCACATGGAGGCCACTGCCAGTTCCCATGCCAAGATGTCCCGCAGCATTTCCCTGGAGGAGCTGGCCTCCCTGAGCAAGGAGCTTCAGGCTGTCACCACCACAGTGACACACAGTTCTGACAGCGAGGGCCGAGAACCTGCCCTGCCCTCCCGGGGCAACCATGAGGCCCGTGCCAGCCTGAAACTCAGCCTGTCGAGCATCTGTGACAGGCTCTTGCTGCCCCCACCCCAACTGGAGCCTCCCACCACGTGTGTCTGGTCCCAGGAGCCTGTGGATACTGAGCGCTTTGTCACTGTTACGACAGATGGTTTCCCAGCCCACAGCCCTGCAGATGGGATCGCCTCTAGGCTCCACAAGTCCGCCTTTCTCCCAAGGTTCCTGGCCCCTGTGCGCCTCGATACCCCTGTCCTCCCCAACAGTCCCCCGCTCCCAGAGGCCAGGCCTAGGGTCCTTGGCAGCATCGCCTCTCTCCGGGAGCCCACCCCTGGTGAGTACCATCCTTAGGATGAAGGCTTGTCCCCTAAGCTCATCCCATGTAACAGCTAGCTCAGCTCCAAAGGCTACAGGCGCTGTGCCATTTATTCATTGATTTCCTTACATATTTAGTGATTACTTGTATATATTGGGCTTTGTTCTGGGCCCTGGGGACATGGGTGTGCTAAGTCACTTCAGTCATGTCCAACTCTTTGCAACCCCATGGACCGATGCCTGCAAGGCTTCTCTGTCCATGTAATTCTCAAGGCAAGAATACTGGAGTGGGTTGCCGTTCCCTTCTCCAGGAGATCTTCCCAATCCATGGGAGCTGGTGGTAAATGAGACTACAGAAAATAACACCTTAACTGGGGGAGATACCCTGTCTAAATTTTTTTTTTTAATGGAGGAGAGGGAAAGAGTAGCTTTATTACTTTGCCAGGCAAACAAAGGGGAAACGCAGTAGGTTAGCACCTCAAGAACTGTGCCCCACTCCCTGACCAGACTAAATCTGTAAGGAAAGGGTTAAGTGTACCATGAAGCAAGGTGCGCTATGGAGAGAAGGAAGAGAAAGAAAGGGTTTAGGGAGTGACAGGTGGCTGATGGATGGTGAATGATGAGAAAAGGTTTCAGGGAGAAGATGGCATTTGAGCAGAGACCTGCAGGAGGGTTGGTAAAGGAGCCCTGGGGACTGAGGAAAGTGTCCCAGGAAAGGGGACAACAGTTGGGATCGGCCCAGCCACCCTGGCCTCTTCAGATCAGCTGGAGAGTAAAAGTGTCTTTCTCATTTCCTCCCTTGCACCCCCAGAAGTGCCCAGTCCAGTCCAGGACTGCCCTGGACACTGGGAGGACCCCAGGGCGCCAACCAGCTTCCTGCCCCCAGACCCCCTGGAGCTGAGCAACGTGGGCACTGTCGTGCACAGACTGCAGGCCGCCTTCCAGGAAGCCCTGGACCTTTACCACCTGGTGAGCCAAGCCCCAGGGTCAGGGGAAAGGGCTGAGGGGCTCCCTGGCACTGCCTGGCCCAGGTGGCCCCTAACAAGGTGGGTGCCCCTTGCAGATGGTCTCCAGTGATGAGGTGAACGCCAAACAGCGGCAGGCACGAACTGAGCTGGCCTCCACTTTCCTCTGGATCCACAGCCAGTTAGAGGCCAGCGACTGGCTGGTGGGGATGGATGTGGCCACAGCCCAGGCCCCGCCCAGCCCAGGTGCCCCCTCCCCGCCTACCCTGTGCCCCCTGGCCAGCCCAGATTTGCGTGCCCTGCTGGAACACTACTCAGAGCTGCTGGTGCAGGCCGTGAGGAGGAAGGCGCGTGGGGACTGAGGGCCAGCAGCCTCTCTGCTGCAGCCCTGTGCTTCTGAGGAAATAGGTATTTTAAGCAAATAAACAGACAGCTTGCAGAAGTGGCGCCTGGTGCCTGTCCTGGCGCATCCACAAAGCCCCATTCAGACGGATGTGGGGAGAGAGGGGAGGAGGACAGCCCAGGGAACTCACCAGCCGTGGGGCACACAGAACCGTTTGGGCACTGCAGGAGTGATGACCCCAGCACCTGGCTCTGATGTCGCCTGTCCCCAGCCCACTGAGCTGCTGGCCCCTAGGGAGGGGGCCAGCCCTTCTTCCCAATGCCCAAGAACCCACTGGAGCCGCTATGACCACCGTGTGCCAGACGCTGGCCACCAATTCACGTATCCCCACAACACTCTCACGGCCTCTGGGCCACGCCCATGCTGGATCCTATGAGCTCAAGGCTTTTGTTCCCATTTGCAGCAGGGGAAAGTGAGGAAGAACAAACAGGCTCAGCTGCTGGACAATCCAGCTCAGGCCACCCAGCTGCTGGAGCCAGTAATTCCTTCACCAGCAGGACTGTGTCCAGCTCCAACATCCCATGGGCTTCGAGCTCTGGGACCAGCCTCCCCAGGCAACAGGCATCTAGCCACATGGTGTATCTGCTGAGAAGACACTACTGGGACCACAAAAGCCCTCACTGTCCTGAGTCTACAAAAAGGAAGTGCAGCAGGAGCAGGGCCCTCCCCTGAAGCCCAGTCCTATCCCGTGTTCTGTGGGGCCCAAACCCCCACTTGCCTGTGAGTTCCTCCGGGCTCTAATGTGATCATGGCTCTCCAGAAACAGGTTCAGAGAGATATCCAGGGTCATGCCTAGGGCCCCACGGAGCTGAGACTCAAACCCAGGCTTGCCTGGTGGTAGAGCCAGGCCCTTCAGCCTGAGGACGTGGCCCTCTGTTGCCCCGGTAAACACTGAACTAATTATGCAGTTGAAAAGTCTTCCCAGCCCCCAGGAATTCCTGGTCCCATCTCTCATCACTGTTCTACACGTTAGGAGTAGAGCAAGGAACAAGCAAGGGACAAGCAGAGCATCGTGCATTCACCTAGAGAGCAAAAGATAGGAATTAATACGATAACTGTGTAACTGCAGGTAAACGGAGGGATCTCACAGTCACTGTGCTGGTTAAAGGCCTTTCTTAGGTGACATTGGAGCAGAGGCTTGATAGAGGGGACCTGCAGTGTGGACAATTGGGCAAGTACCTAGGCAGAGAGAATTGCTAGTGCAAAGGCCCCATGGCAGGCTGAGATGTGAGGATGAAAGGAATAGCAATGAAGCCAGGAGACTGGAATGGAGTGGGCTCAAGGAGATGGTAGGAGAGGAGGTGGGAGGGAAAATGGGTCCCCCCAGCCAGGGCCTTGATGTTTTAAGTCATTTTAATCTGGGACTTCCTGATAATTCAATGGTTAAGAATCTGCCTGCCAAAAAAAAAAAAAGAATCTGCCTGCCAATGCAGGGGACAAGGGTTCCATCCCTAGTCTGGGAAGATCCCACATGCCACAGAGCCTGTGCTCTAAAGAGCCCTCGAGCCATGACTGCTGAAATCCATTTGCTCAGAACCTGTGCTCCACAACAAAAAGAAGCCACCGCAATGAGAAGCCCATGCATCACAACGAAGAGTAGCCCCTGCTCGCCACCATTAGAGAAAGCTCTTGCACAGCAGCAAAGACCCAGTGCAACCAAAATTAAATTTAAAAAAAGAAAAAAAACCTTAAATCCAAGACACGTTCACAATGTAAGTTTTTCTGTAAAATCCCTGATCTTGGTGTTTGTGAGATGCTCAGTGTTGCTTATTTCACAAGGTTCCCTTCTTTCTTCCTGCCTTAGGGAGCCCAGGCAGCCCAGGACACGTAGGTGGGCCGCATTTCTGTCGAGAGGCTCCCTACCTGGGTTCACAGGCCACCCCTGAAGACTGAAGACCACTCTGCCCACCCTGGCCTGGCTCAGCCAAAGCTGTAAAATCTCTGAGCTGACTGGACACCAAGGGGACCACCTTGAGCCTCTGTCCCTCGTGGATTTTCCCCCTCCTTCCACCTTGTATCATAGTTAAGGTCTTCAACTCCAGGAAGCAAACACCTGGCTTAAGGGGCCCCAAGCTGTAGGGACATTTGTTGCTCTAGATTCTGTTACTGCTCTATTCCACCCTTTGTGAGTCTGAGTTTCACTCCCTGGCTTAGGCCCTCAAGGTGGCAACACAGTTGCCGTGGTTCCCAGCGTACACCCTCACCTAACTAGGAGCAAAGGCACAAAGCTGGGCACCCACCAAGGTTGTAGGGGAAAAGTGCCAAATCTTCTTAGACACCCTTCCCTTTCAGGGCAATTGCAGGCATCAGGAATGGAAATAGCTTTAATTTACTTGATTCAGCCATTCTTTCCTGGGCATGTTACTGTTTCAACAAAATTGGATTCTCTTAACACAAAAGGAGGGTGGGCTGGCAGTGAGTCTGCCAGTCTCCACCTTCGCCGAGCTCTTCAGTCCTGGAAGGACAAGACTTTCCTTAGACAAACCAACTGGTTAAGAAACCACTGCTGGAGCTTCCCTGGTGGTCTAGTGGGTAGGACTTCGCACTGCTAATGTGGGGGACCCAGGTTCGATCCCACATGCCGCAACTCGAGTTTGCATGCCACAACTAGAAGATTCAGAGCGCCACAACTAAGACCTAGCACAGCCAAGTAAATATTTTTAAAAAGAAACCTCTGCTGGGGAATGTGTGTGCACGAAGCAGTGTCCCAGCAGGAAGCGTGCTCATGTGGGATATTTCAAAGAGAGTTCAGCAGAGGGATCATTTGTAAAGAAGTGGACAGGGGAACCTCAGGGCCAGTACAGTACCCTAGGATGGTACTAGAGGAGAGCTATTCCTTGCTGCTCAGGCCAGAAGGCACAGGGAGCAAAGTGGAACCCAGAGGAGAGGGGCTGCCCTGAGGGGAACAGTGACCCTGGCAAGAGGGGCTCCATCTTCTGTGGGGCCCCCCGTTACCAAATCCTACTGAAAGCCAGCAGGCACAGGGGTCCAGGTGATGCTTCCCACCCCGGTCAGCCTCCAGGACCCAGGACAGAAAGGGGACTGGGGGCAAGTAAAGACCCCCAAGCCCAAGAGTTCTTCCCTAATGTGTTTTCAGCAGCAACTCAGGAACCAGTTGTTCCAAGAGACCTGGTGTTGGGCATGGAAAACTAGACACCAGAGAGCCACAAAATGGCTCCCATAACCCATTCACCAGCTCGTTCTTCAGTGCCTCAGGGCCCTGCACTCCACAACCGACAGGTCCTAGATACTGGGCCCCCAGACCTGGGCCAGGCATGCCAGGCACACTGCGTAAAGTCCAGCAATTGAGAGATGGAGACACCTAAAATCACATTTCACGGGCTGATTGAAACTCAGATGCTTGCCTAGCCACCCCACCTTTCAAGACCCTGGTGGTCCAGTGGTTAAGACTCCCGAGTTTCCACTGCAGGGGAGGCAGGTTCAATCCCTGATTGGGGAACTAAGATCCTGCATCATGACTGCTATGTGGCCAAAAAAAATAAAAATAAAATAAAAGACTTTCAAATAACCCCCATTTATCTCTGTCACATGCCAGATTCTATGCAAAGCATTCCCACCTGGTGATCTACATGGATTTTCAACACAAACCAGTGGTAGGAAGACTCATCAGTCCCATTTACAGATGAAGAAACAGGCTCAGCTAGATATGGCTTGGCCCAGGTTCCGTGGAGATAAAATAGCAAAGCTCTGGGCCCGCAGACTTCCAGCACTAAACTCCCTTGTTTCTGAAAATGCATTAGCAGGACTGACTCACCAGGAATGTGAAGAAATGAATAAATATTGCTTCATTCACCACCAAGCCTTTTACAGACTGTTCCTCTGCCTGGAGAGCCCTCCCTGTTTATCAGAAACCTTTTCTCCATCAAGTTTCACACCTGGAAAGTCATCCCTGAACCCTTAGACTGAATCAGGAGTCTCTTCTGGGTCCCCTGAGCCCCCTGGCTTTTCCCCACTGAAGCTGGGTCACTCTGCCTGTGCTCCATAGCCTTGGTCATTCTGGGTATCTCCCCCATGGACTAGGTTATGTCTTCATTTTCAGTGCTAAGGTAGGCCTGGCCTGTTGTTGGATCTCAGGAAAATGTAGGTGAATAAGTGAAAAAAAAAACTGCAAGGGAATATTCAAAATTCTTAACCCCTGGCTAAGAAACCAATGACCAATCTAGAACAGAGCCTGGCCAGAGTGCTGGGGTTAGGGTCCTGGGAGCCTCTGGCTGTGTCACGTGACCCCTCCTTTAGTTCCTGAACCGTAGGAGGGTGGGGGAGTGGTGTCCCAGACAATTACTAGGAGCTGGACTAGTGTGTGTGCGTGTGTGTGTGCACACGCAGGTGCACATTCAGTTGCTCAGTCATGTCCAACTCTGTGACCCCATGAACTGTAGCCTGCCAGGCTCCTCTGTCCGTGGGATTCTCCAGGCAAGAATACTGGAGTGGGTTGCCATTTCCTTCTCCAGGGCATCTTCCCGACTCAAGAATTGAACCCAAGTCTCCTGTGTCTCCTGAATTGGCAGGCAGGTTGCTTACAACTAGCACCATCTGGGAAGCCCCTGGACAACGAATAAACCAGTATTGTAATGTCCCCTACACTTGAACAGTGCTTCCGGCCGACCATCAGCTCTTATCCTCTGAGGATCAGAAAAGTAGAGATTCTTCTTGACGATGCTCAGCATGGACTCTCACTTTGATCTTACTAAGTAGACCCTGCTGTCCCTCCACCCTCTGGAGCAATCACAGTCACCCCTCCCCTGATTCCTCATACAGCTGCTGTGATTTGAATAACCAAGCAGGCTGGTGAATGCCCGCTAGTGACTAATTTGCTTGGCAAACAGACCCTGTGGTCCTGGGCCCTTCTGGTACTGTGGAAAGACACTCAGCCTCACTGGGTTCTCTGTTCCCTCTCCCCACGCCCCAAGAGCCACCTAGGTTCCATCTTGCCCTGCTGCACCTCCTCAGAGGACTTAGGGCTTGTCTTCCCCTGGAGGCTGGAGAGTGCCCTGGGAAACCTGGCAGAGGAGAAGCGGGAGGAGTGGCAGGACCCAAGGCAGAGGTAACCAGAGCTGGCTAAGTCTGCCCCCAGGGCCTGTCAGGAAATTTGCATGGAGAGAACAGGGCTTCTCTGGGGCTTCCCCCTCCCTTCCCACCTGGGAGAGTCATCCTGGACCTGAGGTCTGACAGCAGGTGGAGGAAGCAGCCGCGTGTGTGGAGCTGTCGCCCTACTCCCAGAGGTGATGCCCCGTGCCTTTCTGGTCAGGAGTCGGCGTCCACAGCCACCCAACTGGGACCACCTGCCTGACCAGCTCCGGGGAGATGCCTATGTCCCAGGTGGGCTCCTCCCTGGGCCTGGAGGTGAGGGGCAGGGGAGACATAAAGCATGACCACCTGGTTTCTCTACTCAGACTGCAGCAACCTGGGGGGGCCGCCGGCACACCGGACTTCCGGCCTCGGGGACTCTTGGGCAGCGGTGAGTCTGCGGCAGGCGCCCAAGACCCTGCTTAGTTTCACCTCTGCCCGCTCTCAGCCTCGAGAGACCCTGACTGCCCCTTACTCCCACAGACGCCTCCAGCCTCAGGACCTACCCCACCCACTGCCCTCTCTACTGGGAATGCCTTTCCTTTCTGAGTAGTGGGCTCATTGTTAGGCCTTCCCCTAAGCACTGTTTCTCCAGGGATTCTGTGCCCAGTGGGGCAGAAGAACAAATTCAGGCCCATAAATGGATGGTGATCTATGTCAGAGAGTCGGACAAGGTGACAGGAGCAGGATGGGGGGGTGGAGGAGGAGCTTGGGGCCTCTTAGAAGAGATACTCAGCTGTGAGTACCCTGGAAGAAGGAAAGCCCTAGGCGGGATGTGAATGTGCTGGAGTTTTATTTCAATTTTTACTGGAAGCCAGGACTGTTCTAGGCTATGGATGTTTAAGAGTAAGACAAAAACTCATTCCTTCCTGAAGCTTATCATCTGGTGGGGGTTGCGGGTATAGATAATAAAATTAGGGGAAAAAATACATTGGAAGATGGTATGTATTACGGAAAACTATAAAACAAAGTAAGGGAGATGGGGGCCAGGTGACCAGGGAAGGCTTTGTGGGTGGCGTTTGCTCACACAAACTGCAGTCTCCGGCCTTACCAGACCTCCGTGGTTCCAGGTTCTAGGCACTTCATTCCATCCAGTGGAGGGGAGTTGGGGTCCTAACCCCCCTGTCCCTCCCACAGCCCTCCCAGGGCACTCTGACTGCCACCGCTAGTAGCCCCGGGACCCTTGGCTGCCCGCTGTGCCCCAAGGCCTTCCCATTGCAGCGCATGCTAACCCGGCACCTCAAGTGCCACAGCCCTGCTCGCCGCCACGTATGCCACTGCTGTGGCAAGGGCTTCCATGATGCCTTCGACCTCAAGCGCCACATGAGGACACACACAGGTGAGCCGTGGCAGGGACTGGGAGGGGCTGCCGGCGGGAGATGGGAGGAAATGGAGGGAGGTGCAGGAGACTCAGAGACTCCAAGCACCTGAGTTCTGTGCACAAGTGGTGCTTGTGTTTGTGGGGCAGGACTCAGGCCTCAGCGGGCTAGGAACACCACGCACCTCAGCTCGCAGCCAGGGGTTGTCAGGCAGTGCCAAGTTGGGGGCCTGCTGAGGGATATGGGGAGAAAACAGATACTGGTTACAGGATTCAGGTCCCAGACTGCAGGGTGCAAAAGGGAACATCATAATGAGGAGGGTGGGGACACAGGTGTCTGGTCCATGTTTGCACTGGGCGGAGAGGGAGCAGATGATGGGATGCAGGCCAAGGTCTGGCGAATTTGGAGCAAGAATGTGTGTGTGGGGGGGAGGGGGATGCTCACGGAGGGGAGGGGAGGGAGGCTCTGGTATGGGGATCATTGCCCTCCCTCTGGCCCACCTGCGCAGGGATCCGGCCATTCCGCTGCGGAGCTTGTGGAAAAGCATTTACGCAGCGGTGCTCACTTGAAGCACACCTCGCCAAGGTGCACGGGCAGCCGGCCAGCTACGCTTACCGCGAGCGCCGTGAAAAGCTGCACGTGTGCGAGGACTGCGGCTTCACCAGCTCGCAGCCCGACGCTTTCGCGCGGCACCGCGCTCTCCACCGTGCTGCCTAGACTGTGTACCCGGCGTCCAACCCATGAGACGGAAATAAACAAAGAAAAGGCACTCACGGAACACAGCATTTATTACACAAGGGAGAGAGGGTCACTCGGTCCAACGATGGCCGCAATGCGGGGCCGTGCACACGTAGTACAAGCGCATGGCATCCTGGCAGAAAAGATACATGGTTAGGAAGGCTCTCGACCCACAGCAGGGTACAACAAGCAACCTCCATTCAGAGAAGCCTCACCCCAAAAGAACAGACAATAGAGGGCTTTCCTCACTGCTAAAGGTCCATCTCAGGATACCCGGAAGGGCAGGGTCTTCCCCAGTATAGGTATCCCCACTCCCCGGGAAGGACCAGACCAAGATCACCCAGAAAGTTTTGCTCGAGCCACTCACCTCGGCCCGAGCACTGTGTGACTGGAAGAACACCGCCTCCTTGTGGCCGCACCTGAGGGGACAGTCACTCAGAGCCTGCCATCCCCTCCCCTCCCCGCTTCTCGGTTTGGTGAGGATAAAAGCCAGCCACCTCCCCTCCCCAATACCAGCTGCGCACTCACTTTTGGCACGGGTGGTCTTCGGTTCGCGGCAACGTGGGGTCCTGGGACACGTCAGCGATGATCTGGGTCAGCTCGCTAAGGGAATAGAGAGTGAATAAGTATGCTTGGTCCGGCCTCCCAAGCCAACAACCCCGTCCCCGAACTCCGGTCGTGCCACTCACTCCACTTCGTGCGTGATTTTGTTGACGTAGATGCAGCTGTTGTCGGCTTCCTGCTGGTAATCACAGTTCCGGCACTGCGAGAGGGAGTGTGCGGCGGGAAGCGGGTCAAGGGGTGATACCCGAAGGGAGTGGAAGGAAGGGCAGGGTCTTTCCCGGAGGGCATGACTAGGGCACGGAGTCTTGGAACTGGGATCATGGGGTGTAACCGAGGATCACCTCCAGGATGGCAAAGACAAAGTCTAGTTCATTTGGGGGAAGTTCATTTGGGGGACAGTCTGGCGTTTAGACCAGGAGGGGTCGGGGCGGCACCGGGAGTAGGGCGGGGCCGCGTTGGGTACCAGGGGGCCGGTCCCGGAATACCCTGCGGGCGGCGCTCACCGCGTAGAGCAGAATGCGGTTCTCCTTGTCCTCCTTGGGGTAAAGCATGTTGTTACTGTGAAGAGGGGAAGAGGGAAATCAGAGGTCAGTACTGAGGCCATTACTTGCTGCCCTTCCACAGTGCTGGCCGGGCCTCACCATTCCTGGCAGAATCGAATACCCACGAAGCCTGGCTCGTAGGTCCCGTCGGGTTCCATAGCGACTCACTGCCTGTCCAACTTCCGCGCTTGCTCCGCCGTGCGACAGGTCGCAGGAAGGGTCAGAACTCCTAGCTTCGCCAAACTAAGGGCGGAGCTGGGCACGTGTGCTGGTGCCCAGCGGCTTTGTGCTCGCCTGTCTGTCCTGAGGTTTGATTAATTACTTGCTTCAGTCTCTTGATACCCTAGAATAATTGCTTCCAACTTCTGGGCCGTGCTTCCCTAGTTCACACAATAGTGTAGTACGAGAGCCAGCAAAACGATGCGTCACGTAACGCGAAAAAACTAAGCATTAATGAAGACGCCCCAGCTCTTTGCAGGCTGAAGGCCAGTGCACATGCGCGAGTTTACCCGTCGCGGACTGGGCTAGCTTTTGCCAGTTCTTCCTCTCGGCTTCAGCCTTCGCCCGCCAGGCCGTTTCCCGTGCCGCTATTGGAGGAACTGCACTATGAGAAAGGCCGTGGAAGGCCTTTCAGGATTGGCTGGGCCTACCCAAGCCTACCCGAGAACCCTCTTCCTGCCGACGGCGAATAGACGCGGCGATTGGCGGACTCCCCTGACGGGAGGGCGTGGATTCGCCAGGTCCGGGAGCAGGGGCGGGGCTGATATCCCAGAAGCGGTGGCGGCTGCGGAGCCGGCGTGAGGCGGCTGTCCGGGCTGCGGGCCGCCACAGGGCGCGGCGAGATGGAGGTGACGGGGTTGTCGGCGCCCACAGTGAACGTGTTCATCAGCAGCTCTCTCAACAGCTTTCGCTCCCAGAAGCGGTACAGTCGCAGCCTCACTGTAGCTGAGTTCAAGGTGTGGTCATGGGGGCGGGGTCCGGAGAGGCGGGGCGTTGAGGGGGCGGGACCAAGAAGAAATGGAGGGTCTTCCACAACGCAGGAAAGGGGCCAGAAATGAACCCAGGTTGCAGAGGTTGGGAACGAGACCTCAGCGGGGCGGGGCCAGGTGGAACCTTAGGTTCCAGAGAATGGGTGCGGGGCTAGGGAAAATCAGAGGTTGCAGGGAGTTAAGGGCAGACCCGAACGGGGTGGGGCCAGGAATACCTGGTGGGTCCCAAATGGTAGGTCTCTTGGAGGAACTGGGAAGGGATGGTGGCTGTTGATACAAAGGACGGAGCCTCAGGGCAGAGGGTGGGGCCACTGACAGCCTTCCACCTCATCCCCGCCTCCCCCATTTTGTATCCTCACAGTGTAAACTACAGCTTGTTGTGGGCAGCCCTGCTTCTTGCATGGAATTGGAGCTGTATGGACCTGACGACAAGTTCTACTGCAAGCTGGATCAGGATGACGCGCTGCTGGGCTCCTTCCCCGTAGACGACGGCTGTCGCATCCATGTGAGGCCTCCCTACCTAGGATCCCTCCCTCCCTTCCTTCCATTCATTTATTTATTCAACGGATGTTTGCAGTGCTTTGCACTGTGATAACCAAGATAGCCTCTAACCTCATGAAGTTCCCAGTCCAGCAGGGAGAGAGACAGACCCATCCCCAGTCATTGGCACTCAGCGGTCTGGACTGGGCTGAGAAAAGCCTAGGGGACTGGAGGCATCCAGCAGAGGTGCTTGACCTCACCCAGGGGTATATGAAGGGGATTCTTGAAAGGCGGGTTGCCTGAGTTGAAATCTGAAGGATGAGGCAAGGGCCTCCTAAGAATAGAGGTGGGAGGGACATGCCAGGCAGAGGGAACAGAGGGTCAGATGGGTCAGGGTGAGCGAAGAGGCTCCTGTGTCAGAAGCCAGAACACAGAGGACCTCTGCATGCATCAGCTCACATCATCCTCTCTGTTCTCGGTGTCCCCCACAAAAACTCAGATGAGCCAGCATCCTGGGTGAGCTTTGCAGATGCTAGTCCCTGTGCCTGAATGGTTGTTTTTTCTATGCCTCCATGGCTTGCTTCTTCCTTCCAGTCTTTACATAAATGTCACTGGGTGTGAGGGCTTCATGGCCTTCAGTATAACATTTAAACCTCCTCCCTTTCCCACTTGATTTGATTTTCCTTCTTACTAATCACCCTGTGACATACCGTGGAGTTTTCTTCAGTACCTGGAACAGAGCCTGGCACACAGGATGCTCAGTGATTCACTGTTGAATGATGAATTGAATCCAGAAAATAAGACTTAGAAAATCGTATAATTAACACTATTTTGCAGAAGAGAAAACTTAGCTTCAGGATGGAATTGACTTTCCTAAGGAGGAACATGGGTAGATTATCTCTTTCATTTATTTATAACTATTCATTGAGCATACGTGATGTGCCAGGGTATAGCCATGAATCAAGTTTGAGAAGGTCTCTGTTTTAGTTTTGTCCAGTATGTGAGGTAGTTGTTAGCTAAACATTTACAGAAACAAATGGGAAGGGTTAGTGAGATGAGGGCCATACAGGAAGACACCACAGAGCTGGAAGATCATATACTGTGGAGCCTGACCCATCAGCAAGATCCAGGAGGACTTCCTGGAGGAGGTGCTGACTGAGTAGAGACCTGAAGAATAGGAAGAATTAACTAAAGAAGGGAAAAGCATGCTCCAGGAGGAGGGCACAGCATGTGCACTCTGAGGTGGGAGGGAGCAGAGTAGGTATGGGGGCCGAAGAGTGACCTCTTCTGTTGTGGAGGGAAGTGGCAGCCAGGGGAGGGTCCTGGTGTGAGTCAGGTGTTAACAGGTGCCCTCTGACTGCCTATGGGGAAATGACTGGAGGGCAGAAAAGTAGACCAAGGAGGAGGCTGCTTCCATAGTTGGGTCCAGGACCCAGTTGAAGTGATGGGTCCTGGACCATAGTGGGAGTTGGTCAAGACTGTGTTGGGCTCACAGTCCTAGAACTGTGAACTAGAACTCACAGCCCCTAGAACGGACTGGGCTGACCTAGGCAGTCTCACCCTAGGGATGCTGGGTGGATCACGCAGGGTTGTGGCATCTCCAACAGGAGGGTTTTACACATGGATTCAGGTACAGGCCAGCTGCTGACTGACGTGGCCACACAAGGAAAGTTTCCTAAAGGTGGAGCCTCTGGAGAATTTATGTTTTTTTAATTGGTTAATTTATTTTAATTGGGGAATAATTACTTTACAATATTGTGATGGTTTTTGCCATACATTAGCATGAATAAGCCACAGGTATACGTGTGTCCCCCTTATCATGAATCCCCCTCCCACCTGCCTCCCCTGTATTTTTTCTAAAATTCTTTTTCTGTTTCTAAATATCACCCCTATTTCTTACAGCAGTGAACAGCAGCAATCTCAAACTTAAAAAAATTCCTAATGTAGAAAATAGACATTCTTAGTGATCCTTGGCCAGAGATAAGGGCCATTTCTATTTTCCCGAGCGACTCCAGCCGAACATTTTAGGGTATGCCTGACCTCTGTCTTTCTCCCACATCCACATCTAATCTCTCTGCAGCCCCTGTTGGCTCCACCCACAAAATCTATCCAGAATCTAAACTCTGCTCCCCAGTACCCCCATACTGGCTCCACCTCCATCCTTCCCTTCCACACACCGCCCCCACCCCACCCCGCCACAGGGCCATCACATAGCCTCTCCCTGCCCCCATCCCGATGCCTCTCCATCTGCTTCCCACACTCAGCTGAGGGAGCCTGGGAGCCCCTGAGTCCGATCAGAGCCCTCCTAGTGGAGCGCTTCCATAGCTGCCTCTCGTTGTGGGTAAAAGCCAAAATCCTCAATGGTCTGTGTCTCCCACTTTACCTGTGGCTCATTCCACTCCTACCTCGCTTACCCTGCTGTTCCTCAAAGGAGAAAGACATTTATACAGCTGGGGCTTTGTGCCTGTTGTTCCTCCTGGCCTTGTCTCAGATATCCCTTCCTATCAGAAGCCTATTCAAGTTGTATTTGTCTGCATAGAACCTTGTCGTTGTCTGGTGTTTAATACACATCTCTGTGCATTTGTTTCCAGTTGGCCTCCCAACAGAATGGTGACTTCTTGAGGGCAGGGATTGATGTGATTTTGCATGTGGTCCTAGTACCCAGCACAGGCTTCTCAGGTGATGCTAGTGGTAAAGATCCTGCCTGCCAGTGAGGAGACATAAGAGGCATGGGTTCAATCTCTGGGTCAGGAAGATCCTCTGGAGCAGGGCATGGCAACCACTCCAGTATTCTTGCCTGGAAAGTCCCATGGACAGAGGAGCCTGGCAGGCCACAGTCTATGGGATCACAAAGAGTTGGACACAGCTGAAGCGACTTAGCACTAGTACCCAGCACAGGGCCCACAGGGCACCCTGGAGGAACAAGTGAGTGGATGTTAGGGACAGTACAGGAAGAGGTGCTCCAAGACATGGAAGCTGGGGTTAGTGTAGGGTCCGGAGAGGACAGACATGCTGCCCGGAGGGTGAGCAAGGCCTGAGCTCTGCCCTTGGGTTCCAGTGGCCTGGGGCCATCAATCATGTGGATGATGGCGTATGGGGTAGATGGGAGGCAGATGCAGCCTCCAGGGCCTCAAGATGGAGTGCGGAGGGTGAGACACCTATTGTAGGCACCTACTGTAGACCCCTTGTCTACCTATTGTAGACACCTGCTGTAGACCCCTTCGGCTGGGCTCCAGGGAGGACAGGAGGCTGGGATAAAGGTGAAGGTAGGGGAATGTGGCTTTTCGGAGGCAGGAGAGACTTAAATCTGCAGAATGTGCATCTGCACTCACCCCCGCAGCATCCTAGGTCTCTATGCCCACACCCTGATCCCCACTGACCTCCCTCACCTCATTCCAGGTCATTGACCACAGCGGTGCTCGCCTTGGGGAGTATGAGGACATATCCAAGGTGGAGAAATACGAGATCTCACAAGAAGCCTATGAACAGAGGCAAGGTACAGGATGCCCAGCAATGGATGGGGGCCTGTGGGGGCTAGAGGAAGTGTGGGGACAAGCAGAGGTGTGTGCAGGGGCACACAGGATAGACAGGGACACTGAGGGGAAGTTGGTGCTGTATGGGGTGGGGTGAGGCTGGCATGGGGACAGATGGGTCGTGGGAGAGCAGTCCGGGTGGACAGGCGTGAGGTATGAATGGAAGCTGGGAGATGTGGGGCATGTGGGCAAACAAACAGGGCCATGGGGAAGGCTCAGGGTGTGGGGCCTGGTCAGGGGCCTGGTCAGGTGTGGAGGGCAGAGCATGGTAGAATATGTGGACCAGACAGAACAGTGGAGACCAGTGCGGTGACGGATCAGAATGCGGGGGGAGGGATGAGGAAGGTTTCAGGGGTCAGATGGAGGTAAGTGTGAAGTTGAAGGGCCAGGGAAGATGGGATAACATGAAAGGCTGCAGGCAAGTACCTTCTATTTATTTTCAGGATTATGGGGAAGCCCAGGGGTTCTGTGGAGAGGTCAGGGCTCTGGTGGGAGACCTGGGGGGCTTGATGACAGCCCTTCAGCACCCAGAACAGGAGAGTTTGTCTCTGGATGTTGGCCCTGTGGGGATGGCAGGTTATGTTCTCCGGCCAGAGGTCTCCCAGGTCTCTCATGTCTGACCCCCCCACCACCCACTCCACCCACAGACTCAATCCGCTCCTTCCTGAAGCGCAACAAGCTAGGTCGATTCAATGAAGAAGAGCGGGCCCAGCAAGAGGCCGAGAACTCCCAGCGCCTTATCGAGGAGGAGGCCCAGGCCAGCACCATCCCTGTGGGCAGCCGCTGTGAGGTGCGGACACCTGGGCAGCCCCCTCGCAGGGGCACCGTCATGTATGTAGGTAAGTGGCCCATAGAGGCCTCATGCCCTGCCCTGCAGTGGGCAGTGCTGGGGACTTAGCCTTCAAAGGGATCTCAGCCCAGGAGGGGAGATGGCTCCAGGGGTGACTGACAGCCTAGTATGTTCACAGAAGGGAAGTGGAAAGCAGAGGCCATGTCACCTGGCATGTGACAGAGGAAGCAGAGGCCAGAGGGATCAATTCTAAGGTGAAACCCTGGGGTGCAGTGATCAGAGCTGAGATGGGGAAACAAGCAGAATTATTAGGGCTGTGATGGGGGAAGCTCAGGCTGAAGTGATCAGAGCAGAGATGAGGGAAACTGAGGGGGCCGTGTGAGCTGCAAGGAAGTACCAGACCCTTGAGAGTAACCCAGGAAGGCTTCCTGAGGGAAGGGCTATCTGAAGGAAAGGGATGAGTGAAAGTGGAAAAGGGGAAGAGGGAACCGAGGGAGTAGTGAGTGCAAAGGCCATGAAAGGGCTTGGTCTGAGCAGGAACAAGCTTGACTTGTTTGAGGCAGAGAAAGGAAGTCAGCGTGGCTAGTGGGGAGTGACAGGGGAAAGATGAGAGTCGAGGCCTGGGGCATGGGCAAGGCTGGACTGTGCTAGGCCTCAGGGACAGGAGAGAGCAGTGTGGGTTGTGTTTGTTTTTATAACAGCTTTATTGAGCTATAATTTATATACCATATAAAATTCACTCAGAGTACCATTCAGGAATTACTTGGCAGTCCAGTGTTTAGGACTGCTACAGGGGGCTCAGGTTCACTCCCTGGTCAGAGAACTAAGATCACACAAACCAAGCAGCGTGGCTAAAAGAAAATAAAAATGAAAGAAGCGTACCATTCATTATTTTTTAGTGTATTCACGGAATTGTGCAACCACACCACAGTCAGTTTCACGTTTTCATCACCCCCTAAAGAGATGCTATAGCCATTAGCAGCTATTCCCCATTTAGGAAACCCCAGCTCCCCTGGTCCACATCGGTGGCCACTAATCCATGTTCTGTCTCTAAAAATTTGCCTTTTCTGGAAGTTTCATACAAATGGAATCATATGTGGTCTTTTGTGACTGGCTTCTTTTACTAGAAGCATAATTTCAAGGATCATCCATGTTGTAGCATGTGGCAGTGTTGTGTTTTTTTAATATTCGTCTGTGTCGGGTCTTAGTGGGAAGACCCCCATGAAGCATGTGGGATCTAGTTCCCTGACCAGGAATCGAACCTGGGCCCACTGCATTGGGTGTGTGGAGACTTAGCCTCTGGACCACCAGAGAAGTTCCAACATTATGGTTTTGATTTGCATTTCTGCATGGCTAATGATATTGAGCCTCTTTTCAGGTGCTTAATGCCTTGTGTATGTCTTCTTTAGAGAGACAGATTATTCGGCTCTTTTGCCTATTTTTTAGTTGGGTTGTTTGTCTCTTTGGTTTTTGAGTGGTATGTTCAGATCAGATCAGATCATTCGCTCAGTTGTGTCCGACTCTTTGCAACCCCATGAATCGCAGCACGCCAGGCCTCCCTGTCCATCACCAACTCCTGGAGTTCACTGAGACTCACGTCCATCGAGTCAATGATGCCATCCAGCCATCTCATCCTCTGTCGTCCCCTTCTCCTCTTGCCCCCAATCCCTCCCAGCATCAGAGTCTTTTCCAATGAGCCAACTCTTCGCATGAGGTGGCCAAAGTACTGGAGTTTCAGCTTTAGCATCATTCCTTCCAAAGAAATCCCAAGACTCATCTCCTTCAGAATGGACTGGTTGGATCTCCTTGCAGTCCAAGGGACTCTCAAGAGTCTTCTCCAACACCACAGTTCAAAAGCATCAATTCTTTGGCGCTCAGCCTTCTTCACAGTCCAACTCTCACATCCATACATGACCACTGGAAAAACCATAGCCTTGACTAGACGGACCTTTGTTGGCAAAGTAATGTCTCTGCTTTTGAATATGCTATCTGGGTTGGTCATAACTTTCCTTCCAAGGAGTAAGCGTCTTTTAATTTCATGGCTGCAGTCACCATCTGCAGTGGTATGTTAGGACTACCATATCAAAGTACCACACACCCTGCATGGCTGAAACAACAGAAATTTGTTTTTCACAGTTCTGGAAGTCTTAGATTAATGCCTTAGCAGATTTGATTTCTTCTTGGGCCTCTCTCTCTGGCTTATAGACGGCCCTCTCCTGTCTTTGTCCTCACATGCTCTTTCCTCTGTGTGTAGGCACATCCCTGGAGTCTTTGTCCAGATAATCTTTATGAGGATGTCAGTCAGCCTGGATTAGATCCCACCCTAATGGCCTCCTTTTAACTTAATTATCTCTTTAAAGGCCCTGTCTCCAACACAGTCACATTCTGAACTACAAGGGATTAGGGCTTCAACATTTAAACTTGAGGGAACACAATAAAGCCCTTAACAAGTTGTTCTTTGTATACATTAGGTACAGTTCCCGTATCAGATTTATGATTTACGAATATATATCTCCCATTCTGTAGGTTGGTTGTTTGTTGGTTTTTTAGTATTTATGTATTTGGCTGCATGAGGTCTTACTTGTGGCCTGCAGGATCTCTCGCTGTGCACGAACTCTCTGTTGTGGTGCACAGCCTTCTGCAGTGCAGTGTGCAGGCTCAGTTGCTCTGCAACATGTGGCATCTGAGTCCCCTGACCAGGGATTAAAGCTATGTCTCTGCATTGCAAGGTGGATTCTTAACCACTGGGCCACCAGGGAAGTCCCTTTTTACTTTCTTGATAGTGACTTTTGAGGCACAAACATTTTTAATTTTATGAACTCCAATTTATTTTTATTTTTGGCTTGTGTATAGGGTATTATATCTAAGAAACCAGTGCCTTAGACAAGGCCACAAAGAGTTATTCCTGTATTTTCCTCTAAGGGTTTCTAGTGTTATAACTTACATTTAGGTCTTTGACCCATTTTGAATTAATTTTTGTGTATGGTGTGAGGTGGATGTCTAATTTCAATCTCTTACATGTGGATATCTAGTCGACCCAATATGATTTGATGGAAAGTCTATTCCTTCCTCATTAAACTGTCTTGGCTCCCTTGTCAGAAATCATTTGGCCATAAACATTGTGGATTTTATGCTGAGTGGGATAGGCAGCGTTTGAGGAATTTGGGGCAAGGTCAGGATAATCCCATGGACAGAGGAGCCTGGCGGGCTACAGTTCATAGGGTTACAAAGAGTCAGACATGACTGAGGGACTGAGAACCCCAGTGGTGCTGCTTCCCTTTGATTTTTACAAAGCCCCCTATGACTGGGGCTGTTGAGTGAACAAGGGGTCAGAGGTGGGAACAGGGAGACCAGTGAAGGGACTACTGTATTCGAGTGGGCTGGAGATGGTGGTTGTCCTGGGTGGTAGCAAGGAGTGGTTTTTGCCTGGACAGGCTTTACAGTCAGTGGGCAGGCACAAATCTGGGGTGAGCTGCGAAGGGAGGCTTCACAGGGATTTCTCCCCTGGGCAGGACTGACAGATTTCAAACCTGGCTACTGGATTGGCGTCCGCTATGATGAACCACTAGGGAAAAACGATGGCAGGTAAAGATCCTCACTCTAGTGTCTGTGTGTGTGCCTGTGCACACACGTGTGTGCGTTTATGTGTAAGTGCATGCGTGTACTACTGGGGGAGCCCACCCGTGCTAGCATCTGGAGTAGGAGCTCTCTGACACTGCCTCCCCATCATGTCCTGCAGTGTGAATGGGAAACGCTACTTTGAATGCCAGGCCAAGTACGGCGCCTTCGTCAAGCCATCAGTCGTGACAGTGGGGGACTTCCCTGAAGAGGACTACGGTTTGGATGAGATGTGATGGCCAAGGAAGGGCAGCCCCCTGCTCCAGCTAACTCGCCTACTCATTGCCCTTCCCTGTGTGTGCCCATGGCCCTCTCCCCGTGAGCCTGTTTTTATTTTATTGACTACCCTCGCCATTGACTTTTGAGACACATGTATTAAATTTGCCGAAAACCTGGGAAGTGTTTGGAGGACTCAGTGATTATAGGAGGGGCTGTGGACAGCTGGATGTGTGAGGGTGAAACAGGAGGCTAGGCAAAATCCAAGTTGGGCATGGTGAGGCTTTAGGTTTGTGACGAGTGCATGCAGCCCATGCGTTCTAGAAAGTCTGATCCACCCTGTTTCTGTCTGCATGTGCAGTAATCCCTCATTAGCTCCTTGAAGGGATTCCTGACTATAATATTTGAGAGATTCTACTTAATTGTTGCAGTTAATTATAGCTTGTGGAGAAGAAGTTGGCAGTGGTAGGAGCAACCACAGTAAGCAGAATGAGGTTGAAATGCTTAGGAGCTGAAGGGGTCCTGGGGGAAGGTGCTCACATGTACCTACAACCTGATAGATACATTCTCCAGTGCCTACTGTAATGTACACAGACTCACTCAGATACTCAGAACATTCACACACCTGGACTGACTTCTGGAGAACACAGACACTACAGATCATACGTAGAGAAATAGTCAGTGCACAAAGATTCTCTCCTCCACATAGGAGAGTGAAGCACACAGGATACACTCAAGAGACTGACATCAAACGCCTTTGATGGGTAGACATACAGCTACACACACGCGTGCACACATGCAAGTCAATGAAGTTGTCTATAAAACAAAACTGGCTGTTTTTTATTTTTATTTGTTTTGGCTGCACCAGGTCTTAGTTGCAGCTCCCAGAATCTTCATTGCAGTATGCAGACTCTTAGCTGCAGCATGCAGGATCTAGTTCCCTGACCGTGGGCCCCCTGCATTCAAATCGAGGAGTCTTACCCGCTGAACCACCAGGAAGTTCCCTAACTGGTTACTTTAGAAAAGGACCCCAAGGCTTAGGTCCCTTCCACATAAGGGAGTTGTCAGAGCAAGGAGCATTGGGGGGGTGTCCTCAAATTCTCAAATAAAAACTACCAATCAAACTTCAGCCAGAGTTCAGCAGAATTAGCTAATGGGTTGGCATTTGAGGACCCGAGGCTCACTTTAAAATCAGGCCCACTATGCACCTCCATGTGATGAGGCTAAAGAACAGGGACAGGAAGATCACGTGCTTTCCTGGACACACTAACCGCCCAAAATCACCTTTGAGCTCCAAGCACAGGTCACAGCATCAGCGAATATGAGGATCTGTCCAACTGCAGTGGAAGATCTCAGCACAAACTTCCAGGGTGTGCTGTAATGGCTTCCAGCTGTCAGCATGGAAGAAGCTGTCCCCATCAAAGGACAATGGAAGGGATCATGCTGGTGATTTCTAAATACGAAACACTTGCTATGGGCTTCCCTGGTGACTCAGACGGTAAAGAATCTGCCTGCAATACAGGAGACCTGGGCTTAATCACTGGGTTGGGAAGGTCCCCTGGAGAAGGGAATGGCAACCCACTCCAGCATTCTTGCCTGGAGAATTCCATGGACAGAGGAGCCTGGTGGGCTACAGTCCACGGGGTTGCAAAGAGTCGGACATGACTGTGACCAACACGTCTGTGTGAAAGTCAACCACAGTTAGGGATTGGGGAGACACATTTTATAGAATAACCTGGTGCTTAAGCTTTAAGGGGGGCCAGAAAGGAAGGGGGACAGTGGTCAATGTGTTAAGAAAGTACCACCTGCTGTAACCAGTATCCCCCCTACACACACACTCCAGTGCAGAGGTTCTGGTTAATTGGCAGCAGTCTCCATGATTGACACACCCAGACTCCATATTGGGGCTCCACCATTTTCTTGTGTTCGGAATTACCAGCTTCCAGGTGGCAAATAGGGGACATTTCACCATTTTCTTAAAAAATCTATGTGTTCCATTTCTGCTTCAATGGGTGAGAACTTGTCAGTCATGCAGCCACTCTGATGCAGAGTGGGCTTTGGAACATACTCCTGGGCTGAGTAGCTCCCTCCCAGCTACTAACTATGAAAACCAACTGTGAATGTTGGTGGCTCTAGCATTGACCACCCTTTACAGGGTCACTAGATCCGCAGTCTCAGGGGAAGCAGCAGGAAAGGCCTGTGGGATCCACCAGACCCATTAAATCCAAAACTGCCCATGCCTGACCTGCACCATCCACCAACCTCCTCTTAATCCTCGGGTAAATGCAGGTGGAAGACAGTGGATGTCTAGCACTCTTTCTGCACATTTTTGGGGTCCTCCCCACCCCCACAGTGTCAGACTTGATGCTGGTTACAGGCTCATGAACACCATACGAGCCTGGGAGTTGAAGGCAGACAAACACATAATTACCAAGTATTTTCTCTTATTTTTTTGACTGTAATATTTCATATGAAAAAGTTTACTGACCGTAGGGGAAAGGAGAATAAAATCACTAAATCTGCCAGGTGGTGCTGGCATGAAGGAAGGGATGAGATGGAGGATATTTGAATAGTAGTCATATGAACAAAAGAGGACTAGGCTTTGTGGGCCTGAAGTAATCCTTTCGGTGATTCATGCTGACCAGAAACTTGATCCCAGTGCTAAACACCAAGTTAGAGTGAATGCAACCTTTTCCCTGGTTCCTAGAATTGTGATAAATGGCTAACTCAACATGCTAATGGGCTCACTTGAATTCATTTGCGTACCAGTACAAACTTGGGATAATTCAATAGGTTAAGAGGTAGTGTAACTTAATGAGAAAGAGCCAAACAGCCTTGGTTCAAACCTCAGCTCTGTCCCTCACCAGCTAGGGTACTGAACAAGTCCTTCTCCCTGGGTGTCAGCCTCATTTCTATTAATTGGGGCCAATAATAGTAACCACCCGAAACGATTTTATGAGCATTAAATGAGCTAATACATCTAAAGCACTTAAATTCAGAGCCAGGCACGCAGGCAAGTGCTGTATAAGCCATAGGAATAAAAATGCCTGTATACGGTCAACAGTTACAATGCTGGCTTCCTTTAATCCTCATAGCGGGTCCTGGCTCCAGTTTCTTCGTTTTCTTCTTCCCATCCCATCTTTTCTGGGCCAAGTCTGGGACCACTCTCTCCTAAAGAGTTTTCCAGGCTGGCACCGGCCTCCCAAAAGTCCCTGAAGCCTCAGGACCCCTAGCCTCTGCACGGTCCCAGATGCGGGCAATGACCTGTCTCTCAGTCGCCGCGGGGGGCAGCAACGCATGCATAGGCTCGCTGTCGCTGGGCGGTGTCTCGCAGTCTGCCGCACGAACTGAGTTTCCCAGAAAACCAAGCGATACCCTGGGTCTAACCTTGTGCAAGTCTGGAAGCGAAGGTCTTGCTCCCTTCCTGCGGCACGGGGAATTCTGGGGTGAAAGGATTTGGCTCCCTAGCGGAGGACTGGGCAGTGCAGACGCAGGAGACCTACCGAACCCACCGTGGTTTAATCAGAGACTAAGAACCAGTGTCCTGGCGGGGGCGCCAGAGCTCACTTTCTGGCTGCACTAAAAGAACAGAGGTGACTTCGTGGCCGGCGTGTTCTTACCTCCTGCTCGCTTTCCTGCATCTCAGCCGGTCACTCTCCGGGCTCCTGATTAGCTCTCAAGCTGGGTCAAGGCGCACCCATCTTAAAAAAATATGTTTTCCCCCTTTTTCTTGTCACCCAGCTTCAATGAAAAAAGTGAAAAGTGAAAGTCGCACAGTCATGTCTGACTCTGCGATCCTATGGACTGTAACCAGCCCGGCTCCTCTGTCCATAGGATTCTCCAGGCCAGAATACTGGAGTAGGTTGATATTTCCTTCTCCAAGGGATCCTCCCCACCCAGGGATCGAACCCAGGTCTCCTTCATAGCTGGCAGATTCTTTGCCAACTGAGCCAATAATAGTCCACGTATAGCCAATCGTGTTCAGTTTTTCTGGCCTCCTCCTATTTCTCCCATCATTATTTTAAAGCACGTTTCAGGCAACATATCACCTCATCCAGATGTATATCTGTATTCTAAATGTATCTCTAAATGTTATGAGGTCTTCACACCAAACAAAATTGCAATAATTCTTTAGTATGACTTAATACACAGTCAGCATTATTATATATGAAACAAAGTCCCCATTTGTTTCATAAATGACTTTTTACTGTTGGCTTGTTCAAATCAGAATCCAAATAGGGTTCAGGCACTGTGTTTGGCTATTAATCCTCTAAATCTTCTACTCTACAACAGTTTCCCTGTGTGATTTGCCACAGTCTGATTTGGCTGGTTGTACCCGCTTATGTCCTCTATCCCTGTGTGTTCTACAAACTGGTAGATTCAAAAACTAGGTCAGCTTCAGGTTCAATTTTGCAATAAATACACTTTCTGGGTGGTGTTGCATTTTTGCCTCAGGAGGCACATGTTACTAGGTTGTCTTTGTCTTTGTGACATGAAGATCCAAGGTTGGATTCTTGTGTTGTCAGCCTTATCCATCCATTATAAAACCCCAACCAAACTTCAGGAAAGAGATGTCTAGGTGGTCCTTCCTGCAACCCTCTCCCAACTCCACAAAAACTAAACTTTTTATTGCTGAAGCCCTTCCTTGTTGCTAAACTCAGGAGGCGACTCTTCACCTCAACTTACTGATACAGCAATGACAGCTGACATTTAGACCAGTGGTTCTCAAACTTGTGTCTCAGGACTTTACGTTCTTAAAAATTGTTGAGAACCTCAGACAGCTTTTGTTTAGGTGGCTTATATCGGTAGATATTTACCACTATGGAGATTAAACATTTTAAACTTTCATTCAAAAAATAATAATCCAGGGACTTCCCTGGTGATCCAGTGACTAAGACTCCACCCTCTCAATGCAGAGGGCCCAAGTTCGATCCCTGATCAGGGAACTAGTTCCCCGCATGCTGCAACAAAGAAAGAAGGCCCTGCTTGTGGCAACTAAGATGTGGGCCAGCCAAATAAGTAAATAATTAAAACAAACCAACAAAATAAACGTTACCATTATTAACATTTTTATTTAAAAAAATAACTTTTGAAAAAAACTAGCAAGAAGAGTGACATGTTCTGAAAATCTTTTTAGGGAATTCCCTGGTTGTCTGGTGGTTAGGCCTCTGAGCTTTCACAGCGAAGGGCCCAGGTTGGGGAGTTAAGATTCAGCAAGCCCACCATGTCAGGCTTAAGAAAAGATAGCTGGGTTCTCACATCTGCTTCTGCATGTGAACTACTGAATATTATCATATCACCTCTGAAACCCCCCTCTGTTCACTTGTGAAAGAATGAGTGGAAAAGAAAAAAGTCTTAGTGGTATTATGAAAATAGTGTTAACTTCAAAGACTCCCTGAAAAGATCTCAAGGATGCCTGGGTGTCCCCAGCGTTTGAAATATCCAAACATTCCCTGTGACAACCCTGGTCTCTGGCTTCTGCCACACCGGGATATCTAACAATACAGAGTCCATGTCTCTACTAGCCCCAGTGGGCTGGATCTGCTGTATCTGCCAGGACCTAACTGGCATGCAGAAACCACTCCTATATGAAAACTGAGGGACATGAACACATGGAGGTGGTTACACAGTGGATGGAGGAGCTGAGCAGGAGCCAGTAAGCCAAATGGAAATTAGTGCAGCAGGAAGCTGCTAAAGTTCCTAGCTCTCTCTCGTCTATTGTCCACATTTCCTGTTGGCAAAAGCCCAGGTGCATCTATGAAGAGGAGACTGGGGAACTACTGTGGCCTAGAGCAGTAAGGGGAGGGCAAGGAGCAGATGGGGCAGTACAGCCCAGAGCAGCAGAGCCTGGGTTCCCCTCTGCACCAGGGTTCCCACCCTGACCTGTTGTTCTACACCAGGCTCTGCTCACTGATTTACATGATGTGTCTGACTGCTTTAGGATTAGAATTAGAGGTTAAATTTGTAATCCCTGTTGTGATTTTAAAATATATCTACAACACACCTGAAACTAACATAGTGTTGTACATCAACTGTATTTCAGTTAAAAAAAAGAGAGAAAGTGAAGTGTTAGTCGCTCAGTTGTGTCTGACTCTTTGCGACTCCATGGACTGTAGTCCACCAGGCTCCTCTGTCCATGGAATTCTCCAGGTAAGAATACTAGCAAGGGTTGCCATTCCCTCCTCCAGGGGATCTTCCTGACCCAGGGATCAAACCCCAGGTCTCTGGGGTTTGGAGTATGTATTTTTTATTTAAAGAAAGAGAACATAAATAACAAACAAATAAATATATACATAGATAAAATATGTCCACAAATTTTTTGACACATTTCTCAAGAGCTTTAAATTTGGGACTTTCCTAGTGGTCCAGTGGTTAAGAATCCACCTTGCACAGTGGATATATGTCTTTGTGTATTGGTCTAAACCCACAGAATGCATAACACTAAAAGTGAACCCTAATGTAAACTATGAACTTTGATAATGATGTATCAATGTAGATTTATCAATAAATGCACCTCTTTTGTGGGGCACGTTAATAAAGGGGAAAGCTATGCTGGCAGGGAGTGTGTGAGAATCTCTTTGCCTTCCACTCAGTTTTGCCATGAATCTAATAAAACTCTAAAAAAAAAAAAAAAGAATCCACCTTGCAGTGCAGGTGACCAGAGTTCAGTCCCTGACTGGGGAAGTAGGATTCCGCATGCCACGGAACAAGTAGGCGTTGAAACTTCTGAGCCCAGGCACCACAACTTGCATCTGCACAAAAAACTTGCAACTGCAATTTTTGTTGCAACTGCAACAAAAAATGCTCCATAAAGCAACTAGGGTCCAAGGCAGCCAAATAAATATATATTTTTTTAAATTCAGTAGTTTGTTAAAAAAAAAAAAAAAGATCCTCTCATTGAGTGAGGGCTGGACCTAATGCCTTCCTTCTAAGGAACAGAAGACTGTAACAGAAGAAATTGTGCGGGACTTCTAAGATCAGTTCACAAAAGGTATTGTATTTTCATCTTGCTCTCTGGGTTCACTGGCTCCAAGAGAAACCAGCTTTCCATATGTGAGAACCTGTGGTTGAGAAACTGAGTCCTGCAAGGACTCAGTGAGCAAGGAACTGACAGGCCTCTTGCTAACAGCGTAGGCCTGGAGTAGGCCAGTAGGAGTAAAAACTCTGAGTTCCTGACCCACAGACAGTGTGAGATAATAGATATTGTTTGAGGCTATTCAATCTTGGTTTTAAACTTGTTAACAGCCGTAGTTAATGTAACTGTATTCCAATTATCTATAACTGCATTAAATTTTATCTAAACCTCAGCAAGTTAAAACAGCCACTTTATTTTTCCCATTTTTCTGTTTTTGTAGATCAGGAATTTGGGATGAGCTTGACTTGAGATCTCTCTTGTGTTTGAGTCAGAAGTTGGCTGAGGCTACAGTCATCCCAAGGTTTGAGCAGGCTGGATGTCCAAAGTGACTCAGCAGCTTGGCAGTGACACTAGCTGTTGGCTGGGAGCTGAGCGGGGACTAGAACTAAAGCACCTCAGATGCTCTTTCCATAACGGCTGTCCCAGTGTACATGAGAGCTGGCTTTCTCCAAAGCAAGTGTTGTAGGCGAACCAAGGAAAAACTGCATGGCCTTTTCTGACTCAGCCTCAGAAGTCATTTCTGCCACTGTCTATTGATGAAAGTGATTACAAATCCACCCACATTCAAGAGGAGGCCACACAGATCTGAATTCTTCTTTTTTAAAAATTATTTATTCGTTTGGGAGAATGGCATTGAAACATGTAAATATCATGTATGAAATGAGTTGCCAGTCCAGGTTCGATGCACGATACTGGATGCTTGGGGCTGGTGCACTGGGACGACCCAGAGGGATGGAATGGGGAGGGAGGAGGGAGGAGGGTTCAGGATGGGGAACACATGTATACCTGTGGCGGATTCATTTTGATATTTGGCAAATCTAATACAGTTATGTAAAGTTTAAAAATAAAATAAAATTAAAAAAAAAAAAAAAAAAAAAAAAATTATTTATTCGGTTGTGCCGGATCTTAGTTGCAGCACCCAGGATCTTTGATCTTCGTTATGGCATGAGGCATCTTTAGTTGCAGTACACAGAGGGATCTAGTTCCCTGATCCATTGGGAGCATGGAGTCATAGCCTCTGGCCCACCAGGGAAGTCCCTGTAATAAGTCTTTTTCTTTCTCTCTCTCTATATCCTATTGGTTCTTTTTTTGAAAACCCTGACTAATACACTGGTGAGGTAAAAGTACGGTAAACTGTATTAGTCATCGTGGAACAATTTGGCATCAACTACGTTTGGGTTCATACCTGACTCTGCCATCCCCTCAGGCAAATGACTCTACCTCTCTGAACCTCCACTTCTTTTCATGTTAGTTCTGTTCTAAGACGGTTGTGAGAGGCCTGGCAAGACATGTCTATAAAAATGCTGTTACTTCAGCCTGGTCCCATCAAACCCTCAGGAAACATGAGCTAGGGTAGTTATGACTATTTTGAGTTTATTAATTGGTGGTGGCATTGTAACATTAACATCGTTGAGGCAGCAAATTGTAAGGATTAAAAGCATAAGCCACAGGTCTTCCCTAGCTGTCCAGTGGTTAAGACTCCATGCTTCCACTTCAGGGGATGCAGGTTCAATCCTTGATCAGGGAACTAAGATCCCACATACCAGGCAGCATGACAAAAAAAAAAAAGCGTAAGTTACAAAGTCAGTCTTCCTGGGTTTGAATCTTGACCCTGGTACTTCCTTGCTGTATGATGTTGGACAAGTAATCCCATCTCTCTGGTTAACTCATGGCATCATAATTACTTCTACGTGCATCAGTCAGAATAGGCTAGGTTATATGGTGGTGACAATGAGTTCTGGCCCTCAGTGGACCAAAGCTTCAAAATTGATTTCTTGCTCACAGAAATTGGCAGATGTGCTCCTTGCCATGGCTTAGGGATCCAGCTAGCTTCCTTCCTGTAGCACCTCAGTGCTTGCATAGCTTCCAGGGTTGCCTAGGCAACCTGAGAGCATCAGAAGATTAGAGCTTTGAGCATCCTGCACTGGCTTTTAAATGCTACTGGGAAGTCAACTAGATCCCCAATTCCTCAACTAAAAGATGCCTCGAGCCTTAATTAAGACCCAGCACACCCAAATAAACAAAATATTTTTCTTAAAGGACCAACCTAGGGTATTTGATCTCAGTCACTGGAATGATAGAGATGCCATTAAGTTAGTTGGGGAAGGTGAAGAGGAAGGTAAAGATGTCCCAAGCTCGACACATCTCTAAGACCCCTGTGGAGACAATGAGTAGGATACAGAATGGAGGAGCCTAAAGATAGAAATATCTGGGTTGAAGATAGAAACCTGGGCATAAGCTGATAGCCTAGAGATGGAATTTATTTATTTATTTTGCCAAGCTGTGTGACTTGCAAGATCCTAGTTCCATGACCAGGGGTTGAAACCTAGCCCTTGACAGTGAAACACAGAGTTCTAACCAATGGGCCACCAAGAAATTTCCTGGAGGTGGAATTCAAGCTAAAGGAAATAAACTCAATATTTATTGAAAAGACTGATGCTGAACTCCAATACTGTGACCACCTGATGGGAAGAGCTGACTCACTGGAAAATACCCTGATGCTGGGAAAGATTGAAGGTGAAAGAAGAGGGCAGCAGAGGATGAGATGGTTAGATAACTTCACCAACTCAAAGGACATGAATCTGAGCGAACTCTGGGAGATGGTGAAGGACAGGGAAGCCTAGTGTGCTGCAGTCCGTGGGGTCACAAAGAGTTGGACACAACTTAGCAACCGAACAACAACAACAACAAAAGAGGGAGATCCACGATGGCATGAGTGGGCTAGAGAGGCAGACTAAGATTTAGAGCTGGTCAGAATTGAGAGATGAGGGAGCCAGACCTAGATGATTGTAATTGGCAGTGAGTGCTATGAGAATGTATGCGACAAGCATGGAACTGCAAACTTCAGTTTCAGTCTCAGGCTCAGTCAGGGAGGGCTTCCTAGAAGAGGTGACTCCTAAGCTGACACTCAAAGCTTGAGTGGTTACAACACCAGGCAAACAAGGCAGAAGTGTGTTCCAGACACAGCCCGTGCAAAGGCCTGGCAGCAAGTGAGCCCAGGAAAGGGCAGAGGAGGAAGCTACTCAGACTGGCAGGGAAGAGTGTGGTCAGAAAGGAATCCAGATCAGTCATCAAGCAAACTTTTGGCATCAGCCAAGCCCAGGTTCAGATCTGGTCCTGCCACTCTCTGTGAACTCAGGCAAGTTGACCCAGCCTCCATTTTCTCTCCTGTTAGATCCTGTATCATAGATAAGGCCTGCTTAGCAGCCCCAACAAGCCCTCAGGAAGCATTGCTGTGACTGGGGTTTTGTCTGTTGTGACCTTGTTACTTGGGCTAGTATTCATTAAATGATCGAAGAGTCAACACACTCGGGTAGTGACGACAAAAACTGGGCCTTTGTGCACCAGCGCTGAATTGAATCTTGGAGACAGAGTTTTAGGTGAAGTAGAAAAGAATAGCTTTATTGCTTTGCCAGGCAAAGGGACACAAAGAGGGCTCGTGCCCTCAGAACTTGTGTACCAACTCAGGAGGACGTGGTGAGGAGTTTTAGAGCGATGGTTCAAGGGCAGGGTTGCTGATAAGGATCAGGGAGTGTGCAGAGCCTGCACTCCTTTAATCTGACCTCCTGGTGGTCTCCTGATGAGCTTCTCTGGAATGAAGAATGCTTCATCAAGCATCTAACATCTTCCATTGGGTGGAGGTTTTAATTCTGCAGAGCTCAAAGGTATTATCCTGGGATCCTGTCCCAAAGCTGCACTATTGTTTCTTTTTTTGGCTGCATTGGGTCCTTGTGTGAACTTTGTTGCATCATGCAGGGTCTTTCATTGCAGTGCTTGAACTCTCTAGTTCTGGCTTGTGGGCTTAGCTGCTCTGTGGCATGTGGGATCTTAGTTCCCTGACCAGGGATTGAACCTGTGCCCCCTGCATTGCATAGTCAATAAAGCAGAAGTAGATGTTTTTCTGGAGCTCTCTTGCTTTTTCGATGATCCAGCAGATGTTGGCAATTTGATCTCTGGTTCCTCTACCTTTTCTAAATCCAGCTTGAACATCTGGAAGTTCATGGTTGATGTACTGTTGGAGCCTGGCTTGGAGAATTTTGAGCATTACTTTGCTAGTGTGTGAGATGAGTGCAATTGTACGGTAGCTAGAACATTCTTTGGCATTGCCTTTCTTTGGGATTGAAATGAAAACTGACCTTTTCCAGTCCTGTGGCCACTGCTGAGTTTTCCAAATTTGCTGGCATATTTAGTGCAGCACTTTAACAGCATCATCTTTTAGGATTTGAAATAGTTCAACTGGAATTTCATCACCTCCACTAGCTTTGCTTGTAGTGATGCTTTCTAAGGCCCACTTGACTTCGCATTCCAGGATGTCTGGCTCTAGGTGAGTGATCACACCATCGTGATTATCTGGGTCATGAAGATCTTTTTGTATAGTTCTTCTGTGTATTCTTGCCACCTCTTCTTAATATCTTCTGCTTCTGTTAGGTCCATACCATTTCTGTCCTTTACTGTGCCCATCTTTGCATGAACTGTTCCTTGGTATCTCTAATTTTTTTTAAGAGATCTCGTTTTTCCCACTCTATTGTTTTCCTCCATTTCTTTGCATTGTTCATTGAGGAAGGCTTTCTTATCTCTCCTTGCTATTCTTTGGAACTCTGCATTCAAATGGGTATATTTTTCCTTTTCTCCCTTGCCTTTAGCTTCTCTTCTTTTCTCAGCTATTTGTAAGGCCTCCTCAGACAACCATTTTGCCTTTTTGCATTTCTTTTTCTTGGGGAAGGTTTTGATCCCTGTCTCCTGTATAATGTCATGAGCCTCTGTCCATAGTTCTTCAGGCACTCTGTCTATCAGATCTAATCCCTTGAATCTATTTGTCACTTCTACTGTATAGTAATAAAGGATTTGATTTAGGTCATACCTGAATGGTCTAGTGGTTTTCCCTACTTTCTTCAATTTCAGTCTGAATTTGGCAAGAAGGAGTTCATGATCTGAGCCACAGTCAGCTCCTGGTCTTGTTTTTGCTGACTGTATAGAGCTTCTCCATCTTTGGCTGCAAAGAATATAATCAATTGACTCATTGGAAAAGACTCTGATGCTGGGAGGGATTGGGGGCAAGAGGAGAAGGGGACGACAGAGGATGAGATGGCTGGATGGCATCACTGACTCGATGGACGTGAGTCTCAGTGAACTTCTGGAGTTGGTGATGGACAGGGAGGCCTGGCGTGCTGTGATTCATGGGGTCGCAAAGAGTCGGACACGACTGAGCGACTGATCTGATCTGATCTGATCTGATTTTTGTATTGACTATCTGGTGATGTCCATGTGTAGAGTCTTCTTTTGTGTTGTTGGAAGAGGGTGTTTGTTTTGACAGTGTGTTCTTTTGGCAAAATTCTGTTAGCCTTTGCCCTGCTTCATTTTATACTCCAAGGCCAAATTTGCCTGTTACTCCAGGAAATCTCTTGTTACTCCAGGAAATCTCTTGTTACTCCAGGAAATCTCTTGACTTCCTACTTTTGCATTCCAGTCCCCTATAATGAAAAGGACATTTTTTTTGGGGGGGGGAGGGTGTTAGTTCTAGAAGGTCTTGTAGGTCTTCATAGAACCATTCAACTTCAGCTTCTTCAGCATTACTGGTTGGGGCATAGACTTGGATTACTGTTATACTGAGTGGTTTACCTTGGAATCAAGCAGAGATCATTCTGTCGTTTTTGAGATTGCACCTAAGTACTGCATTTCAGACTCTTTTGTTGACTATGAGGGATACTCCATTTCTTCTAAGGGATTCTTGACCACAGTAGTAGATATAATGGTCATCTGAGTTAAATTCACCCATTCTTTTCCATTTTAGCTCACTGATTCCTAAAATGTCGATGTTCATTCCTGCCATCTCCTGTTTGACCACTTCCAATTTACCTTGATTCATGGAGCTAACATTCCAGGTTCCTATGCAATATATTCTTTACAGCATCAGACTTTACTTCCATCACCAGTCACATCCACAACTGGGCGTTGTTTTTGCTTGGCTCTGTCTCTTGATTCTTTCTGGAGTTATTTCTCCACTCTTCTCCAGTAGCATATTGGGCACCTACCAACCTGAGGAGTTCATCTTTCAGTGTCATATCTTTTTGCCTTTTTATACTGTTCATGGGTAATATGTATGTTTCATTCTTCCCTGATTAGCAACTGTTTGAACTTGCCCTTTGGGAACTCAAAGAAGGTCAAGGAGGCTGAAGCCTATTTCCTACAAACAAGTAATGGGGAACACAAAGGCTTCCATGTCCAGGAGCCTCAGAGAGTCCCGCTCAGTTTCAGTAGTGCTTAAGAGTACAGGTTAAGGACTTTCCTGGTGGTCCAGTTGGTAAAGAGTCTGCCTGCAATGTGGGAGACCTGGGTTTAATCCCTGGGTCAGGAAGATTCCCTGGAGAAGGAAATGGCAACCCACTCCAGTATCCTTGCTTAGAGAATTCCATGGACAGAGGAGTCAGTGTGCTACAATCCATGAAGTCACAAGGAGTCTGACACAACTGATTGACTAACACTTTGGTGGTCCAGTGGTTAAGAATCCGCCTCACAACGCAGGTTCGATCCCTGATAAGGGAACCAAGATCCCCCAGGCTGAGGAGCAACTAAGCCTGCATGTCGCAGCTACCGAGCCCACATGCTCCAGAGCCTGCACACCACAACTAGAGAGTTCATGGGCACAACGTAAGATCCCACATGATGTAACAAAGATCCTGACACAGTCAAATAAATTTTAAATAATTAAAAAAAATAAGAGTACAAGCTAGGGAGTTTACCCTCAGAATCAGTTTACTTATTTGTGAAATGCAGATAATATATAGCACCCATTCAAAGACTGTTATGAGGACATATGAGCTGATACATGTAAAGTGTCAGTAGCTCAAGTCACGTCGGACTCTTTGCACAGATGGCCATAAAGTACTGTATTGTAATAGGTTTATAATACTGCTCACACAAAAAACACAAAACAAACACAAAGAATAAAGAAAATATTTCTTAATTTTAATTTTTTATTTAATTTTATTAAATCAAATTAAATTTATTTTTAATATTTTATTTATTTTTATTTTTGGCCACACTGGATTTTCATTGCTGCACACGGGCTTTCTCAACTTGTAAGAAAACATTTTTAATCTTACAGTACAGTACCTTAAAAAGTACAGTAGTACCAGGTACATCATCACTGCTTTTATGCATGCTTCCGGACATCCTGGGCTGGAAATAAACATACTGTACTACTGTACTCTATACAGTGAGTGAGTGAGTGAGTGAGTCAGTGAAAGTAGCACAGTTGTGTCCGACTCTTTGTGATCCCATGGACTGTCCAGTCCATGCAATTCTCCAGGCCAGAATAGTGGAGTGGGTTGCCTTTCCCTTCTCCAGGTGATCTTCCCAACCCAGGAATCGAACCCAGGTCTCCTGCATTGCAGGCAGATTCTTTACCAGGTGAGCCACAAGGGAAGCCCACTCTATACAGTTCTGTAAAGTACACAAAAGCAAAACAGCTTATAGAGGATACATGCACCTGACAATGTACACCAGACAGGTGAACTAACTTAGGTGATTGGACATGCAGACACATATTTGCATCTTTGAAAGTTTGCAACTTTAGGGTTTGTATGTAGGGGACTTACTGTATTAACTAAGGAAGAGCAAGAGTCTACCTCAGGAACCCAAGAGGGCTCCAGGAGGAAGGAACAGACACAGAGGATAATGGTTACTATTTGACTAAGCGTTTACTGCTTCATTCTGTTAGGAGCCTAGAGAGTGGGGCATGGAGACCTTTATTTACATTTTACAGATTAGAAAATCATGGCTCAGGTCACTGTTTTGGAATTCCAAGTTATTAAGGGGCAAAGTCAGGATTCAACCCCAACCTGAGTCAGCTTCCAGAGTAGCGCCTAAGGGCTAGAGAGACAGACTGACAGCTTCCTCCGAGGGACCCTGAAAAAGTCCTGGGCGCTTACAGGTTGGAAGCAGAGAGCAAGCGAAAGGGTTCCAAAGGTGGCCTCCTTTGCCATTTTCCTTCCCAGCTGCACTCCCCACCTTGGCCACCAACCGACCCTGGGAATGTCCAGCCTCAGAAACCAGGCTGTGGGCAGCGGATTCTTCCTGTATCCGGGCCCCTCTTTAGAGACTGGAAGACTGAGACTACACTTGGACCCGTCCAGGAAAAACAATTCTAGGGGTCTTGGCTCAGGGGGTCAAGGGGTGTGGATGCAGGAGGCACAAGGCTGTCTGATTTGTAGGTGAAACTGGACCACCATCAGGGCTTTGCCTGCAGGATCCCTGCCACAGATGCGGGCACTTGTCCCAGGCTGTGGTCCCAAACTGTGGCTGTTTGTCGTGACAAGGCTGGGATAGGAGACAAGTCCCAAGTCTTGTCCCAAGACAAGTATCAGGAGTCCTTTTCAGAGGAAACCGAAAGCCACATCTGTGAGACGATGGCAGCAGGCTTTGGGGCGAAAATCGACACTAGGTCGCCTTGGGCACGATGACTGCCCAAGTTCCCTCGGAGTTCTAGTTCCCCAGGTGCTTGCATCCTGGGACTGCATAGAGTAGAGAAAGACCTCAGATCTGTCAACTCAGGGCGGTGTCGGGAATGCAAGGCACTGGAAACGCAGGATGGAGCCTGTGCAGCCGCACCCAATCACAGGAGGCGGGACCAACAGGCGCATGCGCAGTCTTAATGTCGGCTCTAGGACCCGGCGGATGCGGGCTGGGCCACCCAGCAGAGCCTAACCCGGCCTTGGCAGCCTGAGTCACCCGCCCCGCCCTGCGGAGCCGGACGCAGACGGAGGCCCCAGAGCTACACCGACGAGCGGACCGGTGGACGCGCGAACGAGGCGGTGAGCGCCCAGTCCGGACTCCCCCTGCACTCTGTAATTCCGGCCCTGGAGGCCTCCAGACCCGAAGAGATCCTAAAATCTTAGCCTCAGGGATCCACCACACCCTTGACCTCAGATTCTAGCTCCCAGATCTGTCCGGCCTAGTTATCCTGCCCCGGGGACTCTTCCACCCTTCCTCTCAGGATCTAAAATAGGAGCCCATGGAGAGGTACCCAGTAAATCCAGCCCTGGGTGCAGCCTCTGGGACCACGATCCGTCCTCTCAATTCTAACAGGAACTCCGTTATCCCAGGCCCCGGGGCTCAACACTTAAAATCTTAGACCTGAACCCACAGACCCAGCAATGAGTCTAGTCTCACTGCTGGTTGCACCTAAATCCTTAAACCCACATTCTGGATTTCCTAAACTCTGTTTCAGGGGCCTCCAGGCGGAGAATTTCTAACCCACGATTCTGACCCGCCTCAAACCTCTAGGGCTCTGGATCTCAGATTCGAGCGCTAGCTTGGGACGCCCCCACCTTGAGACTCCCACTTGACCTGGCCAGTGCCTGGTACTTCATGATGCCTATGCGTAGACTCAGTCCAGAGTTTTTCAAGCCAGATGCGGACCTTTGGAACGGAAGGAGGTTTCAAACCCGATTTTCTGTCCCTATGCCACCGTCCAAGACCTACCTCCCCCAGAAGCCCAGACCTCACCCCGAATGGGCCCTTAAGCCCCAGCCGGAGGATAGGTCTCCGCCTAGAGGCTTCATATTACTTCCTCACGTCCAGCAGTCAGAAATGCGTATTTTTGTGGGGGAAGGGGCGGGCTCAGGGACGAGACAGCCATCTGACCCCTTTTTCCCTCCTCAGGAATCAGCCATGTTCCTGGTTAACTCGTTCTTGAAGGGTGGCGGAGGCGGCGGAGGAGGCGGGGGTCTAGGGAATGTGCTTGGAGGCCTTATCAGCGGGGCTGGAGGAGGAGGCGGCGGCGGCGGCGGCGGCGGCGGCGGCGGCGGCGGCGGAACAGCCATGCGCATCCTGGGCGGGGTCATTAGCGCCATTAGGTAAGGCGGGGCCTGATGATGGGCGTGGCCTGAGGAGGAGGCTTGTCCAGCAATAGAATGGGGTAACCTGGACACTGACCAGGAATCTTAATTAGGCTGGGCCGGGCCTGGGCTAGGAGACCCGCTTTGAGGGGGCCGACCTTAATGAGTTCATGGGGGCGGAGCTTGACATGGGGGTACTCTGATTATTGAGGGGACACAGTCTGATGGGACCACCGGGGCTTTGGGAGGTGGGGCTTAATGGGGCTGGCGTGGCCTGCTTCCGCTAACCTGGAGACAAACGTTAAGGGGGCGGAGCCAGTGAGGCTGGTTATCACTTCATGGGGGCAAGGCTAGCCTTGTGCGCGCGGCGTGGCCCTTGTAGGTGGGTCAATGAGGTGTGCTCAGAAGAGGTCTTGCCCTTACAGGATTGGGGAAAAGTCCATCAAGGGGCAAGGCTGGGCTGGGAACTGATTGGATTAAAAATGTCCTAGTGAAGGGGTACGACTGAAGTGACTTAGCAGCAGCAGCAGAAATGAAGGGAGGGTAGGGGTCGGTAGGTGCCTGGTAGGTCTTAGCCACTGAGTATAATGCTTTGAAGGGGTGAGAACTAATGGAGCTGGGGTGGGATATTAAGAAGACACAAACGTTAGAGGCCATGACGATGGAGTAGGTTCTTACACAGGTGGAACCCAGGAGGGTGGGGCCCCGGGAAGCTGGGGCCAAGCTTCTATGAGGCGAGCCCTCGAAGGGGCTAGGTCTTTTGAGGAATCTGCCATTATGTAGGTGTGCTCTGGCAAGGGGGATCTTACTGTGGGGGAACAACCAGGGAGGCAAGGATAGGGACAGGTGAAGACAAGGACTGATGAGGGTGGAGGGAGCAAGTAGGTAGGGTGGCGAGCTAGGGGTTGAGGGATGGGGTGTGGGGGCTGGCTGCCGGTTGGAGGCCCCGCCCCCTGGCATTAACTCCCCCGCCCCCATGTTTTCCTTCAGTGAGGCGGCTGCGCAGTACAACCCAGAGCCCCTGGTAAGCCCCACCTGTTTTCTCATTCTGAGGCCTTTTCCAACATCCATCCTTGTCCCTTTGAAGAAGCCCCATCCCTTTCCTTATGAAATTTATTTCACTTAATGTCTCCCTTGTAACATCCTCAAACTTAGCTATTATTTTCCAGTTGCTAAGTCATATCCAACTCTTGGAGGACTTAGCTATATCCATTCCTATTCATTGCCCACCTCGCATTCATTGGTCACTCACCACTCAGCCCACTCAGACTTTCCCAACCTACCGCTGTCCCGGTCAGGGCACCCTTCCCCCTACCTGCTCTGAAATCTCCTCCCTCTGCAGCCCCCTCGCACACATTACTCCAACATCGAGGCCAATGAGAGTGAGGAGGTACGGCAGTTCCGGAGGCTTTTTGCACAGCTGGCTGGAGATGTAAGTAAACAGGGAACCCCAGACCCGTCTTTAACCCTTCCATGCCTTCCCTTGGGCTGCCCTTTACATGTACACTCCACCATGGCAATCCCAAAGTTCCTATCCTCCTTCATCACACCCTCAGACCCCTTTCAGTCACCCCTGACCCATTCCTAACTTCTACCCCCAGGACATGGAGGTCAGTGCCACAGAACTCATGAACATTCTCAACAAAGTGGTGACCCGACGTGAGTGACTGGGGTCAGCAGACAGGGCAGGTTTGGAGGCATGGTGGCTGGGGTAGTTGTGATCTCTGGCCTCTGACCTTCAACCTGTATCCCACAGATCCTGATCTGAAGACTGATGGCTTTGGCATTGACACATGTCGCAGCATGGTGGCTGTAATGGATGTATCCTTGAGGGTAGTCTGGTGGAGAACTTGGGGATGAGGGAATTTTCTTTGGCCACGCTGTAAGTCCTAACCACTGGACTGCCAGGGAATTCCCAAGAAGGGATTTTCTGCGAGAGTGGCTGGGGCAGTCAGGGTGTAGCTTTCATACCCACAGATGTGGACATGTGTACATTAGAACACACACCCACCTATGGACATGTGGCAATACATAATAACATCAGCTGTCGTAACTGGCACTTTACTTACATTTACTTGACAGCCACCTTGTTAGACAGGTATGATTATTATATTCCATTTTACAGATGAAGAAACCAGGACCTAGAGAGGCAATCATTCAACTGACCTTATAACCTTATAACCCCACCTTGTAACTGCCATAGGTTTGCCCACACGCACACACACACACATACATGAAGATATGTAGAGGCGTGTGCATGGGAACACACATCATTCACTGATTTCGGGTGCAGGCACATACTGCACAAAGCATTATAGACACACATATATGCATGTCATGTTATGACATACATGTGTTGTCTAGGGTGAAACAAATGCAGCTCAGCCCCCTAGCAAGGTTATTGAACCTCTCTGTGCCTCGGTTTACCTCTTGATAAAATTGGGTGAATGATAATGGTGATACCAAATTGTCATTTCATGCAAAAGGCTTAGCACAATAGGTAGCACAGAGTAAGTGGTCTGCACACACTAACTGTTATGATCTCACCCGGGTAGATTTTTCAGCTCTGAAGCTGTTTCTCTGTCACCCAGATGTAACACTGATGGGGCTGGTATCTTGAGGATTTAGTGAGACAAGTGATGCTCCTGAGGAGTTTGGCAGTATCTGATGTCATGTGATAAGTCTTGGCCATTGTTGCGATTTACTGAGAATTTATCAAGTGCCAGCCCTTGAGTGAGGGCTTTATACCAATATCTCATTCACTTTTTATCACAAATGCAACAGGTATTTACTCTTATCACCTCATTTCCCTAGAGTTCTAAGATACCCTGGTGTTTTACATGTCCTAACATTTATAAGTTTGAATTACTATCAAAGAATGTTATAAATGAGGATTTCATGTGATTATGTGTAGAGAGAGTCTTTATCATTTAGAAATACAAACTAAAGTACGTATGGGCAAGACGAACAGTGAAGCCACACGCAAGGTGGCAGCAGGAGGGTGGGATGGGAGCTGGGGTTCTAGCCCAGGCTCCCCTGCTTGGTCCTAACCATCATCGTTTACACTGTCCACACTTCTGGGTATGGCTATTCTTAACACCCTTCCACCAGAGTGACACGACTGGCAAACTGGGCTTCGAAGAATTCAAGTACTTGTGGAACAACATCAAAAAGTGGCAGGTGTGTTCAGCCTCTGAAACGCCTGGCACAAAGACAGTGCCCCAAGCCTTGGAAATGCCACGCCCCATGAGGCCCAGTTGAATCCTGACCTCCTTGTCCCCACAGGCCATATACAAACAGTTTGATGTTGACCGTTCAGGGACCATTGGCAGCAGTGAACTCCCAGGGGCCTTTGAGGCAGCAGGTGTGGCTGGCAGGAACATGGTGGGACTGGGGGTGGGACTGGTGAGGCAGCCCCCACTGATCTGGTCTGAGCCTGAATCCTGGGGCTGGGAGAGGGTTTGGCTAGGTGGCCCCCACACCTATTAACTAAATCATTCGCAGGATTCCACCTGAATGAACATCTCTACAACATGATCATCCGACGCTACTCAGATGAGGGAGGGAACATGGATTTTGACAATTTCATCAGCTGCCTGGTCAGACTGGATGCCATGTTCCGTAAGTGACACCCTAGCTCTCTTCCCAGGTGGGGATTTGTCCAGCCTCCTTGGGCCAAGCCTCCTTTGAGCCTGACGCTGAGGTGGGCAGTATTAGGGGCACAGCAGTGACTGAAACAGGCCATGTTCCTGCCCTTATGTTGCTTACAGTCTACAGGAGAGGCAAATTACCAGACAGTGACAGCTCGGGATGGTTAAGTCTGGGATTGGGGAAGCCTTTGCAGAGTGATGGGGGCTGTGAGGGGAAGATCAGGGTAGATCAGGTTTAGACTTGTGACTGGGAGCTCTTCAAACTTAACTAGGCAGCTGATGTAGCTTAAGTGATCAAGGAGGCCTTCCTGGAGGAGGGAGGGCATGTGTGAATTGAGACCTGATGGGTAAGAAGTGACTCCAGCAAGTGAGTGGGGAGCAGTGTTGCATTGGGAACAGCCTGTGTGAAGGCCTAGAAAGGAAAGAGGAGACGGTAATCTTGGTGATTTGGGTTAGAGTATTTCATGGAGGAGGAACCTAGGGTTCAAGGAGGCGAATTTCTTGCTCACAGCCACTTAGCTAGAAGTTGCAAAGTTAGAATTTGAACTCACATTTGTCTGAGAGAGGGGGCAGGAGCAGTGGGATGGTCAGGCCATGCAGGGCTGTGAATGCCATGTTTGGAGGTGCTCAGACACTAATGGGACAGTGAACAGGGTCTAGGCAGGGGAAGAACAGGGTCTCAGGTTTCCTTTAGGAAGATCTCCTGGCATGCCAAGAGCCCAGGGTGGACAGTATATTAAGAGCATGCAGGGAAGAAAAGAGGCAGGTATGTTGGGGACATGAAGGGAAGGTGAGAGAGGACAACAGGGCAGATGATGCTAAAAGCCATGTATGAGAGGGTCAAGAAATGGCCTGGGATTTACCAGCAAGAGGGCCAGCTGCGAGTGGAGTGTCCAGGGTACCACATGCGTGGATCCTTGAGGGTGGTAACTGAGCCGTGAGTGAGAGAGAGCCACACAGGCTCTGTGGGCACCTGTTTACATACTGGTTTGGCTATGGCACGACTGAGCGACTTCACTTTCACTTTTCACTTTTATGCATTGGAGAAGGAAATGGCAACCCACTCCAGTGTTCTTGCCTGGAGAATCCCAGGGATGGGGGAGCCTGGTGGGCTGCCGACTATGGGGTCGCACAGAGTTGGACACGACTGAAGCGACTTAGCAGTAGCAGTTGACTGTGAGTGGGGACCATGGAGATGAGTTTCAGGGCAGGAGTGGGGACTACACAGACTGTAGGAGCAGGAAATGCAGAGCCTCCTTCCAGTAGCTTGTTTCAGCTGGAACTGGAGGGTGTGGAGCTTAGAGGTTGGTAGGGGGCTGGGGCTTGGGCAGAGGGTGATGAGGGGTGTGGAGGTCAAGATATGGAGGCCATTATTGAGATGAGTAGTAGTCTGGGTTCCAATCCCAGTTTCCTTTTTCTCTATGTAACACAGGCACATCACTTCACCTTTCTGTGCCTTATTTTAAAATGACACTTATCTCCTAAAATCGGATTAAATGAATTCATACATGGAAAGCACTTTATACAGGTGCTTGCCAGAGCAGACAGACTACTAGCTGTTAGTATTATCATATATTAGTATATTTTACTCCTAAAAGCCAGTCCCACCAACCCTTCCTTTCCCCAGGTGCCTTCAAATCTCTCGACAAAGATGGCACTGGACAAATCCAGGTGAACATCCAGGAGGTAAGAACCCCCATCTCCACCCCGGGATGTGGGATCCTAGCAGGGGGCCCCTCCCCTCAGCCCCATGTACCAGCTTGGAGCTAGGGCTCCCTCCCTCCCATTTTCCCAAAGACCCCTGGGTGAGAGCAGAGAAGGGCTCTGGTATTCCTGGGTTCCCTGCTCCTCACTGTCTGTCCCTTCCTTTCCCCAGTGGCTGCAGCTGACCATGTACTCCTGAACGGGAGCCCCAGGCCTGCCCCCTCATCACCTCGCTGTAGGAGTCACCTTGGACTCTTCGGTCTCCCCCAGGGCTGATTCTGTCTGCAGTCACATCTTCGTGGGTCCTGCTGACCCCTTTCTGTCCTCTCAGCCCTTGGCACCTGGATTCTCAGTCAACAGTCAGGGCCCAACATGCTTCAACACGCCTTGCCCCTCGAGTCACCCCCACCCAGCACACCCATCTCGTCTACTCCATAACCCTTCTCTTGCACCTGTGCCAAGCCCAACATCTGTGTGGCTTCCACACCCCAAGGGCCCTTCTCCTAGTTCTGGGAGGATCACTCCAGTCCCTTCACACCCAGGCACACCCATTCAGTTACCACCCCGGCACCTGAACTCCAGGCCAAAACAGGGCCACATGCCCCAGTGCCTTTGTCTGTATTCTGCTCCCAGGCTGCCAGGCCCAGGAGGAAATAAATGTACCCTAGTTGCTGCTCTCTCCGAGATCTGCCTCCTGTTCTGAGTTGGGGGGTGGCTCTGCCTCTGAGGCAGAGGAAGCCTGTCTGTATGTGTCTCCTAGTCCCAGTCTTTTTTCTCATTCTGGATCCCAATTGAGCTGTAGCCTTATTCTTGCTGAGATCTCGCTCAGATCCCATGGAAACCAAGACTAGAAGTCTGGACCATCTGTGGGAGGTCTCAGTGTCCCCCTGGCTGTGCCCCCCAGGGCCATGTTTGCCCCTCTCAGCTTCTGTGCTTGAATGAGTCTGTCTTCACTTGCCTCTACCTCTCTGGTGTCCCACACTATGCTCAGGATCTTCCTCCCCACCCCCGGGCCTCTGCAGGGAGAGGGGCTGCCATCCCAGGATACAAAGCAGGTCCCCAGACCCTGAGGGGACAGCCCAGGGATGCTGTTTGGGGCTTCTGGGAGGGCTGAGAGGCAGTGACATCCTAGGGATAACCCTGGTGTAGTAGGAGGGTCCCAGGGTTGTCCACAGGGCAGAGATGACTTGCTGGTGGAAGGATGGGCTAGGAGGCACAAATAGGGAGCATGGAGCTGGGCTGGGTTCCCCAGGAAACCAGCACATTTATTGATGCCTGTTCGGGTCCTGCAGACTTCTTGGTTTCACTTCTTGTGAGGGAAGGAGGCCCAGCCAAGGCAGTACAGGCTGTAGAGAGTGCCTAGGGAGGGAGTGTGGGGGATACTGAATGAGGCCCCAGTTCCCTCCCTGAGCCCATCTTGCTTATGACCCCATGCTGCAGGCTCGAGTCCCTTCCCAAACTGCCCTTCAGCTGGGGAAATGCTGGACTTTGATACAGACCAGGCTTCAGGCTTTCTCCCCAGATGCATCACTAGCCCAGCCACCTTCCTGGGACAGGAGCCCAAGCCCTGGGGTGCTCCCTCCGTATGTGTCAGCCCAGGCTCCCATAGGGTCCCACACCAGCTCAGAATCCAATTCTCTGGTGAAACCCTACGGCCAGAACCCGCCCCTTCCCCTCTCCATCTCGAGCCCCGCCCCGCCGCCGTTCAGGCCGAGTCTGGCCCTGCAACTCACCCCCCAGACACAGAGTCATCGTCACTCGATACAGGATGTTGTCTGTTGCACCGCCCTTCAAGTGCACCGGGAGGCCATTGTCCTCCTGGAAGTTGGGGGCACACGATGAGAAAGACGTTGTCAGCACCGCAGACCTTAAGCTCCTGCCACCCCCAACTTCTCTTCGGGACCAAGCGGGCGACCCAGGCTCCTCCCCCGCTCCTCCCTCGCTCCGCCCACCTGGAAGAGCTTCTGTTTCTCAGCTACTCGGTTCTCGAAGCGGTTCCGGGCGGTTGAGCTAAAGGAGCGGACCAGCGCTTGGGAGACCTGTGCAGAGGGGATGGGTTGGACATTGGGGGAGTCTGGAGGGGCGTCCCGGAAGAGGTCCCTTTGGGGGGAGGTTGTCGGACTTTCCGAGGCTCTAACTTGGGGACACTTCTGTCCCTTGGGAGCGTCTCAAAGGCAAGATGCGAACTGACCGCGCGAGTTGGGGAGGGTGTCCTGGCAGGAAAGGCCTAGATGAACGGGACTCGTGCCTAGAGGGTCTGGCTTGAAGGTTATCGGACCGTCTAGAGAATCGGACCCAGAAGGCTCACGTTCCGCGGGTCCCAGTCCCGAGAGGTTTTTTGTTTTTTTTTTTTTTTCTTTTCGGTTCCCAGGGTTAATGGGAGGAGCTCAGGTCGCGGGAAGGGCAGGGCTGGATCGGGGTGCTTAGGGAATTTCCCGGCAGCCTAAGAAGTTAGGGAGAGGGGAAGGAATGCTAAGGGAGGCCTGGATGAAGGGAAGAAGTTCAAACTCTGGGCTTTCGGTCAAGTTAACGGGTCCCCGGCTGTCTCAAAAGATTTTGGGTTGGGAGCTGGGGAGAGGGGCCCCAGGCTTATTAGGAGGGAGTCCCGAGCCCTGAAGAGGGCTCACGTTCCAAGTCCCCAGATCCCGGAATTGGGGGAGAGTCTCAGATAGGGGTGAGAGTTTCTGAGAGTTTCCGAGTTGGGGGCCGCAACCCGACCCTTGGGGGCCCTCACCCGCAGGGCCCTCATCCTGCGTCCTCGTCTTCGGCCGGAGTCACCTCCCCTCTCTGCCCAAGGACAGACGGCGCCCTCCCCTCTGGGGGAGTCCCAGGCCACGCCCCCCGCGCGCCCCAGGACACCGTGGCTCCGGAGGACGCTTTCCGATTCGTCCAATAGGTGGGCGGGGAAGACGCTGCAACCCCATCCCCGCATCCTAGTGCCGAATGGTTGGAGCACCCATCTGTTACTCATCTCAGAATTCTGTTGGTCCACGCGGAGAGGAAAGCGGTCCCAGAGAATACATTTTTGGGTTGTTTCTGCGGAGGTATCCGGCTAGGGCAAAGTGCAGTTCTTCCGTTGGGTTCCTCGGATCTCTCCCTATCCGGTTGATGTTGACAGCAACTAAAGGAAGGTAAGACACCATCTTTCATTATGCCATTTTCCTCCCACGTTGTAACAGATGGCTGTGGCTTTGGCTAAATGTCAATGTTCATTTTTGGGTTCAGGGACTACGTTGTATGGAAAGTACACTCAACTCACACTACATCCAGATGAGATACAAGACCCAAAGAAGTAGATTACGCCCATTTCTCATACAGGAGGGAGCATACGCTGCTATTAAGTGGAATGAAAGGCAGGATAATTTGCTTGTTTAAATAATTATTTTTCATTATCTTTGTTTATTGTGAACCCATGTAGCCGACTGCCTAAGTTAAACATGCGCACAAAATGACTGCGCTGCATAGCAACCGTCTTTGCTTCTTCATCTTACCCCCACCTCCACACTCAGTTCTTCACCCTGGAAAACAGTGTAGTTGCTCTGTTTGTTGACTTTAGACTCCACTGCATCCCCAGCACCTGACAAATGTGTGGATTTGATAAATATTTGTCAAAGGATATACAATATAAGCCAATGTTCTCTAACTTGGTCACTCCCACCTACTTAACCAAGAAGGGCTTCAGGGCTCCTCCTAGATTCTACTCATTTAGATATTTCCAGTCATCCAGGAAGTGGCCACACATGTGCTCATTCCCCCAGCTGTCCCCTGTTATCTGCAGCTGTGTAGGATCAGTATTCAGGGAAGAAAACAGAAATTGCTCTGGGTTGCTGTTGCTGCTAAGTCACTTCAGTCGTGTCCTACTCTGTGTGACCCCATAGACGGCAGCCCACCAGGCTCCCCCATCCCTGGGATTCTCAAGGCAAGAACACTGGAGTGGGTTGCCATTTCCTTCTCCAATGCATGAAAGTGAAAGCTCTGGGTTGGGATACCAGAAAGGCTGGAAAGGCTGAAGGAGTGCCCTCTAAGCAGGACTGCGAACTGATGTATGGGGCCCTGTGCAAAATGAAAATGTGGGACCCCCTCGTTCAAACAGCAAACAGCAGGAAAGAAAAAAATTGGGACTTGCCTGGTGGTCTAGTGGCTGGGGCTCTGCGCTCCCAGTGCAGGGGGCACGGGTTCGGTCCCTGGTCAGGGAACTAGATCCCACATGTTGCAACTAAGACCTGGCACAGCCAAATAAATAGATATTAAAAAAATAAAAATACTAAGATATAAAGCATTTTCCTTTCTTCCATTATTGTTCTTAACCTGTCATGGTGTTGTTAATGTGCTATTCATTGTCATGCTCCCTGGAGCAAGGGATACCCTGGGGTGAGTCCAAGCTCTCAGAGTCACCTGGCTGACCTGCCCTGCAACTTTGTGTGTCTGTACACATGGCTGCTGGCTGCCAGGTTCTCCTTCTCTCCCCACCAACCACTGGACCAACTGGTGCCTTGGCCTGAGGTGAAGTCAAACAAGGCATCTCTCCTTCCCACAGGCTTGCTCCCTACAGGGGGATGCAGCCTCTCTTCCAAGAAGACATAGGAACTGGGATCAATGGTGGGCAGGACACTCGCCCCTGCTGGTCACCTGCTGAATATGCCACAGACTGCCAACTGAGGAGGGAGTAGCTGCCTCTGCCCTGCCCTCAGAGGCCAGGATGTGTGTAGTGGACCTTGACCCTCCTGAAGCCCAGGCCCGCAGGAGGCAGAACTGCCTGCCTGTCTCAGGGAGACAGAGTGGTGGGAAGAGAGAATGCACACAAATCAGGCTCTAAGTTCCCGATGCCTGCTCCATTGTCCCAGCAGACTTCACTTATAAAACACAAAACACAAATTCAAAGATAACACGAAGAATTACAAGGTGGCGCGCTTCCCTGGTGGTCTAGTGGTTAAGAATCTGCCTGCCAAAGCAGGCGATATGGTTCGATCCCTGGTCAGGGAAGATTCCACATGCTGCGGAGCAACTAAGCCTGTGTACCACAACTACTGAAGCCCGTGCACCTAGAGCCTATGCTTCACAATGAGGAGTAGCCTCCACTTACCACAACTAGAAAAAGTCCGGGTGCCATAAAGAAGACCCAGCGCAGCATATAAATAAATCACAAAGATGTGTGTTGCATGAACAGCAGTTCATAAAAAATAAAAAGGAATTAATTACATGATGGCAACTGCAGAGGATTAGACTCCCCACTTCTGAGGGTGGGGCTCTGTGTAGCTGCACTAGACACATGCCTCACTTTTAGGCTAGTCCTATAGGACTGACACTCAGGACATGTAAAAACTGAATTAAGAACGCTGTTCTCTGAAGCTGCCCCTACAGGGACAGAGTCCAGAACACACTCTGTAGCACTGACCTTGGTCAGGAAGCCCTAGTCACAAACTGCTGCTGGGACTCCCCTGGTGGTCCAGTGGCTAAGACTCCTCACTCCCAATGCAGGGGACCTGTGTTCGATCCCTGGTTGGGAACTAGATCCTACATGATATAACGAAAATTGCTGCATGCAATAAATAAAAGTTCTGCATGCTGCAACTAAAAAACAAGACCTGCATGCTCCAAGGAAGATCTGTATACTGCAACTAAGAGCTGGTGCAGCCAAATAAAGAACTAAAAAGAAATATTAAAAAGAAAAAAGAAGCTGCTGCTGCCATCACTCAGGTCTCCTTTAGGAATGGGTTCATCAGCTTGCAAGACTAAAGAGTTCAACTTCAGGATCAAGAGCCAGCTGGGGGATGTAAACTCTGTTGCCCTGGATTAGCATGAACGCTTATTGACATAACAAAAAGGCACCCAAATTCTGTGATTTGAAGAACACAGAACTTATATATTTACCAATCTCACTCTGTGGATATTATTTGGATCTTGATATGGGCAAACAAAAAAAAACTGCAACATTTTTGAGGCAATTGGAAATTTAAACAATGATTGACTTAAAAAAAATAATTTAAAAAAATGTGTTTATTTTTGGCTGTCCTGGGTCTTTGTTGCTGCGCGAGTTTTCTCTGGTTTCAGGCTTCTTATGTCAGCGGCTTCCCTTGTTGCGGACCACAGGCTCGAGGGCTCTGAGCTTCAGCAGTTGCAGCATGTAGGCTCAGTAGTTGCGGTTCCCGGCTCTAGAGCACAGGCTCAACACTTACGGTCAAAGGAGTGAATTGCTCCTTGGCATGCGGGATCTTCCTGGATCAGGGATCGAACCCGACTTTCCTACATTGGTGGGCAGATTCCCTGATCCACCAGGGAAGCCCCAATGATTGACTTTTCCCTCAACATTTTATGAAAAATTTCAAAGATACAGAAAGGGTAAAGGAATCTTCTAGTAAACACTCATATACCCACCACCTAGACTCTATAATAAACACTTTGCTACATTTGCCTTATCACATAACTAGTCATCTATACCTCTATCCATCCATATATTTTTTTGATCTATTTTAAAATAGATTGCAGACATTAATGTTTTTAATTCAAATATTTCATGTGTCATGGACTTCCCTGGTGGCTCAGATGGTAAAGCATCTGCCTACAATGCGGGAGACCCAGGTTTGATCCCTGGGTTGGGAAGATCCTCTAGAGAAGGAAATGGCAACCCACTCCAGTACTTTGCCTGGATAATCCCATGGACGGAGGAGCATTGTAGGCTACAGTCCACGGGGTCGCAAAGAGTCGGACACGACTGAGCGACTTCATTTCTACTTCTGTACTTCATGTGTCATTAACTAGACTGCTTGGATATTTTATTATAGTAAATAAATTTAAACTTTTATTTCTATTGTGGTTGTGTGTTTTTTTTTAAGAGTGAGTCTCTGCTGCTGCAGCTGCTAAGTCGCTTCAGTCGTATCCGACTCTGTGCGACCCCATAGACGGCAGCCCATCAGGCTCCACCGTTCCTGGGATTCTCCAGGCAAGAACAGTGCAGCGGGTTGCCATTTCCTTCAATGCATGAAAGTGAAAAGTGAAAGTGAAGTCGCTCAGTTGTGTCCGACTCTTAGTGACCCCATGGACTGCAGCCTACCAGGCTCCTCTGTCCATGGGATTTTCCAGGCAAGAGTACTGGAGTGGGGTGCCTTCTCAGAGTGAGTCTCCATGTTTTAGAAATACATACTCAAATATCTTTGGTGGAATAGTATGAAGTCTATTACCTAACTGCCAAGTAACAAATCACCTCAAAATGTGGAAGCGTAACACAACAGTGAACATTTCACAGCCTCTGTGGATCAAAAATATGGGGATTTAGCTCAGCTACAGCTTCACAGCTCAGTATAGTGGTGGGCAGGAACCTACCAGCATTTGCCTGTCCTGAATGGGGAGGGAGACTGCTGGCAGCCAGGCAGCCTTCTAGAGTCCAGAACCAAGCTTTGGTGTCACTCTGCTGCCATCTTGTGGCAAGTCTGGAAAACAGCCCCTCCCACCTCTACTTCCCACATGCTAATCCCTTTTGATGATGTTTTAAGACTTGCCTTTAGAAAACATTTACTTTTAACTCCCCAGTTGTTGAGTAGATCATGAGTTCAATATGGTTTAAAATTCATAAGTGTGCATAGGAAGCTTCCTTCTGATCACTCTCTGTGATCCTCTCCAAGGGAACCATTCTGTGTTATTATGTGTGCTAAGTCACTTCAGTCGTGTCCGACTCTGTGCGACCCCATAGACGGCAGCCCACCAGGCTTCCCCATCCTTGGGATTCTCCAGGCAAGAACACTGGAGCGTGTTGCCATTTCCTTCTCCAATGCATGAAAGTGAAAAGTGAAAGTGAAGTCGCTCAGTTGTGTCAGACTCTGTGCGACCCCACGGACTGCCGCCTACCAGGCTCCTCCGTCCGTGGGATTTTCCAGGCAAGAGTACTGGAGTGGGGTGCCACTGCCCTCTCCGGTTATTATGTGTCCTTCCAAGGAAATTTTATGCATGTATAAAACAAAACAAAAATAACCCCTCAAATACAACAACACAAGTACAAAAATATACTCGGCCTTCCCCAGGCATAAAAGGATAATTTGTTCCTGAAATCAGCAGTTATTCAGTGATATTTATTGATCCTGATTTGAACAAGCAGTATGTATATATTTTCAACAAAGAAAAAATATAAAAATAATATGACCAAATGGGGAAATGTGAACACTGACTGAAAATTTTATTATATGAAGGAATTAATGTTCATTTTTTAGGGGTAATATGGAGCTTGAAACTGTATACAGGCCCCTGTGTCCCTGATTTTTGAAGTAAAAGGCTTTTGCTTTAGTCTCCCAGTCCTCCCCAGAGTCCCAAAAGGCTTGCTCAAGAGTTAATGATTAGAAAATGTGAAGATGTAGAAACAAGAAATAGCTGTTGGACTGGGAAGCCAGTAACAGTTTAGACTATAAACCAGTCACATAGCAGAATCACAACACCCAGTTCCCTGAAGATATGAAGGTCTGACACACCTTCTTAAGTTGTTCCTGTAAGGAACCAGACCCCCACCAGCTGAAAACTGCTGGCCTCAAGCACATAGACCCCAGAACAGTTGAAACCAGAAGACTGACAACGTGCAAAACTTTACCTTGATCCCAACCAATCAACACATTTCAGTATAAAGCCCCAGTATTTGAACAAAATATTTCATTAATTCAGCTCTTTGATGAGATTCATTTTAACAATTCTTACTGCATTTGAAAACAATGCATCTAATAAGATTCAGAAGAATCTCTTTGGGTGCCAAAGTTTTGTTATATAAAGAATTATTCCTGTAATTCTCCCAATAGTTTAATAGCTCCACTATCTTTTCTGGTCATACTTATAGCTCCATCGCTTGTAATTCCTTTACAAGTTTTTCAGTTTCATGTGTACTGATTAATAATGCCTTTTTATAATCCTGGTGGTATGTTCAATCCTGTGAGTATAGAGTTGAATTTAAATAAAACTAAAGTGTCATAAAATTATCTTTTTGTGTTTTTTTTCCCTTTGGCAGTACGCATAGCTTGCAGGATCTTAGTTCTCTAACTAGGGGTTGAGCCCAAACCCTTGGTGATAGCATGGAGTCCTAACCACTGGACTGCCAGGGAATTCCCTCATAAAATTATCTTGATATGTCACATAAATGAAAAGTATTGTGAAGTTTGCAGTATCAGTATTCTAAGGAAATAGACTATATCAAATCTATGCCAGACTTGATGGCCTAAAAAGAATTGCTTCTTAGTATTTCACAGCAGTGTGGGTTTGGTTTGATGAGATATATGCCCTTATTATTGAGATGTAGAGTTCTAACTTATCTGTTGATTTATTATGGAAAAATTGTATACACTATATCCCAAAATAGAAGTTTTTGGTTTTTTTTTTTCTTGGCTGAGCTGTATGCCTTGTGGGATCTTTGTTCCCCAACCAGGGATTGAACCTGGGCCCTCAGCAGTGAAAGTGCCAAGTCCTAAGTTGTTTCACTGATACTTTGTCACACCAAATGCAAGTACAGATAAGGTTAAGGTAAAGGAACCCTCCTTTAGCAGTGGCGTGAGTAGGAGACAATCAAAACGGATCACCCCACCAGGTAAAGAACCTGGAGCAGATGAGGTTCTGGCTGGGAGGGTGGTGGAAATACAGAATGCGCTGAGGAAGAAGGAAGCTATCAATTATGGCCTTGTGACCGGTTACAAAAATGAAAATTGTAGTGGTTTTCCATATTTCCCATTTGCCTATTTAAAAAAAACATGTACTTGCTTGACTGTGCTGGCTGTTTGTTATGGCAGGCGAGCTCTTTAGTTGCGGATTGTGGGATTGAACCCCGGCCCCCTGCGTTGGGAGCCCCAAGTCTTAGCCACTGGCCCCCAGTGAAGTCTCTTATTTGCCTGTGTGTGTGTTAGCTGTTCAGTTGTGTCCTACTCTTTGCGACCCCATGGACTATAACCCACCAGTCTCCTCTGTCCATGGAATTCTCTAGGCAAAAATACTGGAGTAGGTTGCCATGCCCTTCTCCAGGGGATCTGCCTGACCCAGGGATTGAACCTGGATTTCCTGCATTGGAGGCATTCTTTACTATCTGAGCCACGAAGAATGGCCAGTCGCCCATTTTCCTACTGTATGTATTTATTTGTACATGCTATCTTCTCCTCTTTCCTTGATACATTTTTAGTTTATATGCAAGTTGTTGGACGTTACTTTACAATTGAGCCTTAAACTAGTATTCAGTCAGACTGTGACTTGAGGAGTAATTAATATAGCCAGTAATGCATACAGTGACTTTTGGGGTCTGTGCATCTCACTTAGGGGAAAGGGGGAGAATTTCTTCATTTGTAATGAGGACAGCTGTATCTTGTTAGTTACACGACTAAGTTTCTCATTTTGCAGTTGTATATGGGTTTACATGGGTGTAGAGCGTGCTACATTAATTAGTCCAAGAGAGAGTGTTGATTACTGATTTATTGCCCTTTAGCTCTAATTCACCCTTTTGTCTGTTTCGTGAAAATGAATATAGGGTCATTAAAAAAAGTTTTTTCTTTGCCAGTTGGCATGATGATAAGTTTCATCAGTAGAGGTTGATGGAGACTGCAGAATGGAAAGGGGGGGTCTGCGTCCTCGTTCTGTTGTGCTCAATGGCCAGGCTCCTACAGTGTGCTTGGCTTCCCTGATGCCCAGCTCCTGCAGTGTGGGCACTTTCTAGCACCAGGTTCCCACGGCATTCTCAGCTTCTCCTGAACCAGGGCGCTGCACAGCGTAAAGTACATAGCAGCCAAGTAGCGCCTAGTGGCCAGTAGCTTTGTTTTTTCCCCTGTAGTCCTGCTGTGTGGGGTCTTAGTTCTGGACCAGGGACTGAACCCACACCGCCTGCAGTGGAAGCATGGCATCTTAACCACTGCACCAGCAGGGAAGTGTCCTCTTTGGGTGGTTTTATAGCAGAGTACCTCGGGTGAGACACTTCCCCTCAAACAGCTTTCCCTGACACACCAGAGTGGATTTCCATTCCAACAAGTTCCAAGTGGCACATTTCCAGCAAGATCCACCACCACCATACTCTCTGCCCTTCGGTGAGCCATAGCCATGCCCTCTCCAACAAGCTCTGGATCTCAGGCCCTGGGAGGGCCTCTTCCTCAGGTGTTCTACATCAGGCCTAGGGGAGCTGTGGAGCTTGGATGGCCTCTCAGAGTTCTCCAAGTTGGGACAATGGGGCTGGAATCGCTAGCATCAACCAGTAACTGGATACAGGCGTACCTTGTTTTATTATGCTTCACTTTATTGTGCTTTGCAGATATTGTGGTTTTTACTAATTAAAGGTCTGTGACAACCTTGCGTTGTCAGATGAAGGTTAGCACTTTATAGCAATAAAGGATTTTAAAAATAAGGTATGTACTTTTAAAAGATATAATGCTATTGTACTCTTAATAGGCTATGGTATAGAGTAAACATAATTTTCATATGCCCTGGGAAACCAAAAATTGATGTGACTCACTTTATTGTGTTATTCACTTTATCATGGTGGCCTGGAACTAAGCTCACAGTATCTCTGATGTGTGCATGTATAAGGCATCTCTAGAAAGGGGCTATCACATTGCAATCTTTATTTGACCTTTTGTCTTTTTTTTAATTTTTAAATTTAGATATAATTTTGACATATAACGTTCTATTAGTTGAGGCGTACAACACAACGATTTGATATTTGTATATACGGCAAAATGAGCACCGCCACAAGTATAGTTAACATTCATCACCAGACGGAGTTGCAAATAGAAATCTTTCTTTAGCTGAGAGCACGCACTGGGGAGAACTCAGCTGCAAGGCATTACCAGCCAGCACTTCAAGCAGATGAAGGACAGAGTGCCTTGGTCCTGAAACAGTGATCTGCACGGCACAGCACAGCATCCTCTGGACACAGCAGCAGGTGGGTGTGCTGTATGTCCATGTTTCTTTTTTTTTAATTAATTTTTATTTATTTTTGGCCATGCTGGGTCTTTGCTGTGGCCCACAGGCTCTTCGTTGCCGAGTATGGGCTTTCTCTAGTTGCGGTGAGGGGGCGTTACTCTCTGGTTGCGTCCTGTGGGATTCTTGTGGCTGTGGCTTCTCTTGTTGCAGAGCACGGGCTCAGTGCTTGTGGCACAGGTGCTTGGTTGCTCCGCGGTATGTGAGGTTTTCATTCCTGGACCAGGAATCGAACCTGTGCCCCTGTGCTGTAAGGTGGATTCTTAACCACTGGCCCACCGAGGATGTCCCTCATGCATCTTTAGTTAAATTCTCTTTTTTTTTTTTTTGGTAAGAATATAACCATAGAGAAATATATTGTGGCATGACATTTTCCTTGAATTTTATATATTTGATAAACCATTAAAAAAATAATCTTCATGATAAAGTCTTATATTTTTTTATTTTTTATTGAAGGATAATTGCTTTACAGAATTTTGCTGTTTTCTGTCAAACCTCAACATGAATCAACCATAGGTATACATATATCTCCTCCCTTTTGAAACTCCCTCCCATCTCCCTCCCCATCCCACCCCTCTAGGTTGATACAGAGCCCCTGTTTGAGTTTCCTGAGCCATACAGCAAATTCCCATTGGCTATCTATTTTACATATGGTAATGTAAGTTTCCTCTCTTCCCTCTCCACATGTCCCCATAAGTCTGTTCTCTATGTCTGTTTCTCCATTGTTGCCCTGCAAATAAATTCTTCAGTACCATTTTTCTAGATTCCATATATATGTGTTAAAGTCTTGTATTTTTTTCCTTTGATAATGTTGCTCTAAGAAGTCTGCTGAATCAACGCTTTTTCTCAACATTGCCATTATTTATGTTTTCTGATCCAGCAGTGGAATTTGAACACATCTCTTCATTTCATTAATCTTTTTCTTCTAACAGTAAAACCATTCATTCTAAGCACGATTAACTAGTTCAGATAACATGTACAGTTGGATTTTGAGGGCTTCCCTGGTGGCTCAGAGGTTAAAAATCCACCTGCCAACGCAGGAAACACGGGTTTGATCCCTGCTCCTGGAAGATCCCACATGCCGAGGAGCAACTAAGCCCATGCACCACAGCTGTTGAGCCTGTGCCACAGAGGCCGGGAACTACCACTACCGAGCCCTCGTGCCCTAGGCCCGGTGCTTTGCATCAAGAGAAGCCACCGCAATGGAAAGCCCTCACGCCACATCTAGAGAGTAGCGCCCACTTGCCACAGCTAGAGAAAAGCCTGCGCACCAACGAAGATCTAGCACAGCCAAAAATAAATAAGTAAATAAATAAAATTATTAAAAAATGCATTGAAAGTTGGTAGCTGAAGCTCAGTTGAACATTTGTTTTTCTAGCAGTAGATAGAATTCTCTCGAATTTTACTAAGCAGAAGTGCCAGTATGAAGTTAAACTCAGAACTTTAACTGACAGGGTAAACTTCTGCAGATTTCCAAAAAGCATATTAGTAGTCACCATTCCCTCCTTCCCTTCCTTCTCATACCAGGGGTAGTTCTGAACCTTGTGGTCAAAAATAAGATGATAGATAGTAAGAGTAAAGTGCAGTGCCAAGAGCATACAGTAGGGGAAAGGATAGTAATAAAAAATGGTGTGTCTACAGGCAAAAGAATTAAGTTGGGATCTTCCTCATACCATATGCCAAAACTAACTCAAAATGGATCAAAGAGCTAAAACTATGAAACTGAGAAGAAAATATAGGAGTAAATCTTTGTGATTTTGGTTTAGGCTATGGCTCCTTAGGTAAAGAATCTGCCTGCAATGCTGGAGAAGACCTGGGTTTGATCCCTGAGTGGGGAAGATCCCCTGGAGAAGGGAGCAACTACTCACTCCAGCATTCTTGCCTGGAGAATTCCATGGACAGATGAGCCTGGCAGGATATACTCCATGGGGTCACAGAGTAGGACACAGCTGAGCGACTTTCACTTTTACTCCTTAGATATAAATTCAGTTTTGGTTGTTTCTTTTTTTCCCCATTGTCCCATTTCCTATGCCCCACCCCCCAACCCCCACCATTTCCCACTGTCCTATTTTTCCCATTGTGGATTTTTATTTTAAATTTTTATTTATTTATTTTTGGCTGTACCATGCAGCACAAGGGAACGTAGTTTGGTTCCCCGACCAGGGATGGAACCCACGCTCCCTGCATTGGAAGGGTGGAGTCTTAACCAATGGACCCACCAGGGAAGTCCCTATTCTAGTTTTTCCTCACTGTCTCTCTGAGGTATCTTATTGGGCTTGCTACTAAGCCCAATATGAATTCAGATCCTGGTTCTGTTGCTTGCTTTGCTTTAACCACCCCAAGTCTGTTTCTTCATTTGCAAAACAGGGCTGTTACTATATCCCCAGGCATCGTGGGTGAGAAAGGAAGAGGGGACTGATTTCCCCGCTGGTGTGGGTATAAGCAGAAAGAGCTGCTGGACTGTGTGGGTATCAGAAAAGGTGTATGCAGGTCAGAGGGTAAGGACTGATCCCCCAGGTTGAAGGAGGGTGGGGCACAGTCAGGTGAGTCTGGGAGCCTCTTCTCTGCCCTTCCCCAGCTAAAGTGTCTCAAGACCCTGACCATCCCCAGGAGGGAGCCTGAGCCAGGGGCTGCCCTCTGGATTTCAAGGTTTCTGTTCTCAGAGGCCATCCATGTTCCCCAAGGGGGGATGTGTTTGCTTGCCAAGGCCCGAAGCATCCTTCCAGTTCCTGCATCAGGACTCTGGGCATCTAATGAAGGTGAAAGCTGCCCAAGAAAATCTGTCTTTCCCGATACCTTTCCCCTTCATGTCAGGCTTTTTAAAATAAATATTTATTTATTTGCCTGTGCCGGGTCTTCATGGCAGCATGCAGGATATTCAGTTGTGGCATACAAACTCTTAAGTTGCAGTGTGTGGGGTCCAGGAACCCTGACCAGGGATGGAACCCAGGCCCCCTGCACTGGGAGTGTGGAGCCTTAGCTACTGGGCCACCAGGAAAGTCCCCACGTCCCCTTGGGTATTAGAAGCTAGAAGAATAGTCATGACCCTGAACCATGTACCATGAACCATGTCATTTTTGTGGTTGCAGAGCATTATTGTCTCTCATTTCAGATTTGGTCCAGAGTGACATTGTCCCTTTCTCATGTCATTATGTCACAGGAAATCATGATATGCTGTGAGGATGAGCTGCAAGTGACTTAGGTAGATCCAGAGGGAGGCCTAAGAGCTGGAGCTGGTGAGCAAAGCAGAGCTAAGGTTCAGTTAGGTTACTCTATTCCTTAAGTGAGTGAAGACTATTGATGGAACAGTTATACTTGATTTTAGATACAGCTTTCTGATGGAAGATAAGAGATGATGAGGGCTGACTTAAGACAATAATAAAAATTGTAACAATGATAAACAACTATCACTGATGGACTGTAGCCCACCAGGCTCTTCCATCCATGGAATTTCTAGTCAAGAGTACCAAAGTGGGTTGCTATTTCCTTCTCCAGGGTATCTTCCTGACCCGGGGATCGAATCTGGGTCTCCCGCATTACGGGCAGACGCTTTACCATCTGAGCCACCAGGGAATCCCCCTACTTAATAATTAGCACTTAATAACTATAAATAAGGGCTTCCCAGGTGGTGCTAGTGGTAAAGAATCCCCTGCCAATGCCAGAAAGGAAAGAGACACAGGTTTGATCCTAGGAATATCCCTTGGAGGCGGGCATAGCATCCCACTCCAGTATTTTTGCCTGGAGAATCCCACGGACAGAGGAACCTGGTGGGCTACAGTCCAGAGTGTCGCAAAGAGTCAGACACGACTGAAGTGACCTAGCACAGCACAACTATAAATAAGGGTTTCCCAGGTGGCTCAGTGGTAAAGAAACTGCCTGCAAAGCAGGAGATTGTGGGTTCAATCTCTGGGTCAGGAAGATCACCCAGAGAAGGAAATAGCAACCCACTCCAGTATTCCTGCCTGGAGAATTCCATGGACAGAGGATCGTAGTGGTCTATATACAGTCCATTGGGTCGCAGAGTCAGACAGGACTCAGCGGCTAAACAACAACAACAAATGATAAACAGTAATGAGTTCATTAATTAATAAGTAAGACACATATATGTATTAACATATATAATAGAACAATTATTAAATACTTGGTGATGACAATAACTAGCAATCGCTGTATTGCAACCTCCCTCCCAAGCCTGATCTCCTTACCCTGCCCTTTTTTTTCACCTCAATGCAGAACACCTTCCAACAAAAATTGACTTATGATGTTGGTCTCTCTTCCCCTGTGTGGAATACAACCTGCAGGAAGGAAGGGCTTTTGTCTCTGTTGTTCACTGCTGTATCTCCAGGGCCTAGAATAGTGCCTGGCATATAGTAGGTGCTCAATGAATAGAGTTGAACTGAATTAAAATAAATGTACTCAACCTTTACTATGTTCCAGACATGCTCTAAGCATATATTATTTGTATCCTCACATGAGAATTACTACCTAGACACAAATTATGAAGCTAGTTCAAGGCCACTTGGCAAGTAAAGGAGCAGTACTTGGATTTGAACTCAGGAATTCTGGCTGCAGGGCTTATCACCCTAAAATACCTCTTCATGGTACTCACCAAAGGGGTGTGTGTGTTCCAGAAATGCCCCAGTGGTAGAAGCAAAAGAGATTTCAAAATAACCAGGGAGAGGCAGGCCAAGGAGGGTCCCTGGGTATCAGGGTGGGCAATGGGGGGCCATTTACTGAATTAGAGGAGCTTATTTGTATGACTAGGAATGGGTCAACTTAGGTATGCCTGCAATTATTAAAGTAACTTTGAATTGTTATGTAACATCAGACTTTCCTTTCTGATTTTATTGTTGTGCTGGAAACTCTGCTAGGTTTTCACATTGAAGTTTTCATGATAACTCCATGAGGTACTATGATAAGCCCCAAACAGATGCTTAGAGAAGCTAGGTTATCATATCTATCTAGTGTTAGAGTCCAGACCTGATCCTAAAGCTAATATTTCAAATGTGGAAGATAAGGTATCAGAACTCATAGTCAATAGTCTATTTATGGCTTGGGAGACCAGGCCAACTGGGACATTGTTAGAAGTTACGTTAGAAATGTGGAAGGAAAAGAGGATTTTGGAGCTGTAAGGTGGGGGTGGTGGAAATGTAAACCTGGCTTTAGATATTACACTTGAGATGCCGGAGCGATTCCTAGCTGGAGTAGTAAAGCAACCTGGTCCATCATTAATGTTGCTTATGAATCTAACAAAGATGAAATATCAAACTTTATTTCCAAAATTAAAATATGTGAATTCTTGGGAATTCCTTAGTGGTCCAGTGGTTAAAACTTGGTGCTTTTACTGGGACCTGGGTTGGATCCCTGGTCAGGGAACTAAGATCCTGCAAGCCACACAGCACAGCCAAAAAAAAAAAAAAGTTAATTCTTTGGAATTACTCGTGAAATTCTTCAGCCAAGGTTTAAGGCATGGTGACTTCTAAGTGAGGAATTTCACATCTATATTTATCTTAAAAATTTTTTTTTTTTGTAAAGGGAACTTCCCCACCTACATCTCTCCTCACCATAAAAATATTCTATTACTTGCATACTTTATTATTAACTCAGTCATTCAGCAGGTATCTGACTGCCTCCTGGAACAGAGTAGCAAATGCAATTCTAAATACATCAAAGATTTAGAATTATGGTTAAGACTTGTACCATGTCAGTTATTTTTAATACAAACATTAAAAAACCCTTCACATTTCACAATCACACCTGTGAAATTTTTCTTTTTGAAAAGAGAAGAGAGAATCTGGGAGAGAATGTCGTTTCTAGGAAAGTCTTTTCCTAAATTCCTAATTCTCCTATGCATATGAAACAACTTTCTCTGCAATCACAGTGAGAATCAGCTAAAATGGATTTGGTAGAAAATTTTACTGTTTTCTACTAGTGGCTCAGGATTAGAAATTCTAATTTTTTAGAATTTTTAAAAAGTCTCTTATGTTTTTTAAAAGTCTCTTTAAGAGATAATTACTGAAATATTTTCAGATGTGAGATCAGCTTTCAAAAAAATCCAATGAAACAGGAAGTAGATGTGAGTACAGACAAAGAACACTGGCCACGGGCTGACGGTTTTTCAGATTTTTTTTGATGTGGACTATTTTTAAAAGTTATTGAATTTGTTACCATATTGCTTCTATTTGGCCGGAAGGTATGTGGGATCTCAGCTCTCCAACCAGGGATCAAATCTGTACCCCCTGCATTGGAAGGCAAAGTCTTTTAACCACTGGGCTACCAGGGAAGTCCCTGGGCTGATGGTTTATATAGCAGGGTAATGAGACTATGAGGGCTCATTCTACTATACTTTCTACTTCTGCGTATGTTTGAAGTGTTCCATAGAAAAAACAAAGTTTGAATTTTTAAAAACTTAAAAGCTAGAAGGAAGTATGCAAAAATGGTAACATTTATGTTTAAGGTAAATGTTTTTCCCTCCCATTTTCCTATATTCTCTGTATTCTATTTGGGCATTTTTACTTTTTTATAAGGATAAAACAAACAAAAATCTCATTAAGTTCTTTCATCCTTTGTTCCTAGCATTTCCACTTTCTGTGTTAGGGCCATGAACTGCCTGTAATTTATTTATTTATTTATTTTTTCTGCCTGTAATTTATAAGTGAAGGTCACTCAGTCGTGTCTAACTCTTTGCAACCCCATGGACTATACAGTCCATGGAATTCTCCAGGCCATAATATTGGAGTGGGTAGCTGTTCCCTTCTCCAAGGGATCTTCCCAACCCAGGGATCAAACCCAGATCTCCTGCATTGCAGGTGGATTCGTTACCGTCTGAGCCACCAGTATGTTTTCAGACTGAAATTTATAGATTATCTGAAAAAACACTGATCTTTTTCCTTTTCAGTCATACCCTCAAATCTGTACACATGAAACTCTACCCTGTCTTGCCCTTGTCCTTGAAATTAGAATCTTCCACTTCAGAGGCCTTGGGCAAACTACTTTGTCTCTCAACTTATCTTTCTTTTAATAAAATTTTTATTTATTTATTTGGCTGCACTGGGCCTTAGTTGCAGCATGTGAGCCCTTAGTTGCAGCATGTGAGCTCTTAGTTGCAGCATGAGAGCCCTTAGTTGCAGCATGTGAGCTCTTAGTTGCAGCATGTGAGCCCTTAGTTGCAGCATGTGAGCCCTTAGTTGCAGCATGTGAGCCCTTAGTTGCAGCATGTGAGCCCTTAGTTGCAGCATGTGAGCCCTTAGTTGCAGCATGTGGGATCTAGTTCCCTGACCAGGGATTGAACTGGGCCCTGTGCACTGGGAGTGTGGAGTCTTAGCCACTGGACCACCAGGGAAGTCCCTCAATTTCTTTATCTTAAAGTAGAAAAATAAGCCAAATCAGAGGCACAAATGACAATGGACACAAACACCAAGGCAGGGAACTAACACTTGGTGAATTTCAGGCATTGTACTAGGAATTTTGTACACATTTATTCCTCTCAAAAATAGTTCTTTTAAGTAAGAAAAATATGACTACCTCAATATTAAGTGAATAAAGCATATGAACATGCAATTAATTTATTCAATTAATGAATATTTATTGAGCACCTACTATATTTTAGGCACCATGCTGAAAGCAAAACCAGTGGTCAACAAATATGTGAACAATGGTCATCTCTATTCATCATAATCAAAGGAATGAAAGAGAAAACAAAAGTGACTTTTCCATTTTTCACTCAGCCAATGGTGAACATTCAATAAATGTTAGAGGAATTCATGCGGTGCTTTGGGATCTCTTGTAAAGTGGGCAGATGCATAGATGCATAATCTTCCTGAAGGCACTTGAGTGATTTGTACAAAATGGCCTAAAATGTGTATTTATATAAAAAAATGTCCAAACAGCAGAATGACGTACAACTAGTGACTGTGGTTTCTAAATACCATTTTGGAAAGCACCAAAATAGCGGAAAGAAAAAGGACTCCTTAGAAAATGGCTACGTCAAGGTGGGAACTAGGGAAATGAACAAGACGAGCTCGGGACAGCCTACTGTGGTCGACACCAGGCCAGTGATCAAAGACCAGTGTCCTTTTTGACACTCCGGTGTCAAACCACACAGGGAACAATCTGAGCATCAATGAGAGTACAGCTTACATAGATTTAAATGTACTGAGTATGTTTCACATACACACCACCCTAAACTCACTGGTTACCATGGCAGTAGGCTAGAGAACCAGCTCATTATTTTGGAAACTTGCCTTTCTTTACATGGGTAACCAAACAGCAGTTTAGGGGACGTTTTTCTTTATCAAAGTATTCTAGCTAAAAAAGGAAAAAGAAATAATATATCATTTTGTAGTCCCTATTAACAGATTTACCAATTGAACATCAATGGCTGCTACATCATAAAAAGACATCTATTATGCCTCTCAATATTAACCACTTATAAGAAATCTTAACAACAAAAATTGAACCTCAATGTATCCTTGATATCAAGTACCAACTCATAGGAAATAACCAAGGATAGAGGAGCACGTTAAACTGACCACTGGGATCTGCCAGCAAAAACCAAGGTTTAAAAAACTGTAAGGCAAACAAAATAGTTTTTTCAAAAATTAAATTGCTGGAGGCAAAAACAAGGATAAAGGAGAATACATAGACTGAGGCTTAAAAAACATATCAACTGCAATTTTTGGACATTATTTGGATCCTGATTAACTTTTAAAAAACTGACATTCATGAGACAATCAAAAAGGAACACTGCCTATCAGATATGTAATAGCATTAAGGCAGTACTCTCAATTTTTTTAAGGTGTGAAAATCTTTTGTAAAATTGTAATATATTTTAGAGATACATATTAAAAATTTTATAGTTGAAATGATATATCTGGGTTTTATTTCAAAAACAACATGGAGTTGGAGGAGTTGGTGGAAATACAGATAAAACAAGCCTGGCCATAAAATGGTAATTATTGAAGTTGGTCATGGGAGCACTGGGTACATTGTAAGAGTCTGTGAGGATAGAAAGCTTTAAAAAAGTATATACATTTTGATCTAACATTTCCACTTTTAGAAATTCATCTTAAGGATCTATTACACATATATAAAATAATGTATGTGCAAGGATATTATTGGATTGTTGGAAAGAGCAAAAGTTAGTAAAAACTAAATTGATGAAGTTAAAGAAGTATGAAACACGTATGGAATACTATGCAGCTGTTATAAAAGAATAAAGCCACTATGGATCGATGTGGTCTAATCTTTAAGGTATATGGCTAAGCAAAACTATTCATAGATATGTACAGAAATTTGCTACCACTTATATAAAGCATTTTTATAAAGAGTGCTATGTGTATGTTTACACTTAAGCAAACAGAGAAATCAGGAAGTATATACATGAACTTGATAGCAGTGATTGCTACATGAAGGGCGACAGGGTGAGAAGAATGTGTGAAGATTCACTGATGTGAATACAAAATTTAACTTGAAAATTTTTATCCTGTGCCTGCGTTTAAACTATTCAGAGTTATTTTTCTTTTGTGTGGCTGTGTCGCTTGGCAAGCAGGGTCTTAGTTCCTTGACCAAGGATGGTACCTGTGCCCCCTGCAGTGGAAGCACAAAGTCTTATCCACTGAAAGTCACTTAGTCATGTCCGACTATTTGTGACCCCATGGACTGTATAGTCCATGGAATTCTCTACGCCAGAATACTGGACTGGGTAGCCTTTCCCTTCTCCAGGGGGTCTTCCCAGCCATCGAACCCAGGTCTCCCTCACTGCAGGCAGATTCTTTACCAGCTGAGCCATAAGGAAAGCCCAAGAATACTGGACTGGGTAGCCTATCCTTTTTCCAGCGGATCATCCTGACCCAGGAATTGAACGGGGGTTTCCTGCATTGCAGGAGGATTCTTTACCAACTGGGCTATGAGGGAAGCCCCATCCCACCAGGGAAGTCCCATGAGAGATAATTTTTAATGTCATAGCTTTGAGCCCTTCCAACTGTACATCCTAATCATTAAGCCACTTAAAGAAAAATGACATGCAGCACACTGCTTTCTAAACCCTTTGTAGGCAGTAGTATATGCAGAAAATGCAGGTATTTTGAATGAACACTCAGGATGACTGAGAAGATGGACGGCATCAGGGTGCAATGGGTATTCTGCCCCAGACACTGGGTGCAATGGGTATTCTGCCCCAGGCCACCACGAGAGCTGAGGGGATGTGTTCTAAGATTCTCAGATTCATTCACAGGCCCTGACCTGGATGTCCCTGGAGTTGGATCAAGGCCTTTTCCCCCATTACCATTATATCCTGCAGTTACAATATCAAAATTCTAATATTTAAAGAAAGCTGAGTGCCAAGGAATTGATGCTTTTGAATTGTGGTGTTGGAGAAGACTCTTGAGAGTCCCTTGGATTGCAAGGAGATCCAACCAGCCCATCCTAAAGGAGATCAGTCCTGGGTGTTCACTGGAAGGATTGATGTTGAAGCTGAAACTCCAATATTTTGGCCACCTGATGCGAAGAGCTGACTCATTTGAAAAGACCCTGATGCTGGGAAAGATTGAGGGCAGGAGGAGAAGGGGACGACAGAGGATGAGATGGTTGGATGGTATCACCAACTCAATGGACATGGGTTTGGGTGGACTCCGGGAGTTGGTGATGGACAGGGAGGCCTGGCGTGCTGTGATTCATGGGGTCGCAAAGAGTCAGACACGACTGAGCAACTGAACTGAACTGAACTGAATATTTAATCCAGAAATGGGTACAATTCCAGACATTCCATCTAAAATTAATTCTGATAAACTGGATTAAATTAACTGGAAATCTGATAAACTGGATTAAATTAACTGGAATTCTATTTATCTTCACAAATGATAATTATCTACAGTTTGTTCTTCAGGAGCTATCCTTGTTCAGTTTCTTTAATCATAATTTTATTTAGCCTTGATGATGAATTGGCAAGCTTCTCTCAGGGATTATTTGTTCTTTAAGGTTTTGTAGGTTAAACTGTTTTCTCTAAAGAGACAGAGCTTGGATGACTTTTTATGTTCTTTCACAATCACCGATTGTTCAGAAATCCCATATTTTCTTAAATCAATTTTGATATTTTTACAAAAATCCATTCTTTCTAGATTTCTAAATAGTCATGCATCGTAGCTATTTTTAAAAAATATCTCCTCCTCATTCATACTGCTAAATGTCTTTTTTCCCCTACATCTCAATTGTCTACTAAATTTGTTTTTAAACAATTTTATGTATTTTTTAATTTTTGGCTGGGCTGGGTCTTCATTGTTGCACATGGGCTTTCTCTAGTTGCGTGCATGGGCTGCTCAGTAGTTGTGGCACACTGGCTTAGCTGCCCTGGGGTATGTAGAATCTTCCTGGATCAGGGATCAAACCCATGTTCCCTACACCGAAAGGTGGATTCTTTACCACTGGACCACCAGGGAAGGTCTATTGTTAACTTTCAGTTTAGGTCTACTATTGTTTCTGATTTTATTGGCTTTTTCTTTTATTTTTAATAATCATTCTTACTGTTAACTTGGGTTGATGTGATAATTTCCCCTTTTAGTTGACCACTCACTTAATGTGTTTAGTGTGATTGGCAAGGAGTAGATGCTGGAGATTTACTTGAATTCTTTAATCTACCTTTATACCTTGGGTTCTGATAGGACTACAGCTTTGGTTACACTGAACTGTTTGTTTATTTATTGACCATATCAGGCGTCATGCAGGATCAATCCCGTGCCTCCTGCAGTGCAAGTACAGGCTCTTAACCACTGGATCACCAAGGAAGTCCCATGCACTGGTTTTGATATGCAGAATTCACTGTCATTCACTTCTAGTTTGTAGTTTTAGTTTTGATTCTCTTGAAGTTATACTTGGAGGTGGTTTTAGATTCCTTAGTTGGGCAAATTTCTTTGACTATTCTTCTGTTCCATTTCTAATCTTCAAATTTTACAACCCTTTAAATGAACATCTTCTCATGATAATTACTTTGCTACTGTTTTTCAGAAGAGGTGGTTTTGAAGGTTTTTTCACATTTGATATATTCATAAGGCCCACCTCTTACATGTACTCCTAACACCTTAATAGTAATATGTATGTATGCTTAGTCGCTCAGTCGTGTCCGACTCTTTGAGACCCCATGGACTGTAGCCCACCAGGCTCCTCTGTCCATGGGGTTCTCCAGGAAAGAATACTGGAGTGGGTTGCCATTCCCTTCTCCAGGGGATCTTCCTGATCCAGGGATTGAACCTGGGTCTCTGGCATTGCAGACAGATTCTTTACCATCTGAGCCACCCTAGGACTTATGTCCTTAACAGTAATACTGTTATTAATTAATGACAATATTTATTGAGCATGGGCTTATGTAAAATTTCTGACAGTCCTCACAAAAACTCTATTTAGATACACATAATTATCACTGCTTAAAAATAAACAAACTGAGGAACTCAGACACTGCATAATTTGTGCAATGTTGTATAGTCAGCAATTGGTGGAAGTGAGATATTGTTAATTAAATAAGGTAAATGGCAAAAGGCACAGCCATAAATACTTTAATAGGGTCATTTTCTATTAGGAATTCTCATAGTTTAATATATTTTAAGTGGTAATATGAGGCTTTTCTATATTCATATTAAATGTTTTTCAGTATAAGCTCCCTGATTCCCTTAGTAAACAGTGAGTATGAGGCAAAAAGAATTCCCACATTTATTGAATTTTCTTGTGGTATGAGTTACCTGATGTTCCATAATAGAAGTGACAAATGAAGGTTCTCTGACAATAATTACATTACATTATGCATTATTTACTACTGAGCGAGGCATGAATTCCACATAAAGGCTTCCCTACGTCCCTAACACCAAGGCTTTCTAGCCAGTGTGAATTCTGTAGTGTTCGATGAGCTGTGAGCCAAGAATAAAGGCCTGCCCACATTCTCTACATTCATAAGGTTTGATACCAGGATGAATTCTTTGATGTTCAGTAAGTTGTGAACTACGAATGAAGGCCATTCCACATTCCCTACATTGATAGGGTTTCTCACAAGTATGAATTCGCTGGTGATGAGTCAGTTGTGAAACACGAATAAAGGCTTTCCCACATTCCTTGCATTCATAGGGCTTGTCACCTGTATGAATTCTTTGATGTTGAATAAGGTATGAACTACGACTGAAGGCCTTTCCACAGTCCTTACACTCATAGGGTCTGTCACCTGTATGAACTCTCTGATGTCGTGTAAGCTGTGCATGCTGTCTAAAGGCCTTCCCACATTCTTTACATTCATAGGGTTTCTCCCCAGAATGAATTCTTTGATGTCGAGTAACTTCTGAGCTATGAATAAAGCCCTTGCCACATTCCTTACATTCATAGGGTTTCTCCCCGGTATGAATTCTCTGATGTACAGTAAGTTGTGAATGCTGTCTAAAGGCCTTCCCACATTCTTTACACTGATAGGGTCTAGCACCTGTATGAATTCGCCGATGAACAGTAAGTTGTGAGCCACGAATAAAAGCCTTGCCACAGTCTTTACAGACGTAGGGTTTCTCACCTGTATGAGTCCTATGATGCAGAATAAGTTGTGAATGCTGTCGAAAGGCCTTTCCACATTCTTTACATTCGTAAGGTTTGACACCTGTATGAAGTCTCTGATGGAGAATGAGTTCTGAAGTTCGACCAAAGGCCTTCCCACACTCCTTGCAGTCATAAGGTTTCTCACCTGTATGAATTCTCTGATGTTGAACAAGGTGTGAGGTACGACTGAAGGCCTTCCCACATTCCTTACATTCAAAGGGCTTTTCACCAGTATGAGTTTTCTGATGTTGAATAAGGTGTGAGCCACGGCTGAATGCTTTCCCACATTCATTACATTCAATCGACTTCTCACCAGTCTCACTGCTGGGATGTAAGGTGAGTGATGTATGCCCACACTCAAAAGTGGGCATGTTTCCATAGGTCACTTGCTTAAAACAGCACTCATGATTTACTTGTTGTTTTTCGAACTGGCCTTTGTATGCCCAGTCTTCACCATAGCACTGAAGGCTTTCCATTAGCTCCCAATTGAATGACATGACTTCAAAGGTATCTTTCTGCAGAAATGTCTTACACCTTGACTCCAAGTCTGCAAAATGAAAACAAGTAAATACAACTTGTTCTTTCCCTCTAAGAGAAATTTAAAAATTCTTCAGTAGATTAGAGAGACAAGAATGAAAATAATCACCATAATTGGTGAACTGCTTGTGTAAGCCTCAAATATTGCTGTGCGATGTCTACAAAGCACATGAAGGCAAAGATATGATGAGACCTCACATGGTGCCAGAAAGGAATAAGAAAACAAGTTAAACCAGTGGTTCTTAGTTCTGCCAGAGGACAGAATCGTCCAGAAAGCCTTGTAACAAAAGAAATGTTCTTCAAGAACCACCCCACACTGAACCAAAACCTTTAGGTGTAGGCACAAGACATGTGTGTACATACTTCTCGAAATACAAAGTTAAGATTCACATAACGTGAAATTTCTCATTTAATCATTTTAAAGTGTACAATTCAGTGGTTTAGAGTACATTTCCAGAGTCATGCATTCACTGTTACTACCTAGCTCCAGAACATTCTGATCACTCCAAATAAAAACACTGTGCCACAGACTCACAGACACAGAGAACAGACTTGTGGAAGGGGGAGCGGGGGAGGGTTGGGTTGGGAGTTTGGGACTAGCAGACGCAAACTATTATATATAAGATGGATAAAGAACAAGGTCCTACTGTATAGCACTATATTCAATTTCCTATAATAAACCATAATGGAAAAAAATATGAAAAAGAATATACATATACATACACACAGATATATATATAACAATCACTTTATTGTACAGCAGAAACTAACAAAACATGTAAATCAATGGTATTTCAATAAAAAGAAAGAAAGAAACCCTGTGCCTATTAAGCAGCCACTCCCCATTCTCCAGTCCCTCCAGCCCCTGGCAATCACTAATGGCAGAGCAACACTAATTCTCTCTCTATGGATTTGCCTTTTCAGGGCATTTCATACAAATAAGGCATCTATATTTTTAACACTTTCTACCATGTGATGCTAGTGCCAATCAAATGAAAATCTCTGCTTAAACTTTTTCATAGCCTCCCCACTGCACTTAGAATAGATTTCAAATTCAATGCCATGGTTCACAGGTTTTTGGCAAAGCAGGTCCCTGCTTGTCCTTGTAGTCATTCTGTTGCTCTGTCTCCACCAAAGATAATGCATCTTCAAATTGAGTACTCTCCCCTTTCCTCCATAAGTAACAAACCACAGCCCTCCTTTGAGCATCTAGAATAAATTTAGGTCTTTTCCATCTTAGATCTCTATCAGGAATCCTGTCCTGGACCCTTTACATGGCTGATTTGCTCTTCAGGTCTCAGATTAAAACACACTTTCAAAAGCTCTCAGCACTTTCACTGCCCAGGGTGTGGGTTTTCCTGGTCAATCCTGCAAGCTGTGTGGTGTAGCCATTAAAAAAAAAAAAGAAGAAGATGGAAGGGGACTATGATCCAAGAAATGCAGGTGGCCTCTAGAAGCTGGAAAAGGGCAAGAAAACCGATCTTTACCTAGAGCCTACATAAAGGAATAAGCCCTTTGGACACCCTGAATTTACCCCAGTGAGATATATTTTGTATTTCTAATCTCTAGGACTGTGAGAAAATACATGTGTTGTTTTAAACCACCAAGTTTGTGGTAATGTGTTATACAAGGGTAGGAAACTAATACACACAGAAAGAAAACACTGAGTAACTCAATGTATCATGACTATTCAGTCTTAACTCTGGAGTCCAGTCTTCCAGGGAAATGTAAGATAGAGCCAAGTACAAAGAAAACCAGAAATCTGGTTCTTGGTTTCTGAGCTTTGAAGTACAGATGTCTTGGTAATTTAAGGCTAATTTAAGTGCATGGCAAATATAGTTTTGATTATATATACTTTTGTCCTCAAACATGGACTTTCAACTGCATCTCTGAATCAGGGGTTGGATTTTCTTTATAAGGCCAGATGATAATTATTTTAGGCTTTGTGGTTCAAGAGACAAAAATGAGGATGTTATGTAGGCACTTACATAATAAAAGAGAAAACAAATTGCTACACATTTTTTATTGATGAAATTCAAAGCATAATAATTTTTTTTTTTTTGTAATACAGGTCAAAGAATGAGAAGCATAGAATTCTTTTCTGCAGAAGGTAACATTTCACTTAACTGGAATTCAAGGTTAGTGTTCTCCAGCATCAGAATTGATGGTAAATATTTATCTGTTAGTGCTGATCTGTAATCAGATTTTATGTATTTCACTTTCGAAAATGTTTCATATAGATAGTTCTGTCAAATATTGATATAAATCCATAAGCATATGATTTTAATTATGTATATGCCTCTCTTAAAAGGCATTTACAGAATTCAACAGGCTCATAAGCTATATAAAGACAGGTAGCAGGACAGATTTGGCCCATAGTTCATAGTGTGCAGATGACTGATTTATATCATTACTGTTAAGAATAATGCAAACTATACATTTATAAATTATAAAAATGACAGTATGAAGCAAGAATTTCAGATCACTAAAACAAGATTAGAGTGGGGTGAATCCAAGCAGAGGTGGCAAACTTTTTCTGTAAAGGCCTACATAGTAAATTTTTTTTTAGGTTTTATGGACTACATAAAGTATATGTCACATATATATAATTTTAAACTCTTATGAAATGTATAAGCCATTGTTAGCTTGTGGATGGTACAAAAAACTGGCCACAAGCTGGACATGACCCATAGATTGTAGTATGCCAACCCCTGGTCTAGGTCATAGTAGAGTAAAAGATGGTAAAGGTCTTAAGGTCTTACTTTGCTCAGATAAAGAATTTCAAAGATACTATTTCATACCATCCAATCAAAGAAACGAGGTCTCCTTTGAGGACTGGCTGATTTCAGGAGTGAGGCAAGAAAAATACAGGATAAACCCAGAGTATGTTGTAAGCTCCAGAAAATAAGGAAGTAGTCAAAAACAGGAAGAGGGAATGCCAAAAGAACATAGGAGTCAACCTGAAGATGTTCCCAAATGGCCAAAGCTTTCCCAATGAGCAATTTGAACAACAACAAAAAAATGGTATTTTTGAACTACAACTCATAGGATACATAAATAAATAAATAGCCTATACTGATAGAAGTAAATCTCTGAATAAGCAGATGAATGGGAAAGGGGGTAGGGAAAGCCCTTCCGTACAGAAGAATTCCAATTAATAAATGCAGGGGCAATAAGGGACACATAATCAACACACAGCAACACTACTGTATTAACTGTTATAGATAAGATGGATACTAAAATTATAGTGGGCAAAGTGAGGAGAAATAGCATATCTATGTAGCTGTGAAGTATCTCCCTCCAAGATAATTACCAATTACAGTTGGAAAAGTAGTAACCTTACAGGAAAGAAATATGGAAGAAACCTTAACCAAGTTGATCAAGTTAACACTACCAGTAATATTAACATCATATTGGGGGTTGCAATCCCTGATATGATGCACAGAGAAGGACACAGTATCACTTCTGTGGTATTCCTGCCAAAGATGCATAACTTCAATCTAATTGTAGAAAATATCAAGACAAACACAAGTGAGAGACATTCTCCAAAAGAGAACTCATCAAAAGGATCAAGCTCATGAAAGACAGGAATTGTCACAGAGTGGAGGATGCTAAGGAGACACAACAATTAAATGCAATGTGGGATCCCAGACTGGATCCTGGTATAGAAGAAGGACATCAGGGGAAAAACTGATGAAATTCTAATAAGATCTGTAGATCAGTTAATAGTACTATACTGATGTTAATTTCCTGGTTTTGATAACTATACTATGATTATATAAAATTTTAACCCTGGGAAGCTGAGTGGAGGGTATTTGGGAATTCCTTGTAATAATTTTGCAAATTTTCTACAAGTCTAAACTAAAATGATTTCAAAATAAAAATATGTCGGAAAAAAACTTTACCAGAAAGAAGGACTTCCCTGATGGTCCAGTGGCTAGGACTCTGAGCTCCCAGTGCAGGGGGCCTGGTTCAATCCCTGGGTTAGATCTCACATGCTGCAGTTAAGAGCTCCTGTACTGCCAATTAAAGATCCTGTGCAGCCAAATAGTTAAATAAACAAATAAATATTTAAAAACAAAATTTTTACTAAATGGAAAAAAATCCTATTTCAGTCTTTAGGTGGGAAGAGAAATGCAGGTTTAAGCACATTTCTTAAAAGTCAAGTTAAAGATTATTGTACCTCTAAATTGCTTGAAAGGCAATAAAATGTGAGGGAAACAAATAAAAAGAATGAGGAACAGAAAATATAAAATAAGACAACAGGAATAAGAACAGACATATGAATGATCACAAATGAGAATGGATTAAATTCTATTAAAATTTTGGAGAAGGAAATGGCAACCCACTCCAGTACTCTTTCCTGGAGAATCCCATGGAGGGAGGAGCCTGGTAGGCTACAGTCCATGGGGTCGCAAAGAGTTGGACACTACTGAGCGACTTCACTTTCTTTCACTTTCACTTTCCCTTGATTATATCTGATCACACATTTTTTCTAATAATTATGTCGAATACCAGTTTTTGAAATAAAATTTTAAAAAGATAAATTCTATTAAAATTGATTTAAAAAGGAAACTAATTCTGATTATAGTGACATGCTTAAAATGGCAATTTTTAAAAAGGATAAGCAAAGACACAAATAATTTTTTAAACTAACAAAAACAGGGTACTTTATATTAATGTCAGAAAAACTAGAATTCAAGAATAAAAGCACTAAGTGGCAAAATGAAGGATGGACTGTACTGCAAATACAATTTGCAACAAGGATCTATATTTCACCTTTATATTAATAAAAATGTTGTATATAGTAGCAAAATATATAATACAATTAACAGCTCTCCGAATTTGACAGTACAAGTACAGAGAATGTTAAAAGGACATACAGACTCTAAACCATATAATAAAAAGGCTTAAAGAGGTGAATGCACCATCCAAAGAACACTAGTTTAAATACACATGGAATATTTCCCCAAACTGGAACAACTTGACTTATTGACAACACTGGAAGAAAAAAGGCAGTGGAATGAGTTCTTTGGGCTGAGAAAAAAACTCTTGCCAACACAGAATTCCATACTCAGTGAAAATATCCTACAAGAAAGAAGGTAGAATAATGACATTTTCATGTGGTCAGAAACTGAGAGAATTTGTCAACAGCAGACCTACACAAAAAGAAATGTTAAGGGTGTTGTTCAAATAGAGAAAAACATGCTCCCAGAGGGAAACAGATGACAACAATACAAAGAAGTCAGGAGGTTGTAACCGATAACCAAGTATTCAAAGGCTTCAACTCTATCGAGCAAGTGCCAGTTACAAATACTTGATAACATTTATTTAGTGATTGTTATGGCCTGGCATTGTTCTGGGCATTTTTACATACTAACTCATAAAGAAGCCACAATAACTACATGAGGAAGGCACTATTTTTAATCATATTTGCAGAGGAGAAAACTGAAGCACAGAGAATTGAAGTAACTGACCTAAATTCATAGATCTAGTAAGTGACTGAGCCAGGATGTGAACTCACAAAATCTGATTCTAGAGTATTCCCTCAGTCACTCTACATCCTAACCTCTCAAAAGGTAAGAGAATAAATGGATTGCTAAATTAGGTAAAGCGAGAAGCTGTTTTAAGAAAATAAGTATTTTTTAAGGAATGAAGACATTTGCAGAAAAAATGCTAAGAACAGGTGAAACAGGTGCCCCTGGAGAAGAAAGAGGGGCACATTCCTTTTTGAAATGAGATGAAACATGAGAGAAGAAAGGACAAGAAGGAGTTAATGGGGATAAGGGTGAGGTTCCCTTGGAAGCAGATGCTCTGTTCTTTATGGCCTCATGTCTCAGGCTTTTCTTCCTTAGCAGTGTTTTGAGGGAGTTTCCTAACAATAACTCAAGTTACTGTGATGAGTTAACACTCCTGCAGGGCTGTCATTGCCAGTGACTTCCCACCACTGGATCAGCCCTCACTCACCTGGGCACCATGGTCTTGTCATATCATTCACAACCATCCAGGGTTCCTTCCCTTGCTCCAGTAAGGAGACAACATCGGGCTTAGAAATGGAAAGTCCTGTTTATAGGAAAAGAAATGGGACATGATCATGCTGTTCCCAAACTCCAACCCAGTCCCCTGGTCGCTGAGGAAGGGAGGCGGTTACATAAAGGGAGGTGTGAAGGCTGTCCGCAGGTTAGGAAGGTGGAGGTGCCAAGGCACTATCCATTTGCACTTCGATGAAGCACTAAACAATTCCTTTGGAGACAGAGCAGGAACTTAGCCAGCCACTTGTAAGTCTTCCTAGAAATTCACCATGAAGAAACCAGAAACTGCATTCTCCATTTGTTTTCTCCTTCTCCCCAGTCCTCACTCTTCCTGGCCCTGCTCTATGCCCAGCTGTGCCCTAGTTTACCTGTATTGCATGTGTGTGCTTGTGTGAGTGCTCAGTCGCTCAGTCATGTCTGACTCTTGGCAATCGCATGGACTGTGGCCCTTCAGGCCCCTCTGTCCATGGAATTTTCCATGAAAGAATACTGGAGTGGGTTGCCATTTCTTCTTCCAGGGGATGTTCCCAACCCAGGGATCAAACCCATGTCTCCTGCATTCTTTACCACTGATCCACCTGGGACATAAGGACTGTATTACCCTGATCTTATTATTTCTCACTGGGTTTGGTAGGTGGAAAGCATCAGTGGGCAGGAAGAGACAGTCCAGGATATTTCTTTTTCCTCTCCCCTCTTCCTTTGACCCAGGAGTTCTGGATACAGCTACACCTGCTGCTAGCCAGCCCTTCTCCACGGCTTGTGCTCTCACCATTTTCCAGTGGCAGTCTTTCCTCCCTTGACCCCCTCCAGCCAGAGTGGATAACAGCCTCCCGCTGCTGTAGTCCCTGGCAGCTGTCTTTCCTGGCTGCTCCTGTATTATACAATGTCCTTACCTAGTGAGACCAAGTTGCCAAAGTTTTCCAAAGTCACCTCCCTGTACAGGTCCCTCTGGGCAGGTTCCAGGCACTTCCATTCTTCCTGAGAGAACTCTACAGCCACATCCCTAAATGTCACCAATCCCTGAAACAATAAACCCAGGCACTACCAGTAAATGAAATGACTTTTATTTTTTAAATTACAAAATTTTTCAAAATCCACTGAAGTATATAGTATAATGGCCCCCATGCATCCATTACTCTGCTTCAGTCATTTACGAGGACCTTACATATTTCCATTTTTTACCCTTGGTGTTTTCTGAGGTGAATCCCACATACAAAATTATAGTATTTCACTCACAAATACTTTAGTATCTAACAGATTAGACTTAAAAATTTTTTTTAAGATTTATTTATATATTTTTTGGGTGTGCTGGGTCTTCGTTGCTGACCATGGGCTTTCTCTAGTTACGGTGGGTGGGAGATACTCTTCATCGTGGTGCGTGGGCTTCTCATTGTGGTGGCTTCTCTTGTAGCAGAGCATGGGCTCTAGGGCATGTGGGCTTCAGTAGTTGCAGCACGCAGGCTCTAGAGCACTGGTTTAGTAGTTGTGGTACACGGGCTTAGCTGCTTCATGGCATATGGGATCGTCCCAGACCAGGGATTGAACTGGTATCCCTCACATTGCAAGGCAGATTCTTAACCACTGGCCCACCAGGGAATAACCAGAATATCACTATCACATAGAATAAAATTAACAACAGTTTCCTAATAACTAGATCAAGTCAAGTTTCAAATTGCCTTAATTTTCTCAGAAGATATATTTTTTTTTCCAGAAATGATTTTTGACAGTTGGTTTGTTGAAATCAGGATTCAAACAAAATCCACCCCTTGAAACTAGTTTACAGACTTCCTGTATCTCTCAAGTCTCTAACAGCCCCTTTAAAAAGTTTTATTGCTATTTATTCATTAAACAAACATTTGAATCAGTAGCATTTCCCAGATTCTGCATTTGGCTCATCACATCTTCATGGTAGTGTTTAATATGCTGCTCTACTTCCATAATTTTTAAAGGGTCATAAATATGTCAGAGATTGTACTGTGTTCTTCCTGTAGCATCTCATTAGGAGACACATAATGACTGGTTGTCTCATTTTTAATGAGGTTAAAATTCATGCAGTTGGGGGAAATAGAAGAATTAAAGTCTGCCCAATGTGAGACACTCCTAGGTACAAAGCCTTTCTGAAGAAAGGCATCTTCTTGTTGTTGTTCAGTCTCTCAGTCGTGTCTGACTCTTTGTGACCCCATGGACTGCAGCAGACCAGGCTTCCCTGTCCTTCACCATCTCCTGGAGTTTGCTCAAACTCATGTCCACTGAGTCGGTGAGACACTCCTAGGTATAAAGCCTCTTTGAAGAAAGGCATCTTCTACCAGCTCCCTAAGGACTACCACATATCAAACCAATTAAGTTAATTCAATGGGGAAAGATTAGTCTGTTAACAAATAGTGCTGGAATAAGTGAGTATCTAAATGCAAATTAACTCAAAATAGATTGTAGATATAAATGTAAAAGCTAAAATCATAAAACTTTTAGAAGAAAACATAGGAGTACATCTTCACAGCCTTGGTCAAGCAATGGTTTCTTAGGCATGGCACCAACCACCAAAAATAAACAAAAAGAACAAAAGAACAAGAAGATAAAATAAATTTCATCAAAATTAAAAACTTTTGTTCTGCAAATAATTTCATAAAGAAAGTGAGAATCCAACCCACAAAACTGAGAGAAAATACTGGCAATTTGTATATCAGATAAGAGACTTGAATCCAGAATATATAAAGAACTCTTACAACTCAATAATAAAACAGACAACTTAATTTTAAACTAGCCAAAGAATCTGAAGAGATTTCTCCCAAGAAGATATACAAATGGCCAATAAGCATATGAAAAGATGCTCAACATCACTGATTATTGGGCAAATGCAAATCAGAACCACAATAAAATGGTACTTCACATCCATTAGGATGGCTATTATGAAACACAGAAGAAAACAAAACAAAAAAACTTCCAAAAACACTTTTCGGTGAAGATGTGGAGAACAGAATCCTCTTGGATTGCTGGTAGGGATGTGAAATGGGGTAGCCACTTTGGAAAACAGTTGTGCCAGCTCCTCAAAACGTGGGCGAGGCATCACGCTGCCCAGCAGCTCCAGTCCTAGGTACAGAGAAAAGCGTCCACCGAAAAACACCGGGATGTCCTGATGTTTACAGCAGCATTATTCATGATAGCCAGAAGTAGAAGCTATCAAATGTCCAAAGACTGATGAGTTGATGAGCAAAATGTGGTCTACAATATCCATGGAATATTGCTTGCTATAAAAATTAGCAAAATACAAATACATGCTATATGATAGAAGTTTGAAAACATACTGAGAAGAAAAATCACACATAAAAGATCAAATATTGGATGACCCCTTTATACAAAAAGTCCAGAATAGGCAATTTCATAGAGACAGAAAGTAAATTGGTGGTTGTCAGGGGAAGAGGAAGGGAGTTTGGGAGTGATGGCTAATGCAAACAGGACTATTATTTTTTGGTAGTGATATAAGTGTTCTAAAATGGCTGTGCTGGCAGCTGCACAACTCTGCAAATACACTAAAAAGCACTGAGCAGTACACCTGTATGGATGACTTTCATTGTGTGTGAGTTATATACATGTATAATAAAGAAAGCTGTTAGTGCTACTGAAGGCTTTTGTTAACGCTGGTTAAATCTACTAAAATATACCACATTAGAAATTAAAAGAGAGAAATGTTTAAATTACTATCAATTTATTTAAATAACTAATAATAAGCCTGTTACATGCTAATATAAATAACGCATTTGATGAAAAATAACTGTCAGAATAAAGAATTTAGTAGCACTGTTTTATATTTTTGCAAATCTCTTTAATGACTGGCTGAATGAAAGAGATTTTCATGCCTTCTGTATTCAACCAGTTGGTCAACTTAATTTTATTTTATTTTTTGGCCACGCCACATGGCTTGCAGGATCTTAGCTTCCCACTCAGGGACTGAACCTGGGCCACGGTAGTGAAAGCCTGGAATCCTAACCACTGGGCCACCAGGGAATTCCCCAGTCTGTTAGGATAACACATTTCATATAGCTTCTGGGAAATTCCACTGTACACTCATTCGAGTTGTGAGTGAAAAAAGGAAATAATGTGTTAGTATTATTATTGAAGTAATTTTGGCCCCTAGACCTCCTTGAAAGGGTCTCAAAGTCTTCCTGGACCACTTTAAGAACTGCTGACCTAACGCTACACAATTTAACATGAAAGAGTTGAAAATACACTGTGCTGAGTAAAACAATCTGGTAAAAAATAGAGTATGATAAGTGTACATCAAATTTAAAAATGGCAAACTCTAAAAGTAAAAAGTAAAAACTCAAAAGTAAATTGTTTAGTAGGCATCCATGTGGGTTTCCCAGGTGGCACCAGTAGTAAAGAACCCGTCTGCCAATGCAGGAGACATAAGAGATGCAGATTTGACCCCTGAGTTGGGAAGATCCGCTGGAGGAGGGCATGGCAACCCACTCTGGTACTCTTGCTTGAAGAATATCATGGACAGAGAAGTCTGGCAGGCTACAGTCCATAGGGTCGCAAAGAGTCAGACACAACTGAAGTGACTCAGCACACACGCATGCATGAATCCATGTATGGCAAAATTATTATAAGAATCAAAGTGAAAAAAAATAAGAATCAAAGTACCAACAAACACAAAATTAAACAGTCATTAACACTGGCAAGGCAGGCCTTCCCTGGTGGTCCAGTGGTTAAGAGTCCACCTCGCAATGCAGGGGACACCAGTTCAGTCACTGATCCAGGAAGATCCAAAATGCTGCAGGGCAACTAAGCCCCTGGGCCACAACTACTGAAGCCTGAGCCCTAGAACCTGTGCTTTGCAATAAGAGAAGACACCGCAGTGAGAAGCCTGTGCACAACTCCAGAGTAGCTCCACCTGCCACAACTAGAGAAAAGCCCTCACATAAAAACGAAGATCTGGTGCAGCCACAGATAAATAAATAAATTAAAAAACACTGGCAAGGCAGTATATGTGAAGGGATGTGGGAGGGGTTCCTCAGATGGTACATTAAGCTGAGTGATGAATATACCAACATTCATTTTATTATTCTTTATATCACATGCATGTTATAGATATGTTTTTGTATATATTCTTTGATAGTGTGAAATGTTTTATGATTTTTATGGGGGAGGTGACATTTAAAAATCAAAGAGAAAAAAAGAAACTATTTGGGTTAATGGAAAAGGTCAAGGTTATCTTCTTTTTGGCTCTATTTAGCCATGGTTCTGATAAGGGCAGCTCTCGTATTTCTCTCAAGAGAATATACTTCTGCTCCATTGGTGCTCTAGTAAGAACACTGCTGGAGAAGAGAGGGCAACCAGAAGTAGGGGCCGGGGGGCATCATCATTCATTCCCTGCAATGGAGGAACTGAGAGCAGGTTATCGAATGGGGCTCAAGCAAGACATTCATTTTATTATTCTTTATATCACATAAGACAGGAAAATTTCAGGATAAGGAACACAAATGTTGATATTATTTCAAGAATAGAGGAAATTTCCACTTACCTGGATCATGGCTTTTAGAACCACCTGTCCTGCTTGGATTTCTTTAGATTCTTCTGTTGAACAAGTGAAAAGTCCTGAAAAAACAGAGTAGGGGGGAGAAGGGGCACATCTCATAAACTGAGCTTAATTAGAGACAGCATTCATTTAGGCTTCTCTAGTAGCTCTCACCGGAGAAGGCAATGGCACCCCACTCCAGTACTCTTGCCTGGAAAATCCCATGGATGGAGGAGCCTGGTGGGCTGTAGTCCATGGGGTCGCTAGGAGTCGGACATGACTGAGCAACTTCACTTTCACTTTTCACTTTTCTGCATTGGAGAAGGAAATGGCAACCCACTCCAGTGTTCTTGCCTGGAGAATCCCAGGGACGGGGGAGCCTGGTGGGCTGCCGTCTATGGGGTCGCACAGAGTCGGACACGACTGAAGCGACTTAGCAGCAGCAGCAATAGCTCTGATGGTAAAGCATCTGCCTGCAATGCAGCAGACCAAAGTTTGATCCCTGGGTTGGGAAGATTCCCTGGAGAAGGAAATGGCAACCCACTCCAGTATCCTTGCCTGGAAAATTCCATGGACAAAGGAGTGTGGCGGGCTGTACAGTCCATGGGGTCTCAAAGAGTTGGACACAATTGAGTGACTTTTTTTTTTTATTTAGTCATAAACCACCTAAACAGACAAGCTTAAAACAACTGTACTTCCAGGGTCCCTGCTTGGCTTCTTTTGCCACCTCCTTGACTCCCCACACAACACTAATACCAAGAACTAATGAGTTAACAAAACCCAGCCCTTTCCTAGACCATAGGGAAACTGAAAGATGGAATCAAGGTGAATGTGCTCCATCATTCACACAGAATCCAAGCATCTCAGCAGGTGGGGTTCCGGCTGGGACAGTCTCTGTCCCACAGACTGGGATAGCATCACCTATTGTTAATGCTAATCTATACCCCAGATGGGGCCTAGACAGCTCCCAGTCGTTCCAAGCAGACCTTCCTTTGTGGCTGAGGCAAAGAAGATTGCAACACAGACTCACTCAGCCTTCATGTGAGGACAGTACCTACAGACTGGGACCTACAGGTTAGGAGCAGAGCATACCTGAGCAGGCCAAACCTTATGAAAAAGACATCCTTAAACAAAGTCTTCCAGCTTTTCTGGGCTCAACAGGCAAAACCTCTGGGTATGTCCCTGGCTCTGCGTTCTCCTTCCAAGTCCAAAAAGGGGCCACGCCATCCATATGAGGGGCTCTGTTAAAGCCTCCAGCCAGAGCTGGACTAACCAGATAGGAGCAAGGAAACCACAGTAATACAGGCATCTTACAAGCATACGGGCACATCCAGAATACTGACCTGAGTGAGAACTCAGTTCCTAGAAGCCTTTTGGCCAAGCAATCCTTATTTTCCACCTAAGCCCTCTCCACTGCTTTCCTGAAGAATAAGATTCCTTCTGTGGCTGGCAGCTGCTGAGGCTGGTGGAGAGCAGCCTACTTCAAAATTAGGAGAATGCAGGGAGGGGGTTGTTTTGGTCTGTTTGTTTTTTTGGCTGCACTGAGCAGCATGCAGAATCTTAGCTGCCTGACCAAGGATCAAACCTGCAACCCCTGCAGTGGAAACTCGGATTCTTTTTTTTTTTTTCTAGTTATCTTTACTTTCAGATTCTTTTTCTTTGAAGTTAAAATTATTCATTTATTCACAAATAGTTATTGATGACATACTATGTGCTCAGCATTGGGGGATATCATCATTGCATAAATAAAATTTATAATCTTATGTGAAGAATTATTATTATAACCTCATCTAGCATTATACAAATATGTACTTAGTAACTCTTAAGTGCTCTGCAAAACAGCTGCAGTAAAGAGTATATGGCAGTTGGATGGAAGCTCTAATTCTTTTTTTTTTTACCATTAAAAAAATTTTATCGGGGTATAGTTGATTTACAATGTGTTAGTTTCAAGTATACAGTAAACTGAATCAGTTATACATACACTTTGGGATCCTCTTCTCTTATAGACTGCTACAGAGCACTGAATTTCCTGTGCTATACAGGTCTTTATTAGTTATCTATTTTATACTTAGTGGTGTGTATGCATCAATTCCAATCTTCCAATTTATCCCTCCCCAAATCTTTACCACTTCTAGGCATACAGTTCAGTGGTAATAACTATGTTCATAACATTGACCAATTATCACCACCATCCATCCCCATCAACTCTTTCACCTTGTAAAAGTAAAACAATACCCATTAAATACTTCTTCACTTCCTCATTCCCAGCTCCTGACAACCACCAGGATTATTCTTCTTCTAAGAATATATCCAGACAACCTATGTTTTCACCAATTCATCAAAAAGAAAACTGGATGATTGTGTTAATAGTATAATTAAAACCTCAAATATTAAAAATACTATGGTACTCCATCTAGAAATCCTCAACACTGGTGTCAATATATGACAAACCTAATTTTAGTTTTTTGTAATGTAGCTGGAAAGAGGTACATACAGCTAGATGTCAACTGATGCTCATTCACTTTCACATCCCTAAACCTTTCTGTACCCTCTTGTTTTTACTCAGACCCACCTATTTTTATTTGCTTTAAAACATTTTATTGCAATCTTTCTAATAAAGATCACCTAATTGATTTTGGTCCCCAAACTTCTAATCAGCCCATCCCCTCTGCACCAGAGTTTGACGGCTGCTCACACAGGTTCATGCAGGAAACATGTGAAGTTCCAAGGATCTGACCAACACCAGGTAGGACATCCTCTGCATCAGCAAAATCCTAAAACACAGTACCAGGCAGAAGGCATGCTGCTCTCCACTTCTTGTCACAGCCTGTTGCTGAAGTGGCAGGAACCACCACCTGGACATCCCAGCCACCCCAAAAGTGCTTCTCCAAGTGAATTCTAAACCTTAGGCCTTCAGTCACCAGGTTAGCCTGGAATCTCTGTGAAGGGGTACTGCCCTGGCTGGGCTTCCAAAGCTCTCAGGCCTACTTTTAAAAATAACACACCGGTGGACGTTTTAACTCCCTCGTGGTGCCTCGGACCCTCCTTCGAGAATCAGGAGCCTGCACGCGGTAGCTGTGCAAAGACGGCGCAGGCGGCAGCCTCCCCCTGGTTTGGCGAAGGTTCCACAGCAGAGTACTGGGGAACCGCCGGAGAACCAGAGAACCATTTTTACTCTCTGCATGTTCGCCGAACAAAGAGCGGAAGCTCTAATTCTTAATGACTGAACTGCAGGGAAGTCCCAGAACTCAGGGTTTTTTTTTTTTTTTTTTTTTTTTTTTTTTTTTTTTTTTTTAAGAGGCTGGTTCTAATTAGAGAGGCAAGGAGCTTACTATGGTGAGGAGAGTCAGAAGGAAGACTAAATCATTGGGGGGTGATGTCAAGAAGATTTCAGAATGTGATCTGGGGCCTAAAAATCAGAGAATTTAATAGACAAAAAAAGGACAGAAGGTGGCTCAGTAGTAAAGAATCCACCTGCCAAACAGGAGACATGGGTTCAATCCCTGGGTTGGGAAGATCCTCTGGAGAAGGAAATGGCAACCCACTTTTAGTAGTCTTTCCTGGAAATCCCATGGACAGAGGAGCCCAGCAGGCTCCAGTCCATGGAGGGACGAAGAGTTGGTCCTGATTGAGCGCACACACGTGGAAGGGGACAGAACAGCACTCTGAGCAGAGTGAAGAGTAGTGGCAAAAAACAGTGGACCAAACGTAGATGGTGTGTTTGGAGAGCAGAGAATACTGGGAATAACTTGTATAGTTTGGGGCAGAGTTCAGACCAGTGCTGTCTTATAGAACCTTTGTGATGGGGGAAATCTACACATCTTGTTCTGTCAGTAATGCAGCCAATAGCCACATGTGGCAAACTAAGCATTTGCAATGTGGCTAGTCTGACCCAGGAACTGAGTTCTTAATTTAATTTTAGTTAATCTGAATTTAAATTTAATTAATTCTAGAATCTAGAGGAAGATGGCTCAGCAGTCAAGAATCTGCCTACAATGCAGGAGTTGCAAAAGACGTAAATTCAATCCCTGGGTAGGGAAGACCCCCTAGAGTAGGAAATGGCAAACTACTCCAGTATTCTTGCCTGGAGAACTTCCATGGACAGAGGAGCCTGGTGGGCTACCGTCCATAGTGTCGTGAAGAACTGGACACAACCAAAGTGACTGAGCATGCATGCACTACATAATGCATGTAGATAATGCTTACAACGTTAACTATGAGGACAGGTCTCATCACCACTGTGAATGGCACCTGCCACAGTGATTGAAGGATAAAGGTGACCAATGAATACTGATCAAATATATAAAAGTTTGGTTTTCATCAGAAATTAATGGAAGGCCACTGAAGAACTTAAAGAAGGAAGAGATAGGGCCAATATGGCCAGATTATTTTCGTGGAGAGGAGTAAAACTGGAGTCAGGGAGATCAACTGAAAGGTGATTGTCCTTTCCCAAACAAAGGGCCTGACCCAAGACAGTAACAGTGGAAACAGGAAGGGGATGAAATCAAGATGTTGGAGAAGTAAAATCAACAGGCTCTGGCATCTGATTGAATATGCACAGAGAGAGAGAAAAAGGAGTCAGGAATTCTTTCCTATCTACTGAGCTCCTGCTTCAGTTGGCATGGTTCTACATGTTAAGGAAGATAACAAATCCAGCCCCTCTCCCACGGATCTCAGGTTCTAATGGAAAAAGTAACAAATATTGATACACTGACATTGATATTCCTATTTATATGTAAAGAGGTCAAAGTTCTGTGGAGGGAAATAAAACAGTTAAGGAGAGACAGGGAGCACTGGGGGAATGAAGGGCAGCCCGAGGACGCTTTTCACTGGGAAGATGACACGTGGTACACAGATATCTAGGGGAAGTGCAGTGCTAGCAGAAGGAAAAACAAATGCAGAGTCCTCAAGACAAGAGCAGGTTTCTCTGACAACAAAGAGGAAGGAGACTAGAGTGGTTGGAATGGGGTGAGTGAGAAAAAGAGGGCCAGAGAGGAAGATGGAAGTTGGATCACATGGGGCTTATAGGCCATTGTAAGAACTTTTTTATTCTTGAGTAAGACAGGAAGCCACTGAAACATTTTAAGCCAAGGATTAACATGATCTAATTTTCATTTAAAAGGATCACTCAGGACTTCCCTGGTGGTCCAGTGGCCAAGACTCCAGGCTCCCAATGCAGGAGGCCTGGTTCGATTCCTGGTCAGGAAACTATATCCCACATGCCACAACTAAGACCCAGAGAAGCCACATAAATAAATAAATATATATATACACATATATATTTTAAAAAGGGATCATTCATGGAAAAATGGACTAAGACGATAGGGGTGGGGGGTGGGGTGGGGGGGGTTGCCAAAGCAGGGAGACCAGTGAGAAGCTGACTGCAGCAGTCCTGGCAAGGGATGAAGGGCTTGTGTGAGAGTTTGTATGGCTGCAGGGGAGGTCATGAGAACTGATCAAAATCTAGATATTCTCTGTAGGAAGAGCTGACAGGATTTGCTGACTTTAGGTATTAAAAAAAGAAAAGAGGCCAAGAAGATGCTAAGGTTTTTAGCTTGAGCAATTAGAAGTATAAAGCTGCCCCTTTTTTGACTGCACCACGTGACTTGTGAGAATCTTAGTTCTCCAACCAGGGATTGAACCCAAGCCCACAGCAGTGAAAGCCCAAGGCTTAACCACTGAACCACCAAGGAATTCTCATGAAGTTGCCATTTTTTAACACAATGGACTATGACAGAAGCGGGTTTGGATGGACCAATTATGGGTTCTGTTTTACCTTTTACGTCAATCCTTGAGATGATTATTATACAGCCAAATGGAAATGCCAAATGTCCATTAGATGTTTGATCTTGGAGTTCAGAGAAAGTCTAAATGCAGGAGTATAAAATTGGAAGTTACTGATGTTCAGGTGATATTTAAAGCTCTGATACTAAATAAGATTGCCTACAGAAGAGTGAAAGGAAGGAATAAAAAAGGTAGAAGACCTGAAGATAAGACGAATTCTGAAGATAAAGGACAGAGATATGGAAGAGAGATCCAGAAGACCTAAAGTATGTATAAACTATGATATGAGTGACAGTGAAGTGCCTTTGGGAACTTGGGTACTGAAGGAGCTTAATCTACGTAGTTCTAGAGCCACTGAGGGACTGACTTAGAGCTCCTGCTTCCCACAGAGGACGTAAGCTTTCATATAAAAGGCTTCCTGTTGCCTGCATCTCCTCACTCACCTGGGCTTCCCAGGTGGTAGAGTGGTAAAGAAAACGCCTGCCAGTGCAGGAGGCATAAGCAGGAGGATTCAATCCCTGGGTCAGGAAGATCCCCTGGTGGAGAACATGGCAACCGATGGCAGTATTCTTGCCTGAAAAATCCCCATGGAAAGAGGAGCCTGGTTGGCTACAGTCCATAGGGTTGCAAAGAGTTGGACACGACTGAAGTGACCCCGCACGCACACACTCACTCACCTATGCACAGGCCTTTTGTCAGTCTCTCTCCTCAGCCCAGGATGTCTTCCTTGTTCTAAAAAGAATTCACACCTAATATCCAGAAGCAACTTTCTATACATAGAAAAAGAAATGGGTCTTAGCCAGTGTGGTAGACTTTACTAATTTAATTACTAAAGTTTCACCATTATCCAGTTTTTCAAGCATCCAGTTTTCCTCTCACTTTTGGGCACACAGATGACATTTTCCAGTCCCCTGTAGCTGTTGTTTAGTCACCAAGTCGTGACTCTGCCACCCCATAGACACTAGTCAGCCAGGCTCCTCTATCCGTGAGATAGAGGATTCTTTCCCAGGCAAGAATACTGGACTGGATTGCCAGCACCTGGGTAGGGGTAGTGGGAGACGTTGCTGGTCATGAGTAGATCTATATAGGGTCACCTTAACATCAGTAACCTATTCCTGAAAAAGCAATCATCCTGAGTAAAAACTCTAACTAGGAGCATCTTTCCCAATATTTAAAATGTGGAAAAATAAAATGTACCACATTTTAACACAAAGCCCCCAAATAATTTCTAAACATAATTAAATACAAAAAACCCTACATATAAATAAGAAACTACTGTATTAAGATGAAAATTTCTTAAAACATTACTTCCTGATCACTGATTATTATGGCTATTGACAACTAGTTATTCCTTTTGTTGACAAGCCAATCTATACCTTTGTCAAAATACTCACATGACACTGATATTTTACTAAGTGAATTTCTGATGTAACTTGAAACTTTTCCTGTATGTCATATTTTTATATGTATTGAGCTTTATGGACATAAACATAAATTTTTCCAGTCTAAAATCAACCCAAAATCTACACACTGAGAGGTATGTACAATCCTGGGCAATGGTCAAGATTCTGAGTCAGACAACAGCATATTAAATAAGTGCAAGATTTCTATAAAATGGTAATGCTGAGTACTCACAAATTTAGTAGTAATAAAGTAGTTCATAACATAGAAAATATTCAAGATATGGCTAGTGAAATAAAAGATTACAAAACAACTGGGCATCACGTGGTCTCGTTTGTAAAATACATGTATATATCAAAGTAGACAAGATAGAAAAACCAGACTGAACACATCTGGGAAGTTTTGTGTGTTTTGTTTTTTGGCTGTGCCATATGAGGCATGTGGGATCTTAGTTCCTTGACCAGGGATCAAACCTGCACCCCTTGCGGTGGAGGCACTAGAAGTGTGGAATCTTAACGACTAGACAGCTAGTAGAAGTCCCTCTGGAAATTTTTATCCTTACAGATTACTTTGGTTATTTCTGGGTTGTGATCTTCAATTTTCTTAGTTTTAACTTAAGTGTATTTTTTTCAATAACCACGCATTAATTTTTAAATATAACCTATGCTCCCCCGTCCCTGGGATTCTCCAGGCAAGAACAGTGGAGTGGGTTGCCATTTCCTTCTCCAATGCATGAAAGTGAAAAGTGAAAGTGAAGTCGCTCAGTCGTGTCTGACTCTTCGTGACCCCATGGACTACAGCCTACCAGGCTCCTCCATCCATGGGATGGATGAGTATTGGAGTGGGGGGCCATCGCCTTCTCCGACAAGTAGCAGATGAAAAAGAAAGTACTTTTCTAAGAATCTTCCTTTGAACATGAAATAATAGCTCAGGATATTCAAAAGCAGTTCTCTTTCACAGAATGGCTTTTGTTATTTTTACTTGGTCAGTTCCCAATAGTTGCAAACTTCTTGATTTGGTAACTACATTTATGTGGCTGGAAAAGAACCTAAAAGTCACTGAGGCCAAGTCCTGTGTATAGTGATGCTTCCTTTCAGCTCTTCTTGCCAGATGGGTTTATGATGTTTTTGTAACCTGCCCTATTGGCTTCAGGGTTCTCTGAACAGCTATAGAGGCACCTTGCTCCACTTGTCATATTTGGATTTGAAGATTAGAATGAAAATTGCAAGAAATACAGGTGACTCAATTCACCTCCTCAGAGTTCTTATGGGATCAGTTTGACTTAGATGTGATGACATGACAATGTCTGCTCTCTGGTCATACAAATATCTTCCTCCTAAGAATTCATACAGCATAATAGCAGAGTGGACTAGTGCCCTTTATCATCCTTTGCTTTGGACATTTGTATACCAGTTTTATCTCCCATATTACATTATCTGTAATTTAAAAATAGAGACTCACTTTTTTAAAGTATTTTGTCTCCCTGTGTTCTAGATTAGGATTTTGCGTATTTGTAATTCTTAATAAATGTCTAATGCCTGACCCAAAAGAATTCATTATAAAAAGTCCAAATGGGAGAGGATATATGTGTATGTATGGCTGATTCATTTTGCTGTACAACTAACACATTGTAAAGCAACTATATTCCGATAAAAGTTAATTTAAAATAAATAAAAATAGATTTATCATGTGATCTATCAAAAAAAGAGAGACGTAGGTCTGTGCTAACAGAACTCTTTGCTGCAGAGATGGTATAAAAGAGAAACAGAACAATTTGACAGTAAAAAAATGAACATCAGGAAAGTAGCTGTACTAGATATTAAAATGTACCATAAAGCCTCATTAATTAAAAAAAGTGGCAGTAGTTCATAAACAGAAAAACCAGTGGAAGAGACCAAAAGGCCTATAAAGAGAACCAAGTATATAAGGACATTTAGTATATGATAGAGATCACATTTCAAATCACTGGGGCAAAGAAAATTTTTAATAAATGGTGCTAGGAAAACTGTAGAGCCCTTTAGAAAATACAAAATTAAATCCATACCCCAAGATTAAACTCCAAATGGATCAGGGTGCTTGATGTAAAAGATGAAACCCTACAATTATTAGAAGATAACACATGTAGATTCCCCTTTAATTCTGAGATCAAGAAAGGCTTTCAAAATCTAGAAACAATAAAGGAAAATACTGGTAATTTGACTATATAAAATTAAAAACATTCAATGGAAAAAAAAATAACATAAACAGAGTCAAAAGTGTGTGTTAGTCACTCAGTAGTATCCAACTCTTCGACCCCTTGGACTGTAGCTGGCCAGGCTCTTCTGTCCATGGGATTTCCCAGGCCAGAATACTGGAGTGGGTTGCCATTCCCTTCTCCAGAGGATCTTCCTGACCCAGGGACAGAACCCGGGTTTCCTGCATTGCATACAGCTTCTTTACTGCTGAGCCACCAGGGAAGCAAAGTCAAAAGACAGCTGTCAAACAGGGAGAAAATATTGAACACTTGCACCATACATCACAGATGAGGAACTAATATTCCTAATGTGTAAAGAATTCTTAAACATGTGACAAAGCATCCAAAAAAAAAAAGAAAAAAATCCCCAAACAAACAAACAAAAAAAGCACCATGAAAGTAAACAGGAAAAAGAGATGGACAATTCACAAAAATCAAAACCATAATGAGATACCACTTCACACTCATTAGGATGGGTATTATTAAAAAAAAAAAAGGAAAGAAAAATCAGAAGGAAACAGGCACTGGCAAGGATGTAGAGATATCAGAACCCTTGTGCACTGCCAGTAGGAATGTATTAATAAAACAGTGCCGCTCTTTCAGAAAATGGCATGGTGATTCCTCAAAATAATAAACATACTATGTGATCCAGCAATGCAACTTCTGGATATATAACCAAAAGAAGGAAAAGCAGGGCCTGAACAGATAATTGTAAACCCATGTTCACAGCAGCATTATTCACAAAAGTGAAAAGATGTTAGTAACCTAAGCTCTCACGGATAAATAAACCAATCAACATAATGTGGTATATATGTACAATGTAAATGCATTTAATGCTACTGAACAGCAGAATTAAAATGCAAATTTTATGTTATGTATATTAAACCATAAAACCCCCAACAAGCTGAGATTGGTTGGTTACCTACAATGGGTGACTGGGAACAGTGTGGAAAGAATGGGAGAATGGAATTAGAAGAGATGGAATGATGGAGGAATAACTGAATAGACCTTTTGATCTAATTCTGTCTTTCACAATATGTTAAAGTTTCACATACTCAAAAAACAATTAAAATCAACCAAGATGTGTGATGTGTGTTTGGCAACCCCAAATAAAATACATATAGTATCAAATGAACCCAGGTATATTACAAATGAGTAATGTTACCATATAGAAAGGTACAGGGAAAACTATTTTTATTCATTTTTTGGGTTGGGTACTGTATTTTGGGAGATATCCCTGGTAGCTCAGTGGTAAAGAAGCTACCTGCCAATGCAGGAGACATGGGTTCGATTCCTGAGTTGGGAAGATCCCCCGAAGAAGAAAATGGCAACCCACTCCAGTATTCTTGCCTGGGAAATACCATGGACAGAGAGGCCTGGTGGGCTCTAGTCTATGGGGTTGCAAAGAGCTGGATAAGACTTAGTGAATAAACAACAACTGTGTTTTTATTATGGACTGTAAGACTAAGTACAAAAAGTACTGTATGAGGTTTGGGGATATGGGTTAGCAATTCTTAAACTACTTTCTACTTAAGGCTGAGAAAATAAATAAATATATGTGGTTAATGAAAGCCAAGTTTTTTACTGTCAGAGAAAGGAATTCCAGAAAAGGAAATGGAGACGGCTAGAAGTGCTGTGGTACTGAACTGGAGACATCATATGAAATCATGGATTATCTATATCAGTATACTGCTGCTGCTGCTAAGTCACTTCATAAAGACAAATACAGATATGTGAGTACAGATGCATGTATTTCATATCTGAGAAAGTCAAGAAGCAAGAGCATCCCATTTGCAATGAGTACATCTAATCCTGGTTTCTAAGTATAATTTTCACATAAAAGGAGCCAGAGATCCCTCGGAAATTTGCTGATTTCAGGACTGGGGCTGGGAAAGTACAGTATCAACCTGGAACATCTTGTGGTGCAGGAAAATAAGGAAATACTAAAAATAAATACATTAAGCGGACACACTGAAAGGATACATAAGCCAATCCAAAGAATTTTCCAGTGGTTAAATTTGGGATAATTCAGCAATAAAATAGTGATAGTAATGGATTATAACGTACAGTACTTAAATCCAGAGAGTTGGTAAGTTAAATGGGGAGAAGGAAAATTTATTTCTAACAAAATTATAATGAATAAATATAGAATGAATAACAGAATCTGAAAAAAAAAAAAAAAAGCATTTGGAAAATACCTGGTAATAAATTTTCAGGCAAGAATTATCAATTGATGTAGTAGGTGAAAGTGGGATAAGAAACAGCATATAGACTAAAAAGTAATTCTCCATAAGACACATTAATTGTAATTAAAAAAGAATGACTTTGCAGTGAAGAAATCTGGCAAATTAAAGTTAACATTGCTAATAATGAGACAAATTGATCTTATGTCTCCCAATAGAGCTTTCCTGGCGGCTCAGTTGGTAAAGAATCTGCCTGAAATGCAGGAGACCAGGGCTTGATCCCTGGTTTGGGAAGATCCCCTGGAGAAGAGAATGGCGGCTACCCACTCCACTATTCTGTTCTGGAGAATTCCAGAGACTGTACAGTTCATGGGGTCACAAAGAGCTGGACACAATGGAGCGACTTTCATGACTGAGTGACTTTCATTTTGCCTCAACTGCATACTCTGAATTTAATTATGAGGAAGTGTCAGACAACTTCAAATTAAGGCTGTAAATTCTACATTGCAGAATTTACAAAATAAATTGCCATTCTCTTCCAAAGTGTCAAGGTCATGAAAGACTAAGTCATGTCCAACTCTGCAACCCCAATGGACTGTAGCCTACAGGGCTCCTCTGTCCACTGGATTTTCCAGGCAAAGGTACTGTAGTGGGTTGCCATTTCCTTCTCCAGGGGATCTTCCCGACAAAGGGATTGAACCCAGGTCTCCCACATTGCAGGTAGACACTTTACCATCTGAGCCACCTGGGAAGCCCTAGTAAGTAACCGTTTCAGATCGAAGAAGACTAAGGAGGACTTCCCCACCCCCACCCTCATAGTCCAGTCATTAAGACTGCATGTGTCCAATACAGGGGATTTGATCCCTAGTCTAAGATCCCATGTGCTATGCAGTGCAGCAAAAAAATTTTTTAAATAATAATACAATAAAATTAAAAGAGAGGATTAAGGACAGTTACCAACTTAACTGCAACATATGATCCTGGATTGAATCCTTGTCCAGAAACAGGACAGTTAAGCCACATTGATGAAATCTGAACAAAAGTTGTAGATTAGTTATTAACTCTTAGTATAACTGAACATGAACTTGGGCAAACTCCGGGAGATGGTGAGGGACAGGGAGGCCTGGAACGTTGCACTCCATGGGGTCACAAAGAGTCGGACATGACTGGGCAACTGAACAACTGTTGCAGGGAGGAAGCCAATTCTGACTTCTTGTTGGAAACTGTTTCTTTGACTTGCTTTTATTATTATAATCATACTCAATGGCTTGCCTGGAGGACCCTGCCCCTCTGCTCGACTGTAAACTAAAGTGCCTTTGTTCAGCTGATAGAGAGATAGTTTGTCCCTGCCCACCTGTGAATAGAAGAGATTAACACACCCCTTTCGAAGGCTGAACATTCCCTTGGAGATATTTTGCAAGACTGAAGACCCTTTCAGTTGACTTCCCCCCTGCATCTCCATTTCTATTCTGTCTTTGGACTTTAGTTCCTCATTGCTTCTTTCTCTCTGATCTATAAAAGAACCTGGCATCCAGACCCCAATAAGATGGTTATTTTGAGGCGATAGCTTGCCATCTTCTCGGTTGGTCTACTCCCTGATTAAAGTCTCTTCCTTGCCTCAACACCTCGTCTCCCGATTCATTATCCTACCTGTGGTGAGCAGGGCAACCTTGGACCCAGTAACACAACAACAACAATATCAGTATCTATCAGTGTATCTGTTAATCTCCTGGTCTTTATAGAGAAGCTGGATTAAGAGTATTTGGGAATTCTATTTTTGCAACAGTTTTAAATTTTTATTTTTATTTTTTAGCATTTAAAATGAAAATTTAAAAACATTTAGATGAACACTAGATGTGCAGGGAATATGGAAGTGTGGGCCTTTCAGTTTACCTTCATGGCACTGAGTAATTGACTCCAACGACAAATACAGGACTCCAGTTCACTTGGAGATGAATGGTGGTGTGGGGCTTTGTTAGGCAAGAAGTTTCAGAAGAAAAGGAAAGCAAAAAAAAAAAGCCTAAAATGGAGTCATGTGTCCCATAACAACAAACCAAGGCTTAATTCCAGTTTAAATGTTTCTCAAGAAAATGTGCTCTTTAAACAAATCGATCTGAAATTTCCTGCTTGGCACCAGTGAGGTAATCTGCATGATAAGATCCCTGCCATTCCCTTCCCCAAAAAGATGTCCTGGCCTAAAATAATCCTTTCTTTTCTTTTGCTAATAACTTCCTTGCCGCACTTTTCTACTGCCCGTAAAAAACTTCCATTTTGTACAACCCTTTGGAGTAGCTACTCCACTCCAGTACTCTTGCCTGGAAAATCCCATGGGCGGAGGAGCCTGGTAGGCTGCAGTCCATGGGGTCGCTAAGAGTCGGACACGACTGAGCGACTTCACTTTCACTTTTCACTTTCATGCATTGGAGAAGGAAATGGCAACCCACTCCAGTGTTCTTGCCTGGAGAATCCCAGGGACAGGGGAGCCTGGTGGGCTGCCGTCTATGGGGTCGCACAGAGTCGGACACGACTTAAGTGACTTAGCAGCAGCAGATGGGATACTGCCGGATTCAGAAGTTGAATAAAGCCAATTAATCCTCACATTTGGCTGAATTACTTGTGTATGTGTTTAAGCACACATCTCGAAAAACAAAGGTTTCAGGGAAAGAAGAAAAACTGATGGACGGAGAACCTGGCTTTTTAATGTTCAACAGTAGTTCTCTCAATATATCTCTTGGAGAAGAATCAAGAAAAAGCAATCGTGAGGGATCAGGGCATTTTTAAAGGTTCATCGCCCAACTCTCCGGCACAGGCAAGGATGAGCAGAGAATGGACATCATACCCCATCCCGATACGGTCTGGAGTCACAATCTGTCAGAGCACTGGAGTTCCAGGCACCTCACAGCTACACTTGGTGCTGAACAAATGGTCAGTATCACACAAATACAACCACATATTCGCTTTTAGGACACACAAGGACACAACCACACAATGAGACACCTCCACATCTTTATACACAGTCACAACCTCACACCCAATAAGGCGCACACAGTCGCACAATCTGCTCACACTATGACACACAAAGCCACATACAGAATCTCGCATCCTCAGCCGCCAGCGCGCAAAAACCCAAGGCTCTCTGGACACGCCCCGTCCCCGCCCCAGAGTCCCAGACCCCTCACCTTCTGCCTTCCCTTGGTCGCGTCCGGGTCCCTGCGGAGCTAAAGATCTCGCCACGACGTCAAGAGAGACCTAACGCTGGGCCACTGTGGACTCTGGGAAACGTAGTCCAGAGCCAGTCCAGCCACAGAAAGATGGCGTCCTCATACCTCACAGTCTGGCCTTGGCCCGTTTGACACTGCCCACGAAAGCCTTCAAAGAAAGGGGTTCCCTCTCCAAACCTTCCACTATGCCTGAACTTATCTTCCTCCAAGTCAGGATTACTCACTCTGAGAGCCTCATAATCACAGGAAGAGGCCGCCAAGTTGGCTGGGGGAAAGAGACGGAGAGACGTAGAGTGTCAACCAGCAAAGCCTTAAGGGAAATGTAGTCCAAGGCCGGGAAAGCGCCGTTGCTGTTGACAGAAGGTAATCAGATACCAGCCTGTGCTCGGCCACCGTGACCGTGCGGGCCGCGTCGTGAAGACTTCTGGGAGTGCTCACTCGCCCTCGGAGTGCGCAGGCGCAGCGCACCGAGTGGACATTTTGGTCTTTGTCCGCGGGTCAGTCCGGCCCCTGGGTCCACGTGGCGCGAAAATAGGAGGTGGGATGTGGGCGTCTTGGGCCGATGGGGTTGGGGAGGTTGAAGGAAAGGATTCCGGATCTATTAGGGTGCTGGGCGAGAGTGTGGAGTGGGTTTAAGAGCTGCTGGCCTACATGTAGGGTGGGGGTGGGGGCCTCTGGGGAGGGTTCGAGCGATGCGTGACCCTGAGTTTGACCGCAAATTTGACCGGATGTTTGAGATTGTTGAGGGAGAAACTGTGGGTACGGGATTGTATGGCTGCTTCTCAGAGATGTAGGAGACCAGCACTGAGAGAATAACATCCGAGCGGCACTTCCCTTGTCGAAAGTGCTGATGATTAACGGTGCCATCTTTCTGGAACATCTTATTTACTTGGAAGATTGAAGGTCTATAAAAGCTAAGTGGTAAATAATTTTAAAATGGGTTTTGGTATAAAAGTGCTTTTTCTTTTAATTGGGTAGAAGGCAAATCACTGTGTGTGTGTGTGTTTTTTAAACAAGTAATATTTCAAAGGATATTTTTGTTAGGAGGAGCCTGCTTCAAATGGTCTCCAATGTCCTGATCTTTGGGGTCCTTTAATAGGACTGCTGTTAAGTCTTAGAGTAAATATCAGCGTTCCGTTTTTAGAAGCAGTGTCCTATTGCGCAGGAGCCGAGAACTGGGGAGTCAAGGGTTTGAGGTTCTAGATTCGGCATTGTTATCCTCGTTCTTTGTAAAAACTAATTCCTGCAATGTTTATCCATGAATCTGGACCAGTTAGGTATCCTGACTGCTAAATGCGTTTTCCCGGGTTATGGATTTTGTGAAGTAACAAAGGTACTTTTTCTGAGGAAACTCCTAGAGTTATCCTTGTATTTCAAATAATTGGGTACCAAATCAATACCTACACATCAGTAGCCTTCAGATAGACAAACAACTGCCAGTTAGAAGGTATGATAGAGGAAAATCATTATTTACAACAACAGTTTTTTAAAAATTGAGGAATAAGCTTAAGAAATATGCAAAACTACCGGAAAAGAACTTTAAAATACTGCTGAAGGGCATAATGTAAGATAGGAACAAAAATAGTGTTTTTCATGTTATCCCAATAAAAGTACCCACAAATTTTTTTGTGGGGGGGGGCTTAGATTAAGCTCATTCTGGACTTAATATGGAAAAATAGTCAAGCTAGAATAGCCAGTAAAACTCAAAAAGAAAAGCAGTTGGGGTGCGGGAACCCAACAGTAACATTTTACTTTTTTTTGGCGACACTGCTGAGTTTGTAGGATGTTAGTTCCCCAGCCAGGGTGTGGATTGAACCCATACCCTGGGCAGTGAAAGCCCAGAGTCCTAACTGCTGGACCAACAGGGAGTTCCCCTGATGGTATAACATTTTATATCCTCAGAAATTAAAATAGTAGTGGTATTAGAAGGAAGCAGGCCTATGAAGGGCAATTCAGCAGTATATATAATAACTACTTTTCTTTTTGACCTAGTTATTTTACAGATGGAAATTAATTCTACAAACGTACCTGAATTTACATGAGGTGATACATGTACAGTGTTTCACATAGGAAAAGATTAGGAACAATTCATGTCCATCAGTAGGAGATTGAATTTGAAAAAGAATGGCTAGTTCTATGGGTATAACTGAATTTCTTTGTTGTTCACCTTTAACTAACATGTCATTGATAATCCAACTATACTCCAATATAAAATAACAATTTAAAAATACAGAAAGGGAGAAAAAATTCCTCAGAAATTATACAGTTATTCTTACTGTTTCTGGTAAAAATTTCTGAAAGATTCAGATTCCTGAAAGATTCAGATATGCAGATACTCTTTTTAAATTGCTGTGTTTAAGCCTTTTTTTTTTTTTTTTTTTTTTTTTGACATTTCCTTTTATAACTGGAATGAGGAAGTTAGAATTCTTTGTTCAGGTTACACTCATCTTTAGCAACTCATCACTGCCTCATTTATGAGATTTTGTTCTTTGATTTCCATGATGGTTATTTTCTCATGGTTTCGTGGTTAAGTCAGAGCTTCTGGTGGTATTTTTTACAGATCCTAATTGTGAGTTATTTTGGGTCAGACTACATCGGAGGTGATCTTCAAATTGCATACATAATAACAGGAGAGAAATACATGATTGATCCGCCACAAGTGATTGTATTTTCTCCTTCATGACCAAAATGTAATCTTTATGGTTTCATAATTTGCTCATTCCTTGTCGATCATTTAATGAATGGTTTTAACACCAATAAATAATCCTTTAGCTGAATCAGCAGTAATTTCTTCAGGCTTGCAAAGTGATAATTTTCTAGTTTTTTCCATTACTTTTACATTTATTTGATTGCTACCTCAAATTGTATCAAATTTATCCTGTTTTTTTCTTCCTTAATCATTTTAAAGTTGTGCTCTTATAGCTAGTTTTCTTTCTGATAGTCGTAGTATCACAGTTTTATTCAGTGGGCCTTCCTTCTTGCTAACTCCTGTCTCATTTTAACTTGCCACCATTTAACTTTGAAAGCTTTTTCCACTCCAGGCCCACCTTGTACCTTCTCTCCCAAACTTGGAATTGGCCATTTCTCCAAGGAGCTCTGGTTCCTTTTACTGGAGAATGGTATTGGAGACCAAGATCTGGATGCTAGATGCTCTCATTGCTGCAGAGGTAACATTGTTTCAAGGCCATTTCATAGACAGAATGAATAAACCCATTTTTAAAAATCATGAGTTCATATTAGTATTTCTAATTCAGTTTAAATGTTTCAGGATTTTTACCTCAATGGCTCCTAATTGTATTTTATGGTAAAAAAAATTTGGAATAGGTTAATACAAGTGTGGGCTTATTTGCTTTATTCTGCAGTTTCAAAATAATGTTGGTAGTGTAGTAACCATAAACGTACTGTATCCTGTGAAAATTTTCTTTGTAGCTATTTTTGCCCTTCCACTGAGTACACTACAGATGTAGAGTCAAAGTTCTCTGTTTTAAAGTCATTTGAAATAAATCTTTGTTTTGAGGAATTATGTTAATTACCAAGTTAATGCACAGTTGAGTTCATGTATTTCAATTTGTTTCCAGTTTAGGGACTGCTTTTTAAGAAATTAATTTGATTATATAAAAAAGTAGATAATGCATTTCAACAAAAACTATATCTCATAGAGAGATCTCATTTTGCTCTCCTCCCCATCACATTCATCTCTGTCCCAATTAAATATAGTTTCTTTTTTGTTGTTTATCTTTCAAGTAGATTTTGTATTTGTTGGGCCATTCGTGTATATTTATTCTTCCCTCCTGTCCTCCATCCTTATGTAAAAGATGCATTCTGTACATTCCTCTTTTTCGTCACTTCACAATATATCCTGGAAATACCTTTCTTAATCATACACGTGATTTTTAACTGCCTTGTGTGTCTGTGTACTGTAGTTGATTCTGCTGTTGGACATTTGGGGTATTCCTAATCTTTTGCCGTTACTAATTACTTGCAGTAATGAGTAATTTTTCACCTGTGTCATTTTGTACTTAGGGAAGGTTCTCCTGTGTTGGCAGGAGGATTCTTTACCACTAGCACCACTTGGGAAGGCTCTTGATTATATCTAAAGTAGATTGCTGCAAGTGGAGTTGCACATAGGGCTAAGTACTTTAATTTCTTTTTCGCTATCTACAAGAACACTTCTCTTCCTAGAACCTTAGCATCAGAGTGTAGTGTTGAATGTTTTATTTTTTTGCCAAAGTATGAGTGAAAATTGATATCTAAATGTAGGTTTAATTTACATCTCTATTATGGGTGTGGTTGAGTACCTTTAAAGGCCACATGTACTTGTATGGGAACTGTCCATATCCTTTTCCTCATTTTACTATAGGGTGCCTCTTCCTTCTAGGAACTGTTAAATTACATTAGAAAGGTTAGCCCTATGTGAGATGAGTTGCAGGTTTTTTTCACGTTTTAAATTTGTGTTTTGATATTGTTCAGTGGTCGTTTCTTTTTAAAAATCATGTGGAATCAGGAAGTTTTTGTTTTTAGATTTATCAGTTAGTTAAAATGATGTTAGTTAATTGGACTTTTCATATACGGTCATAGAAAGCCTTTCTCACTCCCGGTTTCATCTTTACTTTCAAATCCTTACAAGGTTATAATTTTTATGAGTTTTCATATCCTAGCATATGATATTTAGGTATGCATCCAGGTTTATATTTTTTTCCAGTAGGCTACCCAGTACTTCCAACATCATTCATTAATATTAAAAGACCTTTAACTCTACTATCTTAAGATTCTTTATTTTGATCATATACTAAATTTTCATGTATTTGGTCTGTTTCTGGACTTTATATTCTCATCCATCTTCCAGTCTGTATTCGTGTACCCATATTTATCTTTTTAGTGTGTGAGCTTTATGATTTTAATATCTATTATAGTTGGTCTATTATTGCTTATCTTTTTCAGTTTCTTAACTATTCTCATTTATTTTTCTATGTAAACTTTAGAATCAGCTTGTCTAGTTCTAGGAAAAAGCTAATTGATATTGCATTAAATTTTGTAAAATAATTTTAGGGAAAGGGACTAGAGTGTTGAATATTCCTTTCCGTGTACATGTTGTGCGTTGTATATATGCTAGTTTCCTTTTGGGTCTTTTAGAGTGTCTTAAAATTTTCTTCATATAAATTTTAGACACTTTTTACTAAATTTATTTCTAGGTCCTTTATCTATTGCCGTTATGAATGGAGTCTTTGTTGTGGTATATAATGTAAAGCTTGTTGGTTTCTATAAGTTAATTTTATTCCCTACTTAACCTATTATTGTTTATAATTACATTTAAAAATGAGACGTTGAGCATCCTTATCTTTATTTAGAAATTAATAGAAATGCCCTCAATGTTTTTGCATTAGATAAGATGCTGGCTTTTGTGGTCAGATGTAGATTATGATGACCTATATGTGTAAATATTACCCTCCTGCCTGGATCTCTGGAGGTGTGAGTAGAAATAAAAAGTTTAAAACTGAGACCACTGCCGTGCCTCATATACAACAACCAGGAAAGATTACATTAATCAAGGAAATAAAAATCTCTCTAAACTCTGATAACTACAGTCTTTAAAACATCAAACAGAACAAAAATAAGATACCCATTCATATTCTGTTTTTCCATTTCCTCCTTTTGGGTGACCATTTTGTAACTCACTTTCTCCATTTATCTTTTGGCTTCTTTTTATAGCTTTTGTTTGCTTAAAGTTTTTGTCTTTTTCAAAAAATAATTTTGTTACGTTGTGTTTCTTTTTTTAATGTACTGGTGGCAGTAATTTTCAGGTGAGTTTAATTGTTGGAAAATTCCGCTGTTGATTGCCACTGTTTTTCTTAAAGCATCCTTCTATAGGCACAAAGTATTTGCCATGTTTGTAGGAGGTAGATTTTCCTAGACAAGTACCAGGAAGGAAACACAGTAGCATTCTGTGCTTCCAAGCTCTCCTGCCTCTTCTAGTGTTTAAAAGCAGAAAGCTCCCGCGTGTTCTTTGGCTAGTTGACCCTAACTTGGTTGAGGCGGACCTCTATCTTTCTCTTTCTGTTTCCCATAAATCTTCATAGTAGTTGCCTTCCAGGATGATGCATTTACTTTTAGAGGTTTCTGAATCTGGGGTCACCCCACTCCCAAGTGCTTTTTAAGTCTGTTCTGCTTCCCTTTCAGTCTTTTTCGGTTTAATCTAGGTTTTACTCTCATTGATTCCATCTTAGAGTAAGACTCATTCTGTAAGGAAATATTAACTGGATTTCTGAACTCCATAAGTCCTTAGAATCTCCCTCAGCATTCCCAGTTCTTCATAGGCTTTTTTTGCAACTTACTCTTTACGCCCCCTATGTGGGTTTTCCTTTGGTAGAGATAACATGGAGTTTGGGTGTTTTTTTTTGTTTTTGTCATGAGCCTTGTTGATTACCACAGTTCTCACTCAGGGTGAATTCCTCATTCTGAGAATGAATCTTTCCTGGTTATTTCTGAAGTCTGCTACCTTAAGGAACTCTCACCATTATCTTAGTCTTTCTTGCTACACTGTCACACACTATTGTCCTTCCTGTACCACATCTGCTATTTTAGGTTTTGGGGCCACACTGACATATAATTTAAGAGTTAAATTCTCTCTACTACTTTCACTACAGGTGTAATGTATGGGCTAGCTGCTTGCCCCTTACTCCCCTCTTCCCATTAACCCATTTTGCTTAATATTTTGTATGGTTTTAAGGAAAAGTACTTAAAACATTGAAACTAAGCAGTTACCTTGCTCCTGTGAAATGTTGCCTTTTCTCCTTGACCATTGGTGTTCCTAGGATTCTGTCCTTGACCATTCACATACTGTGTATGTTCTCTATAAACAATCGCATAACATTTCACCTGTCTTCAAGCAGCAGTTATAGTCTGACAGCTGACAGATTGCCATTTCCATTCTAGGCTGTTCTGAGCTCCCCGTTTATGTATGCAGTTGCCTAATGGATATATTTGCCTGCATGTTCCTTAGAAACCTGACACTCTGAATGTCCAGGAGATCAAACTTGATCTCCTCCTTCTTGCAGGTTGTTTCTAGGCAACCCACACTCTCATGTTTATCTCTGTGTACATTCCTATTTAAGTCAGGCTCTGAGCCTTCCATCTGCCATACCCCAGTACAAGTTGGTGACTGTGCTTTTTCACCATGCAGAGTAGATAGAGTGTATCAGTAGTAACTTGTATTTTTTAGGATTTTGCCTTTTTTTTTTTTTTTTTAATAATTTCAACTTTATAGAGAAGTGCATGTACCCTTTCTAGAGAAGAGTGCAGTGTACAGAGAAGTCGCATATACACTTTACCCACATTCACCATTTACTTTTTAAATTGCCTTATTTTTTCCTTCTCTAATTCTCCAGAAATGTGTAGGTTTTTTTGTATTATTTGAGACTAAGTTGTATACTGCTCCCTTTATAAATACTTCAGCATAAATTTTCTAAGAACAAGGACATTCTTATGCATCATCATGGTACAGTAATCAAAATCAGAAACTATAATATTAATACTATTAATTCAAAGTCTGTATTCAGATTTTGTCTATTGTCCCAATAATGTTCATAACTTTTTTTGTTGTTGTTTTGATTGTGTGGATGAGCATATTTATAGGACCTTTTTAATATATAGTTTCATTTAGAGTATATTGTAATCAAATATTAGGAATCCAGGAACACTTTTTCAGTTTTTGTTCCTAAATACTGTCAAGAACAACTTTATTTATGTGACTTAGTTGTGATAGGCATATGTTGTTCTAGATAATGAATATTAAATTTCATCCAAGAGTCAGGGTCACAGTTAAAATCATACTTAGGAACCTACATAGAAGTGTGGTGCTAGAGAACAGTAGCAGCCAGTCATGTAAGATGTGAACAGCTTTTCCTATGTAAGTCAAATTCTCAAAATAAATTCCCCCTCTCTTTCTCCATTTCTGGGTGTGTGGAGCCTTAAATGGTTTAATGAGTATATGGCTTTGAAATTCTGGATCCAGATAGTACCTTTGCTTATATAGTTGTATGTGCTTTAATCTCTTAAGGCAAAAAGTTATTACTTTATTCTTTTTCGCAGGGTCACTTCCTTGTGCACTGTCCTCATCCTTCAGAAGGCCGGGAGGCCCCAGGGCTCAGCTGAGTTCTAGGAGAGAACTTTGGCTCCAGCATTAACATTCTAGTGCTGTGTCATTTCCCCAGTAGCAGGTTGTGAACTGATCAGGCTGGATGTGATCCTCTGTTGAAGCACGAAGACGAACTCTGGATGGTGGAGAAAGAAGTGGAAAGGAAGTTTGTTCAGGTGAGTGCATCACAACCAGGCACATCACAGTTGTTCAGTCAGCACTTCTGAAAAGCTTTGTTACCAGCCCTAGCCTTAGAGTAAGTCTTTAGAAACCTGAAGGACATTTCTAGTCATCATTTTTTCTTTCAGTAGTCTGTCCCTTTAATCAGATTCTAGAGGGCCAGGTGCCCTTCTTATTTTTATTCTGCATGTCAGCCCTTCACACTTCATTCCCTCTGCCTCTCTGTGATTGTTCTGTCTTCCATGATACCCTCAGTCTCATATCTCCTGGTGTGTGTAGGCTCCTTTCCTTGTGCGTTGTCTTTTAATATGTTAGGTTTACATATTGTCTGATATTTAGTTTCCTTTTTATTACTTACCAATTTCTCTCATTTTTTCAGTGGTTAAATGCTTCAGCATCATATTTTACATCTGTAATCACACTTCTTGTTGTCTTCCTATCCAGTTTCCCCATTACTATATCAATAAACTCCTGCCTCCTTCCCTTCTGCCCCAATGTACCTCTTTTCAGAAGTTTTTGCTGTAGAAATCAGTTCTGCTTTTTTGCTATGTGTGTGTGTATAGATGAATGGATGGATGAGTCTGTATTTATATTTAATATAATATATGAATTTGTAAAAAATTTTTGAACATCAGTGAAAACATCTGACCTTCGGTCCTGTAGTTCTTTTTCAAAGCTGTAATCACTTAAGAGTTTCACATGGATTCTTCTTGAGGTAGTCTGTGAATAAACAAGCATATATTAACGTATCTGTGGTACAAATACAAATATATATAAGCACTCAGTCTTTTCATTTAAATGATGGTATGTATTCTACTGTGTACATAGTTTTCTTTTCTCCATCAACACTTAATTCATTTAACCTGCCTCTAATGGACATTTAGGTTGTTTCCAGACTTGTGTGAGTGAAGATGCAAGTGAATATACTTGTTTATATTGCTTTGCAGAGATATGTAGATACCGTTACATCCTAATTTACTCTAAGTAGAAATGCTGGGTCAAAGTTAAGTTTATTTATAGATTTGATAGAAATAGGCACATTGTTCTGAAAAGAAATAAACCAATTTACATATCTACCAACATGCTATATTGATATATTCAATAAGTACTTCCTGCATGATTTGTGTTTAGCACCATTTCAGGTACTAGGGAAATGTTAGTAAATCAAGCAGTCAAAAATTCCTCCCTCTTGAGGTCTACATTCTAATTGGGGAAGAAAGACTGAGTAAATAGGTAAAAAATATATTCTATCAGATGGTGGTGAGTCCAATGAAGAAGAATAAAGCAAGGAAAACTGGCATAGTGAGGGCCAGTTGGAGGTTATAATTTTAAATAAGTTAGTCAGGGAAAGGTCTCATTAAGAGAGTAACATTTAAGAGCATGAGAGTGCGGTATGCAGTATTTGGTGGAAGAGCATTCAGCCAAAAGGAACAAAAAGTCTTAAAAACTCTGAGGCTGGAGCTTCCTCTTACAGAAATAGTGATGAGGGCTGTGGGCTTGAGCAGAGTGACAAAGAGTTTGGTTAGGTAAGGCCAAATCATAGACTTTGGCCTTTATTCTGAGTGATTTAAGAGGCCATCAAAGGTTTTTGAGGTGAGGAGTGAAAAGATCAGAATTAAATTTGAGCTGCTATAAAGAAAATATGGTATAGGGGGCCAAGGCTAGGAGATTAATGTGAGTGATCACTACTGCAGTGATCTAGGTAATAGTTACACTTAGTGACAAGTGGTCAGATTTTTAAGATGGTTTAAAGGAATAGTTGAAAGACTGACTGATTTTATGTTGGATATGAGAGAAAGAGAAGTTACTGATGACTTAACTAGACAAGGATGATACAAGAAGACTTCAGGAATTTTGGGAGACCGATCAAGCATTTTCTTATGGACTTGTTAATTGTGTCCTGTCTACTGATCCTCCATCTAAGTGCATATTCAGGTAGGCAGTCAGGAATCTAGGGAGCTGGAGTCAGGAATTTAGGGAACCTAGAAAGTTGAGAAGACTTATGTTTTACTATACTGACAAGCTGCTTTAATCAGTGGCAGTGTCTGCACTTCCTTGCTCATTTCTACTTTTCTTACCACTCAGAGATGCCATTGTGTCCCAAGTCTCCTGCATCCAGCCTGCATTCCTAGATTCTGTTGTTAGAAACTAGGAGGTGGTGATGTGACCCCCTGAGACTGTGCTGTTTGTTTTTGGAGAGTGTTGTGCATAAGAGCTCTTCTTAAAAACAGCAGTGACAGCTGCCTACTCATCTTCTTCCTAGTAGGACATTAGAATTATAGCTATTTCCTACTTTTACCAACAATGCCGTTTTTCCTTTTAGTCTTTATCTTTCTCCTTCTCAGACAGAAAGTGAGCAGAGATGTCTTTTTGGTTTTTTTGGCTGTACCTTGAGGCTTATGGGACCTTAGTTCCCCAGCCAGGGATTGACCCTGGGCCCTTGGCAGCGAGAGGGCGGAGTCCTAACCACTGGACCATCAGGGAAATCCCAACATGTCTTTATTTTACCATTTTAGAGGAAAGGATCTACTTATGATATGTTTGAGTCACCCTTCTAGGAGTTCTTTCCAGATTCAGCTTTATGGGTGCTTTTGTTGCTTTATCTAAGTGTTTCCCCATCTTTTGCTTTTTTCTCCCCCTTCACTCTATCTTCTTATTGGACATGTCTTCTGGAACTCTGCATTCTGCTTTTCCTCTTTCCTTTTATAAATTAATTCTCAGAAATGACTCATTCATTCTGAAGTTAGAAGTAAAAGGAAAGTAAAGTGAAGTCGCTCAGTTTTGTGTCGACTCTTTGCAACCTCATGGACTGTAGCCTACCAGGCTTCTCCATCCATGGGATTTTCCACGCAAGAGTACTGGAGTGGGTTGCCATTTCCTTCTCTAGGGGATCTTCCCAACCCAGGTATTGAACCCGGCATTGTAGGCAGACACTTTACCATCTGAGCCACCCCAAGTCCCAAGCTTTCTATAAATATCTGTCTTTATTTTTGCACCTCCAGCCTTTCTGTCTTGCTCACCATAATTTTACCTATTTACGGGATAAACAATTATCCAATTGTGACTTCATTTTCATTGCGTTAGAGATTTCAGCTCATTATTTCAGGTCCAGATGTCACATCAAATTAGGTCTAGATCATTTCCTTTCTCTTGGTCATTATGACATGGTCAGTCAAACCTTTTAAAAGATACAGTTTAATCAGGAGAGGACATATTAACCCTGTGAGTGTAATGTGAACATATTTCCTTCTCTCTCTCAAATTATTTGAATCTTGGCCTTTGATTATGAAATTCCCTACCTTTTCAGTTCCTCATTATTTAAACCCCTTACTTAATTCCTCTTTTATTGATCTACCATATTATTGTCCATCCTACTTCACATTTTGGACAGAACTTCAAAAGTCCTCAGTAAACATCTTAACCTGTTTTTTACTTTTATGTGTGGAATCTATCATATGGACCTGTTGAAAGAAAGGCCAATATTTTATTTTTTCTGTCTGAAATTTTGATTACACGTGCAGTAACTTGTTAAATAATCTGAATTATTGTAGAAGGATTTTTTTAGATCTGTTCTTAACATCTTCAAACAGTAAAAACATTGAAAGAAGAGTACATTGATCTACTGTATATCCACCACATAGATTCAGTAATATGTATTTTTCCGTGTTTGATGCATCTGTTTCCTAGTGCATGAGTATTGTGTGTATTGAAACAGCATGACATTTAACTCCTAAATAATGAAGTTTGCATCTTCTAAAAATAATGTTATGTGGGGGGGCCCACATAACAAAAATACTATTATCATACCTTCAGTTCACTTCAGTCACTCAGTTGTGTCCGACTCTTTGTGACCCCATGAACCACAGCACACCAGGCCTCCCTGTCCATCACCAATTCCTGGAGTTTACCCAAACCCATGTCCACTGAGACGGTGATGCCGTCCAACCATCTCATCCTCTGTCGTCCCCTTCTCCTCCAACCTTCAGTCTTTCCCAGTCTTTTCAAATGAGTCAGCTCTTCATATCAGGTGGCCAAAGTATTGGAGCTTCAGCTTCAACATCAGTCCTAACAGTGAACACCCAGGGCTGATCTCTTTTAGGATGGACTGGTTGGATCTCCTTGCAGTGCAAGGGATTCTCAAGAGTCTTCTCTAACACCACAGTTCAAAAGCATCAATTCCTCGGCGCTCAGTCTTCTTTATAGTCCAACTCTCATATCCATACATGACTACTGGAAAAACCATAGTCTTGACTACACAGACCTTTGTTGACAAAGTAATGTCGCTGCTTTTTTTTTTCCCCCTGTATTTAAAAATTACTTAACTGTCAGCCATCCAAAGAAAAAAAGAGTACAGCCATTACTGCAATCCAGCATCTCAGATTATAGTTATTATATTGACTTAGCTATGTAGAAATTTGGATTTAAAAATACTTCATATGAAACACTTAAGAAAAGTGAAGTGTGATTGTGAATAGAAGTTAAGGGAAAGATGTTTAGGAATACAAGACAAGATTGGAGAAGTCTTTAGGAGCCTGTTACTGGAGCTGCTTCCGGGAGGTTCTACAGATTATAAGAAGCCTAAGATATAGGAAAGGGTTGGGTTAAACCAAGGGACATAAGGAACATAATATGCCTAATTGTGACTAATTGATTGCATACCTAACATGCTTGGTAGGCTTTTTCTCAGGGCTTCTGAACTTAACCATTACTTAGAATGCTCTTCCTCCACGCATCTATAAGGATCACTCTCTTTCTTCCTTCAGGTCATGAATCTTAACCTCAGAAGCTGTTCTCTCTGAAACTATAACTCTTTATCCATTCTCTAATTTTTTCCCGTAGCAGTTAAAACTTGTTAACAAACCTTCTCTCTTTTTTTTTTTTCTGTCCACTAGAATGTAAACTTGCTGGGTGCAGAAAGTTTTGTCAGTTTTGTTCAATGCTTTTTATCCTTGGAGCTTAGAACTGTGCCAGACTCACAGTAAGAAGAAGGTAGAAGAAGGTATTTGTTGAATGAATAATGAGAAATTTTTGGGCATCAGTTCTTAAACTTTTTGGTCTTAGGAACGCTTCACATTTTTTTAAATTAAATAAACAGCTTTATTGAGATGTAATTCACATAACATAAAATCTACCCTTTTGGGAATATACAGTTCAGTGTTTTGTAGTATATTCACAAAGTTGTGTAATCATCACCATTATCACATTTTCCTCATCACAGAATGTAACCCATTACCCATGAGCAGTAACATTTATAGTCAGTCCTAAAACTTGAGGGCCTCCAAAGGGCTTTGGTTTATTATGTGGACTTTTATGATGTTTATTTAATGTAAAATTGAGAAACTTTTGAAAACATTTATTAATTTAAAAAACTCAAATAATAATTTCATTACATATAAACTTATAAATTACAATTCTTAAGTAGCAGTTTTCCAAAATAAAAAAGTTTAGTGAGACGAGGGGCATTGTTTTGCATATTTGTGGAGCAGTGTTTTAATAGCCTTTTCAGATAATTGTGAATATTCTTTGGTACTATACTAACACTTTACAAGTGGTAATTTTTTCAAGATTAGCCACAATGTGAGATTTGAAACTATAACAGGTTTTTCTGTTCTCTTACACAATATCTATTTATCTTAAAATTTTGAATGGATTTCTGACCCATGCATGATTTTGTAACATCATGCATTACGTGCTTAGTTGCTCAGTTGTGTCTGACTCTTTGTGATCCTGTGGACTGTAGCCCACCAGGCTCCTCCGTCCATGGGGATTCTCCAGGCAAGAATACTGGAGTGGGCTGCCATGCCCTCCTCCAGGGGATCACCCCAACCCAGGGATTGAACTCAGGTATCCCACATTGCAGGCAGATACTTTGCCCTCTGAGCCACCAGGGAAACCCATCATGCACTGGCCAGCTGAACTGCAGCTCTTTCAAATGTTGATATGGGGGCCTTCCTGGGTGGCTCAGCTGGTAAAGAACCTGCTTGCCAATGCAGGAGACACAAGAGATCGCCGGTTCAATCCCTGGGTCAGGAAGATACCCTGGAGAAGGAAATGGCAACTTGCTCCCGTATGCTTGCCTGGAAAATTCCATGGACAGAGGAGTCTGGTGGGCCACAGTCCATGGGGTTGCAATGAGTCAGACATGACTGAACACACAAATGTTGACATAACTCATACAATATCAAAACATCATATTTTGTTAACATTACCAGTCTCATTAGAAAAGTCTTTGGAAGTTTCAATCACATGGTGGAGGAAACAGGTTTTCCAAAATCCTAGTTTTTACTTTTGTTCGAGAACTTGAATTCTATCATTGGCAGCATATACTGTCAATTATTTTCTTTGAGATGATTCTCTTACTTTTTTGTCTGAAGAAAGTTCGTGCCAAACAATGCCCAAGTCCTAATAACCATAGTTTGTAAGGCATTTATTCATTTGTTTTAAGCAAATTAATGGTGCAGCATGAAATAAAGTAAAAAACGGTTCTTCGTGAGTAAAGTGGCTAGGTTTAGCTCAGAGCTTCATTTGTTTGCCCAAGTGCTTTCCCTTGAGACAACTGTCATCCTCTTGTGTACAACAGAAGTATGTGTGTATATGTATAAAATTAATATTCTTTATAGTTTTTGCTTTTCATGGATTTGATATTCACTAAGCTTTTTGTTTGCTTGATTTTCCTATACTAAAGCACAAATTTCCTATTCAGAATAGTTCAAAGCCCTCTCAGTACTAGTTTCCACATTGTTACATGCATTGGGAAATCTCCATTTTTCCCTTTGGAGACAATAAGTCTAGAATTCTTGTCCTCTTACTTCAGTGTAGACCAGGCTGTACTCTGACCTGATAGTCATCTCTTACCTTGTAGCTTTTCATCACCATTAACATAGAAATTACTTCATTTTTTTACCCCTCTGTACATCCCCTCATTTTTAGATTCTATATCTTACCATCTCTGTCTAATAATTTTGGTGGAACACATGTTCTAATAGCATCCTGGGAGAAAAGGTGCATTTTGGGCATTTGCATAACTGAAAAATGCCTGTACTTGACTGTCTCAGATTGATAATCTAAGCTTAAATGTTTTTCAATCAGAATTCTAGCTTCCTGTCTTTTGTGAAATTTTATTCTCTTTTCTTTGAATGATGTATGTTCTTTCTTTTGAAAGCATTTTTTGCCTCCTTGCTGTTTTGAAATGTCCCAGTAATGTGTCTAGATATTCATCTTTTATTATTTATTGTGCAGGGTACCAAGTGTACCTTTTAAGATGTCTGGAGAGTCATGACTTAGAGGAGAGGACATTTTTTTGTTCTTTGAATATTTCCTCTAAACTAGTTTCCCCCTTTTATTTTCTGGAACTTCTTTTACTCAGCTATTTTATTACTTTGGTTTATCCTTCAATGTTTCTTAAAACTTCTATCAGGAAATGACAGTTGTCACCTGTGTTTGTATGTCACTGACCAAACAAGGCACCTGGCCACACCTGAGTTTGCTAGAGTGAAGCAGTGTAATCCTTCTGCACTATGGAGACCCTGTTATTGGTGAATGGTAATACAATTTCCCTTACCTTACCTCTCACCCCACCCCATTGTCCCAGTCTTACTTTCTGAGGGACCTTTTTCTGTTTCTTGTTTCCAGAATGCTGTTATTGTTTCACTGATAAAATATCTTCTCATAACTGTCTGCAGTTGGTTTCAGGGTTTTGTTGTTTGCTGTGCCTTACCTTTATTTCCTTAGAGTTTCTTACTTTCTTTCAATGTTGATCTTTCATGTTAGTGGGGTTCCTCTGCTGTGTGTGGAGTATTGGCTATACAGTCATGTTTAAGAGTGATTCACTAAAAGGTAAGCTCTTTTGTTCCTGGGTGCTTCTAGTCAGTGGTTAAAGAGTAGAGTGTAGAATGCCTCATGGACTTGGGGGTCTCATTCTGAGTTATACTGTCTTACTCTCACGATCAGATGTGGCCAGGTCCTTTGTTTCACCAGAAAACAATGACCACAAATAAGTATCATCTTAGATGGGAGGCATCCTATTTAAGTTTTTCACTGGCCTTTTATTAGTTTGCCCAGAAAAGGGTCCTTTCATATCCTGCTCAAAGTTTCCAACACTTTTGGCATCGACTACAGAATGGAGCTGGAGTCTCACCATATTACATACACATCCCATTGCTTTCAATATAGTACCTGTCATCTCATTTGCTGAGTGTCCCTGAGACTGAGGCTTCTGTGATTAAATTCCTGCAAAGAGTAACTTTGACTTTGTGAAAGGAGTGGTCCTTTGTCCTCATGACTGACAGTAAAGGGCCACCTGCAACTTAAACATTTTATTTTTACAGCAAATACTATTCCTTCTTTTGAGGTGCTTAAAATTTCCCTTCATTTCCTGAGTCTTTATGATATTTTGTGACACAGGTTTGCTTGCTTGACATCAGTGTCCTCTTCTGCAGTGCCTTTATGTTATTTGAACTTCCTCAGCTCTTCTGTCGAAAATCCTCCATGTACTTGGTTATTAAAAAAAAAATTGTTAATACCTGTGTGTATTGATGTTGCCTGTCATTCTTTCTTGTGAGTCTGTGCCATTTTCCCTTTTCTTGTCCTTTGAATGGAATTTTAGAAGGAAGCAGTTGGCTTTTCCTTTCCCTTTTTCAGAATCCCTGGTAGACTTTCTCAATTTTATGTGGTTATCTTTTTATCCTATTTTTTAATCCCTCATTTTTTGTTATATTCAATTTGCTGGATTATGAAATTAGGTTATTTTTCAAGAGTTTTCTGAGCTGTTTATACATATGTGAATGTTTAGTTTTCAACCAGGAGTCCTATTCAAGGGTTTCCATCTCAGAATTTAGTTGAAGACATTGATCATGAGGATTCTTTCGTACTTTGAGCTAGTTCATCCCTCAAAGCACAATCTGAAATTTCATTACTAATAATGGGAAAATTCATAAATAATGATAACATAAAGCTAACATTTATGGGTGCTTACCATATGCCAGCCACAGTTCTAAGCACGTTATATATACATTGACTGCTTTAAATGATGATTCTTTGTACTCCATTTTATTTAGAAGAAGCTTGAGAAGATGATGAACACATAGATTGACAACAAGACTTGGGAGACAAGTTGCATCCAGCTTCAATAAAGTACAGACAGAAAAAAAGCAGTGACTAAGAAAATTGGAAAAAGTGCTTCCTCTGATATCAGACTATCTTTTAAGGGAACAACTTTTTCAACCTAGAGTTTGAAACACAATTTAGAGTTAGTTGTGTAGGAAAGAATCATCAATTTAGGTAGTGTGGAAATCTGCCACAGCTTACTCCTTGTAGTAATAACCCTTTTTGTAAAAGGGTATAAAATCAGTGTGGAAATGCCTTCATTAAAAATTTGAATCCCACATGATATCAGAGCATTCATACTGGAGAGAAAACCTATGAATTTACTGAATGTGGGAAAACTTGAATTTGTATGTTGCACCTCATTCAATGTTGAAGTCAGGCTGGAGAGAAATCCTGTGCTTCTAAAGAATATTGAAAAGCCTTTACCTAGATAACATCTCATTGAGCAGAAGAAAATTCATACTGGAGAGAAGTCATTGAAGGTTATAAATCTTCACTGAATATTTTAGAAAATTTAGAGTTAGAGAGCTCTGAATGTACTGATTATGATAAAGTTTTCTCTTGAACCTTATCTCTTACTCTGTATTTGAAAGGCCCTACACAGAGAAGCCCAGCACATGTAAGAAATGTGGAAATACCTTCAGCTAAAAGTAAATTTTCATTTATCAAAAAATTCATACAGGAAAGAAACCTTGTGAATGTGGGAAAGCTTCCATTCAGATGTCACACCTCAGTCAGCAGAGAATTTGTAGTGGGGAAAACCCCTTTGCCTGTAAGGTATGTGGGAAAATCTTCAGCCACAAATCAACTCTTACTGAGCATGAGCATTTTCATAATAGAGAGAAACCTTTTGAATGTAATGAATGTGGAAAAGCATTCAGCCAAAAGCAGTATGTCATTAAACATCAGAACACCCATACTGGAGAGAAGCTTTTTGAATGTAACGAATGTGGAAAATCCTTCAGCCAGAAGGAAAATCTTCTTACCCATCAGAAAATTCACACTGGAGAAAAACCTTTTGAGTGTAAGGACTGTGGGAAAGCTTTCATTCAGAAGTCAAACCTCATCAGGCACCAGAGAACTCACACAGGAGAGAAGCCCTTTATATGTAAGGAGTGTGGGAAAACCTTCAGTGGCAAATCAAACCTTACTGAGCATGAGAAAATTCATATCGGAGAGAAACCCTTCAAGTGTAATGAATGTGGAACAGCTTTTGGTCAGAAGAAGTACCTCATAAAACATCAAAATATTCACACTGGAGAGAAACCTTATGAATGTAATGAATGTGGAAAAGCCTTCTCTCAGCGAACATCACTTATTGTACATGTGAGAATTCATTCAGGTGATAAGCCGTATGAATGCAATGTATGTGGAAAAGCCTTCTCTCAAAGTTCATCTCTTACTGTACATGTGAGAAGCCATACAGGTGAGAAACCCTATGGTTGTAATGAGTGTGGGAAAGCTTTCTCGCAGTTCTCAACCCTTGCTCTACATTTGAGAATACACACAGGTAAGAAGCCTTATCAGTGTAGTGAATGTGGGAAAGCTTTCAGCCAGAAGTCACACCACATTAGACACCAGAAAATTCATACCCATTAAAACCCTGTGGATATCATGAAAGGTGTTCATCAGGAATTTACACCTTACAACACATCAGAAATAATGAAGGAAGGCATCACAAATGAGGGAAGCAAAAGCTAAAAACTTAAAGGACACCAGAGAATTCATCTTGAAGAGAAAGACATTTGTATGATTAAAATCCTATATCCAATAAAAACCATACTGCAAAGGTAATACTGAAAACTTTAGATGCATTTCCACTAAAATTGGGAGTGGAAAACATTTTTATGATTGCTATCTGCATGAATCTGGAGATCTTCACCAGTGTAATAAAAACAAAGCTATAAGCATTAGAAAGAGACTTCTATGGTATTGATTTAGCAGAACAGAAGAGATTCTGCAAAAACCTATGCATTTATTAGAATTTATAATATAGAAAAGGCATCAGGAGCTGAGAAGCTAATGGGACTATTTTAAAAATTGCTTTGGAGGTAATTTGTTCTCTAAGGTGGGGGGGGCGAATAGAACATGAACTATACACAAAGATAAAGGGATTGGGTTAAAAGCAGAAGTATGAGAAAGCTATATAGTAAAATGGTTATGACCTTGGGAATGGGAAACATGCCTTATGGCAAATTGAAAAATATCTAGCAATTCTACTCTGAGTTTGTATGCTCAGGAAAGTATGTACCAGACTATTTACTGTGGCATGATTTGTAGTACTCATTAATTGGGAACAAATTCCCATCAGGAACAAAATGGAAAATACTTAACGATGGAATACTGTATATCTGTAAAGTGTAATAAATGAGATCTATATGTATTAGAAAGATCTCAAAAGTCATGTTGAGGGGGAAAGAAAGTTGCAGAATGACATAATATGATGACATTTTTGTAAATTTTAATTAAAACTTCCTCACAGAATTTCAGTGCTATATATTGGTAATGGATACATATATGTATGTATGTTTTTTAAGTGTTTTTGAAATGGTTTGGAAGTATACAGACCAAACTCTTGATAGTGGTTGCCTGTGAAGAGTGGAGAAGGGAAGGGAATGCGTGTGGGGGAGGGGGCTGTTAGAGGGAGACATCAGTTTTATATATAAACATCAATTTCTCTTAAAAAAAAGACTGCAGAAAATATATTGAGATACTGATTAATTCTGGATTGTGGTATATGGATATCTTGTCTTATTTTTTGTACTTTTCTGTATTTTTAAATTTTCTCAAAATTAGTAAGAATGGGGGTGAGGATGGGAACACTGTACCTATAGAAATCATGTTCTAATGGATTCATTCCCAATCAACTACTAAACTTTTTATAGGAAATATTTCTAAAATTTTATCAATGAGTGGATGGACTTGCTCTCTATGTAGTAGGAAATTATCTATTTTATTAAAATTAAAACTGACAGTATAATCCAAATGTTTTAATTTATTTATATCTTCATGTTTTTGACACTATTTTGTGACATATCATTCGAGCTTAGGAAGTTTTAAGAACATTTAAAGATAAACATAGACTTCATATAATTTGTCATTTTCAGATAAACTGGAATGACCATTTTACTGTCTTGTACATTTCTGTTGGAACAGCATATGCGTTAACAAGAAAGTTTTTCATTATTTCATTTTTAAAAAGAAAATCACTCAGCATCCCAGAACATCCACAGTTTGAATTAAATGTCAACGCTTGGATCTCAGTCTTAATCTGCAGGTTATTTCATTCTTCCCCTACTCTGACAAACACACCTTTTTTGGTTTTGTTTTTTTCCAGCTCTTCTGAGGTATAACTGACAAAATTGTAAGATATTTGAAGCATACAACATGATGATTTGGTAGACATTGTGAAGGGATTCTCCCCATCAAGTTACTGTTTTCTTTTACAAAGGTGGAGAGGATGGGATGGGTATGGAAAAAGTGGTTCACACTCTGGGCAGGATTCTGTTGTGTAAACCAGTCCTTCCTGAAGGTACTTTTTATTCCCTCATCACAATGTAACTTGATATAAATAATGTTTTAAGATTTTCTTGAATGGTGAACATCAGCAATACAGCATTTGAGGTTGACTTAAAACTGCTTTTTAGAAAGCTCTTAAGGACTTCCCTCGCAGTGCAGGGAATACTCCATGCTCCCAATGCAGGGGGCACAGGTTCTATCCCTGGTCTGGGATTCAGTCCCTGGTCTGGGGAACTAAGATCCTGCATGCTGCATGGCCAAAAAGAAAGAAAATCCACAGTGTTACTGTGGTGTTACGTACTAAATTTACTAAGGAATTATACCAGTCGTTTGTACACCGTTTAAAAACTGCCTGCAGGGGATTCACTAGTGGTCCAGTGATTAGGACGCTGCACTTAGCACTCTCAGGGGTGTGGGTTCAATCCCTGGTTGGGGATTGGGTGCAGCCAAAGAAAACAAAAGTGTCTCTACTAATCAATCACAGTAGGAAGAATACTCCCCATAAAGATTTTAGTTCATAAGGCATTTTCTTAATCTCTCATGCTTCATTTAGGTCTTAACACGGCTGTTTTTGCAGCTTTGGAGTCAGTAAATAAAGCCTGAAATGCTAAGACAAAACTAAGAGAATACATTAATGTATCTGTTGACTGTGGCTTAGGATCTCCCCCACTCCCACCCAGCTTGGCAGTGTTGATCCAAAGAGGGAAGTCGAATCTGAAAATCACAATTGTCATTTTATTTAACATGTCAGGAGGCAGATGACCTGAACATCTATCTTATTCCATCCTAAAAAAGTAGTTTGTTGGGAACCTGAATCATTGTTAGTCAAGATGTATAAGATAAATTATGGTTAATCCCACATTGCCCACATACATATTAATAAGTTCTGTTATACCCAAACCATGTGAGGCACCATAAAACATCTCTTCCCAAAACCCAACAAAGTATTCTGATTTTCAGTTGTAACTTTTCATCTTCTGTTCGAGGTATTCCTTAGTTATATCTGTTTAAGCAATACTATGTATGCTTTTCTTACTTAGATACTGCATATGTAGTTTACGTTTAAGGTGTTCTGTTTTAAAATACTGGGCCAACACAAGCTAATTTATGAAAAACCCCACTTTGTAATTTTACTGTGTACCATTGGTGAACAGCAAACATGATTTTGTAATACAAGACAGTAATAACAACCTGGTGTTTAGCTCTATTTTTTACAGTGTTTTCATGTAAAATTTTAAACTTCAGTGTACACTAGAATCTCTTATTGGGCTTAATGAGGGCTTATTGCTGGGTCCCATTTCCAGAGTTCCTGATTCAGGAAATCTGGGTTGATGAGGGCTTAGAATTTGTATTTCCAACCAGTTCCCAGGTGATGCTGGGGTTGCCGTGCCGCAGACCACACTATGAGAACTTACAGTCAACCATTTTATCTTCAGAACAGCTCCACTGGGTAGTAGAGAGAATGCATATTATTTCCCCACTTTATATCTAGAAAAAATGAGAGGCAAGTGACAAACTTGGTGTGTGATGTCTATTCTTGTGATTATTTCAGTGTAATAGATGGAAGAGATGGCTTTTGCAGACTGTCAAATATTTGCTTACTACCTCTTACACGCTGGTCATTAGATATATAATGAATATCAAAACAACATACTGCTGTCCTTTTAAGGTCTAGTGCTTTTGTGTGTGCTGGGTGGGGTCAGGGGGAGGTGGTGTAGGATGTGGTTGAAGATACAGGTATGGAGCATATGATGTGAGAGTCATAGGCCACTGTGTCAAAGACTTGATTTGTTCTTAAGTGCCATGAGAATCTGCCAAAGAAGACTTAAGTATGGCAGTGTAGTTGATATTTTGATAAGACCATTTGATGCTTTGTGAAGAGTGGGTTGAAATGGGAGCAGGAGTAGAGAGGCAGAGTGGCCATTTTAGAGGCTTGAGTAATCACTAAAGCAAAGTGATAAAAGTTTAAGATATGTTAACATTTGAGATGGGTGGAAATGGATAGTTCTGGTTTTTATTTGGAAATGAGTTACGAGGTGCATGATAACAGGAAGACATCAAAATACTGTGCCAACTTTTAATGTGTAAGGCTAGCTGATTAAGATGTTAGGGGCCATGGAGAAGCAGTTTAGGAGGGAACAGAATCAAGAATTTGAGGTATGTTAGATGTGTAAATCTTGTTTGACAATAAGTGGGAATCAGAGCAACTCCTAAGTTTTGCACCAGAAGCCTTCAAACAGTATTAATGACAGGTGATAGGATAAGATCCTTGAGGTAAAGTATATGTATTTAGAGGAAACAAGAAAGCTAGATTTGAGCCTTGGTACTCTCCTAAGTCAGAGGAAAGAAAATCAGCTGATCTCCTTTGCTAATGAGGTACTACAAGCCTATCTAGAGTGTGGTGTCCTAGAAGCCAAGTAGGTAGAGACGATCATTCTGTTGATTTTACCACAAAATTAAATGAGCCAGTGTCCTTAAAACTTGGCAGTATACAGGCCACTGTAAACCTGTTCCAAAACCTTTTCAGTGGATTATGGGGGGTCATAAACCAGATTGGTTTAGCATAAGGTAGACTGATAAGACAGAGAAGGCGATGGCACCCCACTCCAGTACTCTTGCCTGGAAAATCCCATGGACGGAGGAGCCTGGTAGGCTGCTGTCCATGGGGTTGCTAGGAGTCGGACAGGACTGAGCGACTTCACTTTCACTTTTCACTTTCATGCACTGGAGAAGGAAATGGCATCCCACTCCAGTGTTCTTGCCTGGAGAATCCCAGGGACAGGGAAGCCTAGTGGGCTGCCGTCTATGGGGTCACACAGAGTCGGACACGACTGAAGCGACTTAGCAGCAGCAGCAGCAGTGTATAAAAACCATGATATAGTCTACTTTGTGGATTTAAAAGAACTCAGATTTTGAGAGACAAACTTTTGTGACTGAGTTATTGGATTGAAGCACTGTAAGATCCTTATATTTCAGGAAGATGCTTGATGTACTGATGTTTAAGTGTACATGCTGAAAACAACCAAGGTAGCCACTAAGAAAGGGAAGCAGGGTTGGCAGGGGGAGAGGAAAAACTAGAGGAAGATAATGGAGTAAGGAAACACACACACACATGCACAAAACCCAACCCAAAGAAAGGAATGTGAAGAGGAGACAACAAAACCAAAATGGAAGGTAAGTAGAAACCACATAATGAATAGTGGAAATAAATCTAAGAAACATTAATCCAGTAAATGTAAAAGGCTCAACTTTTCAGTTAAAATTAAGGATCATGAAATAGGATTCTTTTTTAAAAGCAGCTATAGGCTATTTGCAAGGGAAATCTCTAAAAAGATTGGGACAGAAAAGTGAAAAATACAGAACAAGATATATTAGGCACATGGGAACTAGCAACCCACTCCAGTATTCTTGCCTGGAGAATCCCATGGACAGAAAAGCCTCATGCTACAGTCCATGGGCTCGCAAGAGTGGGACACGACTTAGCGACTAAACCACCAAACCACCATCCAAAAGAAAGCTGTTGTATTTAAATTCCAGACAAAATAGTCTTTAAGGCAAACATTACTAGAGATAAAGTCACCAGAGAAGGATAAACATTTCAGTTCACTAAGAAGATAAAATTCTAGTTTTGTATTTTGCTGAATAATACAGCCTGAGATTATTAATAAAGAACTACAGAGAGAAACTGACACAACCAGGTATTTAAAAACTATTAGCAAAGTCAATTCGAGAGAAACAATCATTTCTATTATTTTTTAAATCCCTTATGATCGAATGCCTAAAGGGATGGGAGATGGCCCAAACTGTATCATGGCCTAGATCTGGCTCTTTCTACTCTAGGAACTATTTCCTCACCCATCAATTATGGATAACCATTCAGGCCTGGCCTTCTCGTAGTGTTAAGTGTAAGTTGGAAGGCTTTTGAGAATCCTTTTACCTGAAGTACTTTCAAGTAGGAATCTTGTCTGTCCTCTAACTCTGGAGAGTGCCAAAAGCATGAATAGAGTGGGACGGGAAAGCACATGGGCACATTTCATTACCTTCAGGTCACTTTCTCCACTGCCCTTCGGGTGTTTTTACATGCAATAAAAATACATCATTGTCTACAGTGTGATAGGGAAGCTAACAAAACAAGGTGTAAAGTAACCATTTCTAAACAAATACACTTTTTGTACAAATTCAGAATAAAATATGAAGGAGAATGGTTAGCAAATGTCAGAGTGATTATCCTGAAGAGCTGGGATTATGGATGGTTTGGGGTTTTTTCCCTTCACTTTTTCTATCTTTCAGGAAGTGTAGGTGTATTGTGTAATAAAAGTGAACAACAAAAGTCCACATACTGCATTCCTTGTAGAATTCCTCCTTGGCCTAGTTGGAGTCCTACTGTAATAAGTTTGGTAGAATTTAAGCTTTCAAATCTGCGTAAATGAAAAATACATATACTTTCCCTTTTCAACTTGTTTATAATACACATGATATATGCTCTTTCATTGCTCTCTACCATTGCAAAAGTATATGACAGAAGAGGTGGACCAGCCAACTGGGTAAGTTTTCCATGCAGGTAACCATAATGGAACTAGAGAGAAAATTCAAAAACTGCTGTTGAAATTTTCAGTGACTGAGGAGTGTGTTTATTTCCTAGATCAGCCATAGCAAAACACCACAAAACTTAGGCCACCAAGTATTTTGATAAGCCACCAAGTCTGGTATTTTGTTCTTCTCTCACAATTATGGAGGCTAGAAAGTCCAAAACCCACAGGTGTGATCAGCACCCTGCTCGCTCTGAAGGTTCTAGGGAAGAATCCTTTCCGACCTCATACAGCTTTTGTAGCTCCAGGCATTCCTTGATTTGTAGTTGCATCACTCCAGTCTCCACATGATCCTATTCCCTTTGTCTCCTCTGTCTCCAAAACTTCTCTTTATGACAGGAGTTACTAGATGTAGAACCCACCCTCATCCAGTGTGATCTCAGCTTAGCTTGATGATATCTGCAAAAACCCTGTTCCTGTTTCCAAATAAAGTCTCATTCATAACTACTGGGCTTAGGACTTAAACATATCTTTTGGGGGGCTTCCCTGGTGGTCCAGTGGTTGGGAATCCATCCGCCAGCACAGAGGAGACAGGTTCTTTCCCTGGCCCAGGAAGATCCCACACTCTGCAGGGCAACTAAGCCCATGTGCCACAACTACTGAGCCCGTGCTCCTGAACAAAACAAGCCCCATGCACCACAACAAGAGAAACCAGAGAGAACTAGAGAACTAGAGAAAAGTTGCTGCAACTAGAGAAAAGCCTGTGTGCATCAACAATGACCCAGTGCAGCCAAAAATAAATTTTTTTAATTAAAAAAATAGAATTTTTTTGGAGAGGCACACTCTAACCCACAACCTGGAAATCAGTAAACCTGGTTGAAACAGTAGTTTCTATGAAAATGATCTTAGATACATATGTCCTTAAAACTACCAGCATGAGTTAGAGCAAGTCTAGCTGAAATGCAAGTTTCTTCTTTTTTTTTTTTTTAAAGCTTAGATCCATAAGATTTTTTCAAAACTATATTCCCAAAATGAGTTTTCAACAGGTTACAGTAGTTTGAAGTACAGGAAGGGATATAAGCATATGACATAGCTCTCACACTGAAAGACTTTTATTAATATATGAAAATTACTCAGCCATTAAAAAGAATACATTTGAATCAGTTCTAATGAGGTGGATGATATGGAGCCTATTATACAGAGTGAAGTAAGTCAGAAAGAAAAACACCAATACAATATACTTACACATATATATGGAATTCGGAAAGATGGTAATGATAACCCTATATCCAAGACAGCAAAAGAGACGCAGATGTATAGAACAGTCTATTGGACTCGGTGGGAGAAGGCAAGGGTGGGATGATCTGAGAATAGCATTGAAACACGTATATTATCATATGTGAAACAGACCACCAGTCCAGGTTCAATGCATGAGACAGGGTGCTCAGGGCTGGTGCACTGGGATGACCCAGAGGGATGGAATGGGGAGGGAGGTGCGAGGGGTGTTCAGGATGGGGAACACATGTACACCCATGGCTGATTTATGTCAATGTATGGCAAAACCCACTACAGTATTGTAAAGTAGCCTACAATTAAATAAATTTTTAAAAAATGAGGGATACAAATGTGTAGATAGGTAATAAAAAATAGCACCCACCCTTTCTCTGGGCTCCATGGATGTGAAGCATGGGAAATATGCAACATCAACTCTAGAGGGCTAGAGAGAAAGAGAAATCCTTAGAAAAAGCATGGTTAAATTAAGGCAAAAAATGAAGGCAGAACCTTTAGAGTTGGGGTTTAACACATTTGCAGGGTTCGTGACACATCTGGCATTTCCAAGGGCAAAATGAAATATAAGCACAGAAGTAGAGCAGAGAGCGGGTTAGGATGTTTGACCAGTGGTTGTACTGACGGCCAAAAGGTAGGGCTGTCATCCACCCTTTGCAGACATCCATCTGTTTCACATGTAACCAGAATCACTAAAAAAACGTATCTGGCCGCATCAGGTCTTAGTGGCAGCACATCGGATCTTTATTGCATCATGCACACAGACTGTAGCACGTGGCCTTGGTTGCTCTATGTCATGCAATTGGATCTTAGTTCCCTGACCAGGGATCAAACCTACATCCCCTGCATTGTGAGGCAGATTCTTCACCTCTGGACCACCAAGGAAGTCCCAACAAGAACCAGTTTTTATTCTCCCTAACTTCATTTAGTGGAAACAGTTAAATGGTTGCCTGGGTTGCTTAGTGAATTAGGAAATGCCAGTCTGATACATAATCCAGTAAGGAGATTGCCAAAGAGCAAATGTTTTGAGATCATGGAGTGATGCAGAATGTGGTCTTTGGATAAACATGCAGTCCCTATTTATATCTCCCAGAAAAATCTGAATGACAATTTTGGTTATCTCATTGTTGCACAAAGAATAAATGTCTATCATTCTTCAGTTCCTGAACAGTCTGAACTTACTGTATTATTCAAGGTCTTTCATATTTTCTTCACTTTCTACTTTTCAAGTTTAATCTATCACTAACTTATAGCATATACTTTATATGTCAACTGAACATAGATTGCTTAATATTCCCAGGACTTGTTTTGCCGTTTTCCATGTTAGCAATGTTTCTCATGCCTTTTCCTGTGCTTGGAATGTTCACCCGTTATAATTCTCAGTTACCAGCTATCAAAATGTATTCACCAAAGCCTGAGATCAGCTGTCACTCTTCCATTGAGCCTTTCCTCTCTGCCCTTTTCCTCTCAGAAATCATAGGTTACCAGTAATTGAGTCTTCTATAATATGTCAAAATTCACATCAAGTTTATGAAGTGTAGACACTTATTTCCATTTTATAGTTGAGGAAACAATTTAAATAATAGTTAATCATTTTTATTTATTAATTTTATTTACAGATGGAAAATAGAAGTTTACATAGGAATTAACTGTTAGTTTTCAAACCATTATTGTAATAGTGCATCTTTAGAGATAAATTGGGAAGCTAAAGGCTATTTATTCCAATCCCTTTCTAAGTGAACAGAGGCCAATAAAAAAAAGCAATTGGACTCAGCAACTATAATTAGCAAGATGGATCTGGCAGAGTACCAAATCAATTAATCTTAACAGCTTGATAAGGTTTTCAAAAAAAAATAACATTGAAATTATGAAAGAGGGACCTCCCTGGTGGTCCAGTGGCTACAATTCCATACCCCCAGTGCAGGGGCCCCGTTTTTAATCTTTGGTCAGGGAACTAGAACCCACATGCTGCAACTAAGAGTTCACATGCTGAAACTAAAGATCCCACATGGTGCAATGAAGATCAAAGATCCTGAGTGCACCAAATAACAGCTAGAGCAGCCAAATAAATATATTAAAAAAAAAAGCATCCGGCAAGGTTTAATATCCACTTGTATTAGTACTTTTTTTCCCCACCAAACTAGGAATCTAGGTATAGAAGACAGCTTCTTCAAACTGTTTCATCAGACCACCCCCACCAAAACATACACACTCTTGACATCATGCTTAATGGTAAAATATTGAATAATTTCCTCTTAAGATTGGGAGCAAGGCAACAATGCCCACTGTCATCACTTACATTTCAGCAATTATATTAGAGGTCTTAGCCATTGTAATAAAACAAAAACAGAAATAAAAGGCATATAGATTAGAAGGAAAACTATCTTTTTGCAGAGATATTTGATTATTTACCTTATCTGTCAAACCAAAAAAAAAAAAAAAAAAAAAAAAAACAAAACAAGTTTGGTCATACACTTAAATATAAATGCCAAAACCAAAGACTGATTATTGGCAAACATAAGAGTTTTGTGATTTAGGGACAGGCAAATGTTTCTTAGATCACAGAAGACAAAAAACATTAAAGGTTAAAAGTGATAAAGAGTTCATCAAAATTAAAAACTTGTCACCAAAAGACATCTTTAGGAAAATAGGCAAGGAACAGACTAGGAGAAAATATTCACAAAACATACATTGATACATGACAAAGGACTGGTAAAGAGAATACATAAAGACCTCTACAACTCAATAATTTTTTTTTTTACAACTCAATAATTTTTAAAAATCCAATTAAAAATGGTCAAAAGATTTGTATATTTTATAAAAATATGCAAACAGCCAAAAATCTTATGAAAGAGAATGCAACATCATTAATTAGCAGGGAGATGCAAATTAAAACCACTAAAATGCCACTGCACACTCGCCAGAATGGTTAAAATTAAAAAGGCTAATAACTCCTCAAGTTGGGTTTTTGTAGAACTGGTACTCTCAGATATTGTTGGTGCAGCTGTAAAATGGAGGAAGATCTGGAAAGTTTCTTATAAAACTAAATATACATCGTTTTATGACTCAACAATGCCACTCCTGGCTCTTTACCCAAGAGGTTGAAAACCAGGGGCTTCCCAGGTGTCTCTAAGTGGTAAAGAATCTGCCTGCCAATGCAGAAGATGTAGGAGACATGGGTTTGATCCCTGGGTCTGGAAGATCCTCCAGAGGAGAGCATGGCAACTCACTCCAGTGTTCTTGCCTGGAGAATCTCATGGACAGAGGAGCCTAGTGGGATGTAGCCAGGGGTCCATGGGGTCGCAAAAGAGTTGGACACACTGAAGCAACTTAGCACACATGAATGAAAACCATAATCACAGATTTGTAAAAGAATGCTACTGAAGTTTTTAGCCAAAACAACCCAATATACATCTTTATGAGAACTGATGTGTTCTGTGCTGTGCTTAGTTGCTCAGTCATGTCCAACTCTTTGCAACCCCATGGACTATATAGCTCGCCAGGCTCCTCTGTCCATGGGCTTCTCCAGGCAAGAATACTGGAGTCGGTTCCCATGCCCTCCTCCGGGAGATCTTCCCAACCAGGGATCAAACCCAAGTCTCCTGCATTGCAGGTGGATTCTTTACCGTGTGAGCCACCAGGGAAGCCCATAGATTAGTAATACAGTAAAACACTACCCAATGATAAAAAGGAATGAATTTCTGATAGCTTCAACAGTATTTTTATATATATATATATATATATATATAATCTCAAAAACAAGCTCATTGGAAGAACACTTATACAAACAAGTATATTTTGTGTGATTTCATTTATATGAAACTCTAAAGAGGCAAAATTAACCAGATGTCCCCCTCTAAAAAAGAACGATATTTGCCTCTGGATGGCTGGGTGTGATGACATCTGAGACATGAAGGAATTCTTAAGGGGATAGTAAACTTCTGTATCTTTATGAGAGTTTGTATTACATATACACATTGGTCCAAACCAAGAAAGTACGCTCAAAAATTTCTCCATTTTTCCTGTAGTACATTGAAACAGGCAAAGACTGAACTCATTAATATGCTTGCTAAAGTATTTAGGAGACACTGTACTGATGTCTACAGTTCACTGTGAAGTGCATATAATAATTAGATGGATTAATGGGTGCATAGAGAAATGGACAGATATACAACAAAGCTAGTGTAATAAAATATGAAGGATAGGATATAGGTGGTGAGCATATGTTCAGTGTAAAACTCCCTCAAGTTGGCTGTATGTTTGAAATTTCTCATTAAACTACTGGAAAACAAAGAGATTTTTAAAAGTTATGTTTGAATGCCACCAGGCAAGATATAACTTTAGTTAGATTACTGCAATACCAATCAAGTGAGATTTTTCTTGCTCCTTATTTTTCTCTTCTCCTGGTTCAATTCCAGGTGAGCCAGAGACCACCTACAGAGAGGGATAAAGTAAAGGAGTCAAATAAAAGACTGGTATATCAGAGAAGAAACTAATTTTTTTACTCTTTCCAAGTTGCAGAAGGTGGAAAGTTTTTGATTTAGAAGAAGTATGAAGTAGTGACTTCTTCCAGGGAATATTTTAATTAGAAAAAATGATTATACTTACTGACAGTGATCTCAGATTTATTATCTTACAGTGACTGAAGAAGTTATTCATCCTGCCAAGACTTCATCCGTACTCAGTTGTGCCTGACTCTTTGTGACCCCATGGATTGTAGCCCTCCAGGCTCCTCTGTCCATGGAATTTTCCAGGCAAGAATAGTGGAGTAGGTTGCCACTTCCTACTCTAGGGGATCTTCCCTGACCCAGGGATTGAACTGGTGTCTCCTGAGTCTCCTGCATTGGCAGGCAGATTCTTTACCACTAGTGCCACCTAGGAACCCCCAAGATTTCATCCAGGAGCAGAAAGAGAACACACAGGCATATTCACAGTGGTAGTTAATAAAATCTTTTGTTTGCAAGCAATGTGTGGCATCTTATTCAATTTACTGTATTTGTTATTAGTTGATATGGATTTTCTGGGTATACAATGCTATCATTTGGAAATTACAATAGTCTTACCACCTCCTTTTCAATTCTTACATCTATAATTATTTTACTTACCTAGTTGCCAATCACAATTATGTAGGCTCAAATAAAAGCCAATATCAGATTCCCAGGCTTCCCAGGTGGCTCAGTGGTAAAGAATCTGCCTTCCAGGCAGGAGACATGGGTTCAAACCCTGGTCAGACATGACTTAACAACTAAACAACAAATCAGATACCCAGCTAGTCACAGCCAGGTACATTTTATGAGTTGCTCAATAGTCTGCTACCATGCAACAGATACACAAGAGAACCACAAGCCTTCCATAACCATCATATAAATACCAACACATCTATAAAAACTGACATATTCACAGTTACCTACTAACTCATTCAGCCAACAAAACCACAAGCCTATGGCACCACATCATTCTCTACCTCATATAAGTAATTCCATAGTCAGAAAATACCCACAAACCACTTCCTGTTCTCCTCCAGTCACATACAAGTGCAAACACAACTCACACCTAATCCAAAAAAATAGACACACCAGAGTAAACACTACAGGGCAACATGACTCCATCCACTGCCACAATCGTTGCACAGAAGTAGCTCAAGGTCAAACACATCAGGTCAGGCACAGGAAACCGCTCCTACACACTTAAACACAAACACACTACAACACCAGTTGTGTGCTAGGTCCAGTTTCACGCCCTAGGGTTTCCCCAGGGATAAAAACCCATCCTACTCACAACCCTGGACTACAGACCTCATCCAGGTCACATCCAGGGTCGACATCAGCATTCCTACCTGGAATGAAAGTTGGGTACTCAGCACACACAGGTTTGACATTCCTAGTTTCCTCCTTGGCTTTTGCAGGCCTCTCTCAGGCTATGGCATCATCATTCAACAGGCTACACCTGGCTGTGCATGCGCACTTCTACAGGCTGAACCACCCTGGAGTCTGGGGCATTTCTGACTCTGCAAATTTTGGGGGAATAGCTTGTGAAGGATAGGTGTTAACTGCCCTCTAAATGTTTGTTAGAATATACCTGTGAAGTCATCAGGTTCTGGACCTTTGTTTCTTGGGAGTTTTTTGCTTTTTAAATAACTTCTTCAATTTCAATACTGGTAATTGGCCTGTTCATATTTCTTCTTTCTTCCTGGTACAGTCTTGGGATAGTATTCATCTCTAGGAATTTGTCCATTTCTTCTAGGTTGTCCATTTTATTGGCATATTTGTTTGTGTTTGTATTTGTTTGTAATCTCTCAAGACCCATTATATTTTTGTGGTGTCAGTAGTAACTTTTATTTCTGATTTTATTGATTTGGGCTCCCTTTTTCTCTTGATGAGTCTGGCTAAAGGTTTATTAATTTTATCTTTTCAAAGAATCAGCTCTTAGTTTCATTCAACTTTTGTATTGTTTTGTGTGTATTTTATTTCTGAGTTGATCTTTGTGATAACTTTCCTTCACCTACCTTTTCATTTTGTTTGTTCTTTTTCTAGTTCCTTTAGGTGTAAAGTTAGGTTGTTTGAAATTTTGATGTCCACATTTTAATTTCTGATATTGGGAACTTGTGTGTTCTCTCTTTTCTGTTGATTGCCTCTGATAGAGGTTTGTCAATTTTATTGATTTTTTTTCATAGAACCAATTAAACTTTAATTGATTTTATCTATATCTCTAATTTTCTCTTTCTTTAATTTCCACTCTACTTAATTTTGTTTGCTTTGGGTTTAACTGATACTTTTTAATACTTAGAACCTTGATTTTGAAGGTAGAATTTCCCTCCCTTCTGTGTAGTTCTATTCAGCTGTCACTCAGAAATTTCAGTATGCTGTATTTTCTTTATCATCATGTTAAAAGTTTTACATTTTCTTCATGATTTCTTCTTGACTTATGTATTCTTTAGACATGTGGTATTTAAATATTATTTTTGCAAATTTTTCCAAGTATTTTTATTTTTTATTTCTAGCTGAATTCTATTGTGGTTAAATAATATATTTTAAGCCCTTTAAATTTACAGGGACTTATTTTATGGTCTATTGTGATAAATATCTTATATGCAGTTGAAAAGAAAACATATCCTGCTGTGGTTGAATGAAGTGTTCTATAAATGTAAAGTTGATATAAACAGCAGGTCAAGTCTTTATTTTTGTGTCTACTTGTCCTATAGATAAATGAAAGGAGTGTTGAAATTTCCAGCTATAATTAGAGATTTTTCATTTTTGTCTGATTTTGCTTCATGTAGTTTATAACTCCAATAATACATATGGTTTTTGCCTTTTTATGCTGTTAATGGGGTTCTCGTGGCAAGAATACTGGAGTGGTTTGCCATTCCCTGCTCCAGTGCGCCACATTTTGTCAGAACTCTTCACTATGACCTGTCTGTCTTGGGTGGCTCTGCACAGCATGGCTCACAGCTCCACTGAGTTATGCAAGCCCCTACGCAATGACAAGGCAGTGATACATGAAGGGGCAGGATGTTTAGATAACATCACTGACTCAATGGACATGAAGTTGGCCAAATTCCAAGAGATAGTGAGGGACAGGGAGGCCTGGCGTGTTGTAGTCCATGGGGTTGCAGAGTCAGACATGACTTAGCGACTGAACAACAAAAATAGGTATGTTGGACCTCCTGGTGTTATTCCAGAGGTCATTACTGCTGTGTTACTGTTTTTTGTTTTCTTTTTCCTCTCTGAGCTTTGTTTTGGATAATTTCTTTTGCTGTGTATTCTAGACTTTTTCTGCTCTCATGTCTAATCTGTTGTTAATTTCATACACTTCAGGTGTTGCAGTTTCAACTCGAGAAAATCCATTTGAGGTGGTTTTTTTTTTCTTTTTAATCTTAAATTTCTCTCACCATGTCCATGTTTTCCTATACACTGGATCTTATTTATAATGATTCTTTTAAACATCTTTGCTGTTTCTCTTCTCTGTCATTTCTGCATCTATTTCTATGAACTAATGTTTTTCTGCCTCTTCAAACATATATTAACTCTTTGTTTCAAATTTATTTATTTATTTGGCTGCTCCAGGTCTTAGTTGCAGCAATATAGGATCTAGTTCCCTGACTAGAGATCAAACGCAGGCCCCCTGCATTGTGAGTGCAGAGTCTTAGCCACTGGACCACCAGGGAAGTCCCAAATATCTATTACTCTTGACTGGATGTTGGATATTCATTTGCTGTCAGCAAAGAGATGTCTCTATTCTGCTTAGACTCCCCTTCTCTGTTTTGCAAAGTATGGCATTCTAAATACAAAATTATTTTCCTTCTAACTTTGTCATATAAGTTCTTATACAAAGGGCATTATTATCCATTTTTAAGTGGTCATACAATGTTCTAAGTACAGTAAGAAACCACTGGGGAAAAAAAGTGTAAGTAGATAATCTCACGGAGTTCCCAGGTAGTCTAGTGGTTAGGTTTCTGGGGTTTCACTGAAGTGGCCCAGGTTAAATCCATGGTTGGGGAACTGAGATCCCATAAGCTGCATGGTGTGGTCAAAAAACTCAAAACAAGCAAACAAAACAGAGAATGTCAAACACTGATCTGACTTTGATACATCTGAGGTAGTGGTTAAAAATATACAGATGCCTAAGACTTATCCTTAAACTAAGATTGTGGCATTCAGTCCATGATCACTTCATGGCAAATAGATGGGGAAACAATGGAAACAGGGACAGACTTTATTTTCTTGATCTCCAAAATCACTGCAGATGGTGACTTCAGCCATGAAACTAAAAGACGCTTGCTTCTTGGAAGAAAAGCTATGAACAACCTAGACAGCATATTATAAAGCAGAGACATACTTTACCAACAAAGGTCTGTCTAGTCAAAGCTATGGTTTTTCCAGTAGTCATGTGTGGATGTGAGAATTGGACCATGAAGAAAGCTGAGCACCAAAGAATTGATGTTTTCTAACTGTGATGTTGGAGAAGACTTGAGAGTCTCTTGGACTGCAAGGAGATCAAACCAGTCAATCCTAAAGGAAGTCAGTCCTGAATATTCATTGGAAAGACTGATGCTGAAGCTGAAGCGCCAATACTTTGGCCACCTGATGTGAAGAACTGACTTATTAGAAAGACCCTGATGCTGGGAAAGATTGAAGGTAGGAGGAGAAGGGGACGGCAGAGGATGAGATGGTTGGATGGCATCACCAATTCGATGGACATGAGTTTAAGCAAGCTCTGGGAGTTGGTGGACAAGGAAGTCTGGCATGCTGCAGTCCATTGGGTTGCAAAGAGTTGGACACGACTCAGAGACTGAACTGATATTGCTAACTTACCCTTACAGATTCTGATTCACTTGGTCTGGGTTGGTCTCTGAAATTAATATTTGGAACAGGTTCCTGAGTTGATTTTAATTGAACATTCAAATTTTAGAATCAATGACTTATTTTCATTGTTACAGATCTCACCAAATATGCTTTCATTATTCTCTTTGCCTTCTTCAAACTGCATAATAAACTTATCAAAATTCATTTCTAATGAATTTTATTTTCAGTTTATCACTTATCTCTGCTGTCCCCCCACCCCCACCTCCTAGTACTGGAAAACAATATTTGTTAGTTTTCTTGCTTTATTTTTCCAGGTTTGGAGACCAGGTATGATAGAAAAAACATTTCTGAAATAAATTTATCTAAATGGAAGATAAAGAAGTGAAATGCTTGACCTTGAGAATTCCATTATTCAAAATAGCTGGCAGAGTAAAGTCAAGATTGAGAAACAAGAACTTCAAAATGAATATTTTAGCCAAATTAAAATCATCTATGAAAATATATCTATTCACAGAAAAGATACATCTCTCACCCTGCATCACAGATCACAGAATTCCTAGTAGAGAAACATTTATGAATGTAAAGAATGTGGGAAGACCTTTAATTATGGCTGAGATCGAATCAAATGTGAGAAAAATTCATACTGGTGAGAAGCCTTATGCATCTAAGGTATATGGGAAGGCCTTTAGAATTTGTGAACAACCAGCTTGACATTTGAAAGTTCATAATGGAGTGAAACCGTATGTATGTCTAGAATCTGGAAAGGCTTTTAGTTTTGGCAGAGACCTTAGAGTACACAAAAATATTCATTCAGGGGAGAAACCCTATGAATGTAAAGAATGTGGGAAGGCATTTTGAATACATCAACAACTCACTCAACATATAAAAATTCATAGTGGAGTGAAAGCCTACATATGTAAAAAATGTGGGAAAGCTTTTAGTTAGGTAAAGACCTTAAAGTACAAAAGAATATTCATTCTGGGAAGAATGAATGTCAGATCTGTGGGAAGACCTTCAACTCTTCCAGATACTTTAGAGTATACCAGAAAATTCATACTGATGAAAAACCCTATGAATGCAAGGAATGTGAAAATCTTTTAGATTATGTGGACAACTTGGTCAACATCAAAAAATTCATACAGATGAGAAATATTATGAATGTAAGGAATATGGGAAAAAACCCTTAAGACTTCATTCATACCTTAAAGCTCAACATAGCATTCATACTAATGAGAAACCCTATGAATGTTAAGAATGTAGGAAGGCCTTTAGGCAGAGGGCACATCTTAGTAAGCATCAAAGAATTTGTATTGATGAGAAACCCTATGAATATAAGGAATGTGGAAAGACCTACAGATGGAGTTCAACACAATCAATATCAAAAACTGCACACTAAAAAGAACTTGTGAATTTAAGATACACAGAAGGGCCTTTGAAGTTCATTCAGTTCTTACAGATCATTATGAATTATGAATTATCTAATTCATAATGGTGAGAAACCAAAAATATGAATGTATGGGGTGATATGGCATGGCTTTCGATAGAATGAACATTAGTGAATGTACATTAGTAGAAACCCTGTGAATTTAAGGAATGTGGGGATGCTTTTCACACTTTATTGAACATCAGAGACTTAATGTCAAGACTCTAAAAATGTAAGAAATACAGGAAGGCCCAATATTCATGTCTCTATGAACATCTGAGAATTCATAACCTTGTAGTGTTGATATAAAACTGCTTTTTCTTTCACTCCGCTCTTAATGGAGTATTAATACTAGGAGGAATATTTGGGAATTTTTTTTGCAACTCTTACAATTTATTAGGTGTAAAAGATTTCTTGCCAGTTATCTTAATCTAATGAACATATAAAATACTTCCAAAACTGAGACAGTAGATAGGCCCCAGGCTGAGCAACTGGAGTCTGTCCCCTGTGGACAGATATTTCAAGATAGAAGTAATGGCAGAAGTGAAGAGGAGGTGAGGCCTGCCCATATAAAAGATAAAGAGAACATATTATTTCTCATTCTTGAGGTCAAGGAGACCTTCCCAACTACACATGTGCAGAAAGGCTCCTCAGAGTTCAAAAAGGCAGGAGGTGCCACCAGTAGTAGGTGATGTCAGTCATCCCATAGGCCGTTGCACTGGAATCCATCTAAGCTAAGAGATATGCATGCACACAGGGAGGACCCCCAGTTATATTAAATACAGGCTCAGAGCCAGCAAGATGACTGACCAGAGGAAACCCAGAAGAAATGCCCCATATAAGGAATTTAAGCTACCATGAAAGCATGACACTCTCTCTCTGGGCCCACCTGTGTGCATTTATTCACATGTTCTTTTCTTTCCTCCTAGTAATTCACTACTTTCTATCTCTTTGTTGACATTCATTTCCACAAAGCAGACAAGCCAGGGCCTTGTCACTGGCCCTCGTGGTCTAGTGGCTAGGACTCAGGACTCGTGCTGCAGCTTCCTGACTTCAACCTCTGGCTAGGGAACTGAGATCCTGCTTAAAGTTGCTGCAGGCCAAGGCCACCTGAGATCAAAACCACTCAACTCCTGTTGGATGTCTGCAAATTTGTATAATCTCTTAATCTACCAGTTGTCGAACTGAAAGAAAGCCTTTAGTCACAGCCCATACCTAGTCTATCACATCATCAAGATACACAGCGATATACTTATTAGCTCTGTGCCTCAGTTGTAAAACAGTGATAATACTGATCTAACTGAGTTTTTATGAGGACCTGTAAATCTTTGTTAAGATTATTTAACAAATATTAGCTACTGTTGATCAGATAAGCAAGAGCATTACCATTAGTGAATTCTTAGAGAAAGATACTATGTTGGTAATGATCTTAGAAAAGCCTCCAATTAACTCCATCTTCCTATTCAACTTTAGATGACTAACTTTGAATAAAGTCCTGTAAAATACAGAGAACATGTGAGACAACTTCATTCTTGATGAGCTGCATCAGGAAACTAATGCTGGAATAAATACTCTGGAACTAGTGGCTGTAAATATATATTGAGAATATAGCTAATTGCTGAAGTAGAAAAGGGTATGAAGCAGTTTGCTATTAATAAACTGCTAATAAGAGATACCCTATAATCTATACTCTCTGCTCACAACCCAGAATTTATTAGAAATGATCAAAAGGATAACTAAGAGAAAACTGTCCATTAGTAAACCTTCTAAGTTGCCATTATAAAAATCTTCAAACATACAGGAAAGTTTAAAAAGTACAATGGACATGTATTTACCATCCTACCCTCCACCTAGTTTAAAAGCTAACAGTTTATCATATCTGGCTTATCTCCCTATAAGTAATTTTCAACATAACCCTACTATAACCACATCTTCTAAAATATATCATGTGACACATATTCAGATCTTCCCAGTTGTTCCAAGATTGACTTTAATGTTTACTTTTGTTTTCTAAAAAATTATTTTATTATTCTTTTGTTATTTTATTTTTTTGGTAATACTGTGTGGCATATGGAATCTAAATGGATCAAACCCACGCTCCCTGCATTGGAAGCACAGAGTCATAACCACTGGACTACCAGGGAAGTCCCTACTTTTTTTAAAATCTAAAGTAAACTCTAGGCTCAGAAATTGCATTTAGTGATCTATCTCTTTTAGTCTAGTTTAGTTCTTCACTTTTATTTTTCTTCATGAGTTTTCTTCTTAGAGTCCATGTCGCCTTGCAGGATGGTCCATATTTTGGATTGTTGTGCTTGTTTCCTAATGTTGTCATTTAATTTATTCTGCCATCTATATTGGAAATTAACACATTATTGGCCAGAGACATATTAATACATCTTTTGTTATCCAAACATTGTGGACCAGAGTGTTTCAATATTCTTTACATGACAAATAACTGGCCACATGCGTTGGTTTCTGCAAAACTTCCTGGTCAGCAATGTGTTAAGTGTAGAGAAAAGATTAAGTTTGAATCAAACAATTTTGCAGAATATTTCCTAAATGATGTATTTAGTATTGTCATATCAAGGTACAGATTGAAATCATGAGGCTAAATTTGAACATATGGTTAAGGTGGTGACTGTCAACTCTCTCCATTTTAGAGGGCCTTTTTTAATTCTTACAATTAGAAAGTAACTTATGGAGTGATTCTAACCTCCTCTTGGAAATTTATATTTTATTTGTTTGATTCACAGAAAAAATCAGAACAAAAATAGGATACCACTCAGATGAGTGATAATGAATTGCTACATATCAAAACCTTTAAGAGGTGATGAAAGTCATCTTGCTGTTGATGTTCAGTTGCTGTCATGTCTGACTCTTTGTGACCCCATGGACTATAGCCCACCAGGCTCCTCTGTCCATGGGATTTCTTAGACAAGAATACTGGAGTAGGTTGTAGGCAGTTGCCATTTCCTTCTCCAAGGGATCTCCCTGACCCAGGATTGAACCCACATCTCCTGCATTGGCAAGTGGATTCTTTACTGCTGAGCCACCAGGGAAGCCTCAGGTCTTAATTCTGGTCATTTATCTGGTTTCTTTTTCCACACTTGACCTGTCCTAGGAAAGCCATCTTACAAGAACACTAACACACTTTAACAAAATTTGGGAAATCAGGATATTGTTCTGAAACAGTGTCTGTCACATAGTGGACACTTGATAAAACTGATGATGTAATTAAAACCCAAGAAACTAGAAAAAGAACCAATTAACCTAACTACTGCAGAATGAAATCATTTATATGGTTAAAATTAGAAATCAATGAAAGAAGAAATAAAACCTATTAAATTTGTGTGGAAAAAACACCCATCTAAATTAGACTTATAAATTTGATCTATATAAAGACAAGAAATATGACAGCATTAATAAGGTAATATATATATTTTTGGAAATTTAAAAAATAATAATACTAAAGAAAATATTTTCCTTTTTTTGCTTTTTATTAATTTAATTGGAGGCTAATTACTTTACCTCCATGGTTTTTGCCATACATCGACATGAATCAGCCACAAGTATACATAAATTAAATGAATTAAAATTCATTCAAGATGAGGTAGAAATCTGCATAGTCCAATACACAGAGCAGAAAAATAAAAATTTGGCCCAAGTTCTCTCTTAAAAACAATACTTAAATCATCACTTAGAAACTCTAAGGATAATCTCTAGAAGAATTTTACAAGCTCATTCTAGAAGTCTAAACACTGGATGAAGACAGCTTCCAAAAAATCTAAATGAGCTCAATCTGTGAATATGAATGCAAATATTCTAAAGAAAATGTTAGCAAAACAAAACCAAACATGGAGGAAAGCATGACTTGAGAGGCAGAACTTTGGACTGAAACAACCTGAATCCCAAGATTCTGAGCCAAACTTGGATAGAGATAGCTCCATGAGAAGGTATCTCTAGTTGGAAGAGTGACAGAAGAGATTTTAGTGGGGCAGAGAAGTGGAAGAAATCCATGATACCAGTAGCTGCCAGCAAGTACTTAAATCCCAAGGAAAGGGAATCTTATCTTACTAGTGGAAGTCTGTTCTGAAGAAGATGGAAAATCCCATTGCTTTTTTCTTCTTTATTCTCTCACTGGTTGGCACTGGAGGAAGACCGAGTTGTGGCAAGGATACAGCAGAATGAGAAGACTAAATAAAGCTCTGTTGCTGTAACTAGAGCCAGGAAGGGGTCCTCTGGAAACTACAAAGTTCTAGGAAGACAGGGGAGAGGAGGCAACTCAAGTTAGAGATCCCTTAAAGTATATGAAGTCGAGGGTGCACACGTGTAGATCTGACACTAGGCAGCACATCAAAGGCCTTGAGAATTGAACTAGAAGGTAGACCATAAGCCAGGTCTCAGAGTGGGTCCTGGGTGAACCACCTGAAAGATAAAGCACACTGGCACTGCAAATGCTTTGCAAAATGAACTGACATTGGCAGCCCAGGGCACAGAAAGTACATTAGAACTTACACACTGAATCTGAATTCAACCTACTAAGATAAACAAACCAAAATTATGCCCCCCACAGGATTTAAAATAGATTCAAAGAATCAAATTATTCAAAATGTCTAGCAAACAATAAAAATGTATTCTGCATACAATGGAATAGGACAATTTTAACAACTCACAATGGAAAAGAGAAAAAGAAAAAGACATCAACACTGAGATGATCCACATTAGAATTACCAAAGACTTTTAAACAGCTATTAGAACCATGTTTCAACAAGTAAAGGTGACTCTAAGCAGACACAGAAGCTGTAAAAAAAGAACCAAAAAGAATTTGGTTTTAAGGAACTTTAATTAAAATTTTTTATTACATAATTTTCAGATGTATAAAAGGAAATTTTAGAACTAAAAAATATGATGAAAATTAAAACCTAGTTGATGGGTTCAGCAACAAAATGGAGAAAACAGAGAAAAGATTTAGTGAACCTGAACTTGGATCAATAAAAAAATTATCTAACAGAGAAAGATTTAGAATAAAACAAAACTTATTAGAGCCTCTAGGATCTGAGGGACAATACCAAAGGGTTTGTTATTTGTGTCCCTGAGATTGTGAAAGGAAAAAAGAAAGTACCAGGAAGAAAAAAAAATATTTATAAGGAGTTAATGGTTGAAAACCTACCAAGTTTAGCAAAAGACCTTAAACTTACAGATTCAAGAAATGTAGCATATCACAAAAAGGATAAACTATAAGAAACCATTGCTGAGACACATCATAACCAAACTGCTGAAAATCACAGGAAAAAAAAAAATCAAAAGCTTCCAGAGAATACAGATGCATTTTACATACTGGAGAACAATGCCTTGAATAACAGAACTCTCACTGAAAGTATGAAGGCCCAAGGGTAGTGGAACATTTTTTAAATGCTTTAAGGAAAGAAATGTCAACCCCAATCTTTGTCCAGTGAAAATGATCAAGAATGAAGGATAAAAGATATTAGATAAAGAAAGACAAAGAGGATTTGCTACCAGCAGGCTTGCTCTAGAAGAAGTGCTAAACAAAACTCTTTAGATGAAAGGAAAATGATACCAAAGGAAAACTTGAAACTTCAAAAATAAGAGCTATAGAAATGGCAAATTGCTGAGTAAAAAATAAAATTGTTTTTTTCTTTTTATAAATATTTACTGTGCTAAAAAGCAAGGAGTATAACACTGTCTCATAAGGCTTGCAATGTATGTAGATATAATAAATATAATAATCATAATATAAAGAGGGGAGGCTAAAAAGACATATATGGTGGTAAGATTTCTAAATATAACATGAAGCACTAAAATGTAACTCAAAGTATACTGTGAATTACATATACTGTGTATATCGCAATACTCTCCAAAGTGAATCATCCCATGTTGAGAAAAGTTTGAGAGATCTCTGGCACTATCAACCATAACTGAAAACCCTTTATACATACCCTGGGATTAAATAATTTCAGTCTTTGAATAAAATCAACAGAAATACAAGCATACACACACACATACACCCACAGACAGACATATACAAGAATATTTACAGCCACGTTTTTATTACAACACAAAATTGTAAAAAAAATACAAATACCCATCAAGAGGCTTGATAAATAGCAGTATATTCTTAAAATGGAATAGTATACAGAATGTAAATGAATACACTACTGCCACATGCAATAATGTATGAATCTTTAAAACGTTGAGTGAAACAACACAAAAGAATTTCTAATGAATAACAAAATACATATATAGTTTGAATAAGTAAGAAAACTATTTCATGTTAAAAACCGGGAAGTGGTCAACTTTGGGGGTAGTAACAACTACATTTTATTCTGAAGAGTGCAATAAGAAGTTTATTTCATATTTTCTTCCTCTTATGGAGGGTGATGCTTATAACCATTTTGTATCTTGCCTCTGCATGTACTATATAAGCACTTAAAAAAATAAACTGAGTCAGAACTCAAAAACTTAGAAAATTAGCTTCATTGCTGATAAAAAGTTCAATATCAATGATCACACCCATTTCATATGCTAGTAAACATAGATAAATATTTATGTGGTACAGTACATTAAATTAATAATTATTATTACATTTGTGATTAAAATTACCTCATATATATGTTTAAGCATGCTTTAAAAAAACAAAGTTCTACAATAACTTAGAAAGGCTTCACAAAGAAATCACATCCTTTGTTACTGCATTTCCATGTTTTCTCCCTTGTGAGTTCTCTGATGGACAATAAGATTTCTCTTATAACTGAAGGACTTACCACATTCATTACAAATATAAGGTTTCTCCCCTGTGTGAGTTCTCTGATGTACAATGAGATTTGTCTTCTGGCGGAAGCACTTCCCACATTCATTACACTTGTATGGTTTCTCTCCTGTATGAGTTCTTTGATGATGAATGAGATATGATTTCCTGCTAAAGGCTTTCCCACACTGAGGGCATTCATAGGATTTCTGCCCTGTATGTATTTTCTGATGTACAGTGAGGGTTGCTTTCTGGCGAAAAGACTTTCCACATTCATTACAAATATAAGGTTTCTCTCCTGTATGGATTCTCTGATGTAAATTGAGATTTGTCTTCTGACTGAAGGATTTTCCACATTCATTACATTCATATGGTTTCTCTCCTGTGTGAGTTCTGTGATGATCAATGAGGTATGACTTCATTCTAAAAGCCTTCCCACAGTGAGGACATTCATAGGATTTTTCCCCTGTATGTGTTCTCTGATGTGCCACGAGGGTTGTCTTCTGGCGGAAGGATTTTCCACATTCATTACAAATATAAGGTTTCTCTTCATTATGAGTCTTCTCATGAAGAGCAAGGGTTGTCTTCTGGGAGAAGGATTTTCCACATTCATTACAAATATAGGGTTTTTCCCCTGTATGAGTTCTTTGATGTACAGTAAGGTTTGCCTTCTGATGAAAGGACTTTCCACATTCTTTACAAATATAGGGTTTTTCTCCTGTATGAATTCTCTGATGTAGGGAGAGTGTTGTCTTCTGGCGGAAAGACTTTCCACAGTCACTACACTCATATGGTTTCTCTCCTGTGTGAGTTCTCTGATGACGAATGAGGTGTGATTTCAATCTAAAGGCATTCCTACATTGTGGACATTCATATGATTTCTCCCCTGTATGTGTTCGCTGATGATCAGTGAGGGCTGTCTTTAGGCGGAAAGACTTACCACATTCATTACAAACAAAGGGTTTCTCTCCTGTGTGAGTTCTCTGATGATCAATGAGATAGGATTTCCTCCTAAATGAATTTCCACACTGATGACATTGATAGGGTTTTTCTTCTGTGTGAATTCCCTGATGCAGAATCAATACTGATTTCCTGCAAAAGGACTTCCCACATTCAGTGCATGTATGCTTTTTTTCAATATTGGTTGTTCTTCTTCTTTTATTATAATCAGATGTGTTTCCCCTTCTATAAGTTCTACTATGTGTAACTGAGCCTCCTCTTTTTAAAAAGGCTTTCTCACAGTCATTATATTCAAATGACTGTGCTGGAGTTTCCATCTTATGATATTGCATGATCGTTTCATTATGACTGATGGTCCTCCCACATTGATTATGAGATTTGACTCCAGAGTGAGCTGTCTCTGGTTTAGTATTGAGGAGTGATTTCCCATACCCATTACACTCACTAAGTCTCCTTCTTGTAGGACTTAGATTACTGATGATTAATTCTGAAACATTTTTTAAAATCTTTTCATGAGTGTCATATTCAGGAGGTAGCTTTTTTGAATTAATAGGGTTTTTACTCAAAGTAAGTGTCTTTTCACATGTACTACCATTCTCGTTAACCAGCTTTTTGTGGTTGATTAATATAACTGATCTAGAATATTTATCTTGCTGTTCCTTGAATTTCAATAAAAAGTCTTCAGCTTTCCAGTTTTCTTCTAGAAAAGAATATAATTAATAACAACTTGTGAATCTTACATATTTTCTATGAAAAGGAATTGTATATATATATGAGGCCAAAAAAGATCAAGGACAAACTATTCCTTGCCTGGGAAAAGACATGGAACCTAAATTAAACACTCTGCCTCAGTGTGGAAAAAGGTGAAAAATAAGTAATGAATGCTAGTAACATTTGCACTTTGTACCAGAACTTCATACAGAAAGTAAAACAAAGACAAGAAGCAGTAAAGAGAAGAGACACAAGAATAGTGGAAGAGGAATTCATGCTTGGATAGGTGGATTCAGAGGCAATGAACTGAATCTATGGCATTAAGATTTAAGTAGGATGAACAAGACAAATTAGTGGAAAAGCTAGTTCAGGGAAAATTTTAGAGGTAAGTGTTTGGAGGACACAGATTAGAGCTTTTAAATGTTCATCCCTAGATTGTCAGGTAAAATACTTCCAGTTGTCCCACCACCCCCATTCCACACAGCCACTGATAAATCTTTCCAAGCATTGATTATTTTCCTAGCATTTAGAAAAAAAAAATCCTATAGTCTACACTCTAATCCTCCATATAACTGGGAGTCATTTTTTTCTTGTGAGGGAAGTACAAAGAAAACACTCCCAACAGGAACTTTATTTTTATTAAAAACAAATGGGGTGTTTTTCGCCAAATTGTGCAGCATGCAGGATCTTAGTTCCCTGACCAGAGATTGAACTCATACCCTCTACAGTGGAAGCCCCGAGTCTTAACCACTGAATCACCAGGGAAGTCCCCCAACAGGAACTTTGAAACAAACTAGTGTTTTGTTTACTGGTGTATTCAGATTGCTATTTTTCTTTCAAAACTGCTCAATAAGAAAACACTCATGACAATTAATTATAACTATTCTTTTCAATTGCTAACTTAATTATTGAGGTTTAAAGAAAGAATCAAGTCTTTCTCTGATACAGTAACATTCTTAACTCCAGTTTTCCATATGTGGACCAGAAAGATTGCTCCCTGTGGTTCTAGATCACTCATTAACCTTAGCCTTTATTTCTCTTATAAATTTATAGTTATATTTGAGATCATCCATATCTAATGAAACAATGTTAAATCTAGGCTCAAAAGTCTGTTTCTTCCTGAGTCCATTGCCTCCAGTACTAACATAGAAGGAATTTCTCCTGTAAACAAAACTTTACATCACTTAAACTCACTTTATATATTCGAACAAGTTTTCAGGGTTGTCCACATATCTGAAAAATTTCACCCATAACAAGTAAAGCCTCATATTTATTGCTGTATATATACCTCACTTATTCCTAATCACATGCTTTACTTACATTCTTTTAATCAGCTGACTTTTTTCCTAGTCTTATTTCTAATCATATTTAGAGAATCTTCAAGAAAATGCTACCAGTCCATGATATCAAAACCCTTCACATATGCCCCACCATCAATTTAAGGATTGTTTCTTTATAACTTGAAAACAATTATAGTTTATAAAAATAATTCTAACAAATCTTTTTACAAGCTTACATTGTATCATAAATATTTCATTAAAAATGCAAACTTTGACAATAATCTTTTCTCATAATTCTTTATTGAAATTTTTTATTGGTTATTTTCTTTGTATTCTTCTGAGTTTACATTAACACTGCAGATCATAGATAGGTAGTGTCTGTTAGAATCCACCACTTCAATCAGATGTACAGAGCCATGACCTGAGCAAATACTTCTGAAAGGACTTATCAGTACATGCTTTGTGAATGGAGGACAAAGAGATCTCCCTTATATAGTTCCACAAACAGAAAAAAAGCAACTGACTACTTAACATGTATACTACACCAAAGAAAGTACAAAGGATATTATCTTTGAAAGAATGAATCCTTAAGTATAAACCATGTACAGTCAAGTATCAAATTATATAATCTTTAAGATTAGTTGTATGTGTTACAGTTATAAGCAACATGGGAATGAAGAAAAAGGAGAGGTGGATATGCTGGGGAGTAGTCAAGGAAGAGCAAGGATAAGAAATTGTGACTTCAAAGATACACATTATATGGAAGGGTGAACACAGTGAAAAGTACAGACATGATAAACCTTACATGTATAGAGGACATTTAGGAGACTAGATCAAGTGGAAATTAGCAAGAGTTTCCACAAAAGAGAAAAACTTGAAAAGACCACATGACAGCTTACTATGGTAGTCCTTGTATAAAGGAGAATTTCAATTTCATATAATTAACAAAAAGAAGTAGAGAACAAGTATCTTGTTAGGAAAGTAACAATATAAGTTGAAAAAATTAGGACAAAAATTATAGCAAAGCCAAACTGTAATTACAATTTCAAGACATGAAATACAGTAGCTGTCAATTTGTATGATATTTATGTAGAAGTGAGAAAACTACAGCGAAAAATAAAATATAGGAGGATGTAAATATATTTCACAGGCTTATAAGCACAAACTGTGAAGAGGTTCCCAAAAGATTATGACAGAGACAATCAAGCTGGTATCACAGCAGGAACAAAACAATCTGGAAATAGTTAGTGGGAAAGAATTTAGGAGCTAGGAAAGTTGGAATAGGTAAGACATCAGAGTGCAGAACTTATGAAGGACTAGAGTGAAGGTGGGAGAAATGTGCCAAGTATGTCAGTGCTAGAAGTATCTATATAAAACAAAGAGTTTAAGTTCTCAGAATGGATGATACTACTATAATTAAAAGGTAGATCTCTTGATTACAAATTAGAGAAAAAAGACTGAGAGTCTAGAGAAATAATATACATTAAAAAAAAAAAAAGATTTGTGTGACTATTATGTATAAGGCACTGTTCCAGGTAATGTGACCAGAGTGTAAAGAGAACAGACCAAGCTGGACATAATCACTGAGAGAATCAGGGTAAGAAAAAGTCAATGTTTTACCCAAATCAAGGGACAGTTTCAGGTAAGATGATCATCGATATACAATGAACCATGAAAACTTACTGGAAGAAAATAGTAACTATGGAATTATCTGTCTCGGTCAAGGCAAGAGAATTTTCAAATTAATAGCTAGACTTGTGGTGAGAATGGGAACTCAGAGTTAGCATAGCCAACAAATCTGAAATGATACTAAAGATATGGAGATAAAACAGAAAGCACCTGAGAAATATTAACGAAGAATTTTTTCTTTCTTAAAGATAGATAAGAATGCCTGAAAGAAACCTATACAATGGCTAGATGATAAGGGACTGAGAAAGCTAGAAAAGGACAGAAATGGATGAAAAGATCTAAAAGAAGGAAGGCTTACAGTACATTTTGATTAAGAGTGGCAGTTAGGCAATTAATTAGGCAAGTAAGAGTGGCAAGCAAATTAGGAAAGTCTATTATATAGGGTGAGTGGTATTTGAAAGTGTAATTTAAGATTTTTGCAGGCACAATGGTCATTTCAAAGGTTAGGATCGTTTAAAAGGACACTACCAAAACATTTCACAGGTGTTGCCCACCACACAATCACTTTAAATTTATTTTTCACTAGATCTCATCTGCCTGAGAGTCAGAAACTCACCTAAGCAGGTATGACCTTTAAATGATGTCCATGGTTCTTCTCCTCGTTCCAATTTGAGGATCACATCAGGCTTGGTCATGTGACACCCTGATTAAGGGAAGATTTGGATTAAGTTGCTTAGATGTTAATACATTTGAAAAATCAGTAAGTTGAATTTCCATTCTGCAGAGTAAGATACTCCTTTGTGTAAGAGTAAACTTAACACCTTGTACTAAGCAAGTGAAGACACAATTATCCTTTGTGTCAACCAAAAAGAATTCATCCCTGAAATCCAAGATCACATGTATTTTAGGCACTCTGAAAGGAAACGCATGCTACTGAAAGTTTCAAAGAATTTTTCTTACCTACAGAAATGAGATGGCAATAGTTTTCCAACATTACATCCATGTAGAGTGTCTTCTGAGCAGGATCCAGGTGCTGCCACTCCTCCTGACTGAAGTCCACAGTCACATCTTTGAATGACACTGATCCCTATAATGGTTTGGAACTGTGATCAGAAAATTGACCAGAAATAGGGGACTAGATTTTTATTTTATAACTTATTTTATCTTTTGGCTGTCCTATATAGCATGTGGGATCTCAGGTCCCCACCCGGGAACTGAACTGGTGCTCCCTGCAGTGAAAGCACAGAGTCTTAACCACTGGACTGCCAGGGAAGTCCTTGGGGACTAGTTTTGATCCTGCTCCTTTCTGGCATTCATATGAAACTTGTAAAGAAAGCCTACCATTTTTCTTGTTTTGTGATTTAGATTGTAAGGGAAGCAACAACAACAAAAAATCAAAGTAGAAATACTTGCCACCAAATTTACTTAATAACGCATTCTAAAAATGTATTGTGAAGTCACTTTGTAATCCCAAATTGCATTAGTTTACTGGGGTGCCAAGATATACAAAACACAGTCTCTGCTCACAAGAAGTTACAGCTGCAAAGCATGCAACACATACTTTTAAGAAAGTATGTGTCAACGCAAATCTACAAGACTGGTGGTAAGGGTACTACAACAGAAGTATGTTACAGTGTATTACAAGGGCAGAACAATTTTTCAGGCTTCACCAATGAGGTAATTTTTTTTCTCCTTTGAGATTAATGTGTTATGCAGGAAGAATATGGTTTTAAAATGCATGGGCATGAATGGAGAGAGTATCCACCCCAAAGTCCACAGCTCTGCAGACAGAAAACCAGTTTACTTCCTCAAAGGTGACAGAGGACAGAATTGAGGACTGGTAGATGAGCTGAAGATTTAGCGACATTTATCTAGAGGTGAGAAAACTACAGGAAGAATGAGACTCCAAATCGGAGTATAAATTTTGCCAGAACTCTAGTTTGATAGTCAAACTAAGCAATTGTTAAGAGAGATCAAAGGAGACTTAGGAAAAGGCAAACAGACATGAGAAAAGAGTTTTGAAAACCAGAAGTGTACCAAGTGAGATTCCGAGGTTTCTGCATTTTTGATTAACAGTATTACACAACCTGCTTGTAAGTTAAGCAGAACCTACAGCCTTAGTGGACTGAGGTGTCAGAAAGTTGGGGCTAACAAAGCAGCAGGAATTATAAAAGGGTGAAACACTAGAAGAAAGAGTACCATAGAAAGTAAGCCCTCAAATCTAAACATTAATATATACCAATTCTTTGAGAACTAAAAGTACATGAACATCACCCATCACGGGATCAGAGTGAAAAAAGCAGCAGGAGGAAGCTGAAGAGACCTAACTATCAGCTGCTTCACACTTGGGGTGGAGGTAAGAGGACAGGGAGGGCAGGGTTTGAAGCTTGATTCCAAGCAAGTTAATTGTCTACTAGAAGAAAAATAAACAAAAATCCTCAAAAAACAAGACATACAGAATTTGGATTACTACAACACATTATTCAAAAGATCCTGGTTTCTAGCAAAAATTACCAGATATGTAAACAGAAAAATAAGAGAGGGAATATAACCCATATTCAGAAAAAAATAGTTCATGGAAACTAATTCCTAGTGGGCCTAGATGTTGGATTTTGCAAAAAATAAAAAAAGGCTTCAAAATAGCTGTTCTAAATGTGTCCAACTGCTAACTGCTAAGTCACTTCAGTCGTGTTCGACTCTGTGCAACCCCAGAGACGGCAGCCCACCAGGCTCCCCTGTCCCTGGGATTTTCCATGCAAGAACACTGGAATGGGTTACCATTTCCTTCTCCAAAGAAGTAATGAAAAATCTGGCATGGAATCTTGAAACATAAACTGATAAAAAACATGAACTGAAAATTCTAGACCTACCAAGTATAATAAATGAAATGAAAATTTCACTATATAGGCTCAATAGCATAGGAAAAGGAACACACATTAACCTTGTAAATGCAGACATACTTTGGAGACATCGCAGTTTCAGTTCTAGACCACTACAATAATTATTGCAATAAAGCCAGTCACAAAAATTCTTTGTTTATGCACTGCTTATAAAAGTTACATGTAAATTATATTGTAGTCTATTAAGTGTACAATGGCATTATGTCTAAAAAACAATGTATATGCCTGTCTGAATTAAAAAATACTTAGATAAAATGTGTTGATCATCACTAGAGCTTTCTGTGAGTTGTAATCTTTTTGTAATAGTAACATCAAAGATCATTGACTACAGATGATAACAAATACAATAATAATGATAAAGTGAAATATTTCAGGAATAGCCATCTTGACAGAGACATGAGCAAATACTAAATACTGCTGGAAAAATGGCACCTATAGACATGCTCAACTCAGGATTGCTAAAATCCTTCAATTTGTAAAAATGAAATATCTGAAAAGTGAAATTTAAAAAAGCATAATAAAGTATGACTATATTGATCAACAGAAATTAAGCCATCTGAATAGAAAGGAAATGAAAAAGAAAAAAATAACGGATTCACAGAGATTTTTGGGTCAATTTCAAAGTAATGCAAGACAGATATAATTGGAGTCCCAGAGAAAGAGGAAAAAGAAAGGTCTGAAAAAATTTTAAGGAAATCATGGCATAACATATATAAAATAAGCAAAAACTTGACTTATACATTAAAAAAGCTTAATGAACCCCAAAAGAATAAAAACAAAAGAAAACTACACTCAGAAAATCCTAATCAAACTGCTAAAAGCCTAAGAGAACATCAACCAAGAATTCTGTACTCAGCAACATTACTTATTAAAAACAAAGGTGACATAAAGCTATATGAGCAGATAAAGTCTGAAAGAATTCATCACTAGCAAAACTGTACCAAAAATGGTAAAAAAAAAAAAAAAAAAAAGGTCTTCAGGCTGAAGGTAAAAATGACACCAGATGATAAACAAGGTCTTTAGGAAAGAATGAAGAATTGGAGAAAAGTTTTATTAAAAAGACTATATTCATTTCCTTCCATTTTTTTTTTAAGTTTTTAGCCGCAATTGGTGAACATTTTTCTGCTGTTTTAGCATGAAAACAACCATGGAGAATTTATAAAATGAATGAGCAATATTGTGTTTCAATAAAACTTCATGTTTGGACACAGATTTAAATTTCAAAAACTTAAATAGGTCAGAAATATTCTGATTTTGTATTTTTTCCAACATTTAAAATAGAAGAACTATTCTTAACTCACAATCTGTACAAAAACACGTAGCAGACTGGATATAACCTAATGGCTGTAGACTCTTGGTTTAAAGCAAGCATTTTAACACCATTAATTACAAACAGAAATATCACATACATGGAGAACCAAAAAGCAAACCATGGAAGTCAGTAAATGAAAATACAATGTTGCAAGCTGATATATTTTACCTTAAGTAATTCAGCATTATCTCTAATAAATCATGATAAGTTAAAGATACTATACTATAGAAGCTGCATACTATAATCCCTAAAGAAACCACAAAAAACAGTGCAAGATGATGTAACTACAGATGCAACAGAGAAATGAAAATGAATAATGAAAATTCATTATTGTGTCAATATTGACTGACACAAAGTAAAACAGAATGTAGGAACAGATGCATAAAAACAGGTTAGGAGGAATCTTAAATGTGTTAAGAAGCCCAATCTGAAAAGGCTATAGAGAAAAGATAAAAAGATCAGTGGCTGCCACTATTACAGATTATAGAGAGGGAGGGATGAGTAGGCAGAGGACAGAGGATTTTTAGAGCAGTGAAATTAGTCTGTATAATATTATAATGGCAGATACATAACACTATATATTTGTCAATATCTATAGAATAAACAGCACCAAAAATGAACCCTAATATAAACTATGAACTTTGGATGACAATGATGTATCAGTGTAAGTCGCTGATTTTAACAACATACCACTCTGGTACAAGATACTAATATTAGGGAAGCCTATGCATTTGTCAGGGTAGGGAATAAATGGAAACTCACTGTACTTTCTACTTAATTTTTCTCTGAATGTAAAATCGCACTAAAATATAAAGTATATTTAAAAGATTTAAAATAAACAGGTCAGGTAATCAGAAAACAAAAAGCAAAATAGCAGCCCTGACTCCAACTTTAGAACTAAACACTCCCACGTGGCTTGTGGGATCTTAGTTCCCTAACGAGGGATTGAACGCCTGCCCCCTGCATTGGAAGCATGGAGTCTTAACCACTGGACTGCCAGGGGAGTCCCAAGACTGAGATTATAAAAAATGTATAAAAAAGCAGGACTCATAATATATTTCCTGGTGGCTCAGACGGTAAAGCGTCTGCCTACAATGCGGGAGACCTGGGTTTGATCCCTGAGTTGGGAGGATCCCCTGGAGAAGGCAATGGCATCCCACTCCAGTACTCTTGCCTGGAAAATCCCATGGACGGAGGAGCCTGGTGGGCTGCAGTCCATGGGGTCACTAAGAGTCGGACACAACTGAGCAACTTCACTTTCACTTTTCACTTTCATGCATTGGAGAAGGAAATGGCAACCCACTCCAGTGTTCTTGCCTGGAGAATCCCAGGGACGGGGGAGCCTGGTGGGAGGCCGTCTATGGGATCACACAGAGTTGGACACGACTGAGCAACTTCACTTTCACTTTATATTAGGAAACAAGAAAGATTTAATATCAATAATTTAAACTTTTATCTTAAGTAGCTTTAAAAAAGAATATGCTAAACTCAAAGCAAGTAAAGGAAATAGTTTGGAAAAAAGGAAAAATCAGTAAAATAGGAAATAAATAAGGAACAGGGGGAAAAAAAAAATCAATGAAACGAAAAGCCAGATACTTCAAAGTAGCATTAAAATGTAAAACCTCTAGGGACTTCCCTGGTGGTCCAGTGGTTAAGAATCCACCTTCCAATCCAGGGAACATGGGTTCCATCCCTGGTCAGGGAACTAAGACCTGCATGCCATGGGGCAACTAAGTTGGTGTGTCACAACTATTAATAGAGAAGCCCATGCAGCAATAAAGACCTGAAACAGCACCAAGCACAGCCCCCCGCCCCTCACAAATAAAGGTAAAACACTAGTTAGACATTTAAGAAGTAAAGAGGGATGCCGCATATGGCCACTATCGGATCCAGCAGATATTAAACAGAACAAAGAGATTACAGCATAAACAAATTAAAGGCAATAAATTAGACAGTGTAGATGAAATGGAAAAATATTTTCACTTAAAAACATGATACCAAAGAAAAAAAAAAACTGAAAACCCTTAACTATTAAAGATACTGAGTTTGCAATTCAAGAAGTTCCCACAAAGATTTTTCCAGGTCCAGAAGACTTCAAGATAAGTCCTGTAAAACATTAAAGAGTTAATGATAATACTACACTAACTTCTTCTTAAAAATAAAGGACTGAGGAATACTTCCCTATTCCTCTTATGAAGTGAATCTTATACAGTTACCAAAACCAGAAAAAGGTAAGATTACAGACCAATAGCCTTGATGAATGCCAATTAAAAACCAAAAAATAAGAGTGAATTGTATAAAGGGATAATATAAAAAGCACATGATAACACATGAACAAGTAGTGCTTATCACTGGAATGCTAGATTGGTATAATACCTGACAATCAATAAATATAATCCTCATTATATCAGAATATAGTAGGAAAAGCCTATGGTCATTTCAAATGAAAAAAAAGCATTAGGCAAACTTTAACATCTGTTATACTTGTATTAAAAACTCTCAACTTTAGAAATAGAACTCCTCAACTTAATGAAATGCAACTACAAAAGATTTATACATAATATCATACTTATGGTTAAAGGTTGTTTTTCCCCTAAGATCAAGAGCAAGACAAGGATAGCTGCTCTCACCAGTTCTATTCAACACTGCAGACAATGAATAAAGAACGAAAAATTCAAGGCAAACAGATTGGAAAGGGCGAAGTTAAACTGCATTCACAGACATAACCAGATATGTAGAAAGTACAGGAAATAATAAGTGAATTTATCATGGTCACAGCATATTTATCTCAAAATATATTAAAAAAAATCAATTCTATTTTATATACTAACAACAAACAATTGAGAATGAAGTTAAAAAATAAAATTAAGAAAATATTTGCAAGACCTGTGCACTGGAAACTATAAAACACTGTTGAGAGAAATTTTAAAAGACCTAAGCAAACATGGAAATACACTAGGTCCATGGTTCAGAAGACTTACTACTGTTAACCTAACAATTATCTCCAACCAACTTATAAATCTTTGAAAACTTAATCACAATCCATTAGATTGTTTTATAGAGACTACCGCACAATTGTACTCATCTCACACGCTAGTAAAGTAATGCTCAAAATTCTCCAAGCCAGGCTTCAACAATACATGAACCGTGAACTTCCAGATGTTCAAGCTGGTTTTAGAAAAGGCAGAGGAACCAGAGATCAAATTGCCAACATCCACTGGATCATCGAAAAAGCAAGAGAGTTCCAGAAAAACATCTATTTCTGTTTTATTGACTATGTCAAAGCCTTTGACTGTGTGGATCACAATAAACTGTGGAAAATTCTGAAAGAAATGGGAATACCAGACCACCTGACCTGCCTCTTGAGAAACCTATATGCAGGTCAGGAAGCAACAGTTAGAACTGGACATGGAACAACAGACTGGTTCCAAATAGGAAAGGGAGTACGTCAAGGCTGTATATTGTCACCCTGCTTATTTAACTTATACGCAGAGTACATCATGAGAAACGCCGGAAGAAGCACAAGCTGGAATCAAGATTGCCGGGAGAAATATCAAGAACCTCAGATATGCAGATGACACCACCCTTATGGCAGAAAGTAAAGAGGAACTCAAAAGCCTCTTGATGAAAGTGAAAGAGGAGAGTGAAAAAGTTGGCCTAAAGCTCAACATTCAGAAAACTAAGATCATGGCATGCGGTCCCATCACTTCATGGGAAATAGATGGGGAAACAGTGGAAACAGTGTCAGACGTTATTTTCTTGGGCTCCAAAATCACTGCAGATGGTGACTGCAGCCATGAAATTAAAAGACGCTTACTCCTTGGAAGAAAAGTTATGACCAACCTAGACATCATATCGAAAAGCAGAGACATTACTTTGCCAACAAAGGTCCGTCTAGTCAAGGCTATGGTTTTTCCAGTGGTCATGTATAGATGTGAGAGCTGGACTGTGAAGAAAGCTGAGCGCCAAAGAATTGATACTTTTGCACTGTGGTGTTGGAGAAGACTCTTTAGAGTCCCTTGACCTGCAAGGAGATCCAACCAGTCCATTCTAAAGGAGATCAGCCCTGGGATTTCTTTGGAAGGAATGATGTTAAAGCTGAAACTCCAGTACTTTGGCCACCTCATGTGAAGGGTTGATTCATTGGAAAAGACTCTGATGCTGGGAGGGGTTGGGGGCAGGAGGAAGAGGGGACGACAGAGGATGAGATGGCTGGATGGCATCACTGACTCGATGGACGTGAGTTTGAGTGAACTCCTGGAGATGGTGTTGGACAGGGAGGCCTGGCGTGCTGCGATTCATGGGGTCGCAAAGAGGCGGACACAACTGAGCGACTGAACTGAACTGAACTGAACTGATAGGTTGATTTGAAAATTTATAGGAAAATGTCAAATGCCTATTATACCTAAAATAATTTGGTAGGTTCACATTACCTGATACCTGGACTTAATATCCTAACTAAAACTGTTATCTTGGTGAAAGTATAAATACACCAATCAATTAAACAGACTATAAAAAACACCTACACACATGATCAACTGATTGTCAACAAAGGCTCCAATATAATTCAGTAGAAAAAGGATCTCTTTTCACAAAAGACTCTGGAAAAACTGGATATCCATTGAAAACAGAAAAAGGGAACTTAAACTCTTACCTTACAGAATGAAACTGACATGGATCACTCTTTTAAAATGAAAATCTAAAATGATAATACTTACATATTAAAGAATAAAATATGCTTAATGCTGGAGTATGCAAAGACTTCTGACTTTTGTAGTACACAAAAAGCAACAATCATAAAAATTTAAAACCTGATAAACTGGATTTTGTCAAAATTAAAAACTTCAGCTCTGAAAGACACCACTAAGAAAATTAAAAATCAAGTCATAGACTGGGAAAGATATTCCCAGTATTTCTATCTTACAAAAGATTTGTATTGAGAATGTATAAAGAACTCTCATAATACAGGAAAAAGAAGACATCCAGATCAACTGGCAAAAGATCTAAACAAATCCAGAAGATATATATCAAAGACAAATATGCGAAAAAAAAATACCCAACAATTTTAATTGTTAGGGAAACAAAAAATTTCAAAAGAATGAAATGCCAAAACACACCTGCTAGAATTAACTAATGGAGAAGGCAATGGCACCCCACTCCAGTACTCTTGCCTGGAAAATCCCATGGATGGAGGAGCCTGGTAGGCTGTAAGTCCATGGGGTCGCAAAGAGTGGGACAAGACTGAGCAACTTCACTTTCACTTTTCACTTTCATGCATTGGAGAAGGAAATGGCAACCCACTCCAGTGTTCTTGCCTGGAGAATCCCAGGGACGGGGGAGCCTGGTGGGCTGCCGTCTATGGGGTCACACAGAGTTGAACACAACTGAAGTGACTTAGCCGTAGCAGCAGAATTAACTAAAATTAAACAGTGACCATACCAAGTGTTGGTGAAGATATGCAGCTATAATATAATAACTATCATAAATTGCTAGTGGGAAAGCAAAATGGCACAACCACTTTGCTTAACAGTTTGCCAAGTTTTTTTTTTTTATATAAATTTAAATATATATTTTTCACACAATTTACTGATTTCAAATCTAGGCAGGTTTTAGTCAACAGAAATGAAAATATAATCCACATATGAGCATATTACTGTAACAGTCAAAAAGTGAAAAAAAAAAAGTCTATCAAAAGTGAGGGTATAACTAAAAAATTGTGGTATATTCATATAATGGAACAACAGCAGTCAGCAATATAAGGAATGTTCTGATACACACAACATGAATTTCCAAAGAAAATTACATTGAGTTAAATAGGCTAATCCCCTAAAAAGCACATATTCTACTATGAAAGTCTAGAGGAGGCAAAACTAATTTACAGTGACAAAAGCAGGTATGATTAATAATACCTTAATAAAGGCCAATGGTGGCAGGAGAGCAACTGGTTGTAGGGGGCATGAAGGAACTTTTTGAAGTAATGGAAATTTTGTAAGCTTGACTGTTGTGGTAACTGAATAAATCTTTATACTTTTCTCAAAGTTCCTAAACTTGATCAACACTTAAAATGAGTTGCTTTTTATTCTATGTAGATTATACCTTAAAATTTTTTGATTTTAAAAAAAAGGTATGTTTGGGCTTCTCCTTCAAAAATGGAAGAGTAGCTCTTATTTCACATTTACTGTAGATAACAGCTCTAAACTCCAGAAAAATATAATCAACGCCTCAGTTTCCATGGGAGATGGATTTCAGGACCCCCTGCAGATACCAAAATCTCAAGATACTCAAGTCCCTTACATAAACTGTGTAGTTTATTTATATATAATCTATTTTATATTGTTCCATATACTTTAAATCACCTCGACTTACCATATGTAATACAATGTAAATGCTATGTAAATAGTTGCCACTGTCTAGCAATTTCAAGTTTTGCATTTTGGAACATTCTGGGATTTTTTTTTTTAACATTGTCAATCTGTGGTTGGTTGAATTTGTGCATGTGGAAGGGAAACCTCATGAATATGGAGTGCTGACTATAAAAAGCAACTATCTGAAGGCACTTAAAAGTGACCCAAACAAACAGAAACTGGAGGGAAGGTTTTATACTTAGGAGAAGAACGACAGGAGAACTGCCAATTCACACTACTTTCAGCCTAAACGCAGGCCCCAAGTAGACATCAAGTATGGCAAATAAAATCCAGGTGGAAATCCATGGTCCTACTGGCTTGAAGAAATAAAAGATAGAATTTAGGACAACAACAGTAATTGGAAAAGAAGTAGGGAAATCCTGAAGAAATGAAAGCCAGAGGCAGAAGTTGGGGGGAGCCCAAAGACAGTGAACAAACTTTATCCACACCTTTAGCTGATACCCCAGTTAGGCATTCATGGGTCAGAATTTGAGACCTCTGGTTAAATATAAAAGAAATCAAGCAGAGATTTGAGCTGCCACTAATCAGAGAGTCTGAAGTTTAAAGTTTGATTTCAGCCTACTTAACTGTCCAACAAAACAAATCAACTTCTATGGAAATTAACTGATAGAGGAAATTCTCTTCTGCTGTAAACAATTAAAAAATTATAAAAAATATATTAAACATATGTTTTTAAGCACTGGCTGACTGACAGCAGAGCACAGTGAGCTCTGAAAGGGAACAAAGTAAGCTTTGACTGCCCAGCTTATAGTCTGTAGGCAATTTCCAGGTCACAGCACAGGGAGGGAAAACACAGAGCCCAGCAGTCTTTCTGAGTGGAAGAAAGAGAGATGGGAGTTTGAAGAGTCCAAGATGGCTAGAACTGCTAAGCAAAATACTGAAGAGGAGGGAGCAGCAGAGAGAGAGACAGAGACAGAGGCCTCTCCAGACATATGTAGAGTGATACCCTTGAATCTACAGCTGAATATCGATCTCAAAATACATGGCTTACCATCAACACAATGAAAGGGCAACTTACAGAATGGGAAAGTTTCTGCAAATGACCAATAAAGGGTCCAAATTACAGGCTTCCCAGGTGGCACAGTGGTAAAGAATCCACCTGCCAATGCAGGAGACACAGGAGATGTAGCTTCAATCCCTGGGTCAGGAAGATCCCCTAGAGAAGGAAGTGGCAACCTGCTCTAATATTCTTGCCTAGAAAATTTCAAGGACAGAGGAGCCTGGTGGGCTATAGTCTATGGGGTCACAAAGAGTCAGACATGACTGAACACACATACATCCAAACTATTAATATATAAGCAGCTCATACGAACTCAATATTAAAATAAAACCCCAAATAACCCAAGTAAATAATGGGCAGAAGACTGAACAGACATTTTTCCAAAGAAAACACAGAGATGGCCAACAGGCACATGAAGATACTCAACATCACTAACATCGCAGAAATGCAAATCAAAACCATAAAGAGATACCATCTCACACCTGTCAGAATGGCTATTATCAGAAAGACCACAGACTAACAAACACTGGCAAGGATGTGGAGAAAAAGGAACCCTTATAGTCTGCTGGTGGGAATGTAAACTGGTGCAGCCCCTGTGAAAAACAGTTGGAAGCTCTCAAAAAACTAAAACTAGAACTGTCACATGGCCTAGCAATTTCACTCCTGGGTAAAATGTAAAAACACTAATTCAGAAAGACACATGCACCACCCCAATGTTCAGAGCATTATTTATATTGGCCAAGATGTGAAAGCCACCTAGGTCCCCATCAACAGATGAATGGATAAAGAAGACATAGTGAATAGCCACACACACACACACACACACACAGGAATATTACTCAGCCATGAAAAAAAAGAATGAAATTTTGCCACCTGCAACAACCTGGATAGATTTGGAAAGTATTATATTTAGTAAAGCAAGTCAGAGAAATACAAATACTGTATGTCATCACGAATGTGTGGAATCTAAAAAATAAAACAAATGTATATAACAAAACAGAAACAAGACTTACAGACAGAGATAACCAGTGGATACCAGTGGGGAAAGGGAAGGAGGGAGGAGTAAGATAGGTGTAGGAGATTAAGAGACACAAATTACTAGGCATAAAATAAATAAGTACCAGAATATACTGCATAGTACATGCAATACAGCCAATAAGTGTAACAACTATAAATGGAGCTTAACCTTTAAAAACTGTGAATCACTATGTTGTATACCTGAAACATATGTAATATTGTAAATCAGCTGAAAAAAATAAAGAAAAGGTGGGAGATGCTCCAGGTTAAAAAGCATTTAGGATATTCCCAAAAAATTAAAATTAAAAATAAATACTAATCATAAGAATGCCAGAACGGCTATAATAGTATCAAACAGAATAGATTTTAGAAAAAAGAATATTATCAGGGATTAAGAAAGGCACTTTATTTTAACTTATTTATTTATTTTCTGGCTGCACTGTGTGGCATGTGAGATCTTAATTCCCCTACCAGGGACTGAACCCATGCCCCCTACAGAGGAAGCATGGAGTTTTAGCCACTAGGTCACTAGGGAAGTCCCAAGTAAGGCATTTTATAATGACAGAGGACATCAATTCATAAAAAGACAAAACAATCCTAAATATAAGTTCATCTAAAAACAGAACTTCAAAATACATTAAGTAAAAACTTATAGAACCAAAAGTTAAAACAGACACAATTATAGCCACATGAATCCTACATGTAGCTCAGTCGGTAAAGAATCTCCCTGCAATGCAGGAGACCTAGGTTCAATTCCTGGGTCAGGAAGATCCCCTGAAGAAGGAAATGAGAACCCACTGCAGTATTCTTGCCTGGAGAATGCCATGGGCAGAGGAGCCTGGCGGGCTACAGTCCACGGGGTCGCACGAGTCAGACATGATTTAGCGACTAAATCACCAGCACTGTCCTGTCAGGAGCATGTGGTGTCTGCTTGTCCTGCTTCAGTGCTGCCAAGAGTGATCAGTAGTGCCATCCTATTCCATCCATTTAAAAAAGCTCAGTCAGCCTTTCCATTAATAGTTTTGGGCTTCCCTGGTGGCTCCGACGGTAAAGAATCTACCTGCAATGTGGGAGACCCAGGTTCGATCTCTGGGTTGGGGATATCCCCTGGAGAAGGGAACAGCTAACCACTCCAGTATTCTGGCCTGGAGAATTCCATGGACAGAGGAGGCTGGAGGGCTACAGTCCATGGGGTCACAAAGAGTTGGACACGACTGAGCGACTTTCACTTTCACAGCCACACTTGTAACTTAAGATTTGACTTCCTTTTCTGTCATGGGTATAACAGACTGAAAATCAATAAGGATATAGAAAACTTTACCATCATAATCAAGCAATTTGACTTGATTATTTACAGAATACACCATCCAACAACACTAGAATATACATCCTCTACAAGTACATATAGAACATTCATCAGATGGTACTATAATCTGTGGTACAAAAGAAATTTATAAATTTAAGAATGAAATCATATACAGCATGTTTCCTGGTTGTAACAAAATTAAACTGGAAATCAATAGGAGAAAGCTATTTGGAAAATCCCCAAATATTTGAAAATTAAACAGACTTCCTCTAAACAAATGGGTCAAAAAGGAAAGCATGAGATAAATTAGAAAATATTTTCAAATGAATAAAAATGAAAATACAACATGTCTAAATTTGTTAGAGGGAAATTTAGAGCATTTCCTATGGGGAAAAAAAAGTCCAATATCAATGATATAACCTTCCATGTAAAAATAAGAGGTAATTAAATCCAAAGTAATGAAAAGGAAAGGAAATACAAAGTGTAAGAGCAGAAATGAAGAAACAGGAAACAGAAAAACAGGAAATCAATGAAACCAAAGGTTGTTGCTTTGAAAAAAATCAGCAAAATTGATAAATCTCTAGTTAACTGATCAAGGAAAAAACTAAAAGTCAAAAATAATCAACAACAGAATGAAAGAGCAGCACCATTACAGATTACATAAACATCAAAAGGATAAAAAGAGTAGATTTTTGAAAAACTTTGTGCCGATAAATTTTATAACTTGGATGAAATGGACAAATTGCTTAAAAGACATGAATTATAAAAGCTCACTGAAGAGAAAAAAATTGACAGCATGAAAGTCTAAGTGTTAGTCGTTCAGTTGTGTCCAACTCTTTGCAGCACCGTGGACTATAGTATGCCAGGCTCCTCTGTCCATGGAATTCTCCAGCCAAGAATACTGAAGTGAGTTGCCATTCCCTTCTCCAGTGGATCTTCCCTGCTCAGGGACTGAACTCAGGTCTCCTGCGTTGCTGGCAGCTTCTTTACTGTCTGAGCCACAAGGGAAGCCTGAATAGCATTAATAGCCACAATTCTATTAAGGAAATTGAACTGCTAGTAAAAAATCTTCCCAAAAACAAATCTTGAGGCTCAGATGGCTTCACTGGTAAATTCTAACAAACATTACGGAAGAAATTATTATGGAAGAAATAATACCAATTCTACACAAATTCTTTGAGAAAATAAAAGGAGAGTATAGTTCTCAACTCATTCTGTAAGTTAGCATTACCTTCATACCAAAACTAGACAACAACATTACAAGAAAAACTACAGACCAAATCATTTATGAACCACAGACAAAACAATCCTTAACAGTGTGTTAGTAAATTCACCAAGCAATATGTGAAAAATGAATATATGAATCTATCATGACCAAGTGGGGTTTATCCTAGGGATAAGCTGGTTTAGCACTTCAAAAATCAATCAATATAACTCATCACGTTAATTTTAAAAGGGGGAAAACCACATAATACATAAAAAACAACAGAAGCATAAAAACTTTTAACAAAATTCAACATTCATTTGTGATAAAAATGATCACTAATCAAGAATTTCTTCAACCTGATAAATCTGATAAAGAGCATTTATGTAAAACCAATCACCAGTGTAACACTTAGTCAAAAACTACATGCCTTTCCCCTTAGTCAGGAATAAGGCAAAAATATCTGTTCTCATTACTTATATCAACACTGCACTGAAAGTTCTAGACAGTGTAGTAAAGCCAAACAGAAATAAAAGGAATATAGATTGGAAAGCAAAGATGGACAACAGTAATATTACACATCTGACATGATTATGTGTGAAGAAAATCCTAAAGAATCTACCAAAAAATTACTAGAATAGGTTTAGAGAGAAGGTAGGTTAATAAACAAAAATGAAATTGCATTTTCATATACTAATCAACTGCATTTTAGCAATAAACAATGGGAATCTGAAATAAAAATAACAGTATTTACAACAACATAAAAACATCTCAGTATGAATACAACAAACATTTGCAAGACTGGTACACTGAAAACAACAAAACATTATGGTTACCCACTCCAGTATTCTGGTCTGGAGAATTCCACAGATTACAGTCCATGGGGTCACAAAGAGTCAGACATGACTGAGTGACTTTCCCTTCCTTTCTGTTTGGAATGTGAAAAAGCTCTGGAAAGAGATACTGCTGATGGTTTAATACCTTTGCTCTCTTTCCAATCCTCCAAGTGTTTGCCCCAATGCTCACTTATGGATTTTTATGTTTCTTATACTTTTCTGTTTAACTGTGTGTGTGTGTGTGTGGTGAAACATATGTGACATAAAATTTTATCATTTTAATCATTTTCAGTATATAATTCATTGCCATTAAGTACATTCACAATGTTATGTAACCATCACCAGTATCTACTGGAGTGGGTAGCCATTCCCTTTTCCAGGGGATCTTCCCAATCCAGGGACTGAACCCAGGTCTCCCAAATTGCAGGTGGATTCTTTACCAGCTGAGCCACCAGGGAAGCCCAAACAAAAACTCTGTGCCAATAACATTGAACAGTTAACTCTTATCTTAGAGTTTGCCTAGTATTAAACCCAAAGCACATTAGAAGAATGTTTAAGACAATCCATTATGGGAGAGGAAGATATTAAAATACACATTAACAGTTTAAATTCAAGGATCTCTTGAAGGATCAGAGGGGAGAAATAGAGGATTCTTGGTTTTTGTACAATCTGCCAACCATAGCTCTCGTCTCAAAACCTCAAGACAGGACTTCTTGACACTTAACAGCAATCTGTCAATTCTACCTTCATCTTGACTGTTCTTTTCTTTGCAAGACAGGTGCATGCTGTATTATGTGCTGTGCTGTCCTTAGCTGCTCACTCACATCCTACTCTTTGAGACCCTATGGACAGCAGAATGCCAGGCTCCTCTGTCCATGGGGATCCTCCAGGCAAGAATACTGGAGTGGGTTGCCATGCCCTCTTCCATGCAGTACTATATTCTCTTTTAATTTGAAGAAATGCATTTTTGTTCTAGCACTGTTTCTGGGAGAAGACTGAGAAAAGATGTTGAATGATTACACCCACTTAATATGTGAACACTGGTTAAAATCAGGAGCACTTGTGGAAGGTAAAAGCTTATCTGACCAATAGAACAAGTGGGTACTGCCTTCCTAAAGGGGAAGGCAAACAGGAGGATTTCAGTACAAGAAAAGCAAGTGCTCAAACAGTCTTTAAACAAACAAACAAAACTATTTTAGAAAAGGGAGAAGAACCATCATCTCACCTGAGCCATGGTTTTGAGATTTACAAGAGATGACCAGTCTTCCTTTGGACTCTTCTTTAGAAAAGGGGTGGTTCCTAAGAAGGCAAAACCAACACGAAAAGAAGCCACATTGACACCACATACGCCTTACGACTCAATTAAAATTGACTCTATTTTCTTTGCTTTGGTGCTAGTCCACTCTGTCCACACAAATACAGGGGGATAATGAGCTAGACAAATATTATTTCATCCCCAAAGCTAGAGATACAGGATCTTGGGGCAAGAAGTTAGATTCTGGGCAAGCCACTCTCCTCTCTATTACCACTTTTCTCTCCGAAGCTGCCTACTAACTACTTCCAAGCTCTTCTCCATTAAGGCTTAACCTACATCATGACCAACAATACATGAAAATACCTGTCACCCCATACCCTGAGTACCACTGATACAAAGTTCTTGATGCTTGCCAAAGTATACATTGTGATTCTAGCTCTTATTTTTCTCATTATGAGAGAGGATAAGCTTCTAAAGTTTTTAAAAAACCTCATCTTTTTTAAAAAAAAATAAAAGACAAGCCAGGCCGAATCAGGCCACCAACTCCCTAGTCTACAGCCACCACCAGCCCCTACAGACATTACCACAGTCCATCTTTAGTTTCCTGTCTGTGAAAGGTCTCACTTTTCTAATAACTAATAGACTAATAGTTAATAGTTTAGTTATTCACTTTTCCAATAACTGTTTTCTGGATTGATATTAGATCTTTTTTAAAGGAAGGAAATTAATCCTGTAAATACCTAAAATAATTTTTATAGCTTTTCTTTATCATATACTTTATTTCCTTTACATATTTGAGTATATCTGGACTTCATATTTAGTTCCACTGATCTTTTCATTTAACTGCCAGGACTACTCTGCAGCTATTACAGTTTTAAAACACATTTTAGTATCAGGTAGGCCTACTCCCCACCTCCATTATTTTTCTTTAACCACTTCTGTCTTGTTCATTATCTCCTAACAATTTTGGAAAGTTTAAAAATTTTACTGAAATTTTACAGAAACTTCATGAAATGTCAGTTTTGACACTTACCATGTGTCTTCTGGTTCTTAAATCTTTAATTTTTGAGTCTGTCAGGAACATCAAATTTTTTTTACAAACATACAACCTTTGTATCTTGAATTTTGACAGCCACTTCCCATTGTTTTCTGATACACACACACACACACACACACACAAACACACACACACACAGTCTATTGATTTGTTAATGTCTTTTCCAGCAAACCTGAGTTTTCTGTTGTCATTATTTTTAACAGGATGGTAACTAAGAAATTTTCCTACCTCAGTCTCAGCAGATGTCCCAAAGATGGTGAGCAAACAAGCTTTTAATTGTCCCTCATGCTATAATAAAGTCTTAAAAAGCAGCTGACTGTAAAGTTTTGCTGCCATTAATTTAACTCCAAGGAGGAAGAGGCTCCTTCAAGAGGCTAGAAGAGGCTAAGAAAAGGGAATGTCTCTTTAAGAGAGCAAATTATTTTTAGAACAGATTTCTAGGGAGAAGAGAAATAGATGCTTCTTCCTCCCTTGTAACAAACAAGAAGCTCCTTAGACCCTAATACTACCATAAATCAAAGTAGTGAGAGAATTTGGGGGAGAAATGTACATGCTTCCAGGATATGGGGGAGTGGAGTGGTGGTGACTAAGGGGACTAATTCTCATCTGAGCTCCAGATGGGGAATCCATGGATGATGGAGCATGCCTAGGTTGGCTTAGATACTGTTCAAGAGGACTGACAGGAGAGAACAAGACCTACAAGTAGGTGGGTCACTGCATGCCAAGAGAAGTATCTGGAGAAGTGGTTGTGCCCATAAAAAGGGAACTGTATCTGGAAGTTCCCAACAGTGGGGTCTCTCAGAAGGTAAGGTATTTGTTGTTCAATCACTGAGTTGTGTCCGACTCTTTGTAACCCCTGGAACTGCAGCATACCAGGCTTCCCTGTCCTTCACTGTCTCCTGGAGTTCACTCAAACTCATGTCCATTGAGTTGGCCATGCCAAAGTAAGACATGACTTACACTATATTATAATGGTACCAGTCATGTTAGCCTGTTTTTGTTCTTGACTTATGATTTCTCTTTTTCAGCTCCCAATCCATTCCAGCTGAAGACTATCAACCTAGAAGGAATAAAGAGGGGACAAATAGAGGGATTAGAGAAGAAACTGACCACATTTTCCTTCACACAGCAGACTTCCAGCAGGAGGGAGCGTTTTTGCTTTTAAAACAAGTTTGAAGTACTGATTTCTACAGTGAACATTCTATTCAGCTAAATGAGGCTGATCTCGTGTTTAAATGTTCAGCATCTTTGTAAAGACTGAAGAAATTATTGAACCTTTATTGTCCAGGAATTCACCCAAATACAAACTTTGAGAGCAGCAGTTATGGGAGAAAGTTTTTTCTGTGCTCCCAACAGTGTTCTACTTATGTCAACATACTGGTCACTAGTCAATATGGGGTTTCCCAATACAAGACTGTACCACCTGAAAATTATTTTAATTTTAACTCCTCCTCTCCAATGAAAAAATACGTATTTTTTTTTTACTTGTCTATTTGCCAGAGTCAAATTTTACAGGCAATGGCCGATATGCTGACAATCTAAATAATACATAGTACTTACTAGTCTTGAATCTACTTTCTCAAGTGTTCCATCTCAGTCACACAATCAACCAGCCACATTCACAGTCACCGTGAATTGTGCACTTACTGGTGTGCACAAATACTTTAAAATGTGCAATATTCACTGTTGTATCACCCACTACACAATCCCAATCCCACAGCCACACGTCATGCATAAACTCATAGAGCTCATTACATACTTCTACGCAAAGTAGCAAAATTTTACTCACAAACCCCTTACTGTTGCCACTCCAAAGTTGCACAGCCTCAAACACAGACTCGCACCTAATTTAAAAATTAGACCACACAGAGACCCTCTGACTTTCATAAACAATAGGTTCCATAACGTCGCACAGAGTAACACAAGTCCACACATACACATACACAAGAACAGGCACAAAAAGCTACACAATCAGAACGCCTATATGTACCAGGCCGAGCTCACAGCCGCCTCGGGCTCCCTGTTCTACCTCGGCGTTCCCAGCACTTCTCCCAGTTTCTTCCCCTTCCTAGGTTCTCGCTTCCCTCCTCGCTTTCTCTAGGGCCCGGATTCTCGCTTTCCTTCCCGGCCTTCTCTCAGTCCAGGTTCCCTCTTCTTTCCTTGGGGTTCCCAGCCCAGGTTCCCACCTCCATCTTAGGCAATCCCCACCGGGTCCCAACATCACACACCCGCCCAGCGCCCGCTGGACCTACTAGCCTCACCTTTGAAAGGGGACAGCCGTCTGCGCCTGCGCACTCCCGCGCGAGCGCTGCCTCCCAAGGGTCTCAGCGGCCTGTCTTCACTGCCGTGGCCTCAGCGCGCGCCTTCTCGACATCCGGGCTTTTGCGGCCTTGAACTACATTTCCCACAGTCCCTGGGTGGCTTTTGAAAAGAACTTTGATCTTTGGTTCATCTCTGGTTCCCCTCCGAAGTCCTCCTCGCAGTCGTCGCCCTCCTAGTGGTAATCGGAGTCTGGGCACGGCGGGCACTCGCAGTGAGGAAGCCCCCACCCTCTGGCTCACACTGGGCGTGTGGAGCCTGCGTGTAAAAAGTGCGTGTGAGCGTTTGTGGCCGTAACGAGGCGGGTGTGTGTGCGGTGATGAGGCCGTGACAGGTGCAAAATGTGGGACCCATTGGCTCTGATGTGAGGTAGGTGACACTGTGGGGCTTGAGATCTCCCTTCAGAAGACGGTGCTGTTGTTACCTAGTGAGATGGAACCCAGTGTTAGTCGCTCAGTAGTGTCGGACTCTGCAACCCTATGGACTTGCTTACCAGTCTCCTCTGTCCACGGAGTTCTCCAGGCAAGAATACTGGACTGGGTGGCCATGCCCTTCTCCAGGGGATCTTCCTGACCCAGGGATCCAACCGGGGTCTCCCGCTTTGAAGGCAGATTCTTGACCAACTGAGCCACCAGGGAAGCCCAATGGGGCTTTTAATTCTGTGACCGGGTGGGAGTTTGGTTGTGTCTGGGACAGAACTTCATTTCTGCAGTTCTAGGTTTAACATCGGGACGGAGGGGTTCGGTTGAAGATCTCCCTGAGAGAATATATGCTCCTGTAAAGACAGGCCTTTACGATGCCTGTATTAACTGGAGTCTCACTAAAGCATATTCTATGCTGCCTTTGTCAGGGCACCCCCACCTCCAGTGCCCAGACTCCAGTGCTTAACACAAAAGTGAGTTATCAGTGGAGTGAGTGTTGCCTGCCTAGGGGCCAATTTTAGTTTCTATCGTTTCCTAGGATCTGTATCCTTGTATCACTGCTTTCTCTTTCCTCTTACTTTATAGCCAGGACCCCAACTGCAGAGAAATGGTCCTCCTGCTAAGGGCCTGGGCACAGTCCTTCTTGAATAGATAGCTGGATTCCCTCCTTGCTTTGAGTAAGGTTGGAATTTGTCCAGCTTCTCTGTGATCTTTTATGTATGTGTGTTTGGGATCTGGGAATAGGAGACATAAAATGAGAGAATGTTCTAAATTAGCACATTGGGAGCTAAGAGACAAGATCATCTCTTTTTTTTTTTTTTTTTTTTGAACCCTCTTATTCAGCAACACTTTCTTTGGACTGTGAATTTCTTCTAAAGTGGAAACAAGAAGAAGACTAATAAATACTCTGAATTCTAAAAAAAAAAAGCCATGGCCCATGTAAGTTGGTGTTTTGTTCCTCATTGAAGTAGTCCTTTTTTTTCCTTTATAGGTTCTATGCATATTTGCATTCTTTATCCTGATATTGTTACCTAACTGAATATCATATAACTTGCCAGTGAGTGGGTAAGTGATGCTGCCATGCATCCTCCTCCATATTTTCTGTAAGTTTTTTTAAAAATAGAATTGGTATTATTTCTTTCTTAATTGTCAGATAGTTTTTACCAGCAAAAAGCATCTGTGGTAGGCAGAATAATGACTCCCCTCCAAAAAAACTGTCTACATGCTAATCCTAGAACCTGTGAACATGTTACCTTATATGGCAAAAGAGACTTTGTAGAAATGATTGAATTAATGCTTTTAAGATGGGAAGATTCTCTTGGGTTATCTGAAGAATCAGGGTTAAAAGAGGATGTAAGTATGGAATATGTATGCTTCTGTTTTAAAAAAAAAAATACATTACTGAACTTTGAAGATGGAGGAAGGGGGCCATAAGCCAAGGAATGTAAGTAACCTCTAGAAGCTAGAAAAGGCAAGGCAATTGAACTAGAGAGAGCTGCCAAACCTCTCTCCATAGTCCTGCCAAAACCCTGATTTAGTCTAGTAAAACCCTTTTGGACTTCTGACCAACAGATAATAAATGTGTTCTTTGAAGCTACTCATTTGTGGTGATGTGCAGTAGCAGTAGAAAACTAATATACCATCTGAGTTTACAGTTTTCTTCATGGGGAGACTTTAATTTCTTTAATAGATAAATAGCTCTGGTATTTTATTTTTTCTTGAATTAGTTTAGTAATTTGTGCCTTTCAGGGAATTAACTTATTTCAACTTAGATGTCAAATTTTTTGGCATAAAGTTGTTTGTAATATTCCCTTATTATCATTTTAATGCCTGTCAGATCTATAGTAATGCACCCTTTTAAATTCCTGATATTGATAATTTATACCTTCTTTTCTTGATCAGTATATCAATTTTATTGTTCTTTCCAAAGAACCAGCTTTTAGTTTTAGTTTCTCCCTAGTTTGCCCTTGCTGTTCACTGATTACTGATCTTACTTATTCTTTCCTTCACTCTGTATGTTCTAGATTTAATTTTATCTTATTTTTCTAGCTTAAAATTCTCTTCTTCCATCCATGAGTTGTTTAGAAGAGTACTCTTTAACTTCCAAATATTGGGGGGGCTTTTTTAGATCTTTCTGATAGTTCATTTTTAATTCTGTGGTGGTCAAGAGATGTACTCTGTCATTTCTGTCCTTTTAAGTTTATTGAGATTTGTCTTATGGCCTGAATTGTGGACAATTTGGTGAAGGTTCCATGTGCAGTGTAAAAAAAGGGGTATTATACTGTCTTTTGGTAGAGTGTTTATCAGTTTTGTCTGTAGTGGTGATCAACTCTTCTATATCTTTACTGATTTTTTGTTGTTGTTACTTGCTCTGTCAATTACTGACAGAAGACTGTTGAAACTTCTAGATATAATTGTGGATCTGTCTGTTACAGTTCTGTTAATTTTTGCTTTATAGTAATCTGAAGCTGTGTTATTAGGTGCATGTTATATCCTCTTGACACATGGATTCCTTGATCATGAGATGTTCCTGATAATACAGTATTCTTGTCTTAAATTCTGTTCTCTTTAACATAAATACTTTAGCTTTTTTTTATTGTTTTTTTCATAGCATCTATTTTTTTCATCCCTATTAAAAAATTATTTATTTAGCTGCGTTGGGTCTCAGTTTCAGCACACAGAATCTTTGTTGCATCTTGTGGGATCTTTCGATGTGGTGCCTGGACTCACTAGTTGTGGCACAAGGGCTCAGTGTTTGCCACAAAGGGGGCTTAGTTGCTCAGTGGCATGCTGAATCTTAGTTCCCCAGCCAGGGATCAAACCCACGTCCCCTGAACTGCAAGGCAGATTCTTTACCACTGGGCTACCAGGGAAGTCCCACCATCCTTTTATTTTAACCTATTTTATGTGTATCTCATATAGCAGCACATGGTTTGATTCTACTTTTACCCAGTCTGACAATTGCTGCCTTCAAGTATCTAGACAGGGGTTAGCAAATTGTGGCATACTGGCCAATGCAGCTCACAGCCTTTTTTGGTATGGCCTTCAACCTGAGAATGGTTTTGCATTCCAGAAGGGCTATAAGTAAGTTAAGAAAAAAGAACGTCATGGGGGCTGTATGTGACACACAGATCTTGAACCCCTTATAGGGTAGATTGCTTATCTCTGCTTCACTTAGTTCTTCTTCTGGGGTTTTATCTTGTTCCTTCACTTGGAGGATATTTCTCTGTCACCTCATTTTCCTCAGTTTACTGTTTTTAATTTCTTTTTTCTGATAGGTTGGTTACCTTTTCCACTTGGAGAAGTGGTCTTGTAGGAGGTGTCCTCTGTGTTTCAGCAGTGCTCCCCACTCTGGTCACTAGAGCTATATGCTCTAGGTGTGCCCTGTATTTGGACTGTGTGGGTACTTCTGTTGTGGGAGGCTGACTACTGTGAGCAGTCTGGGAGGCATGGCTGGCTTTTGGTCTGGTTGTCTAACAAGCCCTTTAAAATATCTATATCTATATATATTTATTTATTTGGATGTGCTGGGTCTTAGTTGTGGCACATGGGATCCAGTTCCCTGACCAGGGGTTGAATGCCGGACCTCTGCACTGAGAGCGTGGAGTCTTAGCCACTGGACTGGACTATCAGGGAAATTCATGGCCCTGTCTTATGCAGAGGCTGATGGGCACTGGTTGGCAGAGCTGGATCATGAGACTGCTGGCAATGGGGCCTCAGAGGATCTCAGAACTAATGTTGGCCCACTGGCACAGTGAGGGGGCAGAGCTAGGTTCTGGAGTAGGTAGTTGTGAGGCTAGGGTCCTAGATCTGGTGTCAGCATGCTGGTGGATGGGAGCAGTTCCTGACATGGTCCCGAAAGCTGCTATTGGCCTGCTGGTGAGTGGGCTATTGTATCAAGATCATGTTGAAAAAGACCAAATGAGGTGGGAGATATACTCTGTCCATCTTTGGAAAATATAGTCTGCACTGGATGTTTACTAAAAAATTTGCATTAAAAAATGCTTAGTCATAATGGAGAAGAAAAATCTTCAGGTCCCTTTTCTGAAGATGGAGATTGTCATAAGTTATTCTGGAAAAATTTAAAAACTTTCAACTATTTATCTTAGTTGGAAACCTCTCTTTATTTTCTTAATTTCTAGATGAATGATTAACATTTTTCCACCCTATGCAAGAGGATGTGTGTGCAGAAACTGAATTGTTTAAGAGTATGTGGGCACTCTTCTTCAGTCTCACTAAATTCATTTTCGACCCATACAAGCTTCCAGCCTGTATGCTCACTGTATCATCCCTTTCCTGCATTGACTTCTTTAGCACTGCTTTTTCCTTTTGAAAAATGTTTCTTATAATTTCAAAAATAGTACTGTGATTTGCCATTTTAGGGGTTGGTGATGTTCAAAGATGTGGCTATAGATGTCTCTCAGGAGGAATGGGAATGCCTGAACCCTGCGCAAAGGAATTTGTACAAAGATGTGATGTTGGAGAACTATAGCAACCTGGTTTCACTGGGTAAAGTTATCTGTCTCTAATAATTCAGAATCTGTTTCTTGGAGTTTCTGCTTTCTGTACTATGAATTTTAGGGCTGCCTTTCAAATAACAAGATGAATTTTCACTTTTCGTAGAAATGAGCACAGTTGGATGGAGTTACACCTTCATTTTCTCTATACTCATACTTTTCTCTGGCATTTCTTATGATTGACTTTCTTCCTTAAAAATTAAGGAGCAGAATTAAAATTCTATACCATTATAGCATAGCATGGTCAAAGAAACCAGGCTTTATCTTTTGTTTCACTTGCAGTGTACCAAACATGCAAATGTTCTAGCGCAGATAAAGCTCAACACATGGGTCCTGGGTGCAAAGCTCATTAACCTTCTCAATTAGTGTAATGGACTGACTCAAAATATATCACTTACATTTACAGTTCAAAGGAACACTATTCTATTTACTGCCGAGTTTGTACTCTTTTTTAAACAATTTGCCTTTGGAAATTACATTCTAAGAACTTTACATTTATCATGGAAAAATATCTGAGAATAAGTATTTCTGAAACTCCTTTTTTTCTCAAAGGAAAATAAGAAGAGAAAGCTTATATAATTTAAATAACATTTTACCTTAAACATTATTTGTTTCTTATGATCCTGAGGTTATCTGTATATGAGAATTGGACTCTTCTTTCTTCTCTAGACCTTATTAAGTATCTTCTTGTCCTATAGGCTTTTTAAAATAAATTCTGAAACACATTTGAATACTTTAATTTCAACCTCATCTCCATTTCTTTTCTTATAACCAGGACTTTCTATTTCTAAGCCAGCTGTGATCACTTCACTGGAGCAAGGGAAGGAGCCCTGGATGGTTATGAGGGAGGTGACAAGAAAACGGTGCCCAGGTGAGTGAGCAGGAAGTCGTTGCAAGGAGTAGGCCAACTGGTCAGACTGTTGGGCTGGTAAAGTTATTTTAGACAGACTAATTAGGGAAAATCTGGTTTAAAAACTTATTACAATGTTATAGTAATCAAACAGTGTTGTACTGGCATAAAGACAGATATATAGATGAATGGAGTAGAAGAGAGTCTGGAAGTAAACCCTCAGATATATGACAAGATGATTTTAGATAAGAGTGCCAAGACTATTCTATGAGGGAAAAGACTGTACTCTTGGTTTTGGGGAAACTGAATACCCCACATGCAAAGGAATAAAATTGTATCCCTACCTTACACTATATACAAAAATTAACTCAAAATGGGTCAAACAAGTAAATCTAAAACCCAAAACTATAAACCACCTAGAAGAAAATATAGGGGGAAATGTTTCATAACTTTGGATTTGGCAGTAATTTCTAGGATATGACATCAAAGGACAGGTAGTCAAAAAAGACAAATGTCAAAGTTAAAAAACTTCTGTCCATAAAAAGATGTAATCAATAGAGTATTATTTTTTTTTTTTTAATTCATGCAAGTTCTTTTTACTAGGAGATGAGAATACAATTTTTAAACATCATAAGGATGGGTCTTCCCTGGTAGTTCAGTGACTAGGACTCCGCATTCCCAGTGCAGGGGGACAAGCTTCAATCCCTAGTCAGAGTGGGGCGGGGGGACTAGATCCCACATGCTGCAACTAAAAGGTCTCACCTGCTGCAACTAAGACCTGGCACAGCCAAATAAATAAATAGATAAAGAAATATTTTAAAAAATCATTTAGCTTTAAAAAATAAATAAATAAAAATAAATGTTATAAAGATATTTTCAATCTAGTAGTGGATCAAGAACATATGAATATATATTCTAATAGAATATTTAGGAAAAATTAAATTAATAAGAGATTGTGAAAATTAAAGAAAATGACTACATTGAGGAGATAGAGATGGTAGAGGAATGATTGGAAAGGAATGATTGGTCCTAAGTAAGACCTTAGGAAAGTATAAGGTCATTAGGTTCATTCCACAAGACCAGGTTCATTCCACAAGTCAGAGGTCTTTGATGATGTCTGTAACTCACAGTACTCCAGAGCTATGAGAAGAGTTGTTTCTGTTATTTGAAGCCACCTAGTTTGTGGTACTTCGTTAGATCAGCTCTAGGAAATTAATACAGAGGGGGAACATGGAAAAGTAATATATACTCTCCTAAGTGTTTTGCTTTCATTTAAGATGTTATTTTAATTATTTTTTTATACCTGGTGAGGCCTTTCCTTTTGCATAGGTGTGGTGATTTCTTTTAAAAAAATTTTATCTTGAAATATTGAATCAGCCTTACCTTGAGTATTCCACTTGATCATGATACATATTATTTTTTTATTCACTTTTGGTTTTGGTTGGTAAAATTTAATTGAAGAGTTTTTCATCTAAGTTGATGGGAGATGTTGGCCTGTAGTTTTTTTGTGTGTGCATGTATGTGTGCTGCCTTTGCCTAGTTTTGGTGTAAGAATAATAGTGGCTTCATTAAGTAAGTTGACAAGTATTCCCCTTTCATCTTTTTCTGGAAGAAATTGTGTAAAACATTCTGTAAAGGTTTGGTAAAATTCTCCAGTGAAACCATTTGGATCTGAATATTTTTTTTTAGCCTCTTTTAAATTATAAATTCAATTTGTATTAATATAATAGTTATAGGACTTCCCTGGTGGCTCAGCTGGTAAAGAATCCACCTGCAATGTGGGAGATCTGGGTTCAATCCCTGGGTTGGGAAGATCACCTGGAGAAGGGAATGGCTTACCCACTCCAGTATTCTGGCCTGGAGAATTCCATGGACTATATATCCATGGATCGCAAAGAATCAGACCCAGCTGAGTGACTTTCACTTTCTTTCTTTCTTTCACTTTAACAGGACTATTCAGATTTCCTGTTTCATCTTTGGTAGTTTTGCTAGTTTGTGATTTTCAAAGAATTGCTTCATTTCTTCTAAGTTGTCAAAGTCATGAGTGTAAGTTATATGTGGTATTCTTATTATCCGTATGATGGATTTTATATATATATATATATATGTATATATAAAAATGTATATGTATATATAATATCCATGTATATAAAGGACATACATGTCCTTATAATCCTTCAAAAATTTTTTTCTTTGAGATTTTTTATTTCACTCTTGGATTGTTTAGAAACGTTACTTGGAGGTGTTTGGAGATTTTCTTGTCTTTCTTTTATGGTTTGATTTTATTCTGGTCTCATGTGAAAGTTAGAGGAGGCTATCTACAAGAGTCTTCCTTCACTTCTGACATCAATTCCACTTTCAAGGGACTCCCTGGTGGTCCAGTGATTAAGAATCTGCTTTCCAATGCAGAGGGGGTGGGTTCAATCCCTGGTTGGGGAACTAGGATCCCACATGCCATGTGGTGTAGCCAAAAGACTTTTTTTTTAAAAGTTGCACTTTCAAGGGTTCCCAAGACCACTGTAACATTTGATAAGTCACTAAAAGGATTTGTAGAATTCACTGAAAGTTATCATCCTCACAGTTAGTTTGTTATAGCAGGAGACAGATTAAAATTAGCTAAAGGAAGAAGTACATAGGGCAGAGCCTAGACCCAGAGTTCCAAGTGTGGAACTTCCCATTGTCCTTTCCCAGTGGAGTCACGGACAGTGCTAACTTTTCCCATCAGCTATGTGTAATAATATGCATTTGGGCATATTGCCAAATAGAGAAACTCACCTGAGCCTTAGTGTCCAGAATTTTTACCACGGTTCCTTGTTGGTTACCCATGTAGCTGACCTTTAGTTTCTCGTCTCTTAGGAGGTAAAGCTGATAGCTTTAGTCTCCAGTCTTTTTGAAGGAAAGTTGATACCTCATGGCTGAAAACTTCCATCATAAATTTTATCATTAGATTTGTCTGGTGGCTTTGGCCCTCAGATAAACAAAAGACACTTTTTGTAGAGGTCACCTCCCTGGAGATGAAGACAAAAAAACCTTTCTTCAGGTAAGATTAAATTCTTTATTATATATCATAGAACATATTCTATATGATTTTGATTCTTTTAAGATTCAAGATTTGCTTCATGACCCAGAATATGGTCTGTCCTGGGGAATGTTCAATGTATGTTTGAAAACGTGTATTCTGCTGTTGTTGGGTAACATGTGCCATGAATGATGATTACATCATATTTGTTAATGGTCTTGTTTGTTTCTTCCATATTCTTCCTGATTCTCTGTCCAGTAATTCTATCAGTTGCTGAGATTATGGTATTTGAGTCCCCAGCTATAATTGTGATTAGTGTATATCTCTCAGCTCTGTCAGTTTTTCCTTCATGTGTTTTGGAGCTCTGTTAGTACTGCTTATTAATTTCTTTACTCTGAAACCTACTTTATCTGATACTAATATAGCATTTCTATTTTCTTTTGATTATTTACATGATACATATTTTTGAAATGAGTTTCTTGTAGTCACCATGTAACTGGGTCATGTTATTTATCCATTGTTTCAATCTCTGTCTTTTAATTGGTGATGTAGATCATGTACACTTAAAATAATTATTGATGTATTAGGCTTAAGTTTGCCCTTTTGTTATCTTCTGCTGGTTCCCCCTGTTTCTTGTTCTTGTTTCTTTTATCTTGCTTACCTGTGAGTTGGGCTTCCCTGATACCTCAGTGGTAAAGAATCCACCTGCCAATGCAAGAGACACATGAGATCCCGGTTAGATCCCTGGGTCAGGAAGATCCCTGGAGAAGGAAATGACAACCACTTTAATATTCTTGCCTGGGAAATCCCATGGACAGAGGAGATTGGTGGGCTACAGTCCATGGGGTCGAAAAAGACTTGGACACAACTTAGAGACTAAACAACAACCACCTATGAGTTACTCAAACATTTTTAGAGTTCTATTTTGATTTATAGTGTTTTTTTAAATATACTTTTTTTTTTTTTAATTTCAGTGTTTGTTCACACATGCACACACACACGTTTATTTATTTATTTAGCTTGCTGGCATTGAAATTTAACCATTTCAAGTGAAGTGTAGAAAGATTACATCCATTTAGGTCCTTTACTCTTTCCATTTTTTTCTTTTGATTGTTTAAAGTATGTCTTCTACATAAATTGATCACTATGTAAGATACTGTTAGAATTTTTGTTTCAACCATAAAATAAGGTAAAGAAACTTGTGGAGTGGGATAGTCTATTATGTTTACTTTTATTTTTTCCCATTCTTGTCTTTCTTTTCTGAAGGTCTCACCTTCTTCTATTATTATTTTCTTTGTATTTGGAGAGCTATTTTCAGCTATTCTGTAAGGGCTACTTGTAATAACACACTCTCTTAGTTTTCTTTTGTCTGAGAATGCCTTTATTTCTACTTCATTCCTCAAAGATAGTTTCACTGTGTGTAGAATTTGAGGTTGACAGTTCTTTTCTTTAAGCACTTAAAAAGTATTGTGCCATTTCCTGTTGCTCAACATGGTTTCAGATGACAAATCCAGTCTTTTGAATTGGTGTTCCTCACTATTTAAAAATATTTTTTCTTTGTTTAGTTTTCAGAAATATGTGTTTTGGTTTGATTTCTATTTATCTATTTAGGAATTTTCCCAGTTTCTTGAATCTATAGATTTGTGTTTTGTATGAAATTTGGGAAGTTTTCAACCATTATTTCTTTGAACACTTTTTCAGTCCCACAGTCTTTCTATCCTTCTGGGACTTGGACGATATGAATCTTTTGCTATTGTCCCACAGGAAATGAGGCTCTTTTTAAAAAAGTCTTTTTATCTTTGTTGTTCAGGTTAATACAGTTTTTAATTTCACTGAATCTAGGGTCTCTGTCATCTCCACTCTACTCCTGAGACCATTCAGGGTGTCTCTTATAACAGTTATTATAGTTTTCATTCCATTTACTTTGTATAATTAGTATCTTTTAAAATATTTTATTTTATTATCTTTTATTGAGGAATAGTTGACTTACTATGGAGAAGGAAATGGCAACCCACTCCAGTGTTCTTGCCTGGAGAATCCCAGGGATGGGGGAGCCTGGTGGGTTGCCATCTATGGGGTCACACAGAGTCGGACACGACTGAAGCGACTTAGCAGTAGCAGCAGCAGTTGACTTACAACAGTAAATTCTTCTTTATGGCTAAGGAATATTTCATTGCTTATTACATCTTCTTTACTCATTCATCTGTTGATGGACACTTGGGTTGCTTCCATATCTTGGCTGTTGTGAACAATGCTGCTGTGAACACTGGGGTGCATGTAGCTTTTGGAATTAGTGTGTGCACATGTGTGTGTTTGTTTATTTTTAAATATGCCCAGCAGTGGAATTGCTGGGTCATATGGTAGTTCTGTGTTTAGTTTTCTAAGGAACCTCCACACTGTTTCCCCTAGTGGCTGCACTAATTTACATTCTCACCAACAGTGTACAAGGGTTCCCTTTTCTCCGCATCCCCGCCAACACTTGTTTCTTGTAGACTTTTTGATGACAGCAATTCTGACAGGTGTAAGGTGATACCTCATTATGGTTTTTATTTTCATTTCTCTGATAATTACAGATGTTGAGCATTTTTCTTGTGTCGGTTGACCATCTGTATTGCTTCTCTGGAAAAAAAATTTTTCATGTCTTTTGCACATTTTTAATCAAGTTGTTTGCTTTTTTGGTATTGAGTTATGTGAGCTGCATGTTTTGGATATGTATCTTGGATATTACCCTATTGGTCATATCACTTGCAAATATTTTCTCCCATTCAATGGGTTAACTTTTCATTTTGTTGATGGTTTCGTTTGCTGTGCAAAAGCTAAGTTTAATTAGGTCCCATTTGCTTATTTTTGACTTTATTTCTTTTGCCTTTAGAGTCAGATCCAAAAATGTATTGCTTTGATTTATGTCAAAGAGTGTTCTGCCTGTTTTCTTCTAGTTTTATGGATTCAGGTCTTACCTTTAGGTCTTTAATCCATTTCGAGTTTATTTTGTACATGGTATGATGGTATGATGAAATATTCTAACTCCATTGTTTTATGTGTTGCTGTCCAGTTTTCTGAGTACCACTTATTGAAGATACGGTCTTTTCTCCATTGCATATCCTTCCCTCCCTTGTCATAGATTAATTGACGATAGGTGTGTATGTGATTGAGATTTTAAATTATCTTTTTAAAATGAACCTTAGAATTCCCATTTTTCTGATATTTGCCTTGATTTCTCTAAAGAAGAGGAAGATCATAAAGACAGTGTGAGGGCAGAGTACTTTGTTTTCATGTTGCCCCTACCACCAGACTTTTTCTTGTTGAAGTTTTCATTTATGTTTTTTCTTAAGTAATTGCCATTACCTGATCTTTCCACCTGGTTTTCACACTCATTTCATCTACTGGTATAAACGAGGAGGGGAACAAATACAATTGATTTCTGGTAGCATCTAACTTGGCTTGGAGATTAGTGGGGAATGTATATACTCCAGTAGCTAGTACCATTTAGTTTTCTGGGTCCTGTCATAATGTTTTCTAGAGAGAATGGAATATTCTGTTTAATCTGAGGGTCTTGTCTGTCTGAATTAGTTAAGAACCAACGCTGTAGAACCATCAATTCTATGTGTTTCTCCCTGATTTCTATCCCCTGCTACATCCCCAGAGGTAATCATTATTTTATATTCTGTTATGGTTATTCTATTTAAAACTAGTTTACCACATTTGTGTATGCCCTTATATACTATATTGTGTTTTGCTTGTTTCTTTTATAAAAATGATAATGAGTATGTGTCTTCTGTGATTTAGTTATTTTGTACCACATGGTTTTACAAATTTTCCCAAATTACTTTATACCTGATTTCATTTTCACAGCTATATAATATTCCATTCCATATTTTTCTGGTTGTTAATTCAGTTCAGTTCAGTCACTCAGTCATGTCCGATTCTTTGTGACCCCAGGAATCGCAGCACGCCAGGCCTCCCTGTCCATCACCAACTCCCAGAGTTCATTCAAACTCATGTCCATTGAGTCGGTGATGCCATCCAGCCATCTCATCCTCTGTCGTCCCCTTCTCCTCCTGCCCCCAATCCCTCCCAGCATCAGAGTGTTTTCCAGTGAGTCAACTCTTCGCATGAGGTGACCAGAGTATTGGAGTTTCAGCTTTAGCCTCAGTCCTTACAATGAACACCCAGGACTGATCTCCTTTAGGATGGACTGGTTGGATCTCCTTGCAGTCCAAGGGACTCTCAATAGTCTTCTCCAACCCCACAGTACAAAAGCATCAATTCTTCGGCGCTCAGCTTTCTTCACAGTCCAACTCTCACATCCATACATGACCACTGGAAAAACCATAGCTTTGACTACACGGACCTTTGTTGGCAAAGTAATGTCTCTGCTTTTCAATATGGTATCTAAGTTGGTCATAACTTTCCTTTCAAGGAGTAAGCGTCTTTTAATTTCATGGCTGCAGTCACCATCTGCAGTGATTTTGAAGCCCCAAAAACTAAAGTCTGATACTGTTTCCCCATCTATCTGCCATGAAGTGATGGGACCAGATGCCATGATCTTAGTTTTCTGAATGTTGAGCTTTAAGCCAACTTTTTCACTCTCCTCTTTCATTTTCGTCAAGAGGCTTTTTAGTTCCTCTTCACTTTCTGCCATAAGGGTGGTGTTATCTGCATATCTGAGGTTATTGATATTTCTCCTGACAATCTTGATTCCAGCTTGTGCTTCTTCCAGTCCAGCGTTTCTCATGATGTACTCTGCATATAAGTTAAATAAGTAGGGTGGCAATATACAGCCTTGACGTACTCCTTTTCCTATTTGGAACCAGTCTGTTGTTCTGTGTCCAGTTCTAACTGTTGCTTCCTGACCTGCATACAGGTTTCTCAAGAGGCAGGTCAGGTGGTCTGGTATTCTCATCTCTTTCAGAATCTTCCACAGTTTATTGTGATCTACACAGTCAAAGGCATAAACAAAAAAGCAAAAATAGATGTTTTTTTGGAACGCTCTTGCTTTTTTGATGACTCAGAAGATGTTGGCAATTTGATCTCTGGTTCCTCTGCCTTTCCTAAAACCAGCTTGAACATCAGGAAGTTCACAGTTCCCATATTGCTGAAGCCTGGCTTGGAGAATTTTGAGCATTACTTTACTAGTGTGTGAGATGAGTGCAATTGTGCGGTAGTTTGAGCATTCTTTGGCATTGCCTTTCTTTGGGATTGGAATGAAAACTGACCTTTTCCAGTCCTGTGGCCACTGCTGAGTTTTCCACATTTGCTGGCATATTGAGTGCAGCACTTACACAGCATCATCTTTCAGGATTTGGAATAGCTCAACTGGAATTCCATCACCTCCACTAGCTTTGTTCCTAGTGATGTTTTCTAAGGCCCACTTGACTTCATATTCTAGGATGTGTGGCTCTAGGTGAGTGATCACACCGTCATGATTATCTGGGTCATGAAGATCTTTTTTGTACAGTTCTTCTGTGTATTCTTGCCACTTCTTAATATCTTCTGCTTCTGTTAGGTCCATACCATTTCTGTCCTTTATTGAGCCCATCTTTGCATGAAATGTTCCCTTGGTATCTCTTGAAGAGGTCTTGAAGAGACCTTGAAGAGGTCTCTAGTCTTTCCCATTGTGTTGTTTTCTTCTATTTCTTTGCATTGATCACTGAGGAAGGCTTTCTTATCTCTCCTTGCTATTCTTTGGAACTTGCATTCAGATGCTTATATCTTTCCTTTTCTCCTTTGCTTTTCGCTTCGCTTCTTTTCATAGCTAATTGTAAGGCCGCCTCAGACAGCCATTTTGCTTTTTTGCATTTCTTTTCCATGGGGATGGTCTTGATCCCTGTCTCCGGTATAATGTCACGAACCTCCGTCCATAGTTCATCAGGCACTCTATCAGATCTAGTCCCTTAAATCTATTTCTCACTTCCACTGTATAATCATAAGGGATTTGATTTAAGTCATACCTGAATGATCTAGTGGTTTTCCCTCCTTTCTTCAATTTGTCTGAATTTGGCACTAAGGAGTTCACGATCTGAGCCACAGTCAGCTCCTGGTCTTGTTTTTGCTAACTGTATAGAGCTTCTCCATCTTTGGCTGCAAATAATATAATCAATCTTATTTTGGTGTTGACCATCTGGTGATGTCCATGTGTAGAATCTTCTCTTGTGTTGTTGGGAGAGGGTGTTTGCTATGACCAGTGTGTTCTCTTGGCAAAACTCTACTACTAGCCTTTGTTCTGCTTCATTCTGTACACCAAGGCCAAATTTGCCTGTTACTCCAAGGTTTTCTTGACTTCCTACTTTTGCATTCCAGTCCCCTATAATGAAAAGGATATCTTTTTTGGGTGTTAGTTCTAAAAGGTCTTGTAGGTTTTCATAGAACTGTTCAACTTCAGCTTCTTCAGCATTACTGGTTGGGGCATAGGCTTGGATTACCGTGATATTGAATGGTTTGCCTTGGAAACGAACAGTGATCATTCTGTCGTTTTTGAGATTGCATTCAAATACTGCATTTTGGACTCTTTTGTTGACCACGATGGCTACTCCATTTCTTCTAAGGGATTCCTGCCCACAGTAGTAGACATAATGGTCATCTGAGTTAAATTCACCCATTCCAGTCCATTTTAGTTTGCTGATTCCTAGAATGTCAACATTCACTCTTGCCATCTCCTGTTTGACCACTTCCAGTTTGCCTTTATTTATGGACCTGAACCTATTCCAGGTTCCTATGCAATATTGCTCTTTATAGCATCGGACCTTTCTTCTATCACCAATTACATCCACAACTGGGTATTGTGTTTGCTTTGGCTCCATCCCTTCATTCTTTCTGGAGTTATTTCTCCACTGATCTCCAGTAGCATATTGGGCACCGACCGACCCGGGGAGTTCATCTTTCAGTATCCTGTCATTTTGCCTCTTCATAGTGTTCATGGGGTTCTCAAGGCAAGAATACTGAAGTGGTTTGCCATTCCCTTCTCCAGTGGACTACATTCTATCAGACGTCTCCACCTTGATCTGCCTGTCCTGGGTGGCCCCACACGTCATGGCTTAGTTTCATTGAGTTAGACAAGGCTGTGGTCAGTGTGATCAGATTGGCTAGTTTACTGTGATTATGGTTTCAGTGTGTCTGCCCTCTGATGCCCTCTTGCAACACCTACTGTCTTACTTGGGTTTCTCTTACCTTGGACGTGGTGTATCTCTTCATGGCTGCTCCAGCAAAGCACAGCCGCTGCTCCTTACCCTGGACTAGGGGTATCTCCTCACAGCCACCCCTCCTGACCTTGAACATGGCCTTCCCAGGTTGTTAATTCCTGACCTTGAACGTGGACTTCCCTGGTTGTTAATTAGATTGTTCATAATGTTTTGCTAGTATATACAGTGGTCGGAGAAGGCAATGGCAACCCACTCCAGTACTCTTGCCTGGAAAATCCCATGGACGGAGGGGCCTGGTGGGCTGCAGTCCATGGGGTCACTAGGAATCAGACACGACTGAGCAACTTCACTTTATTTTTTCACTTTCATGCACTGGAGAAGGAAATGGCAACCCACTCCAGTGTTCTTGCCCCCTCTATGGGGTTTCATAGAGTCGGACACAGCTGAAGTGACTTAGCAGCAGCAGCAGCATACAGTGGTACTGTTAATATTCTTACACATCTCCTGAAGCACATAGTATGTTATTTACTAGAACTGGAATCGCCAGGTCATAAAACACATACATCTTCAACTCTGTATTATAACAAATTGTTTTCCTACATGTTGGTACTAATTTACATTACCACTGGCAGTGTGTAATAATTTTGGGTCTTCAACATCTTAACAACATTTCAAATTCTTAGACATTTAAAATTTTAGTCTGATGACAATAAAATTGTATCTCATATCTTAATTTGAGTTTCCTTGATTCCTGATGAGTTTGAGCATTCTTGCATATGACTACTTAACACTGGTGTTTCTTCTATGAAGTGTCTATTCAGATCTTTTGCCCATTTTTCTTGTAGGTTACCTTTTTTCTAGTTAGACTTGTATCTTTTGTGTCTTGTTTAAGAAATTTATGTTGTTTGTTGCTGTTTAGTCATTAAATTATGTCCAACTCTTTTGTGACCCCATGGCTCCTCTGTCCATGGGATTTCACAGGCCACAATACTGGAGTGGGTTGCCATTTCTAGGCAGTTGAGTTGAGAAGATGCCTTTTCTAGGGCATCTTCTCAACTCAAGGATTGAACCTGTGTCTCCTACATTGCAAGCAGATTGCTTATCATTGAGCCACCAGGGAAGCCCTTTTTATGTATACATATATATTGTTTCGGAGAAGGCAATGGCACCCCACTCCAGTACTTTTGCCTGGAAAATCCCATGGATGGAGGAGCCTGGTAGGCTGCAGTCCATGGGGTCGCTAGAGTCGGACACGACTGAGCGACTTCCCTTTCACTTTTCACTTTCATGCATTGGAGAAGGAAATGGCAACCCACTCCGTTGTTCTTGCCTGGAGAATCTCAGGGATGGGGGAGCCTGGTGGGCTGCCGTCTATGGGGTTGCACAGAGTCGGACACGACTGAAGCAACTTAGCAGTAGCAGCAGCAGCATATATTGTTTTTTGTCACAAGCCTTACAGTTTTTCCATTTAGAGTTTATGTATTTATAGTGCATGGTAGGGATCCAAGTTAATTTTTTTCCCTAGCTATAGCTATTTTTTCTAATATGATTCAGTAATTCTTTTCTCACTGATCTGCGATGCTTCCTGTGTGGATCTGTGGATCAGCATGAATGAACCTTGAGGATATTATGCTAAGTTAAATAAGCCAGTCACATATAGAAAAAAAAAAAACAAAAAAAACACCCAGCAAATACTATAGGACTCTAGTGATATAAGGTATCTAGTCAAATCCATAGAAATAGAAAGTAGACTGGTGCTTGCCAGAAACTGGAAGAGGGAAGAATGGGGAGTTATTAATGGGTACAGAGTTTCAGTTCTGCAAGGTGAAAAAGTTCTGGGGATTGGTTGTATAACAGTGTGCACATACTTGACACTACTACACTATACACTTAAAAGTAGTAAGATGGTAAATTTTATGTACTGTGTATTTTATCACAATTTAAAAAATATTTTTAGAGGTAGTGGTAAAATTTAAGAGTTAGCAGTATATGATTGGTATTTAAGCCAGACTGTTATTAAGGGAAAGGGTGTAGATTGAAGGCTGACCAGAGCCTGATTTCTGGGACATTCCAACATTTAGAGGTCAGAAAGTGGAAAGGAATGCATTAAGGTGAACTGAATATAAGTAGAGATGTAGAAGGGTAACCAGGAGAATATGGTATAAAGGGAGCAACTGGATTGATCAGTTGTGTCAAATGCTAGTAATGAGTCAAATAGAGTGATGACTGGCATTTGAGCACTGATTTTGGTAATTTTGTTAGTGACTTTAGCTAGAAATGTTTCAACAGAATTATGAGTTGATATATTTGTTGGAGTGGATTACAGAGAAAATGACTAACATACAAAGTCACTTGATCTAAGACAGAATCAGGGAAAGGACGGCCTTTTTAATGAAGGGGGTTGATATCTATTGAAAAACAGGAATCTTGATTTCTGCCTCACACTAGGTGGATTATAGATCTAAATATGAAAAAACTTCTAGAAGACAATATGAGTGTATTTTATGACCTTGGAATCAGACTGTTTTAGAATTAACAATTTCTGTTTATCAAAACATTGTATTAAGAGAGCAAAGGGGCCAGCCTCAGAATGGGACAAGATACTTGCATTATGTAGTTGGTTATATGTATAGTTGCATTATGTAGTTGGATATATATATCCAGAGTATATTAAGGATTCCCTATAACTCAAAAAGACAACTAAACCCTAGAACTACCCAAATGTCCCTCGACTGAAGAATGGATAAACAAAATATGGTTTATCTGTACAGTGAAATATAACTCAGTCATAAAAATAAATGAAGTACTGATACATGCTACAACATCATTGAACCCTGAGAACATAGTAAGTGAGAACAGACACAAAAGGTCCATATTGTATAATTACATGTTTATGAAATTTCTTGAAAAATTCATAGAGACATAAAGCAGATTGGTGGTTTCCAGGGCATGGGGGTGAAGAGGAGAACAGAACATGACTGTGGATGTGAGGTTTCTTTTTGGCGTGATGAAAATAATCTGGAATTAGAGATCTGATGGTTGCAGAACATTGGGAGTGTACTATAAGTTACTGAGTTATACACTTCAAAGTGGTTAAAATGATGGATTTTATATGTACTTACTCCTAAATTAATAAAAATGAATGAAGTACTTGGATAGGCAATTTATTAAAGAAGATATCCAATTGTCCAATAAATATATGGCAAAGTGTTCATGTCATCAGGGAAATTAAAAATTAAACCACAGTGCAGTATCACAACACATCTGCCAGGACACTTAGATATAAGAAGATTGGCAGTAACAAGTGTTGGTGAGGATATGAGGAACAGGAACTCTTTCAGAGTTTGATGGAATTGTAAATTAGAAAACTGTTGCATAACGTCAAATGGAGCTGAACAAATGCATATCCTCTGATGTGATAATTTAACACCTAACAGAAAGGAGTCCTATTTCCACCAAAAGAAATGTGCATGAATGTTAATATCAGTACTAATCATAATAGCCAGAAACTGGAAACAGTGCAAATGATCATCATTAGGAAAATGGAAAAATAGTTAGAATTGAATGCTTTATGTATCTGTTGGCCTCCAACTTTCTTTTCTGAAACAACCTCTGAAAAGCTCTAAGATAAGAAAGAATTTGTAATATCCTAGTTGTTACAAGAGACTAATGGTGTTATGACACAATGAAGAAAACAGAAATAGACTCAAAATGTGATTTTAAAGCTAATCAGAGGCCTTATGTAAGACTCATGATAAAGAATTGGAGTTTTAAAATTTCAATTTAATGAGAGGCTCTATTAGTTTGGATATAAGTTTGGCTGTATGTGACAGAAACCCAAAAATAATTGTAGCTTAAACTGTATAGTGAACTAATTTTCTCTTGGATTAAAGCCCAGGGTAGAGTGCTGACTCTGCTCTGCAGAACCATCATGTGACACACATGACATCAAATGCACATTGCAGCCGGCTTTGCTGAGGAAGCAAGAAAATAACAGATATAGGGGGTGGGCCAGCCGACTCTTAAGAAAGTTCTCAGAAGGTACTGTATAATACTGCATTTCTTTAGGCAGAATCCAGTTGCATGGCGTATTCTGCTGCAGAGTGCTGGGACAGGCAATGTTTATATTGGGCGGCCTGTTCTCAACTAAAACCCATGGGTTCAATCAGTGTATAAAAGGGAAATAATAGATATTTGAGAATAACTAGCAGATATCACAAAATCCTTTGGCCTGGTGGAGAGTGTTAAAACATACAGACTCTTAGAGATTCTGATTCAGGTGATCTAGAATGTTTTGTAAACATCCATAATTGCAACAAAATCCCATGGTGATTCTCAAGTGCATCAAAATATGAGAACCACTGACCTGTTAATGAACTCTCTCACGTTTCTCTCATGAGCTTTCATTTCTTTCCATTCACCTTACCCTTTTTCATTGTTACATCACGGTATTTAAGAGCCCCTTAAGTCTTTCATTTCTTATGTGAATTATTTCCAATTATCTCTCTTTTCTGCCTTCTCTGATAGCTCAATTGGTAAAGAATCTGCCTGCAATGCAGGAGACCCTGGTTCGATTCCTGGGTCGGGAAGATCCCCTGTAGAAGGGATAGGCTACCCACTCCAGTATTCTTGGGCTTCCCTGGTGGCTCAGCTGGTAAAGAATCCACGTGCAATGTGGGAGACCTGGGTTTGATCCCTGGGTTGGGAAGATCCTCTGGAGAAGGGAAAGGGTACCCACTCCAGTATTCTGGCCTGGAGAATTCCATGGACTCTATAGTCCATGGGGTTGCAAAGAGTTGGACGTGACTGAGCGACTTTCACTTTCACTCTTTTCTATCAGAGATATTTCGTTTCTCTTCTGTCACAAAACTAGCAATTAAAATGTGCTTCTTTATCTTTCAGATTTGGTGTCCCAGTGTGAGCCCAAGAAGTTATCTCCAAAAAGAAACATTTATGAGACAGAATCATCTCAGTGGGCTATCATGGACCCATTTAAAAACCATAGTCCTGAAAAATCCATTTTCAGAGACATTCAGGCATGCAAAAATCAGTTTGAGAGACAGCAGGGAAAACAGGAGGGCTATTTCAGGCAATTTGTTATCAACCATGAACACATGCCCATTTTTAGCCAACATATTTTGTTCACTCAGGAATTTTATAATAGACAGAAAATCTTTGAATGTAAAGAATGCAGGAAAAACTTCAGTTACCATTTATTCTTTAGTCATCACAAAGCTCATTCTAATGAAAAACTTTCTGACTGTAAGGAATGTGCAGAAACTGTTGATACATCATACCTTACTAAACCGAGAATTCAAAATAGTAACAAGTACAATGAATGTAAAGAATGTTGGAAGGCCCTTATTTATTATTCACAATGTAAACAACATTTGAGAATTCATAATGGTGAAAAATGTAAAGAATGTGGCAAGGTCTTTAATTATGGCTCAGAACTTACTCTACATCAGAGAATTCACACTGGTGAGAAACCCGATGGATGTAAGGAATGTGAGAAGTCCTTTATGCAGCTGTCACAACTTATTCAACATCAGAGACTTGACACTGGTGAAAAACCCTATAAATGTAAACAATGTGGGAAGGCTTTTATTTGTGGCTTTCAACTTACTGAACATCTGCCACTCCGTACTGATAAGAAACTCTTTGAATGTAAAGAATGTGAAAAGAATTTTAGGCATCGATCTCCCATTACCATACATCAGAGACTTCATACTCACAAGAAACCTTATGAGTGTAAAGAATGTGGGAAAGCCTTTAATTATGGTTCAGAACTTATTCTACACCAGAGAATTCACACTGGTGAGAAACCCTATGAATGTAAGGAATGTGGGAAGGCATTTAGGCAACGATCACAGCTTACTCAACATCAAAGACTTCACACTGGTGAAAAACCCTATGAATGTAAGCAGTGTGGGAAGGCTTTTATTCGTGGCTTTCAACTTACTGAACATCTGAGACTCCATACTGGTGAAAAACCCTATGAATGTAAAGAATGTGGGAAGACTTTCAGGCATCGATCACACCTTACAATACATCAGAGAATTCATACTGGTGAGAAACCCTATGAATGTAAAGAATGTGGAAAGGCCTTTAGCTATCATTCAAGCTTCTCTCACCATCAGAAAATTCATTCTGGCAAAAAACCTTATGAATGTAGTGAATGTGGGAAGGCCTTTTGTGACGGCTTGCAACTTACTCTACATCAGAGGATTCATACTGGTGAGAAACCCTATGAATGTAAAGAATGTGGAAAGACTTTTAGACAGTGCTCACACCTCAGAAGACATCAGAGAATTCACACTGGTGAGAAACCTCATGAATGTGTGATATGTGGTAAAGCTTTTAGACTTCATTCACACCTTATTCAACATCAGAGAATTCATACTGGTGAGAAGCCCTTTGAATGTAAGGAATGTGGAAAGGCCTTTAGCTATCATTCAAGCTTCTCACACCATCAAAGAATTCATTCTGGGAAGAAACCATATGAATGTGGGAAGGCCATTAATCGTGGCTTACAATTTAACCTACATCAGACACTTCATACTGTTGAAACACCAGTACATTTTCTTCTCCCCACATCTTAGTGTAGCATCAGAAAATTCTTTTTGGAGATATACATTTCCTTTTTTCCTTCAAGGAAAATGTTGGTAAAATACTGGGGTTCATTAGTATTGATTTATTTTAGTAATCTTGAACTCTTTTTTTAAGTGGGAAAATGAAGAAGTTATTAAAAGGAAAAAAACGCTCTGGTTTCAATGCTGTTTCTGAGTTATTCTAATTATCAGTATTGGAAGTAAATTTTATAAAACTGTTTTCTCTGAAACCAGTGAAGTGGGAAAGAAATAAAATGAAAACAATTTCTTCCTCTCCTACAAATCCCTGAGAAAACCTATATGTGTGTGTTGCTTCTTTTTTCATGATCAAACATATCTGCACATTGCTTGTGTTTTGCATGTGTGCAAAAATTTTTACCCTTTATAGTGACATATTTCATAACATTTGCCTTTTTCATTAAATAATCATGGACATTTTCCCAAGTCAATACATACAGATCTGACTCATTCTTTTTAAAGTTTCAGAATATTTCTAGTATGGGATGTAGGCCAGTATTTTGAACCATCTCCTACTGTAGACATTTGTTTCTACTTTTTCACCAGAAATGATGGTGTAATAAACATTCTTACATTGTCATATTTCTATTGGTAAATTCCCAATCATGAGAGTGTGTGTGTGCTTTGATATATTAATTTTGTAGTTAAAAATATTAGGAAATAAAAGCAATATTATAAAATTCAAAAATTATCCAAAATAGGGCTTCCCTGGTGGCTCAGTGGTAAAGAATCTGCCTACTAATGCAGGACACATGGGTTTGATTCCTACTCTGGGAAGATCCCACATGCTGCAGAGCAACAAAGCCCTTCCTCCACAGTTACTGAGCCTGTGCTCTAGAGCCTAGGATCTGCAACTATTGAGTCCATGTGCTGAAACTACTGAAGCCCACATTCTGCAACTACTGAAGCCTGTAAGCCTGCTGCAACAAGAGAAGCCTCTACTCACTTCAACTAGTAAAGCCCACTTGCAACAATGAAAACCCAGGGCAACCAATAACAAATAAATTTTAAAAAATATTCAGGGCATCCCTGGTACTCATGGATAAGAATCTGCCTGCCAATGTAGGAGACACAGATTCAATCGCTGATCAGGGAAGATCCCACATGCCACGCAGCAAATAAGCCCATATTCCATAACTATTGAGCCTGTGCCCTAGAGCCTGGGAGGCACAACTACTGAAGCCCACTTTCCCTAGAACCCATGCTCTGCAACAAGAGAGGCCACCACAATGTGAAGCCCACACATCGAACCTAGAGAGTAGCCCCTGCTCTCTGTAACTAGGGGAAAGCCCACATAGAAACAAAGACCAAGTACAGACAAAAATAAATTATTTTTTAATTACCCAAAATAATTGAAAATAAAAATCTCTCCTAATGAGTCCTATAGTCATCTGCTTTTGTAACTTTAACTGTCACTTCTATTCTTCCAGGAATTAAATTTTAAAAATTATTTGGACAAAACTGGATTAATCATAATCTATGATTCATGATATTCTCATCAGTCCACATTTAGTCTACTTTTTAATTTTAATACATTAGAGAGTTTTATAAGCATTGAGGGATCTATTCATTGGGGAAGGCCTAGAGCCTAGGTCCATGGGTGCCAGACTGGTACCTGGTTCTGTAGGGCCAGTATGGTGCTGGGTTGGGCAGCCTGAGCTTGGTGTTTGGGTTTACAGGGGCAGGACTGAATTCTGAATCATATTGGTTTACCTGGGGATTCAATGGGGAAGGCTGGTGCTTGGGTCTGTGACAAGGATGGGTTCTCACTTCACTTTCCTTCCCTCCATGCAGAGGGTGCATCACTTCATGCTTCACTGCACAGGCTTGAGGAACAAGTAACACAGGTAGTGTGAAATTGTCCTTATCCTCTTCAATCTATCTTTCATTTCTGTGCTCCACCCAAGTGTTGTAATTTCATGGGGATGGTTGTTCAAATTGTTCAAATTTCTATGAGACAAGTGCTATTCCATAATCTTACGATGTTACTACTACAATTCACTATTTTTGATATGTACACACTTCTATGATTTGTCACATGTATTTTTATATTTATGACCACAAACAGTATGCAAAACAATTACAACACCTCAAGGAATTCCCTCATGCATCCCCTTTCTATTCAGACACCCCTAATCCCTGGCAACCACTGATATATTCTGGATATTTATATTTTACATTTTCCATAATGTATAAATGGAACCATAAAGTATGTAACTTTTTGAGGCTGGTTTCATCCCTAATGTTGCATGTGTCAGTAGTCCATTTTTTTTGTTGTTGTTGTTGAGTAATTTTGAGTGGATATACCATGGTGTGTCCATTTATCCACTGAAGAACATTTGGGTTGTTCCAGTTTTTAGTGATTATAAATAATACTATAGACATGCATGAATAGGGTTTTGTGTGAACATGTGTTTTTATTTGTCTACACTAAATATAAGTGGGATTGCTGGGTCACATGGTAAGTATGTTTAACTTTTTAAGAAACCACCAATGACCCAGAGGGATGTTATGGGGAGGGAGGTGGGAGGGGGGTTCAGGATTGGGAACATGTGTACACCATGGCGGATTCATGTTGATATATGGCAAAACCAATATAATATTGTAAAGTAAAAAAAAAAAAAAAGAGATACACACACACACACACAAATTAAAGCTTGTGGATAAATAAATAAATAAAAGAAACCACCAAATTGTTTTCCAGAGTGGTTTTACCACTTTGCATTCCCATTAGCAGTGTATCAGAGTTCTAGTTGTTCCACACCCTCATCAGTCACACATCTATGATTTTGAAAAGTCCCAGATTACAAACTGATGAATATCTCAAATGGTACAACATCCCAGATGAATATTAGAGACCAGTGTTGATATCTGTGTTTTACCTGTTGCGTATTACTTATAAGGCAGGGCATGACAAGTCTGACTGTATTGCTGGACCACAAATTAAGTGGAGATATTCAAGCACTACCTGGCAAGAATGTTTCAGGTTTGAGATGCACTATGCAGATGCTGGGGACATGAGAAGTGAGGCAACATGCTTGTTCACATATGCAGATTATCAGAAAATACATAGGAGATGTAGGAACCATGTTTGTAGGATGGATTTGATTTATAGTTGGACTGGAAATTTGATTTATAATTGCCATGAATTTGAGTAAGCTCCGGGAGTTGGTGATGAACAGGGATGCGTGGCGTGCTGCAGGCCATGGGGTCGCAAAGAGTCAGACACGACTGAGTGACTGAACTGAACTGGACTGGAAAAGCTCTAACATTATCTCCATGATGCATGAATGTCTGACATTGAATTTGATTGACATACGGCAGAGGGATACATAAGATGCTGTTTGAAGTTGAAATTTTCCCTGAAGGTCCCCCGAGTCAACTCGTTTACTCATATAAATGATTAGAGAGCCTACTTTGACTATGTGACCAGTGAACAAAGGAGGATAAAAGTCCTTTTAGGGAACTTCTGCTCTGAGCTCTCCCAAGATTCACATAAATCTTAGTGGTTCTAATCTGGAGGTAGAGTGTAGTCTCTATGTGAATAAGGACACTGTGGAACTTGCACCTGAATGATTCTCAGACTCCACCCAACCAAATGCTTACCTACCTTTTCTCTTGGTAAGCTACATCTTTTGCTTTTAAATGAAAGCATTAAATAGTACATGGGCTTCCCTGGTGGCTCAGTGGCAAAGAATCTGCCTGCCATGGCAAGAGATGTGGGTTCGATTCCTGGGTCAGAAGATCCCCTGGAAAAGGAAATGGCAACCCACTCCAGTATTCTTGCCTGGGAAATCCCATGGACAGAGGATCCTGGCGGGCTACAGTCCATGGGGTCACAAGAGTTGGACACAATTTAGTGACTCAACAACATTAAATGTATATACTCTGTGGAGTTTTGTTAGTCCTTTTGAACTGATGAAATCTATGTACAATTTAATTCTCTTGTGTCCTAGGACCTTGTAGTTAGGTCTACAAAGAATGAATTTGCTAATTAATTCCTATCCTGTCATATATATTTAGGAATAAGTGGACTAGAATTCCAGAACCGTGTCCACTCCTCAGAGCTGCACAAACTTCACTGACAAAAGTTATATGAAAAGTCCTCATTTCATATATTAATCAATTCATAAAATAAGGACCCATAAAAATCAATGAAAAAGAACATTTTCAACTTCTTCAAGAAATCTTCACACAGGAGACTGAAAGATAGCCCAATTCTGGTTCACACCAAAATAGAAACCATTGGGCCTAATTTTCCTGAGAAGTAGCTTATATGTGAATAATTGTTCGAAAGCAAAACTTTAGACTTTCTTTAAGGCATTCCAGGTTACCACCTACAAGGGCATGGCTGTACTTAATGTACATTGGATTCTGTATCTTGATTTCTGTCTGCACCTTAGTTCATGAAATGACTCTGCAGAGGATCTTTCAAAAATAGACTTAACTTCCTTCTGCATTGTCCACAGCTGGTATTTTGCGGCTTTTTTTTTTTTTTTTTTTTTTTTTGGCAAATTGGGAAGTATACATTTGAATAAGTAATCAAGTTGATAACTGTAACTTACTACCACAGAAGGAGAAAAATTAAAAATATGAACTCCTCACTGAGTTGGTATTTAAGTATGTTGTTGTAAACAAAAAATACAGCCCAAACTTGAGCTGTATTTCAGGGCCAGTTTTTGCTCACATCAAGATCACCTAGTAGTCACCACACTTTTGCTCTTTGACTCTGGAATCCAAATATTCATACCTTTATTTTTACAGTACAGATACTAAGAGATTATTTCCCTCTTACTTTAATCCATCAAATTTTAAAATGTAAACATTTATTCTTGAGGGTCAGAAATTTGAGAAGGCCTCAGTTGAGCAGTTCCTGCTTGAGGGCAGAGGGTCTCTTAATGTGGTTACAGTTGGATGCCAGCAGTGCCTAGTCATCCAAAGACTTGACTTGCCCCAGATTGCTCATTGATATTTGGCAGACAATGGATAATGACTTGGTGCTTAGTTGGGGCTATTGACAACTGACTCTCTAGCATCATGATCTTGGTACGGTTGGACTTCATGGAAACAGCTTTCCCCAGAGTTAAGAGTTGAAAGCCTCATCTGTTGCCTTGTCAATCTTTCTTTAGTATGAATTCTTTGCTACTGTACAGAAGTGAGTTATGACTAATCATTCTTACAATCATTTCATTTGAAGTATTCACATCCATTGTGAATTTCCTGGTGATATAAAGATTTGAGCTGTGGCTCTAAGTTTTTCCATATTCATCATTTTCATATGACCAGTAAGATAACGTTCCATCCAGTTAGAATTCTTTCATGTTGAGCAAGGACGACACTAGGACCCTCTCTTCCTACAGCATGACTTTGATTTCAAATAGTCAATCTTATGGCTGAAGGTCATTTATAACCTGAAAGCCATTTATAACCTCACATTTATAACCTGTATCTAGTATTTAGGATTTGAGCTGTTGCTAAAAATCTTTGAATATCCATTCTATTTGAATTCCCAGTTTTCACAACATTCATAGTTTCCCTCTAGTATGAATTCTCACATTTGAACCATCACCATATTGATAATATATACAGCTGTCGTCCTTCAGAGTGAATTATCTCCTAACATCAAAATTGTGCATTGTTTGTTAGTACCAGCATATACATACCCCAGGGCCCAGAAATTTCATTCCTAAGTATATGTGTGTAACTATATACACAAGAGAAATGACTATATGTACACTTAAATATAAATATGTTCGAAGAAGCATTATTTATTATGACCCTAAGCTGTAAACAATAGAAAAAGCCCATCAACAGTAGATTGGATAAACTGAAATGTATTATATAATGAAATTTTATACAGAATGAAAATAAATAAATTTCTCCAACATGCTAATGATGATTTTAAAGACATAGTGATGGATGAAACAAGTCATATAGGAAAGAATACATGATGTATAATTTACTTTATATAAAGGTTTATAATATGCAAAAACTAATTTATCATGTTAGGAGTTAGAACTGTGGTTAACTCTGAGGAGATAACTTTTATTCCATATTTGCAGTAGAAATACAGTCACACCTCCTTTCTTTTAAAGCAGTTCTGTTCACATTGTGGTCCACGGACCACAGTCAGGTAGTGTAGTGCTTAATACTGGGTCACAAAAAGTTATATGTTAAAATTTTAAATAAGCAATTTTAAATGTTTTTAGCAACTTGACTGAAGAATTTATGTCTGGTGAAGTTAATCAAATTTTAAGCTTGTATTTTCAGTGACTTTTATCATTTAATTTATCTCATAATTCTTTTTATGTGTTCTGTGAGCTAGCAAATAGCAGGTAAATATGCTACAGTACTTTAAACTGTTTAATATTATTACACTTACAAGCAACCTCATGTACAGGGTTTACTATGACTTAAAAAATTTTCACCAGAAAAGTCACGTTTTAGTGAATTCTCACAGTTTCTATCTTGTGAGTTTTCTGATGGACAATGAGGTTTGACTTACAACTGAAGAACTTCCCACATTCTTTACATTCATATGGTTTCTCTCCCGTGTGAGTTTTCTGGTGGCGAATGAGGTTAGATTTCCTACTAAAGGCTTTCCCACATTGAGGACATCCATTGGATTTCTCTCCTGTATGTATTCTCTGATGAACAGTGAGGATTGCCTTCTGGCGGAAGGACTTCCCACATTCATTACAAATATAGGGTTTCTCCCCTGTGTGAATTCTTTGATGGAGAGTGAGAGTTGTCTTTTGGCAGAAGGACTTCCCACATTCATTGCAAATATAGGGTTTCTCTCCTGTGTGAGTCCTCTGATGTACAGTGAGGGTTGTCTTCTGGATAAATGCCTTCCCACATTCATTACATTGATATGGTTTCTCCCCTGTGTGTGTTCTCTGATGATCAATGAGGTATGACTTCTTTCTAAAAGCACTTCCACACTGAGTACATTCATAGGCCTTCTCTCCTGTATGTGTTTTGTGATGTCTAGTAAGAGTTGCCTTTTGGCGGAAGGACTTCCCACAATCCATACAAATGTAGGGTTTCCCCTCTAAGTGTGTTTTCTCATGAAGAGTGAGGGCTGTCTTTTGACGGAAGGCTTTTCCACATTGACTGCAAACATAAGGTTTCTCACCTGTGTGAATTCGTTGATGTTCAATGAGGTACGACTTCCTTCTAAAGTTATTCCCACAGTAAGGACAATGAAAGGGTTTCTCTTCTGTTTGAGATCTCTGATGCATGATAAAAATGGACTTCCTACAGAGGAATTTCCCATATTTGCTGTATGAGTGGGGCTTCTTCTCCATAATATTTTGTTGGTAGACATTGAGATTTGACTTTTCAATGAAGGCTGTGCCATCTTTATTGTATTCACAGGGTTTTTCTCCTCTGTGAGCTCTGGTATGCGTAAATAACATTCCTTTCATAAGGAAGGGTTTTTCACATTCATTATGTTCAAATGATTGCTGTGGAGTTTGAACCTTCCGATGTTGAAAAAGCTCTTGTTTACCACTCAGACTCCTTTCTGTTTGTTTACAGAGATTCACTGTTGCATGAATTTTCTCATGTTTAGTGTTAAGGAGTGATTTCTCCCATCCATTACTCTCACCAAACTTCTCTCTTACAGGACTTATATTTCTAATGACTAATTCTGAAATATTTTTTAAAATTTTTCCATCAGGTTTATATTCACGTAGTGTTGTTTTGGAAATAATATGGTTCTTGTCGATAGTAAATGTTTTCCCCCAAATGTTACTTCTCTCTTTTATTAGTCTTTTGTGGTTGATGGATATAACTGACCTAGAATGCCTGTCTTGGTATTCTTTGAATTTCACTAAAACATCTTCAGCTTTCCAATCTTCTTCTAGAAAAAATACAATTAACAATAGTAAGCCTCGATGTAAACATTATGGATAAGATAAATAATACAAACAATCCATGGTGCGCCTGTCTATCACACTACTTTAGTCTACAGAAAGGCCAAAATAAATTACCTCTGGGAGGGCAAATGTATGTAACAAACACAAACCCTGCTACACTGTTAAAATGAGGAAAAACTACCATAAGCAAACAACACATATCTTGGGGATGTTGTAAATATAAGCTACGCTGAGCAGGTATGATAAACAAAAGGGCAAGTAAGCAGAAGACAAAGGATAGTGAAAGCAGGATTGTTCTTGGAACAGGAAGATTCAGAGATAACGGAGTGAGCCTATCAAGGGTACTAACAGTAAGTAGTGAAAATGTTCAGGTGATGATGAAAAACTATATATTTATTCCCTAATGACTAAATAAGTGTTATAAAATACTTCCATTTGTTTCTTCCTCACTTGTATTGAGCCCAACCATGGCAAATTAACTTTTTCAGTCACTCATTTCCTAGTGCTAACAGACACACTAGTCTATAGTCTTGACCCTAACTCTCCACATAACTGTAATTGTTATCCTTGAAAGGGGTATTGGAGAAACATAATTCCCTTAGGAATTATAAAATAAGCCAGAGGAAAAGGATATTTGCAACATGAATATAATTGCTGTTGTCTTCTGATTGCTGCTACCATCAATTTATTCTTCCAGAGATGATCAATAACTAAATTCTCTTGACCATCAATTATAACTTTTCCTTTTTTCAATTTGCTAAATTACTTTTTCAGTTTTAGGGAAGGATGAGTTAAAGTTTTCCTTCCAATGCAGTGCATATATGCTAAGTTGCTCCAATTGTGTTCAGCTCTTTGTGACCCTATGGAGCACAGCCTGCCAGGCTTCTCTGTCCATGGAATTCTCCAGGCAAGGATACTGGAATGGGGTGCTGTGCCCTTCTCCTGGGGATCTTCCTGACCCAGAGATTGAACCCACATCTCTTATGTCTGCTGTATTGGCAGGCAGGTTCTTTACCACTAGCACCCTGTGGGACTCTGCTATTCCCTACTGAAGCTGTGAAAGACTGAATTCTTTAATATATGTGTATGGCACTGTTGGACCTATTATTTTTCTTAAAACTTCTTGGCTATATCTTACTATTTTACCTTACTACCACCCATATCTGATGGGGCAATTTTAAATATGGATTCATCTTACTTATGACATGCATCTTATTTACAATAGCCTTTTTATCTCATCAAACTGGTCATGAAAATGTAAACAAGTGATACCGTATCTATCTTTAAAATTGCTCCACCAGATATGGGTGGTAGGATCATGTATTTATAAAACAGAATACTACAATGAAATGTATATAATGGAATACTATTCAGCAATAAAAAGGAAAAAACCAACTGAAACATAATGACAAAAGAGATGAATATTAAACATTTTTTAGATATAAAGCTTCATGCAAAAGAGTACATATTTAATTTATGTGTAGTTCTAGGACACACAAAACTAATCTGTATCAGTAATGGGAATTATACTGCCTTCCTGACAACTTCAACCTCCTCCAGGGATATTCTACTATCCAATTTATCCCACAAGCCTTCACATATTCTCTCTACTCTTCAATGTCTAATTTCTCTGAAATTAGTATATAATTTTATAGTCTGAACCATCCATTTCAAATAATCTTTCAACAAGATTTGTTGCTATTTTAATATTATATGTAAAATGCTCAATTTGATAATAATGCCTTCCCGACTAAAACTTATGTTCTTTGAAGTCAATATTTTATTAACTATCTTCTTTGAAATCTTCTGAGTATACATTAACACACTTAAGAGTGGTGAAGGGATATGACCATCTTGGCATGTATATATAAAAAGAACTTACCGTTTAAATGATTTCTAAATGGATGAAAAAGATAATTTCCTTGCATACTATCATAGGCCATCAATCAGGTAACTATTGAATGTCTAGCCTCTCTTACAAGCTACAGTAAGGAAAAGTAAAAGAGAGGACCTTATTTTGAGGGAATTGTTAATCAGATGGAAAAGAGGCCTCAGATAAAACAATGTTGAATCAGGTACCAAATTACTAGATCATATCAGAGGATGGTTCTGTTTGTGTGTTACAGACACTAAGTATAATGTGAATGCGGAAAAACAGGAGCTGACATGCTCTGGAGTCAGCAAGGAACATTTCATGTGGAAATAAAATTTGATCTTTTAACTCAAGGATATGTAGTATTGTGTGGGAAAGAATATAATTCTTACTCAAAGAGAAGTCTTGACATCTGCCTTTGTTTTCTGGGAGGTAATCTCTAAATCCTTGGAATGTCATGTCTTAGAGGAGTATTTATTTGCCTGGGAACCTTGGGCCAGCTAGAAAGTAAAAATGTGATTTAAGGTTTGGGGGGGGGCGGTTTCTTTGAGTCACACCAACAATGTGATTTAAGTAGGGGTTTGGGTCACAGAATATTAGTTCAGTCTCTTACAGGGATGGAAACTCAGATCAACCACATGGGCAGTCAGGCATCCTATGTGACGGAGGCCCTGATATAACCAACTCTGGACTCCAGGCTTGCGTGAAGCTTCCCTGGCTGGCAATATTCTATAAGAACTGTCACAGGGAAGTAATGCTGTCCCTGATTCCACAGAGAGCAGACAACTAGAAGCTCTGTGTTTGGCACTTTCCTGGACTCTGCTCTGTGCGCTTCTCCCCTTGGCTAATTTTAATTTGTATTGTTCTCTTACAAACCATAACTGTGAGTCCTACAGCTTTCAGTAAGTTTTGTAAGTCCTTATAGCAAACTATTGACCCAAATCTTGGGATTCCTGAATTTACAGTTGGTATCAGAAATAAGGATGCCTTGTGTGTACTGTTTTACTCTCTTATTTTGTAGTTGGTTGACTTTCCAAGTATTGCTATAAGTATTCAGCAGCTGTCACATAATGAAAGGTCCAGGTGTACATTTGGGAGACAAGAACAGAGATGAGCAGGAGTTCTCAGTCAAAAAAGGAAATACATGTGGAATGAGCAGATGGGATATTATTGTCAGCCCTTTAAAAAAAAGGGATTTAAATTTCATAAAATAAGGGGATATCTTTTTTTGCATATTGACTGAAAGAAAACTGAAAGAACTAGAAAAAAAATCATAGCAATTCCAAATAGTAACTACAGCAGTCCACACCTGAAATAACATGGTTCTTACTTTGGAAGATGTCAGTGGCAAATGAGAATATGATAGGATGTAAAGATATTTCATGGAGTGAAATAAACACAAATTGTTGAAAGCTAATTTTTAAAATATAGCAGAGATGATGAAATCAACCTGATATAAGAAGCTAACTACAGTAATAAAAGGATATAGAAACAAAGATAAGATGAAGTTAATGACTATGTATTATTTCTAAAATATCAATAACTGAAAGGATGAGACATGTGATCACTGTATTGCTGTAGGCAGATTAAAATATACCAGTACAGTCCAAGTGGGAGAAATGTGCTGAAAATGGCTATTTGAAAGCCGTTCACATAAAACAAGGATATCACAACTTGAGAATGGATCAGATTATTATAGCTTATGTGGCTGTTATAAAGATAAGAACTGAGGATGAAGAAAGATCCTTTAAGGATACAGATGACAGCCTACTGAAATAAAATCCATTTATTCAACAAATATTTATTTTTTCAGAGGGAAGAAAAGTGAGCAAGATGAAAAAGGCACTCAGGGACATAGGATACATTTTTCACCCCAGTCAAGGTGGGTACATATCAGGCATCTGAGCACTATGTTATGAAACATGGAGATTTATTGGGAAGAAATGTATTGAAATGAAGTGATACTGAAATTATCACTTTAGTGATAATTTAGTCCGAGGCATATGGATTCTGAAATCTGATAGTAGGCCTCACAGTAAGAATGGGACGTGAGACTAAGTACAGGAAACAAGTAGAAGGGGAAAGGAAGGAAAGAAAAGGAAGACTAAGAGGAAGATAAATATTAGCAATGATTACCCTTTTATATTTTAGATTTATGAATGCCTATAAATAGAAGACTATAATAAAAGGAGAAAGATAAAGAGCTGAAATGTTAAAGAAAGAGACAAAAAACAAGAAAGGCCTAAACCAACAGTTTCCAAGAGATTCTTATGGGAGGTCTACAAAGTCAAAACTATTTTTGTTAATAATAACATTTCACTGGGACTTCCCTGGTGGTCCAGTGGTTAAGACTCTGTGCTCCTAATGCAGGGGAAATGAATGCAATTTCCCTGGTTGGGGAATTAAGATCCAGCATGCTGCACAGTGTGACAAAAAAGTAATAATATAACACTTCATGATTAACAAAAATAATAGTATTTTAAACTATGGTCTTATTTACACTAATGACAAAAGCAATAGTGGGTGTCTCATGGAATTTTAATTTATAGAGGTGATGGAGTGATGACACAGAGATGCTAATGTTGTTAAAAGAAAATTTCCTATTACCATTCCTGAGAGGAGGACCTATGCCATGCCATGCAAGACCATATGGGGAAGCACCAGGTTTGGTCAGGAAGCAGAAAGAAGCAAGGGGAAAGTCTACACCAGAGCCTTTACTGGGGCTTACTTCCATGGAAAGGCAAGGCAGGGCAAACAGCTTAGGGTCAGTTAGTTTGAATAGTGTTAGCATATCATGGGATATAGGGGTGATCTCCTGTTGTCTGATACCTCGTCCTGGTGACTCAGGGCAGGGAAAATATTGGCTTGGTGTCTGGGAGTTAGATAAAGGAAGTGGTTGAGGATATGGAATTGCAACTGGTTGATTTGTATATGAAAAGTTGGCTCACCAACAAGTTGTTTGTTTACTATCTCTAGGAATTGGCTAGCTCTGGGAGGGCAATCTCTCCTTAGCTAGTAGGCTCCCTAAAGATGTCAAAACATCATAAAATATAGAAAATTTTAAAATTATTGATACAGTGGGTAAAATGCTGGCACATTAGCATATACCAAAGCACTGGCACCAATCTACAATAGGAAACACTGCATTTCTAACCACCACACACAAGGGAAAAAAAAGCTTCACTAGTCTTATTATTAATTTATTAGATCTCCACCCTTGAGAACATATATTTTCAATGTTCTATGTGAGTTAAGGGTACCAACCCTCTGCCTGGTCAAAAATCTGCCTATAACTTATAGTGGTCCTCAGTTCCTCCAAACCCACAGTTCCACATCTGTGGATTCACCAACTGTGGACCCTGTAGTTGTATAGTATTTGCTGTTGAGAAAAGTTGCATATAAGTGGATCTGCACAGTTCAAATGTGTATTGTTCAAGGGCCAATCATATTTTGTGAGGAAAAGTGCTGGTATAATTATTTGAGTTGAGAACTGAATATCTACAATTTGTGGAACAGCAGTTTTACTTGAAAAAACACTGACTATTATTCAGTTGTGGGTATCTGGTAGACATTTTCTTGAACAATGCGAACCTGTCTATTCAAAGAAAACATCTGCCAATACTTGTTACCTATAATAAAGTTTAAGCTTTTAAGTATAAGTCATTATGTAGGAAAGCTTGTATTTGCTACGGTATGCTTGTCAATTTACCAATACTTAAAAAACTTTTATAATGAAATTGCTGGTAATACTAACACATGTGGGTTTGGGGTTTTTTAAAAATATGTTATATGGAAACATGTAAAACTTTTGGCAGACCTGTATATACTAGTGAACCGTTACTTTTCAAATGACCAATATGTAGTATTTCAAAACAATGCATGGGGAAAATATTTAAATAGACCACTGGATTTTATGTAATTGCTATTGCTATTGCTAAGTCGCTTCAGTCGTGTCCGACTCTGTGTGACCCCACAGACGGCAGTCTACACCAAAGTTCATTGTTATAATTTCAGATTTTATATTGCAACTAACTGTTTAGAAATAACCAGTTGTTAAATGGTACTGTTTAGGAACTACCAATTAAGCTTGGGTGTAGTATTAATTTAGAATACCTATGACAATCTAAAAAGGCTTTTGAAAATTTCTCTGTCAAATGACATAAATGCATGAAGGAAGATTTTCTCCACATATTTCAATTAAAATAACATATTGCAACAGACTAAATGTAGAATCAGATGTGAAAATCAGCTATCTTCTGCTCAGTAAGACATTAAATAAACTTCAATCATCTAACAATGCCCCTTTGCTCATTTTTTTCTTTTGGAAAAGTTTTTTTTTTTGATAAAAAATATGATTTTTATGTCAATATTAGTTTATTATTTTTATATTGTTCTTTTAAAATAAAATAAATGAATATTTTAAAATTTTGTTTTAATTTTGAATTGGGTGTACAAACATGCACAAAGTTTTTAATTCTTAAGAGTATAAATAAGTCCTAAGACTAAAAAGTTTGAGAACTGCTGATTTAAACATTCAGATTCTGGTAACAGCAAAGAAATCTATATCAAAAGAACCTTCCAACTGATAACAGTGATAACTATGGACCAATTATAAAAGAGTAACTTCCTTGAAGGCACTAAAGAATGATCAAAAGCAGGCAGAAACTGGAATGGATACAAACTTTGAAAGAAAAATATCCTATTGCAATAAGATCTACATTTATCCAGGTCTTCCACTGTGTATTCTGGCAGTTCATGCAGCACACAGGGGACAGATCTCAAGTAGAAATAGAAAGTAGGAGTCATCATGTGCAGAAAAATCGGACATCAGAGTTCAGGAGTACCAGAGTGGCTGTAAACTGAGGACAGAGTCCAAGAAAGAAGAAAGCATAGAAGGAAAGCCCCAACATTAGCATAAACCCCTCCACAAAACCTTGCTTAACTTCATTTCCACAGGGTAAGACTGCAAGGAGCATAAAGGGAAAAGAAAGCTGGAACACTGTAAGAATTAAGCAAAGATTTCAGCAGTTAACTCAACTCTACAAAAATAGTTTTTATTAATAATTCCAGTCCTGTGCCAAGTTAGAAGAATCTGATCAAAACCTTCGGTTTTTCTATTGAAATCCCATAATGGCCATGTATTAGGAATAAAGGCTGCATCCGAGGACTTAGAGCAATAACATAAAACTAAGGCAAAACTGAAATGGAAATAAACGTAACCTAAACACTTAAAGGGCTTCCCTGGTGGCTCAGCTGATCAAGAACCGGCCTATAATGGGGAAGGAAATGGCAACCCACTCCAGTACTCTTGCCTAGAAAATTCCATGGATGGAGGAGCCTGGTGGGCTACAGTCCATGGGGTCGCAACGAGTCAGACAGGACTGAGTGACTTCATTTTCACAAGTCACTTTCACTTTATAATGGGGAAGACCTGGGTTTGATCCCTGGGCTGGGAAGATCCCCTGGAGAAAGCAATGGCTACCCACTCCAGTATTCTGGCCTGGAGAATTCCATGGACTGTATAGCCCATGGGGGCACAAAGAGTCCAACATGACTGAGTAACTTTCACTTTTCAAACAACTTAAAAGCAACCTAACAAAATAATTCATATGAGCCTCCAGTAATTTAACTAGAGATACCAAGGGAACATTTCATGCAAAGATGGGCACAGTCAAGGACAGAAATGGTATGGACCTAAAAAAAGCAGAGGATATTAAGAAGAGGTGGCAAGAATACACAGAGGAACTATACAAAAAAGATTTTCATGACCCAGATAACCACAATGGTGTGATCACTCACCTATAGCCAGACTACCGGGAATGCAAAATCAAGTGGGTCTCAGGAAGCATCACTATGAACAAAGTTAGTGGAGGTGATGGAATTCCAGCTAAGCTATTTCAAATCCTAAAGGATGATGCTGTGAAGTACTGCACTCAATATGCCAGCAAATTTGGAAATCTCAGCAGTGGCCACAGGATTGGAAAAGATCAGTTTTCATTCCAATCCCAAAGAAAGGCAATGCCAAAGAATGCTCAAACTACCACACAACTACACTTATCTCACACACTAGCAAAGTAATGCTCAAAATTCTCCAAGTGAGGCTTCAACAGTACACGAACCAAGAGCCTCCAGATGTTCAATCTGGATTTAGAAAAGGCAGAGGAACCAGAGGTAAAATTGTCAACATAAGTTGGTTCACAGAAAAAGCAAGTGAATTCCAGAAAAACATCTGCTTCCTTGACTATGCTAAAGCCTTTGACTGTGTGGATGGGAAAATTCTTAAAGAGATGGTAATGCTAGACCACTAACCTGCCTATTGAGAAATCTGTATGCAGGTCATGAAGCAACAGTTAGAAACAGACATGGAACAATGGACTGCTTCCAAATTGGGAAAGGAGTACGTCAAGACTGTATATTGTTACCTTGCTTATTTAACTTATATGCAGAATACATTATGTGAATGTAGGACTGGATGAAGCACAAGCTGGAATCAAGATTGCCGGGAGAAATATCAATAACCTCAGATATGCAGATGACACCACCCTTATGGCAGGAAGTAAAGAAGAACTAAAGAACCTCTTGATGAAAGTGAAAGAGGAGTGAAAAAGTTGGCTTAAAACTCAACATTCAGAAAACTATGATCATGGCATCTGGTCCCCTCTTCATGGCAAATAGATAGGGAAACAATGGAAACAGTGACAGACTTTATTTTCTTGGGCTCCAAAATCACTGCATATGTTGACTGCAGCCATGAAATTAAAATATGCTTGCTCCTTAGAAGAAAAGCTATGACCAACTTAGACAGCATATTAAAAATCAGAGACATTACTTTGCTGATAAAGGCCCGTCTAATCAAAGCTATGGTTTTCCCAGGAGTCATGTACAGATGTGAGAGTTGGACCATAAAGAAAGCAGAGTGCCAAAGAATTGATGCTTTTGAACTGTGGTGTTGGAGAAGACTCTTGAGAGTCCCTTGGACACCAAGGAGATCAAACCAGTCAATCTTAAAGGAGTCAGTCCTGAATATTCATTGGAAGGACTGATGCTGAAGTTCCAATACTTTGGCCACCTGATGTGAAGAACTGACTCCTTAGAAAAGACCCTGATGCTGGGAAAGATTCAAGGCAGGAGGAGAAGGGGACAACAGAGGATGAGATGTTTGGATGGCATCACCAACTCAAGGGACATGAGTTTGAGCAAGCTCTGGCAGTTGGTGATGGACAGGGAAGCCTGGCGTGCTACGGTCCATGGGTTCGCAAAGAGTTGGACATGACTGAGCAATTGAACTGAACTGATAAGATTAAAAGTCATCAATCCTCAGAAGAAGAAAAAGGACCCAACATCTTCACAACATGTTACCTAAAGTTTTCCTGAGAAGAAACAGGAAAATGGAGAATAACAGCCAGTCAGACCCTATTGTTGAAATTAGAAGAAATTTAAAATAGCTAAATTTAAAATAATTTAGCTATTTAAAATAGGTAAATAGATAAATATGTTTACAAATCTATAAGAAAAGATGAAAATATGGGAGAAGAGATGTAATATTCAGGAGAGATAAGGAAATGCAAATGGAAAAAAACCCAATATCTAAAATGTAAGATTCACTGGATGGGTTTAATAACAAATAAATATAAGGGAATAAAGAATCAGTAACCTGGAAGTCAGACTAATAGAAATTACTCATACTGAAAGAATTTTTTAAATCCTTAGTGAATTAGAGGGTAGGATGAAATGATTTAAAATATAATTGAGAATATAGCAGGAAAAAAACTGTAGAAGTTCAGACTAAAATTTTCCCAAATTTGGTCTAGAATATGACCAACTTGCTAAATTCACTTACTAGTTCTAACAGTTCTTTTCTTTTAGATTCCTTAGGATTTACTATGTACACAAACATGTCACTTACAAATGAAGACAGTTCCCTTTCTGATCTGTAGACTTTAGCTTCTTTTTCTTGTCTTATTGTACTGACTTGTGTCCCATATAATGTCTAATAGAATTTGTGATAATGGACATCCTTTCTTTGATTTTGCTATTATTAGAGGACAAGCATTCAATCTTTCACTATTGAATGTGATGGCAGCTGTAAGTTTTTCAAAGATATTCTTTATGAAGTTGAGTAAATTTCCTTAGATTGCTAAAAAAGATTTATAATAAACAGAAATTGAATTTTATTATTTTTCTGTATTTAATGAGATAATTATGTGGTTTTCCTTTTTTAACCTCTTTTTATCTTTACATGGTGAATTATATAGCTTGATTTTTGAATACCAAATCAACTTTACTTTCCTTGGACAAACTCCTTTTGGTCATGAGATGTCATCCTTTTAAAATATTGCTAGATTCAGCTTTATAGTAATATATTAAGCTTTATATTAACATTATATAAATTATTGTATTATAAAAATCCCTATATTAAGGATTTTTATCTCTCACTTCACAAAGGATGTTGGTGTGTAGTTTTCTATACTTATAGTGCCTTTGACTGTAAATAATGCTGGTCTTATAAAGTAAGTTGGGAAGTGTTCTCCACTACTCCATTGGTTGGTATAAAATTATTAGGGAATACCCTAATTGTTCTTTTAATGTCTGTGGGAACTGTAGTGTTGTAGCTCCTTTAATTTTTGATATTGTCTTCTAATTTTTATACTGTTGTTCAGGTGCTAAGTCGTGTCCAACTCTTTGCAACCCTATGGACTGCAGCATGCCAGGATTCCCTGTCCATCACTATTTCCTGAGTTTGCTCAAACTCATGTCCATTGAGTTGGTGATGTAATCCAACCATCTCATCCTCTGTCACCCCCTTCTCCTCATGCCCTCAATCTTTCCCAGCATCTTTTCCAATGAGTTAGCTCTTTGCCTCAGGTGGCTAAAGAATTGGAGCTTCAGCTTTAGCATAAGTCCTTCCAGTGAACATTCAGGGTTGATTCCCTTGAGGATTGACTGGTTTGATCTCCTTGCTGTCCAAGGTACTCCCAAGAGTCTTCTGCAGCACCACAGTTCAGAAGCATGGATTCTTTGGTGCTCAGCCTTTTTCATAGTCAAACTCTCACATCCATAGGTGACCACTGTAAAAGCCACAGCTATGACCATATGGACCTCTGTCGGCAAAGTGATATCTCTGCTTTTTAATACACTGTCTAGCTTTTATCATAGATTTTCTTTCATGGAGTGAGCATCTTTTATTTTCATAGCTGCAGTCACCATCTGCACTGATTTTGGAGCCCAAGAAAATAAAATGTATGGTTTATGGCTTCACTCATTTCCTCTATTATTCTGTTATGTATCTCATTGATCTTTGCTTTAATCAGTTTTTTCCTCTTACTAACTTCTGAGTTTAAATTACTTTTCTTTTTCTAGTTACTTCAGGTGAAAATTTAACCCTCTGTTTAAGGAGGCCCTGATTTAAAGCGATAAAAAACTTTTAATGCTGCTATAATTGCATCTCACAGATTTTGATATGCTGTTTTAATTATCATTCAGTTCAGAATACCTTCTAATTTTACCTCAGGATTTCCTCCTTGATTCATGGGTTATTTGGAAATGTGATTAATTTCCAAATATTTGGGGAAATGCTTTTTGATTTCTAGATAAATTCTACTGTGATCAGAACATAGACTATTAAAATTTCATAGAGGGGACAATTAGAAAGAAAATCTCTAAAATAATGTAGGTAGTGAAAATGATAAAAAGCTGAGAAAAACTGAAGGACTTTGAAGCTGTTAGAATTGTTATGATTTCTGATGAAGTGTTCCGCCTTATCACTGTAATATTCCATGTTCTGAAACCTACTTTGATCTATAGCTACTCCCATTTTCTTCTTAGTGTTTGCATGTGTAACAGAGTCATTCTATTTTTGATATCTTATGACTGACAAATTCCTAGACCCACTCCATTTTTGTCCCCTCTTGTCCCACACCTGGGCAAGCCAATAAGGGAGCTTGCATGCTTTCTATTGGTGCTGGCAAGAAGTTTAAACCATGTAAGCTCTAGACCATGTGTAGAAGCCCGACCTGACCACCTCCGTAATACAGTAAACACCAAAGACAGACATCCTTCCTTGCTCTCTTAAGCCATTTTAGGACCAGCTTGGGAATCCTCCCTATTCTCCCTAGAAAGCCTCATTATGTGAGATTTTAGTCCTGACATCTGTCACATATTTTCAGTGGGCGGGTGGGGGGAGGTGATTTCATCCCCACACAGTCAGTGCTCAGTAGTGTCAAACTCTTTGCGATCCCATGGACTGCAGCACGCCAGGCTTCCCTGTCCATCACCAACTCCCAGAGCTTGCTCAAACCCATGTCCATCAAGTCAGTGAAGCCATCCAACCATCTCATCCTCTGTCATCCCCTTCTCCTCCTGCCTTCAATCTTTCACAGCATCAGAATCTTTTCTAAGGAGTCAGTTCTTCACATCAGGTGGCTAAAGTATTGGAGCTTCAGCTTCAGCATCAGTCCTTCCAATGAATATTCAGGACTGATTTCCTTTACGAGTGACTGGTTTAATCTCCTTTGTGTCCAAGGGACTCTCAAGAGTCTTCTCCAACACCACAGTTCAAAAGCACCAATTCTTTGGCATTCCACTTTTTTTATGGTCCAACTCACACCCATACATGACTACTGGAAAAACCATAGCTTTGACTAGATGGACATTTATCAGCAAAGTAATGTCTCTGCTTTTAATATGCTAAGTTGGTCATAGCTTTTCTTCCAAGGAGCAAGTGTCTTTTAATTTCATGGATGCAGTCACCATCTGTAGTGATTTTGAAGTCCAAGAAAATAAAGTCTGTCACTGTTTCCATTGTTTCCCTCTCTATTTGTCATAAACTGATAGGACTGGATGCCATGATCTTAGTTTTCTGAATGTTGAATTTTAAGCCAGTTTTTTCACTTTCCTCTTTCACCTTCATCAACAGGCTCTTTAGTTCTTCTCTGCTTTCTGCCATAAGGTGGTGTCATCTGCATATCTGAGGTTATTGATATTTCTCCCAGAAATCTTGATTCCAGCTTGTGCTTCATCCAGCCCAGCATTTCCCATGATGTGAAAGTGAAAGTCGCTCAGTCATGTCCAACTCTTTGTGACCCCATGGACTATACATATACAGTCCATGGAATTCTCCAGGCCAGAATACTGGACTGGGTAGTCTTTCCCTTCTCCAGGGGATCTTCACAACCCAGGGATCAAACCCAGGTCTCCCGCATTGGAGGTGGATTCTTACCAGCTGAACCACAAGAGAAGCCCTCACATGATGTACTCTGCATATAAGTTAAATACACAAGGTAACACTATACGGCCTTGATGTACTCCTTTCCAATATTGGAACCTGTCTGTTTTTCCATGTCTGGTTCTAACTGTTGCTTCTTGACCAGCATACAGATTTCTCAGGAGGCAGGTAAGGTGGTCTGGTATTCTCATCTCTTTCAGAATTTTCCACAGTCTGTTGTGATCCACACAGTCAAAGGCCTTAGTAGTCAATAAAGCAGAAGTAAATGTTTTTCTGGAATTCTCTTGCTTTTTCTATGATCCAGTGGATGTTGACAATTTGATCTCTGGTTCCTCTGCCTTTTCTAAATCCAGCTTGAACATCTGGAAGTTCTCGGTTCACCTACTGTTGAAGCCTAGATGGAGAATTTTGAGCAGTATTTTGCTAGCATGTGAGATGAGTACAATTATGTGGTAGTTTGAACATTCTTTGGCATTGCCTTTCTTTGGGATTGGAATGAAAACTGACCTTTTTCAGTCCTGTGGCCACTGCTGAGATTTCCATATTTGCTGGCATATTGAGTGCAGCACTTTTACAGCATCATCTTTTAGGATTTGAAATAGCTCAACTGGAATTCCATCACCTCCACTAGCTTTGTTCATAGTGATGCTTCCTAAGGCCCACTTGACTTCTCATTCCTGGATGTCTGGCTCTAGGTGAGTGATCACATCATCATGGTTATCTGGGTTATAAAGACCTTTTTTGTATAGTTCTTCTGTGTATTCCTGCCACCTCTTCTTAATATCTTCTGCTTCTGTTAGGTCCATACCATTTCTGTCCTTTATTGTGCCCATCTTTGCATGAAATATTCCCTTGGTATCTCTGATTTTCTTGAAGAGATCTCTAGTCTTTCCCATTGTATTGTTTTCCTCTATATCTTTGCATTTATCACTGAGGAGGGCTTTCATATCTTTCCTTGGTATTCTTTGGAACTCTGCACTAAGATGGTTATATCTTTCCTTTTCTCCTTTGCTTTTAGCTTCTCTTCTTTTCTCAGCTATTTGTAAGGTCTCCTCAAACAACCATTTTGCCGTTTTGCATTTCTTTTTCTTGGGGATAATCATCCCCACACAGGGCAATCACAAAACAGTAAAGTTTATATTTTTTCATCTTTTTTTGTTTCCCCTACCTGTGTCTTTATATTTTAATATATAGAACATAGTTGGGTCTTCTTATGCACTTCAGATACAAAATAGTCATCTTCAGAAGTTTCATTTGATTTTATTTCAGTCTTTGCTATCTTGCCTCATTATATTCATTCTTGCTTTACATTCTTAATTATACTCAAGTCATTAATGGTGTTTTAATATCCTTGTCTGCAAATTCTATTACTTCTACCATTTTTAGGTCTGTTTTTATTAGTTGAGTTTTTCCCTATTGAATGATTTTTTTCTTGTTTATGGGTCATATTTTCCTGCTTCTTCATATGTTTAATAATTTTTGATTGGTCATCAGAGTTTATCAATTTAATCTTGTTGAATTTAAGATATGGTTTTACTTTTATAAAGAATACTGTTTTTTTTGGGGGGGGGGGGCATTCTTTGGCATCCATAGAGTTACACCACTAGGACATCCCTTCAAAACGAACTTACCATTCATGTGCAAGAACTGTTAGCACCTTCAGGATGCTCTTTAGGTTTTGAACCAAGCCAGGGTGTCCCTAGAGAATCTGTACCCAATGATAAATACTGAGCAGGTACTAGAGAGTGGCCATTTCTGTCCACAAGGACTCCTCTGATGAACAGTCGTTGCTTCAGAGGACTTAGATTAATTGAGCCTTTTTCAGATCTGCATAATGGTCTGAGGCTCTCACTGCTCAGTCCCGTTTCTTTCCACATGTCTATACCATGGTCTAATGACTTTCTGTTTCTTACTTCTCCCTTTTATCTTTCATGGATGTCACCTCTAAGAAATCCATTCCACTCCCAACTCCATCTCAGCATCTCCTTGGAGGAACCAACAGACAAACAAGTTATTTTTGGATTAGTTTAATCCTTTTGATGCTTTTTAAAAATATATATACTTTCATTTATTTATTTTTGGCTGTGCCAGGTCTTCATTGCTACATGGGCTCTTCTCTAGTTGCAGTAAGCAGGGGTTACTCTCTAGATGAGGTATGTGGGCTTTTCATGCGGAGGCTTCTGTTGCTGCAGAACATAGGCTCGAGGGCGTGACAGCTGCAGCAGTTGCGGGTCCCGGCTCTAGAGCACAGGCCAATAGTTGTGGCGCTCCGGCCTAGTTGCTCTGTGGCATGTGGGATCTTCCTGGATCAGGAATCCAACCTATGTCTCCTGAATTAGCAGGTGGACTCTTTACCACTGAGCCACCAGGAAGTCCTAATCCTTTTGATGCTTTGATTTAAGCTCTTTTATGACAAATCTTGCAGTCTCTAATCTATGGCTAATCAAGCCACATTTGTTAGGTCTGACCTTTCTAGGGTCTACCTAATGTCCTACATATTAACATGTTCTCTCCACTCGCTGAAGGGAAATAAAATGATTTCTGGTGCAAGAGGCTATGAGAATTGTTTGTCTCACAACACTGTGGTAACTGTATTTTTCTTAGAACATGTCTTTGCCTGCTTTCATGGGGTTTCACCTACATACATGCAGACTTATCTTTAGCGAAAGACTTAAGAAGAACCTTCTCCACATTTGGGGAACTCTTTCTCTGCATAGCTCTCTCTTTTTGGAAAGTGTGTCCTGCAAATTCTAGCCACCTCAATTTCCCTGAATGCCAATGTTGGTCCCTTACGTCAGTGAAATTGCCAGGTTCTTTTTGGATTCCTCCCTCTGCACTACAGTCTGGATGTTACTGTCATGTCAAAGCCTGGAATGAGGTAGGGTGCATCTCATTTATTTCCCTTCTCTCAGGAATCCAGGCCTGTGGTGCCTGTCGTTTAGTACTTTTTTTCAGTTTTCTAGTTTTTTTCCTGTAGGAGTGTAATTCTAGACTCTGTTACTTCCTCAGGACTAGAAGCAGAAGTCCTGAATTATAAAAATGCAGGCCCAAATGGTTCCTCAGACATTAAGGAAGCAACAATGCCAAGCTTACAAAAGTTCCATAAGAAAATAGATAAAGATGAAACACCCCCAGTTTGATATGGCTGACACATTTCTGGGTACAACAACTTTTCAATGACATTACAATAAAACTATAAACCACTGTCGTTGGTAAAATCATGCACTAAAGCTTTCTAAAATACTAGCAAACCAATTTCAGCAATCTATAAGATGAATAGAGCATCTGGTCCAACTGGGGTTCATCCCAGGAGCCTAAGGTTGGTTTTAAATTCAAGTTAATCAATATAATTATATACAGTAACAGATTTAAAAAGAAATAAATCAACAGAAGCTGAAAAAGCATTTATTAAAATCAACATCCATTCATAATTAAAATTGTCCAAAAACTAGGAAAAGAACTCCCAGAATCTAACAAAGAGCACATGAAAAATCTAAAGTTAATATTAAGCTTAAGAATGAAATATTAATTTAGTGAACTGCGAAGAAGGCTCACTCTCGCTACCTCTATTCAACATTGTACTATAGGTCACAGTTAGTACATCAGGGTAAGGAAAAAGAAATGAAAACAGAAAAGTATGCAAATGTAGAAGTGAAATATATTTCCAGAAGGCCTACTTTATATGTAGAAAATCTAAACAAATACCAAAACAAACAAAGGACAACAGTAACAACAATAAAATTTAATGCCATCAGTACAAGTATACAAAGTCAATATCTAAAAGTCAATTGTGGCTATTCATATTAACAAAAGCCTGGATAAAGAAAATTTTAAAATCTCACTATTTACAATAGCATAAAAAATATTAAAAGTTTAGAGATAAACAATAAAATATGTGTAAGAGCTTGATAGTAAAAATAATAAAACACTGCTTATAGGAATTAGAGAAGGTACCTAAAAGGTTAAGATATAGTATTATGAGAGACTGTGAGACTCAGTATTGCTAAGATGTTTGTTCTCACCAATAAAAATCCCAGCATATTTATTTAAACAAATCAAGAAATTGATTCTAAAATATAATTGAAAAAGAAAATGAAATGACTTCAAATAGCCAAAACAATTTTTTAAAAAGAAGGAAGTTAAGAGGACTAATTCTGACATCAAGACTTATTATAAAACTACAATAATGAAATTAATCATTAAGTCCTATTAATAATAGTATGTAAATTTTATCAAAGGAAAGAATACTCTAGAAATGGACTGACACAAATACAATCAATTTCTGATAAGATCATCAGAGCAATTTAATTCTACAAGTGATGCAACAAATGGAAGAAAACAGACTCTTAACCCTTACCTCATATCATAAATAAAACTTAACATGAGATGGTTCACAGAACTAATTTTAAAAAAGCAAAATATACATAACATTTTTAGAAGAAAATACAGGAAATTATCTTCATAACCTAGGGGGAAGCAAATATTTGAGAGATCAAAGAAATAATGATAAAAGAAAAAAATTATAAAGTGGACTTCATTACAATTAAAACTTAAAATGAGTAGGCAAGCCACATTCTAGAGGAAATATATGCAATACCTGTATCAAATAAAAGACTTCTATTCAGAATATGTAAAGAATTCCTACTACTCAAGGAAAAAATACATAACCCAATAAAAGATGAGTAAAACATCTGAACAGATATGTCTGAAGATATAAAAAGCACTTGGAAAAGCTAACATCATTAGTCGTAAAAGAAATCTAAATTGAAACTGCTAAGATATACTACTATTCTAACAGAATGATATCTCAGAATGACCAAAATGAAAAATATTGTTAACATCAAAATGTAGAGGAGAATGTGGGAGCAATCAAAATTCTCACAGATTTCTGGTAAAAGTTTAATGGTATGATAACTTTTAAAAACTGGCAGTTTCTACAGTGTGATATATAAACCTGCCTTACAAATGGTCAATACCATCTAATAGGTGTTTACTGAGCAGAAATAAAAACATATGTTCACAAAAATATTTTTACAAGAATGTTCACAGTAGCTTTATTCATAATAGACCCAGGGACCTTGGTGGTCCAGTAGTTAAGACTCCACACTTCCACTACAGGGGGAGTAGGTTTGATCCCTGGTCAGGGAATTAAGATCCATATGCCACACAGCACGGCCAAACACAAACAAAAACATAATAGCCCCAAACTGGAAAATTTCAACTGTCTATCAATAGGAGATGTATAAACAAACTAATTAATTTCCATACAACTGAATACTATTCTGCAACTTAAATAAGCTATTTTATTTTTTTAAATAAGCTCTTTTAATATAAATACTGAAACATGTATTAATACCTCAGACATTAAGCTGAGTGAAAGAAAGTAGACATGGGTCTGGTTCAAGATGGTGAAGAAGGATGTGTGCTCATTTCCTCCAGTGAGAGCACCAAAATTGCCATTAGCTGCTGAACTACCATTGACAGGAGGGCACTGGAACCCACTAAAGATACACCATGTCCAAAGACAAAGAAGCCACAGCAAGACAGTAGGGGGTGCACAATCATGATAAAATCAAATCCCATACCTACTGGTTGGGTGACCCACAGACTGGAGAATGATAATACCAAAGAAGTTCTCACATTATTGTGAAGGTTCTGAACCCCACATCAGGCTTCCCAGCCTGGGGATCCAACAAAGGGACTGAGAATCCCTAGGGAATCTGGCCTTGGGGGCCAGAGGGATTTGATTGGAAAGCCAGAGGCTTTCCGGAGGACTGAGAAAAACAGAAACTTGTCTTAGAGGGCACAAATAAAATTTGACGTGCACCGAGACCCAGAGGACAGGAGCAGTGACCACACAGGAGACTGAACCAAAACTACCTGCTAATGTTGGAGGGCTGCCTGTGGAGGTGTGGGTCGGCAGGGGCTCATCACAGGGACAGGGGCACTGGAAGGTCCCCCTTGGCATAAACCCTCTTGGAGTTTGCCATTAACCCTATCATAGAGCCAGTAGACCCTAGGGCTGGGTTGCCTCAGGCCAAACAACTACCAGGGAGGGATCCAACCCCACTCATCAGCAAATAATTGGATTAAAGTTTTATTGAGTAAGGCCCTGCCCATCAGAGCAAGAACCAGTTTTTTCCATCCAAGTCCCTCCCATCAAGAAGCATACACAAGCCTCTTAGCCTCATCTATCAGGGAGCAGACAGAAAAAGCAAGAAGCACAGTTTCACAGTGGCTAAAACAAAAACCAAATTACAGAAAGTTAATTATGATGAAAAAGCAGAAAGTTTTGTCCCAGATGAAGGGACAAGATAAATTCCCAGAAAAACAACTAAATGAAGTGGAGATAGGCAACTTTCCAGAAAAAGAATTCAGTTAATGATATGATGATCCAGGATCTTGGGAAAAGAATGGAGGCAAAGATTGAGAAGATGCAAGAAATGTATACCAAAGACCTAGAAGAACTAAAGAACAGACAAACAGAGATGAATAATACACTAGAAAGAATCAATAGCAGAGTAACTGACGCTGAAGAACGGATAAATGACCTGGAGGACAGAATGGTGGAAATCACTGCCACAGAACAGAATACAGAAAAATAGAATGAAAAGAAATACAGACAGACTAAGAGACCTCTGAAATGCACCAACATTCACATTATTGGGGTCCCAGAAGGAGAAGAGAGAAAGAAAGGACCTGAGAAAATATTTGAAGAGGTAATAGCTGAAAACTTCCCAAACACGGAAAAGGAAATAGTCAAGCAAGTCCAGGAAGCACAGAATCCCAGGAAGGATAAACCCAAGGAGGAACACACCGAGACACATAGTAATCAAACTGACAAAAATTAAAGACAGAGATAAAATATTAAAAGAAACAAGGGAAAAATGGCAAATAATATACAAGGGAACTCCCATCAGGCTATCAGCTGATTTCTCAACAGAAACTCTACATCCCAGAAGGGACTGGCATGACATATTTAAAGTGATGAAAGGTAAGAACCTACAACCAAGAATACTCTACCCAGCAAGACTCTCCTTCAGATTTGATGGAGAAATCAAGTTTTCCAGACAGCAAAAGTTAAGAAAATTCAGCACCACCAAACCAGCTTTACAACTAAGGCAAAAGGAACTTCTTTAGGCAGGAAACCCAAGAGAAAGAAAAGACCTACAGAAAAACCCGAAACAACTGAGAAAACGGTAATAGGATCATACATATTGATAACTACCTTAAATGTAAATGTATTAAATGCACCAACCAAGAGACATATACTGACTGGGTGGATGAAAACATGTGCATGTATGCACTTCCACTTACCACATCACTCTGATTGACCCCCCCCAAAATTGTATGTAATTATTTTAGATTGTTAAGTTAATCATGTTCCCATTATGGTTTGCAATTGTAATTAGCTTTTATTTTTTGTCTGGCTACTGATTGTGAAACTGATAAACATCTTTTACTTTGTGATTATGTAACTGTTACTTACTCAATACCATTGTATCATGATTGGTCAACAACTGGTCAAAAATAATAGAACTCTATATCCCCGAAACTAGGATCAAATAGAAAAACCTGTAATCACTTATTAAAATCCAGATGCATATCAGAATTATCTTGAAATTTTTTGAAAAATACAAAATGTTCAGGTATTGCTTTTTTTGTCCAGAGCTCCAGATATGTTTCTAATGAACAGTCATATTTAAAAACAACTGGACTATATGATGACCTTTTACTTTTATCTAGTTTGTTCCACTTTTTCTATTTCATATTCAGTGCTTCCTTTTCATTTACGTTCTCCAATTTCTCCATCTCTTCGTTTTTTTGATGTTTTTCTCAAGCCTTTATCAAATGTAGTAGAAAAAGCTTTTGTATACATATATATACATATAAAATATATATTTTAGAAAACTTATGCATTTTTGCCTAAGAAAATTATGACATTTTGATTCCACTTGTTTGACTTAGTATGAATAGAATCTAGGTTTCTAATTAAAAAATGGGTATGCAACAAGCAACAAAGGTCTCTGTATAGCATAGTGAACTATAGTCAATATCTTGTAAAAATCTATGATGGAAAATAACTTCAAAAATAATATATGTGTATTTGTATAACTGAATCACCTTGCTGTGCACTTGAAACATTGTAAAAGTGAACATGAAAGTCTCTCAATCGTGTCCCTCTCTTTATGACCCCATGGACTATACAGTCCATGGAATTCTCTGAGGCCAGAAGAGTGGAGTGGGTAGCCGTAGGGATCTTCCCAACCAAGGGAAGAAACACTGTAAGTCAACTACATTTCAATAAAGTAAATATATTTTTTAAAAAGTGTACATGAAAAAAGTCCAGAATAGACAGAACTAATATGTGTTTGTAGAAATCCCAGTAGTGATTGTCCTGGGGAGGGATTGCCTTGGAAGAGGCCTGATGGAACTTAACAGGTTAGTAGGAGTGCCCTTTATCTTGATTACAGTGTGAGACACATGGGTTTCTACTTCTGTCAGAATGCAAAGAACTTTACACTTAAGATCTCTATGGACATTATATCTACAAAGCATGGAGTGGATTCTCAGTAAAATAATAGCAGCCAATAGCTCATAAGTCACACAAGGAAAGGATTTATGTAGAGATTAATATTAAAAAAAAATTCAGATTTTAGAGGCATAGAAGTCAGCTATATATAGGTAGGTACTTTAGAGATCTCACGCCTTTAAAAAGACATTCCTAAATAAGATGGCTACTATCAGGAAAAAAAGAAAATAATAGCTGTTGATAAGGACGCAGAAAAACTGGAACCCTTGTGCCTTATTGATGAGAATGTAAAATGGTGTAGTCACTGTGGAAAACAGTATGGCAGTTCCTCCAAACATCAGATATAAATTACCAAATGATCCAGCAATTCTACTTTTGGGTATATACCCAAAAGAACTGAAAGCAATGACTCAAACAGATATTTGTACACCCATATTCATAGTAGCATTAATCACAGTAGCCAAAAAGTGGAAGCAATCCAAGTATTCACTGAGAGATGAATGGATAAGCAAAATGTCACATGTATCTGTAATTGAATATTACTCAGCCTTCAAAAGGAAGAAAAGCCTGATACATACTATAACATGGATGAAACTTGAGGACATTATGTTAAGTGAAATAAACTAGTCACAAAAAGGACAAATACCATATAATTTCACTTATATGAGGTATCTACCACAGTCAAATTCATAGAGACAGAAAGTAAAATATTGATTGTCGGGGCTAGTGGAGGTGGGGTAATAGAGAGTTATTGTTTAATGGGTACAGTTTTACTTCTGACAAATGAAGGGTTCTGGAGATGGATAATGGTGATAGTTGCATAACTATGTAAAAGTACTTAATGCCATGGAACTATATGCTTAAAAATAGTTAAGATGGTAAATTTTATGTATATTTTACTGCAATTAAAAAATACAGATCTCCAAAAATACTCAAAGATATCAACTACCTGAGTCCACTGGACATTATACAGACTCACCTAGGTAACTCTGACTTTGAAAAAATTTCTCTGTTGTCCATAGTTCTTTTCCTTGTTCCAATTTGCGGATCATATCAGGCTTAGTCATGTGAAATCCTGATAATAAAAAATAAGACTTGGTCTAAGAAGCTGTTGGGCTTTAAAACTATTGAAGGAAGAGAAAGATACAGCTTCAAGGTGGTTATTAGACAAGGCTATTAATGTCCTACCAAAGTTAATACCTTGCACTAGGCAAGTGAGGACATAATCATGCTTTCTATTAACAAAAAGATTATTCATCACCTCTGATCTTTGAAATTCAAAGTTCCACATATTTCAGAAATTCTTGAAAGGAGATGCATGACACTGAAACATGTAAGGAATTTTCCTTACCCACAGAGATGAGGTGACAATAGTTTTCCAACATGACATCTCTGTAGAGCGCCTTCTGAGCAGGGCCCAGTTGCTGCCACTCCTCCTGGGTGAAGTCCACAGTCACATCCTTGAAGGAAACTGATCCCTGTAAGGGCATACTCCAGTTCATCCTAAAGTAATTGGAACTAGTGAGAACTAGACACTGGAGACCATGTGCAGTGGTCAGACCTGGTTTTCTTGTGTTTTGTACTGTAGAAAATTCTCTCTGCAAATACATTCAACTGTATTTACCTATTATCTCATGCTAAAAATATTTGAGATCATGCTCTTTGGCTTGAATGTGATCGTTTGCTTGGTGCAGTGAAACAAATAAAACCTTGACCTTGCTCATAAGAAGTTACAGGCTAAAAGAGGGGCATATGCATAAATATTTATACTCAATAGATATTATAGATGTGATGACAGAAATATGTACAAGGGAAAATACTATAGAGTATTCTAAGATTCTGGATTCTAAGATTTCACTGAAGACATAAAAATTTTGTACTCACAATGAATTTATCTTGTTGCACAACATGTCAATGGGCTTTTAAAATTCATTGAGAGAGTAAAACCAGTTAGTAAATTCAGGAAATAGCAAAAAGTACAGTATGTTAGGAAAGAATCTTTGGTCTTAAGAAGAAAAAGTGTATGGAGGAAAGTAGTGGGCATATTTATGTAATAATACTGTATTTTTTTTCTACAGAGCAGTAGTCTTAAAAATGCTCTAAGTACACTCCCAACATATAAATCATTAGTTGGCATTAATAGCAATCCACATTGTTAACAATTAATGCTCTTGAATGTAAACTACTAGTATCTTCCTCCTTTTCAGTATATTGTCTTGTATATTTTGTACACATGTCTTTTGTAACACATGCCCTAATTTGGATCTACTGCTTTATGGAGAATTAAAAACGACGAAATGTTAAGTCAGCACATATGTGAAAAAACTTGTATTTTAGAGGCAATATTCTTGAACACTAGAGAAGGCTTGAAGTGTGTTAGGTGGGAAAGATAAGTACCCACTGTTGGAGGTCTGTCTGAGATTAAAGTGGTATTAATGGTCTAGACAGGGGACAATTGTTTGTTCCATGGTAAATTTCAATAGAATTGGGCATCAATTACTTGTAGAGTAGAAAAAAAGACAGGTATAGCTCTTAGGTCATCTGCATAGCAAGTGGATAGGTGCTGAGACTAGAAAAAGGAAATGGGAAGCAGGAGAAAGAATAAGCTGGACCAGAAGTGATAATGAAGTAAACCCAGGTTGTGTACTCGAAATGTCTATGGAACATACAGGCAGTGATAGCTGTGGGAGGCTGGATATATGGTTCTGATACTCTGGATAAAGGTCTAGGATGGAGAGCAGTATCTGAGGGTCACTAGAATCACATCAGTATAACTTTTGGAGTGAATGTGATTGTACATACACAAAAAGAGACACAGAGGAGAACAGAACCAGTTGGCATCTGGGGAAAATCCAGAATGGCATTTTAAAAATTGGTAGATAAAGAGGAATTTTTTGAAAGAAAAATATGGGAAGAGGAGAAAGTACCACCTTTGATTCAAGAGTAGGCTATTATCTCAAAAGGGAATGAACACATGCATCTTCTTCTCCTGCATCCACATATAAAAATTAGAAGAAAGTAAAAAGATAAGAATACATCTATAACAGCATTGAAGTACAGAAAGGTTTTTCACTGGTGGGCCACAGTTTGTAGGAATTGCTGACAAACATGGATAAAACAGAAAGATCAGAGAGGAATGTGAAATTTCAGTTTTCTGTATAAGCTTGCAAGCAAATCTCTATCTTAAAAACCTCACAAAACAGGAAATCTAATCACAAAATAATAATGTGATCTATTAATTTTACCTCTCACCATACCATTGCAAAACCTAGGTCAGTGGAGATTATCAAGGTTTTGCATCTCTGCTCCTCGACTCCTCACAAATCTAGATCTCAAATCAGTGTCTACACAAGATAGATTCATTCAAGTAATATATTCCCATTTAAATCAAGATAATACATTTCTGTTCCAGCAGTACTTTCATGAGAAGACTATGAAAGGAGATGATGAATGATACATCCAATCAGTATGTGAACATGGGCTACAACTAGAAAGTGCATTTGGGAAGGCTGAAGTCTATCCTGTTGGAACGAGAGAAACAGAATAGGGCTGTAACTAGGGTGAGGCAGGTGAGACATATGGGCACAAAATTTAGGGCTGGACAGCCCTGAGAGTCCCTCTTAAATTTTGTATGTAGGCCACTTGCTTGCCCTACTGGAAACCAGTTTGATGGTAGTAAGTCCCAATACCCAGAAAATTTAAGAATAGGGAAGCAAATGTTCACATAACCTAAAAACAAGTTATTTCAGAAAGAGAAGAAACATCATCTCACCTGAAGCATGGCTTTGATGTTTGCAGATGAGCCTTCTCTTTTGTGCTCTTCTTTGGAAAAGGGAAGAGTCCTGAGAAGGCAGAGATGGGAAGATACAAGGAGCCATGTGAAACCAGATTTGACTTAGATCTCTCAGAATAACTCAGTTAAATCCGCATCTATTTTCAATTTTGGCACTTGCTCACTCTGTGTACCCCACACAAATCCAGGACAGAGATTAGTAGGGAAATGGACCAATCCTGTTCCCTTATCAATGCCAGAAACCTAATCTCCCGGTGAAAGAGAAGAGATTCTGGGGAATCTGTTGTAGCTTGGAGAGAGGGAATATTGTGTTTTTCCCTCTGCAGCTCCAAGTAATGTCTCCCATGGAAGACAAATTTTCAAATCGTTCTTCATGGACTTCCTACCAGTTTACATTATCAGCAGTGCATGAGAACACCTCCCCAAACCCTAATGAATGCAGTTGAAAATAATTTTAATCTCTGCCTGTCAGATATATTTATGTTTGAAAGTGAAAGTGAAGTCGCTCAGTTGTGTCCGAGTCCTTGCAACCCCATGGACTGTAGCCTACCAGGGTACTCAGTCTGTGGAATTTTCCAGGCAAGACTACTGGAGTGGGTTGCCATTTCCTTTTACAGGATATATATGTAGACATATACATATATATGGCTCTAATTTACATATTTCTTATATGAGAATAAGGTCCTTTTATTTCTTTTCTGTGATAACATCTTATAGTATATTTGTTTTTCTCATGGTGGTGTTTATTTTCTAATTGGTTGACATTATCTCTTTTTTCAATTTAATAAATTAACCTTTTACCTATTTTAAGTTGAAAATAATTTTTAGCTGCTCATGTGACTATTAAAATGTTTTTGCCTTGTGAAGATTTCTTCCCTATACGTATTCTTTAGCAATACTATGTACTAAACAGTCCATATTTTCTCAGTTAATATGAAATGCCATCTCTACCATTATTACATATCCCTACATACTTGAGAATATCTGGATTTTTCTATTTAATTTCTCATACTTGAGAATATTTGGATTTTCTATTTAATTTCTCTACTTCATCTCTTTATTGATTCACCTGTACATTCTAGTTAATTAGCAATTATTGAAAATTAACCATTATTTGTTAGTAACTTATAAATAGTTTAAGTGTTAACTACTAAACAATACTTTTTAGTAATACAAGTATAGCAATAGAAATTGGTCTTTCCACTTTGTAGGTTTCCAGGCAGAGAAGAGAATATTTTGTTAAATGAAGTCTGATGTATTGATTGTTACAGTCAATGTTTTAATTAGCAAAATAATATTTTAATTACTAAAATGAGATTGGTCTTAAGATTAAAAGTGTACCTAATACTTTTATTTCATGGAATGCCTGAAGAAGCTATTGACCTTGCCATAGATTTCATCCAGAAGCAGGAAACCTTATTTGTGTATCACTGTTTAAAGTGCTGCTAGTGTGTGCTCAGTAGTGTGCAAGTCTTTGTGACTCCATGGACTGTAGCCTGCCACGTTCCTCTGTCCATGGAATTTTCCTGGCAAGAATAATACTGGAGTGGGTTACCATTTCCTTCTCCAGAGGATCTTCCCAACGTAGGGATGGAATCCCCATCTCTTGGGTCTCCTACATTGGCAGGCAGATGCTTTACCACTGTGCCACCCAGGAAGCTCCCTGAAAATGCTAGTTATGGGTAAAAAAAATGTTTTGTTTTGTTTTTTCTGCATGCTACCCATAGAACACTAATCATTTAAAAACATTGGTTTTAGTTAGTATGGGTTTCCCTGGTGGCTCAGATGGGAAAGAATCCTCCTGCAATGCAGGAGGCCTGGGTTGGATCCCTGCGTCGGGAAGATCTCCTAGAGACAGGAATGGCTACCCACTCCAGTATTCTTGCCTGGAGAATCCCATAGGCAGAGAAGCCTGACGGGCTACACTCCATAGAGTCACAAAGAGTTGGACACGACTAAACGAATAATGAATGCTTCCCTGTTGAACCTTACCATCTGCGAATTATGAAATCTTACCTCTTCCTTTCCAGTACTTATACCTCTATTTTAGTTGCTAAGTTGCTACTGAGTTACAATTTTGGAGGCAGACTTAATGATCTCTATTCAGATAATCAAATCTTTACCTGGTCAGACAGAGTTTCTCAATCAAAAAAACTATCACAAAACAGTAACAGTAGGTTACAAACACACGCAGAGTTAAATTCTATCACTTCAGAAAAGCACCATAGCACAGGCACCCGCGTTATCATTCACAATCTCTGACAGCACATTAATAATTACAGGCAAAGTCACAAAATCACATCACAAATCATTTCGCGTCTCCGTAGTCACCTGCGGTCTCAAACAGGACTCACACCTAATCGGAAGAGAGGCACATGCAGAGGAATCCACACGCAGCGACGAGACTCATTCAGTTTTACACACAGTCAGCCGCAACATGTACAGAGCAGCAGCACGCATCCAAAACGCTGCAGGTTGGGTACAGGCGGCCGCCTCCATTTGGTACACACACACCCGCTGTGTGAGGCCCTGCTCCTAGCGATGGAACTCCCTCGGGGTCAAAACAGACAAAAATCTCCCTTCGCAAAACTCGCTCCAGGTCACACAAGATTGTCACCTTCAGGGTCACGCCCACAGGCCACGCCCGAGGCCGCGCTCTCACAGAATTGAGTGTCTGGTTTACCAAGGGCCCGGTTCCGGTTCCGTCCTCATAATTACAGGCTCGGAGTGGACTCCCGGCTTCCCCCCTAGGCTCCCCATCAGGTACCGCTTCCCTTGTCTGCTCTCCTGGGCCGGAACTCCCAATTCACGCCCCCTCCTCTGGGCCCCTAAGACCTACCAACCTCACCCCAGCCAAGGTCGTCTGCGCCTGCGCACTCCCGCACTGGCGGGCGCTCCCAGGAGTCCACGCGGCGGCGCGTTAGCAGCGGCGAGGTCCGGGCTGCCGGCGCTCTATCTGTTTTTGCCAGGGTCCGCTTTTCAGGGTTGGACTACGTTTCTCACAGGCCCTGAGGGCACGAATGCACTTCGGCCTCTGGTTCATTTTCCCCTAACCTTGTAGTCATAGTTTGCTTAGTGGTGAGTGGCGGTGACTCGGGTCTGGATATAGGAGGAGCTCACTGCTGGAGTCCTGAAGTTTCCCAGGTACGGATGCGGCAGGTAGAGGCGGGAGCCTTAGTCTTTGCAAGTCACCTGCTGAGGAAGGTGATTGTGGCTGTGACTGTGTGACAGCGTCAGCGTAAGATGTGGTTATAAGTGCTATGAGGAAGAGCGAGAGCGAATGCGTGAAGGACGGGACCAGGCTGTGCATGCGGAGGCTCTGACTGGTCCAGGTTAAGAGCCTAAGAATGTGGGCGGGGCCTTATTAATGACCCTGGTCGGCGGCGACTGTGAAGCGTTATATACTGTAACTAAGTAACCATTTGGCAGCACTATTCTAACAGGCTACAGTCTGATCACTCCCGGCCTAAGGACATCCCAGGTGGCCCAGTTGCTAAGATTTCCAGGCTTCCAGTGCAGGGGGCGGGGCTTGATCCCCGGTCAGAAAAGTAGTTCCCACATGCTACAAATAAACATCAAGCTACCATCACCTTTATTTAAAAAAACAAAACAAAAACTGGCCTGATGTGGCTTTTTCACTTTTAGTAGGGTAGAGCTTCATTTTTGTAGTTCTAACGTTGAGGAATCCGTGGACAAGATCCCTGTGTGGCTGTCTGTCCTGTTAAGACTCTGAGGCCCTTGTTATCCACAGAGACCCTCAGTTTTAAAGCATGGCCCCTGTTCCCTTCATCAATGTACCCTGACTCTGTTGTCTAGCTTAAGAGCTTGATACACAGGCATTCAGTACATTAAGTGTAGCCTGTTCTGGCACTAATTGTCAATTCCATGGTTTTCTTGGAATTTGTTGGAATTCTGGGTTTTCTTTCATTGCCTCTGTGTTTTCACTTTTAAGAGCCAGATTACACCGGAATGCTAGCTGCACAAAAATAGCATTCTGGGTCTTCAATATATTGAGAGGTAGAATGAAGGTTGAAACAAAAAAAAGCACATTTCTGTGTTTGTTAGGGCGATTTTAGAGCTGGAATTACCCCTAAAGCAGGGTGCTGGGAAACCATGATATTAAGGCATCAAGAGTAAAATTTCTGCTTCCAAAGATTCCTCTTGGAAGCTCTGTGGTGGCAAGCTGCATACTGCAGACATACAGTATTTTCTTAGCTTTGTCAACAGGAAACGTCGGTGAACATAGAAACAGATTCTGGTCCTAGGCTACAGTTAACTGATTTTTCTTTATGATACAGGGAAGGATCAACAGTATTCCAGTCTTTCTCATTCTTCCACTGGGTATATTGAACATTGATGATGGAGGCTTGCTAGCAATGAAGATTGTGTTCTTATTTAACCTGTCCTGGTATGAAAGGCCTGGTATGTCATGATTCCCTTTCTCCTCCAAGTTTTGCTGTATTCTAAAAGAAGAGCCATGAAAGGAAAAAAGTGTTGCAGTCACACATCTCAAAGCCAAGCTAGAGGTCATTTTTGAGCTTTTTTGTTTCATGGAATGAATTAAATGCCATGCCAAATAGTGACTAATCCATTTACCTGGTCTCCAGGCCTTCTCTTCTTAGTTAATGATAGTTATTCATACCATGAGGATGGATCCCCTTCTTTCCCAGTTCCTCATCAAATGCCCTTCCAACAGTTAATTTTTGTATAACTACTCACCAGCACCTTGCCCGTGTGCTCTTTTTGCCTGAGTAGATTTATGACACAGAAAGAGTCCTCTGTTACATGGTGATTTGTTAAGGAGGAGACCAATGCTTAGGCAGAATTACACATTAGATACTCTAGATTTTATTCAAAGACATGAATGGGGTAATGGCAAGGAAGGAGAAGGTTTTATTTCAGTAACAGTCTTCAGTAAAAACAGTCTTCTGTTTTGGAGGCCTTTAAGAATATTATCATCCCCTGGAGAAGGAAATGGCAACCCACTCCAGTATTCTTGCCTGGAGAATCCCATGAACAGAGGAGCCTGGCAGGCCACAAAGAATTAGATACAACTTAGTGACTAAACCACCAAGAATATTATTGGGGATATGTACAGAGACATCTTTTTGAAGGGCAGACATTTTTTCCCAAAGGTTTAGGAGATTTATGTGGTACCAGCCAGTTCTTGTATAAGATTTGCCATCATTTTTTTCTTTTTTGAGTCACATAATTGTGTAAACTGAGAGTCAGTACTATATAATGGTCTGAGTCTTGAACAGAGGTTAGCAAACCATGACCCTGTAAGCCAAATCCAGCTTGTAGCCTATTTTTTTTTTTGTATGGACTGTGAACTAAGACTGGTTTTTAACATTTTTCTGTCACTGAAAGCATATCAAAAGGAGGACGATATTTCATGACATGAAAATTACATAAAATTCAGATTTCAGTGTTCATAAATAAAGTTTAGAATTTTGTGAAGACAGTTTGTGGAAATTTGTTTTCTCTCTTGTTATGTTAGCATCTACATAATATCCTTGATTTTGTCTTTTGGCTCACAAAGTCTAACATATTTACTATCTGGTTCTGAGAGGGTAACAGGCAGGAAGGCCAGGGGTCTCCAAATGGAGAAAATAGGCTGCAAGTGTCAGACATTTTTTATCCTTCTATTAAGCAGCAGGAGGAAACAAACTAGTGATATATATATATTTTTCCTTTCTCTATACAAATTTAAAAAGAGGTTTCTCTTAAAATACTGTGTTGTCATAATGACACCTGGTTCCACCTGAAGTGATCTTTTCTCAAATCTTGAGTTAACCAATGTACTTTTCTTATGGAAATATTTGTCTTAAGCTATGTTAATATACTATGCATTTACCCCAGACTCTGTCTTCAAGTCAGTTCTGCCCAATTGACAAAACATTGTTCCCCTACTCTGTGTAAATAAAACTATTTGTATGGTAATCTGCCTTTCCACAAGATTCAAGTCAATCGTTTTATGGCCATTCTCTGAGTTTTAAGACATTCCTTTCTTTCATTAAGAGACCACTAGTAACTATATAACATCCAGCTAAAGACTAGCAGAGGGGTATTCTTTTTCCCCCCTTCTGATGCCTATGTCAGAAGCTTTCTCTATCTCCTTTATAATTTAATAAAGCTTTATTACACAAAAGCTCTGAGCGATCAAGTCTCGTCTCTGGCCCTGGATTGTTCTCCCCTGGAGGCCAAGAATCCCGGTGTCTTTTCATGGTTCAGCAACAACCTTTCAGTTCTTTACAGAAAAATTTACTAACCTTTAATTGCAGAGTCCACATGGTGCTAGTGGTAAGGAACCTGCCTGCCAATGCAGGAGACGTAAGAAGTGTGGGTTTGATCCCTGGGTTCAGGAAAATCCCCTGGAGGAGAGCATGGCAACCCACTCCAGTATTCATACCTGGAGAATCTGATAGAGGAGCCTGGCAAGCTACAGTGTATAGGGTCGCAAAGTCAGTACACAACTGAGCGACTTAGCAGGCACATATGCCACATCCTGTACGCCTTGTGTCCTCAGAATCTTTCTGATCATTTAGGGCTTTCCTGGTAGCTCAGCTGGTAAAGAATCTTCCTGCAATGCAGGAGACCCCAGTTTGATTCCTGGGTCGGGAAGATCTGCTGGAGAAGGGATAGCCTACCTGTTGCAGGAAGGAGGACCCCTTCCAGGGCCCGAAACTGGGCTCTTGTCTAACACTCGGAAATGAATTGTCCTAGGAGACACATGTGCTGACAAAGCAAGAGATTTTATTGGGAAAGGGCACCCGGGCGGAGAGCAGGAGGGTAAGGGAACCCAGGAGAACAGCTCTGCCAGGTGGCTGCAGTCTCCGGTTTTACAGTGATGGGATTAGTTTCTAGGTTGTCTTAAGCCAATCAGTCTGACTCAGAGTCCTTCCTGGTGGTGTAGCCTTGTTCAGCCAAGATGGATACCAGTGAGAAGGATTCTGGGAGGTGGTTGGACATGTGGTGTCTCCTTCTGACCTTTCCTGAACTCTTCCAGTTGGTGGTGGCTTATTAGTTCCATGTTCCTTACCAGGACCTCCTGTCGTAAAACAACTCCTGCAAATGGTTACTATGATGCCTGGCCAGGGTGGATGGTTTCAATCAGTGTGCTTCCCTTAACAACTCCCCCCTGAGAGACTTCATACTCAAGATACTTTTTGGGAATTGGGGCACAGGTCTCTTTCTTTTGTAACTTCTTTCTGTTGTGCATGGGTGTAGGCCTGCCTAACAGAGCAAAAGTCTCTCTCTACTAGATCTAAGTCAAGGTATTTTTTGTCTGAAACCAGCATTCATCCTTGTAATAGCAATTTAGTTTGAAACTTTTGGCTCTTCTCAGAGACGAAATAGACAGGGGCCAAACAGGAGACCTAACAGGGTGGTCATCACTTATCCGCAGAAACAGGAGGCAACATTTGGGGTGAGCGCTGCAGGGTTTGTGACTTTTTTTTTTTTGATTGTTTGGTGATGAGGCAACAGAGCTGTATTTCAGGAATCTTGTGTTTAGTCTGAAGTTATCATCCTCCACCTGGGTGGGGGCTCCAGTTTCACAGAACTCAAAGACATTGTTATGCATATTTCTTTGAGTAGGAACCAGGACCCTGTCTGGAGGCTGTACCACCATTTGATTGTTTCCCCTCAGTTCCTGTATCCCCTCCCTTCCCTGATTAGCAATTGTTTGAATCTACCCTTTGGAACTCAGGGAAGGTCAAGGAGGCTGAATGGAGCCTATATCTTACAGATAAGATATGGAGAACATGGAACAGATCTGTACTGTAGGGCCTCACAGAGTTTTGCCCAGTATTAATTTAGTGAACTAGGCAACTATGAACTATGACTGTGATAACTTCCTGTCAAAATGGGGCATAGGACTGTATCAGCTTGGCGAATACACACTGAATTGGAAGTATTTCTCAGTTCCATGTTCTAGATCTGAGTCTTGTATGATTAAGATCTTAATTTCTTGGTCTGCCATTTTGGTGTAACAGACCCAATTAGAAGTGGTTGGAGGAGTGATAACTAATTTTAATAGACAAAATAAATCTAATTTCTTTTTAGAAGAATAGGCCTGAAACCCAGTCTGGACCTGGGACTTTGGGGAGACTTGTAGCCAGGTAGTCAGTTGTCTAGTTTTATAAAAAGTAAGGTTGCAGTTACTAGCTTCTAGAAGACATTGTTTTGAGAATGGTGGCATCCAAGCCTGACACGACTCAGAAACCTCAAGTGTTTAGGAATACAAGGTCTAATCTGAAAGTATACCCATAATTTGGTCTTGGAGTATGGAATGAAGCAGGGCAAAGGCTAATAGAGTTTTGCCAAGAGAACGCAGTGGTCATAGCAAACACCCACTTCCAACAACACAAGAGAAGACTCTACACATGGACATCACCAGATGGTCAACACGGAAATCAGACTGATTATATTCTTTGCAGCCAAAGATGGAGAAGCTCTATACAGTCAGCAAAAACAAGACGGGGAGCTGACTGTGGCTCAGATCATGAACTCCTTATTGCCAAATTCAGACTTAAATTGAAGAAAGGAGGGAAAACCACTAGACCATTCAGGTATGACCTAAATCAAATCCCTTATGATTATACAGTGGAAGTGAGAAATAGATTTAAGGGACTAAATCTGATAGACAGAGTGCCTGATGAACTATGGACGGAGGTTCGTGACATTGTACAGGAGACAGGGATCAAAGACCATTCCCATGAAAAAGAAATGCAAAAAAGCAAAATGGCTGTCTGAGGAGGCCTTTCAATTAGCTGTGAAAAGAAGAGAAGCGAAAAGCAAAGGAGAAAAGGAAAGATATAAGCATCTGAATGCACAATTCCAAAGAATAGCAAGGATAGATAAGAAAGCCTTCTTCAGCGATCAATGCAAAGAAATAGAGGAAAACAACAGAATGGGAAAGACTATAGAGATCTCTTCAAGAATTAGAGATACCAAGGGAACATTTCATGGAAAGATGGGCTCAATAAAGGACAGAAACAGTATGGACCTAACAGGAGCAGAAGATATAAAGAAGAGGTGGCAAGACTACACAGAAGAACTGTACAAAAAAGATCTTGACCCAGATAATCACGATGGTGTGATCACTCACCTAGAGCCAGACATCCTGGAATGTGAAGTCAAGTGGGCCTTAGAAAGCATCACTCCAAACAAAGCTAGTGGAGGTGATGGAATTCCAGTTGAGCTACTTTAAATCCTGAAAGATGATGCTGTGAAAGTGCTGCACTCAATATGCCAGCAAATTTGGAAAACTCAGCAGTGGCCACAGGACTGGAAAAGGTCAGTTCTCATTCCAATCCCAAAGAAAGGAAATGCCAAAGAATGCTCAAACTACTGCAAAATTGCACTCATCTCACACGCTAGTAAAGTAATGCTAAAATTCTCCAAGCCAGGCTTCAGCAGTACGTGAACCATGAAGTTCCAGATGTTCAAGCTGGTTTTAGAAAAGGCAGAGGAACCAGAGATCAAATTGCCAACATCCGCTGGATCATGGAAAAAGGAATCGAGTTCCAGAAAAACATCTATTTCTGCTTTATTGACTATGCCAAAGCCTTTGACTGTGTGGATCACAATAAACTGCTTTCCTTCTAAGTTTCCCTAATTGTGACTTATCCACTTTCCTGGTTCTAGGCCTCCCCTTCCCAATTAGTAACAGGGCCAGAGAGATGGACAAGTTATCTTTTTCTAAGCACCCTTTACCTTTCCAGTTAATATTCCCATACCCATTCGGTAAATCATTCAGTAATCCCGTGTGCTCTACTTTTGAAAGGAAGGCACAAAAATAGAACTCGTGGAGGATAAATGAAGGGCTTATTTTAGAATGTGATTTGTTAAGGAAGAGATCTGTGGCTAGGTATAATAACATAGCAGATACCTTTAATTTCCAAATAAAGCAAGTAGGAAGTGGTTTGACTTCAATTAGTAAGTGAAAAAGTTGATTTTGACATTTAGAAGTGGGTATATGATTGGAGTTTTGTGAAGAGAGGTATGTGTGTACAAGAGCAGGGAGTTTTTCCAGAAAATCCATGGGGAGTGTTGAGTGGTGATAACCAAGTCTTGTTTGAGATTTGGCAGTAGACTTAGTTTCAGACTATATATCGGTGTAGACTGTGATAGGCAGTATGGTATAGTGGTATTTGAGTCTAAAGCAACACTAGTGGAAATATAACAAAAGCCACTTATGTAATTTTATAATTTCTATTGAACACATTTTAAGAAGTAGGAGGAAACATTTGAAATTAATTTTGATAATGCATCTTATTTGAACCAATATATCTAAAATATTATTTCAGCATAAAATGACATAAATAAATTGAAGTATTTTACATTCATAGCTTCCTACTAAGTTTTCAAAATCTAGTGCATATTTTATTGTTACAGAACGTCTCAATTTGGATACTAAATCTTCAGTGGTTAAGGTGAAGTATGCGTGCATGCATGTTAAGTTGCTTCAGTCGTGTCTGACTCTTTGGCACCATATGGACCATAGCTCGCCAGGCTCCTCTGTCCATGGGATTCTCCAGGCAAGAATACTGGAGTGGGTTGCCATGGCCTCCTCCAGAGGATTTTCCCAACCCAGGGATCAAGCCCATGACTCCTAGGTCTCCTGCACTGGCAGGTGAGTTTTTCACCAGTAATGCCACCTGGGATGCCCAAGGTGAAATATACTCACATCAAAACAATAAAATTGTGTTTAACTGAAAAACATTTTATATTGCTTTTCTATTTTAATTAAAACTAAATTTAAAATTCTGTTGCTTGTTCAAACTCACCATATTTCAAGGAGGTCAATAGTTATTCAGTTCAGTTCAGTCTCTCAGTCGTGTCCGACTCTTTGAGACCCCATGAACCGCAGCTCGCCAGGCGTCCCTGTCCATCATCAACTCCTGGAGTCTACCCAAACCCATGTCCATTGAGTCAGTGACGCCATCCAACCATCTCATCCTCTGTCGTCCCCTTATCCTGCTGCCCTCAATCTTTCCCAGCATCAGAGTCTTTTCCAATGAGTCAGTCAGCTCTTCACATCAGGTGGCCAAAGTATTGGAGTTTCAGCTTCAACATCAGTCCTTCCAATGAACACCCAGGACTGATCTCCTTTAGGATGGACTGGTTGGATCTCCTTGTAGTTCAAGGGACTCTCAAGAGTCTTCTCCAACACCACAGTTCAAAAGCATCAATTCTTCTGCGCTCAGCTTTCTTCACAGTACAACTCTCACATCCATACATGACCACTGGGAAAACCATAGCCTTGACTAGATGGACCTTTGTTGACAAAGTAATGTCTCTGCTTTTTAATATGCTGTCTAAATTGGTCATAACTTTCTTTCCAAGGAAATAGTTATTAGGCTCTCTATTTTGTAATTTCTTGTTATAAAATGTTCATAATAATCACATCAGTGCCTTATGGATTTTATGAAGATTGAATACATTAATCTGGGCATAGCCCTAGAGCACTTGCTAAATACATTGTACTTAATTAAATTCTCAAGAAAAAAAAGTTGCTATTATATGGAGATTCTAAATATTCCTCATAAATTTCTTAACTAAAGAGTAATGAAAATATGAAGTTAATTTTAATGAGGACTTAGAATTTTTAACAGCCAGATTTGTGCAAATATCCATAATAGAAATTCTTAAGGCAATTTAATTCCATTTTGGTGCTCATAAAGGACCACAAATCTGTTGAAGTTATGTTCAAAATTATTCTATATAGTTCCTAACTTATTTTTTGGTATGTTTGGTTTTGTTTGCAGAATATCTGTTAACTTCATGGATTTATATAACTGTATATAATCTTAAAAACTAAGTTAATTACATTACATAAATGTGATATAATACCATGCAGATAAGACAAACTTTTTACATAGGAAAAAGAACACTCTTAATTATTAATACTGTATATGAATCTGTTTTACTAAGATTGCATTTATAATCAATCTTATATATCTAAAATGATATTAGTTTTTGAATAATAAAGTTAAAAAATTAAGCCATATATAATAAGTATATCCCTGCAGAAGGGAATGGCAACCCACGCCAGTATTCTTGCCTGGAGAATCCCATGGACAGAGAAGCCTAGCGGGCTACAGTCTACGGGGTCACCAAGAGTCAGACATGACTGAGCTCACAGCACAATAAGCACATATGCTGTACCAAATACATTTCGGCCTCTTTTACATACATATTCTTATTTAGTCTGAAAATGCTACTACCATCTTTAATTTTGTTAATTCAAGTATGTGTATAGTGAATGTATCCTATTGCATTGGTGTGATAAAAGGATGTTCATAAGTTTTTAGAAGTAATTTATTTCAGTCACAAATTTCCATCATGTTCCCACCCATTTTGAAGATCTTTTGTGCTCATTATGTTCCTAAACAAAAGGAAAGCTTATCTCCAACTCTGTTAAACCTTTTATGTAGAAATAGCTCTTTTATAGATGGGGACACAGTGGAAACAGTGTCAGACTTTATTTTTTGGGGCTCCAAAATCACTGCAGATGGTGATTGCAGCCATGAAATTAAAAGACACTTACTCCTTGGAAGGAAAGTTATGACCAACCTAGATAGCATATTCAAAAGCAGAGACATTACTTTGCCAACAAAGGTCCGTCTAGTCAAGACTATGGTTTTTCCAGTGGTCATGTATGGATGTGAGAGTTGGACTGTGAAGAAAGCTGAGTGCCGAAGAATTGATGCTTTTGAACTGTGGTGTTGGAGAAGACTCTTGAGAGTCCCTTGGATTGCAAGGAGATCCAATCAGTCCATTCTAAAGGAGATCAGCCCTGGGTGTTCTTTGGAAGGAATGATGCTAAAGCTAAAACTCCAGTACTTTGGCCACCTCATGCAAAGAGTTGAGTCATTGGAAAATACTTTGATGCTGGAAAGGATTGGGGGCAGGAGGAGAAGGGGACGACAGAGGATGAGATGGCTAGATGGCATCACTGACTCGATGGATGTGAACTCTGGGAATTGGAGATGGACAGAGAGGCCTGGTGTGCTGCAATTCATTGGGTCGCAAAGAGTCGGATGTGACTGAGCTACTGAACTGAACTAAACTGATATGTCTGATGGTGGAATTGATGCAGGTTGTAAAATATTCAATTTTTAAGGAACTTATAAGTCAATAATTACCCACAATCCCACCATCTAGAAATATCATTGTTAATAACATACATTCTTCCAAAAATTTTCTCTCTAGGTATGTGGGGCTTTTTAAATTTTTTTGGAGACATAAATAATATGTAACGTTATATTAGTTTCAGGTGAACAACATGATTCAATATTTGTATATATTTCAAAACGGCCACAATAAATCTGTTTCAACATTCATCACTATACAAAGTTACAAGTTGTTTTTTCATTGTAATAAGAACATTTTAGATTCAGCAACTTTTTTATTCTCTTAGCAACTTTCAAATATACAATACAGTATTATTAACTATAGTCATCATGGTGAACATTCATCCCCATGATTTATTTAGAATTAAAAGTTAACTTTTTGACTACCTTTACCCATTTTGCTCACCCTCTCACCCCCCATCTCTAGCAGCCACCAATTTCTCTTCAGTGTCTAGGAGTTTGTCTTTTGTTTTTTTAGAGTTCATATATTAGTAAGATCATACAGTATTTGTCTTGCTCTTACTTATAGTGTCTTCAGGGTTCATCCATGTTTTCACAAATGGCAAGATTTTATTTTTTATGGCTGAATAATATTCCATTTGTGTGTTTGTGGGTGTGTGTGTGTGATATTTTCTTTATGCATCCATCCATCCATGGACAGTTTCATTATTTTCATTACTTGCTATTATAAATAATGTTGCATGAACTTGAGGGTACGTAAGTCTTTTTCAGTCAGTGTTTTAACTTCCTTAAGAAAAATACTCAGAAGTGCAATTGCAGAATCATATGGTATTTGTTTTAAATTTTTTAAAGGACCCTCCATTCTGTTTTCCACAGTGGTCTCACCAATTAACATTCCCATGAACAGTGAACAAGAATTCCCTTTCTCTGTGTCCTCACCAGCATTTGTTACCTCTTGTTCTTTTGATAATCACCATTCTAAAGGTTGAGATGAGGTTTCATTGTGGTTTTGATTTGCATTTCCCTGATTAATGATGTTGAGCACCTTTTCATGTACATGTTTGGAATCTGTGTTCCTTGGAAAAATTCTATTCATACCCTTTGCCCATTTTTTAAATTGAAGGTTTTTTCCTATTGAGTTGTATGAGTTCTTTATGTGTTTTGGATATGAACCCCTTATCAGTAATTTGAGTTGCAAATATTTTCTACTAGTAGGTTGCCTTTTCATTTTGTTGATGGTTTTCTTTGGTGCACAAAGTTTTTTAGTTTGATGTGGTCCCACTTGTTTATTTTTGTTTTTGTTGCTTTTTTCATGCTATATCCAAAAAGAATCACAGCCAAGACTGATGTCAAGTTGTTTACCCATGATATTACCTTCTGGGAGTTTTATGGTTTCAGGTTTTATGTTCAAGTCTTTAATCCATTTTGACTTTATATTTATGTATGGTGCAAAATAGTGACCTAGCTTCATGCTTTTCCATATGACTGTCCCTTTTCCCAATACCATCTGTTGAAGAGCCTGTCCTTACTACATTGTGTATTGGCTCTTGTGTCATAAATTGACCATAAGTATAATACTTGGGTTTATTTTCTGAGCCCTTTATTCTATTCCATTGGTCTGTGTGTATGGCTTTTTTTTTTAAAATAACATACTGTATTGATTACTATAGCTTTGGAATGTAATTTGAAATCCAGCTCTTTTTTTAATTCTTCCAATCAATGAGCAGAGGATAGCTTAATTTTTCTGAGTGCTCATTATAAGTCTATAGAAATGCAACTGATATTTGGTGTATGGATTTTGTATCCTGCAACTTTACTAAATTTATTACTTCTAAGTTTTTTGATGGAATCTTCAGGGTCTTCCTGTATATACTACTATTTCATCTGCAAATAGTGACAGTTTTACTTCTTTTCTCATTTGCATACCTTTTATTTCTTTCTTCCTATTTTAGAAAATGTAATTGCTGTGGCTAAGACTTCTAATTCTGTGTTGAATAAAAGTGGCAAGAGTGGGCATCTTTGTCTTGTTCCTGATCTTGGAGGAAAAGCTTTTAACTTTTCACCATTAGGTATGATATTTGCTATGAACTTGTTATTATGCTGAAGTATGTTCCTTCTATATCCACTTTGCTGAGTTTTTATCATAAATTGATGTTTAATTTTTGTCAAATACTTTTTATGCATCTATTCAGGTGATTATGTGGGTTTTATCCCTCATTTTGTTAATATGTTGTATCATATTGTTTGGGGGATGGTGAGCCATTCTTGCATCCATGGAATAAATCCCACTATCATGGTATATGATCATTTTAATGTATTGTTGAGTTCAGTTGGCTAATATTTGTTGAGAAATTTTAAACCTGCCACATAAATCCGTTATGTGAAGGAGAAGAAATATGTATGTGTACTGTCTTTTATAATTACATAATTACCTTTACTAGTGCTCTTTGTTTTTTTTGCATGAATATGTATTACTACCTGGGACTTACTTTTAACCTGAAGAACTCCCTTGAGTATTTCTTTAAGACAGGACTGCTAGCATTTAATTAAGTCCCTCGGTTTTTCTTTATCTGGTAATATCTTTATTTCATCTTCACATTTGAAAAATAGCTCTTGATTGAAAGTTTTTTTGAGCACTTTGTATATATTATCCCATTGCCTATGGTCTCCATTGTTTCTGTGCAATGTCATCAAGTAAACTTATTAAGGATTCACTTTTAAGTGACAACTAATTTTCCTTTCTGCCTTCCAGATTCTCTCATGTTTCACGATTTTTACCATGATTTGTCTGTTTGTAGATCTCTATGAATTTATTCTATTTGGTGTTCATCAAGCTTTCTGGATATATAGATTAATATTTTTCAATTAATTTAGGAACTTTCATCCATTATTTACTTGAATATGTTACAATACTCCTTTACTCTTTTCTGTTACATCTATTACAAGTGTGTGCTTAATGGTTTCCAACATTTCTCCGAAGCTCTTTTCATTTTTCTTGTTTTTGTGTTGTTGTTCTTCAGGTTGCATGATGTGTATCAAGATACCTTTAAGTTTGCTAATACTTTTTTTGTCTACTTCATATCTACTGTTGAGACACTCTAGTGAAATTTACATTTTGGTTATACTTTTCAACTTTAGTATTCAGAATTTACATCTGGTGATACTCAGTTCAGTTCAGTTGCTCAGTCCTGTTTGACTCTTTGGGACTCCATGGACTGCAGCATACCAGACTTCCCTGTCCATCACCAACTCCCTGGTGATATTAAATAACTTCTGTCTCTTCACAGATATGACATTATGATCATACCTTCATTTACTTTAAGCATGTTTATTGTTTATTTGAACATATTTATAGTTGTTACTTTGAATTCTTTGTTCAATCTAGTTGTTTTCACAGTCAGTTTCTATTGTTGGTTTTGTTTTTGGTTTATAGGTTATATTTTCCTGTCTCTTGTTTATGGAAAGTTGACATTTTTAGATAGTTGTTTCAACTGTGATAGTTTTGTCTCCTTCCCTTCTTGTTATTGTTATTTATATTTATTTAGTAACTGGCTAAATTAAGTGAAATCTATCTCCCCTATAGTGTAAATCTCTAATGTTGCTCCTTGGGGTATAGACTTGACTATTACACAGTCACCCTTGGATGAAAGTGGTTTTGACAAGGCTCTTTGAATGTCTCTTTACCTGACCACACCAAGCTGTTACGATTCCCTAATTGTGACTGATGGCACTATTATTTTCAGTAATGTCCTGGGGATACACTGCTTCACAGACTAAGGAAATCAAGTCAATATTTTAGATTTGTTCTGACAGTAGAAAGGGCTCCCCAAATATCTTTCTCTGATCCCTTCTGACAAAAATAGCCTGCCTACAGTTTAGCATTTATCTCCAATGAATTTTTCAATCTTTATAGCCTTTCACTAACCCCAATAGCTTTTCACTAAAATTTCCACTGTTTTTGAGAATGTCCTTATCCTTGAACTTCTCCACACTCCATTGCAAATGGAGAGGGATATGGAGGGGGTTGCTCAGTAGTCTTAGGTCTCAGCTTCCCTCTCTTGGCATGGAACTCCTACCCCATGAGCCAAGGCAAAGATGATTGGAACCCCAGTATTCTCAGCAGTGCCACACCCAAGGTACAGCCTACAGTTCTCACCTGGCTGCTAGGCAGTTGCATCCCTTAGTTGCATTTGCCTGAGCAAAGGTAGCTGGGGGCAAATGAGAAATGCTGATGTTCTACTCCTCCCAGGGAGATAGTTGTCTGACTGGGAGCAGGGACTGAGGAGGAGTGAGGAAGTTTGTGTCCTTAGTTGTACTAGTTTGGAATAGAATCTTTTTCTCACTAGGATGGAGGGATAAGGAAGGGTGCAGATTAGGTTCAGATACTGCAGACTTTTACAGTTCTTAGTAAGTTTTACTAGACTTTCTTGAACAAATGTTTCTTCATTTGCTTTGTTTTTATATATAATTTTCACCAGTTTCAATGGGGACAGTCTCCATAGAACTCCTCATGCTGTCATACCAGAAGTGGAATTCCTCGATCAATTCTTTACAGTTCTAACCATGGACCATGTAAGTTGCTGTTTCTCTCCTTTGTGAACATTTCATTTATCTGAATCTTCCAAGAAAACAGCTTTAAGAGCCTACCCCCCACATCCTCATGAAAACCCCCATTTTCACTTTCTAGTGAGAGTTGGGAGTCAAACAGCACACTGTACCTTCTATGTGCCGATCTCTTTTCCAAATAATGTTCAGTATTCCTATGTGTAGATTTTTTGTTCAGAGCAGTTATGGGGTAGAAACAGAATCCCCAGAGGGAGGCATTTACCATCCTTTTACATACTCTTGAGAAAAAAAGCAAATGGATCCATTTAATGACATATGAGCAAACTCTACTTCTGAACAGACCTGATTTTCCAGGTAGACTGGATTTGATGTTGACCAGTCTCAGACATAAACAGTAGATTATTATTGATTTCAGAATTGGAGAAGACCTTATCCAACCTATGTCTAAATATAATTAAGGCAGATATATTTTCACCAAGCACACTACTCTGCAGCCACTAAAAAGCACTTAATAATTTTTCATTAGAAGTTATAATTCTTATATAATATGAAATGGTGATTAACAGTGATGAACTTGGGGTTGTAAGAAATTTTAAAATATTGTTCATACCCTATTTTCTTTCTTTTTTTTTTTTTCATACCCTATTTTCTAAGCTATATATTTTTCCTGTACTGAGGAACAAGGATGTAGAAATTCATTATCATTGATAATTCATGCCACAGGCATGTGACATACAATGTTCATTTACAACGTTGTGTTAATTTCTGCTATACAGCAAAGTGATTCATTTATACAAATACATATTCTTTTTCATATTTTCATTATGGTTTATTACAGGATATTAAATAGTTCTCTGTGCTATACACTAGGCCCTTGTTGTTTATCCATTCTATATGTAATAGTTTAATTCTTTTTTATCTTTTAGTCAAAAATGTTCCCTTCAATTTTACATGTAATATGTGGTTTCTTGTTTTAGGAATTGGTGACATTCAGGGATGTGGTCATCAGCTTCTCTCAGGACGAGTGGGAATATCTGGATTCTGCTCAGAGGGACTTGTACTGGGATGTGATGATGGAAAATTACAGCAACTTGGTCTCATTGGGTAAATTTGGCTGTTCACATAAATTAGAATATGTTCTATAGACTATCAGTTGACATTCAGTTAACTCAATGCTATTTTTTAAGACACTAGATGAATTTCTTCTCCAAGTTTCCAAATGCATGGATTGAGCATGGTTTTGGAGATGACACCTCCTTTTAGAACCTTCACCATTCTTCATATAATTTGTATGAATTCCCTTCTTAGTTTCTTCATATAATTTCTGCCTTCCTTGATACCCAGAGAGCTAGATATGATTATAGGATACATAGAGTATATCCTTTAAGGTATCTATTGTATTTTGTTTGAGCCCAGAATTGCTTTAAATTCTTTATATTATTTCCTTACCCACCTCTGGGAGAACAGCTAAGATACTGTCTTGATTTGATATGATTATCAAAAGAATAATTTATGTTGTTAGATTGGCAAACAGAATTCATATTCATTGCCTGATACAAGTATTGTCTTACACCTTCTACGAGGTTAAAGAACTTTGCATTTAACATTAAGTCAGAATTCTAGCAAGGACCTCTTAATGTTTTAGAAAGCTACTTGTTTTCCTCTCAGCTCATGTAGTTCTTGCCTTGTACCAGGCCCTGTTTTAAGCCCTTTTAATATACTGAGTTACCTAATTCTGCAACACTATGACATAAATACTACTTGCATTATTTTTCTTTGAAGAGATTGCTAAGATGAATATTTAGGCTACCTCTCCAAGGTTACATGGCTAATTAGTGTCAGAAGGTTTTATTATGTTACATTTCTGTCTTGTAAGCAGGGTGTTCCATTTCTAAGCAGGTTGTAACTACCTTATTGATGGAAAGAAAGTTGCTCTGGAGGGTTGTGTGGGATGTGACAAGTAAACGGGGCCAGGAAAGTAAAGACTTGATGAAACAAGGAAAGTCATCACCAGAGTAAAAAGCCTAGCCTGTCTAAGAGGAGGCAAGCCCCTGTGATGTTTTGGGGAAACTCCACTTGACTGACCTCTTCTTTATGTGTCATGGGTTTGTTGATTTTTATTAGTTTAGTATACTTTAACCCATCACAGCCTTTGATTGTTGATACCTAGCTATATAAATACTGAGGAATTCCTTACGGATTTTGGTGTACCATTGACTTGATTCTTTATTTCTTGAATATATTATTGCTTTCTGAAGTTTTCCTAGGCTCAGTCTATATCTTCCCTATCCTAGACCATACACCTGAATTGGTTAAAAGTGAGTTCTTCTGGTCTTCCATGTTTTATGTGTTTTGCTTCTTCTTTAAAAAATACTAGCTATAAATTTTATTTAGTTGTTTACTTAACATATTTTAGTACACAAATTATTTTTCCCCCTTTTTCAATTCTTGCATTGTCAAAATGGTGGTCTCCTTGAGATAATTTTGGTGTCTTTTGTCATGACTCATTAATATTATAAAATTTTTGCTTCTGTCACAACCGTCAAGGGCATATCTTCTACCTTCCCTGCTCCAGGTTACGGCTCAGATCTTTATTTTAGGAGCCCTGGCTCATTACCTGGCTTACTGCCACAACTTAGGTAACAGGCATGCTTTTTTTTCATGGGAGGTAAGTCTTTGACAATTTTATCTCTTTCTAGCAAATTGTTCTTTTTTCCCCCCAACTTTTATGACATCTAGGGTTTTCACTATTTATTTACCTACAAAATAATTTATGTCAACATTTTCAAATTGATTAGCAGAGGAATCTAATATCATTTTAAAAAATACCCTCTGTGATGGTTCTTTCCCTTCTTTGTTATTTACATTTTATATTTGTTAATTATACTCTTTACATGTTTATAACTCATCACATTCTGATTCTGTATTTATTCAATTCTCTCCTCACCTTTTCTTTAGGTCACTGTGTTCTCTTCTATCTTCTTGAATGGGATGTATACACTGGTTATTTTCATTCTTTCATTTTAATTAATATAAACATTTAAATCATTTCTTTGTGACTAATGTTGTTTCATGGATTTTCAATATGTAATATTTTCAGTGCCACTACTCTCAGAAATTCCAATACATTTCCACAACAACTGAACAGTTGTTTGATAGAAAGCTTCTTCATTTCTAAAAGGAAGTACTTTTAATTTACTGATACTGGCATTCATTTATGATTTTACTGTTGCAGTCATATAAGATGTTTGCATTATTTCACCTTATTTATACATAACATAATTAAGTCACAGGAAATTATTTTTGTTCTTTATCATACAATGTGTATCAGTCACTTTGGATTTTCCTCAGGTTGTTCCCTCACTGATTGCCAATCTCCAGCTAGGTCCAACAGATTGTTTGTTACAAGGTGCCTTACACTATTTCCCACCTCCACCTCCCTTTTTTCTCACCTCCTACCTCCACTTTTACATAGCATTTCAGCCACAGCTTTACTCAGAACTGCAGAAGCCTTAAAATATGGTATATACCTATTATAATATATAAAACACTGATATTTGGGGGGAAATATAGCAATGGTTAGTTTTTGAGTATAAGAAAATGGAGTATTTGGGAAAGAGCATGAAGGAAAACATGTAAATATAAACTAGGATTTCAATAGGATAGATGAATAATAGTGACAATACTACTGAAGAGAAGTAAATAAAACATCATCTTTATTGATATATGGGATAAAGAAACTCATGAGTTTGCATAGGAGGAAATTAATAGCAATGATGGAGATAATATGTATAAGTAGAGAGGCAATGAGAAAACAATCATTTATAAACACTTATATATATACATATGTCTTACTATATTAGAAATTTCATATGTATATAAATTTGTGTATATAAAACCACTATAGTATAGTGTGATATTTTTAAAAGCATGGAGGCATGCTGTTAACTATTGCACTATTCTTATAGTTACTTTGATAGTTGTATTCTCCAGTGACATATTTGTAGTATTTGCTTTTATTCTTAGATTCCTTTCAACCAGTGATTTACTTTTCTTGTAACTGTCAACTACTATGACCTTGAGCCTTGATATTCAGTGGGACATAAAATAATGATTTTGTCTTTTTGAAGTTTAAGGAATAAGGAAATAAACAGTATGACAACAGAGTAAATTTCAGAATACGAAATTGTAAAAAAATGGGTATGAGGGCAAGGAACTAGATATTGGAATAGAGATGGATATATGAACTTAATTAGAGTCAGCTAGTAGTACATCATTTCTGAGGGTACTAACTTTTAGACCTGGACAATGAAAAGGAGATGGTATATAAGGAATCCGTTTCTGAGAAATGAAACATCTTGTGGGTATCTCTAAATGATAGGAAATGTGGTTTGATGTAGGAGGTGAAAAAATATTAGGTGAAAGGGGATAATGGATTAAAGTACTGTCTTACAAGCACAACCTTGTTATCCATGGTAAAGTATTGGGATTGTGTTATAAAAGAAAAATCTCAGAAAACTGTTAGAATGTATAGATTATCAAATTTTCATCTGATTCGCAGTATCTCTACAAGATAGCCAATAACTAAATTCCATGTTTGTAAATGTTGATTCAGTTTATCTGGATTATGGATTAGTTCAGGAACATCAGTGTTTGACAAGCTTACTGCTACTGCTAAGTCACTTCAGTCGTGTCCGACTCTGTGTGACCCCCATAGACGGAAGCCCACCAGGCTCCCCTGTCCCTGGGATTCTCCAGGCAAGAACACTGGAGTGGGTTGCCATTTCATTCTCCAATGCATGAAAGTGAAAAGTCAAAGAGAAGTCGCTCAGTCGCTCAGTCGTGTCTGACTCCTAGCGACCCCACGGACTGCAGCCTACCAGGCTCCTCCGTCCAGGGGATTTGCCAGGCAAGAGGACTGGAGTGGGTTGCCATTGCCTTTGACAAGCTTACTAGGTGACAATCCAACACCAAAATTTCAGACCCACTGCCAATCCATATCTCTTATCACAAACTTCACATCCTTATGTTATTATGCTCTTATCCTTCTCTGAGCTTTCTTTACCTTTCTTCAAACTTTATAACAATATTTTAGTCATCCATTTATGCTGTGAATTATTTTCAGTTTTTCTACTGTGCATTTTATAACTTTTATTTTTGTGACACATGAAAAAAGAAATTTTTCTTTTCCCTTTCTTTCAGACTTGGAATCCAAGTATGACACAAAGACTTTATCTGTAGACAAGGACATTCTTGAAAAAAATAATTCTCAGTGGGAAGTAAAAGAAAACAGTAAATTAGTTGGCCTTCAGAACACCATTTTTAGAAATGATTGGCAAAGCCAAAGGAAGACTGAAGTACAAAGACCTGAAGTGGGATGTTTCAGTCAAATAAAAATCATGTCTGAAAAGGTACCCAGTTACAAAAATCACAAATTTCTTACATTACATCAGAGATTTCATGATAGCAAGAAGCCCTTTGAATATAAGCAGTATGGGAAGGTCCTTAGTTGTGAATTAAGTGTTGATGAATATGAGAAAATACATAGTGGTAAAAAAACCTCTGAATGTAGTAAATATTGGGAAACTTTTGGAGTAGATGACCCCTATACCCTACAACTGAATATTCATACTGGTGTGAAACCTTGTAAATGTATGGAATGTGGGAATGTATTTAGTTTTTATGAAGCCCTTAGTGTACACCATGATGATCATAAGTGCTATAAATGTAAGGAATATGGAAGGACTTTTAGAGGAATTGAAGAAATCACTTCATTTCAAAGAATTCAGGATTGTAAGAAACCCTATGAATGCACTTTCTGTGGGAAATCTTTTAGAGTGCATGCACAACTTACTAGACATCAGAAAATCCATACTGATGAGAAACCTTACAAATGTATGGAATGTGGCAAGGATTTTCGATTTCATTCACAGCTAACCGAACATCAGAGAATTCATACTGGTGAGAAACCATACAAATGTATTCAATGTGAGAAGGTCTTTAGAATTAGCTCACAGCTTATTGAACATCAGAGAATTCATACTGGTGAAAAACCTTATGCATGTAAACAATGTGGGAAGACTTTTGGAGTCTGTAGAGAACTTGCTCGACATCAAAGAATTCATACTGGTAAGAAACCCTATGAATGCAAGGCATGTGGAAAGGTCTTTAGAAATAGTTCATCCCTGACCAGACATCAGAGAATTCATACTGGCGAGAAACCATATAAATGTAAGGAATGTGGGAAAGCTTTTGGAGTAGGAAGTGAACTTACTCGACATCAGAGAATTCACAGTGGTCAGAAACCTTATGAATGTAAAGAATGTGGAAAGTTCTTTAGACTTACTTCAGCTCTTATTCAACATCAAAGAATTCATAGTGGTGAGAAACCATATGAATGTAAGGTATGTGAGAAAGCTTTTAGACACAGTTCAGCCCTTACTGAACATCAGAGAATTCATACTGGAGAGAAACCTTATGAATGTAAAGCATGTGGGAAGGCCTTTAGACATAGTTCATCCTTTACAAAACATCAGAGAACTCACAATGGTAAGAAACCCTATGAATGTAAGGAATGTGGTAATGCTTTTAGTATGGGCAGGCACCTTACTTGATACTGGACAAGTTATACTAAGGAGGAGTCTTTTGAATGAAAGAGTATAAAGCCTATTTGTTTCTGAGTTTCACTGAAAAAAACCTGTGTATTTATTGACAAGATTCACTCTCTTTTAAAACTGTTTTCAGAATTTATGGCCATTCTAGAAGCAGAATTGTTCATTCATGAGATAAATACTTTCAGCTTTGTTCAATAGCGCCAAATATTTCTCCTTTTTTTATCAATCAACATTCTGAATATCCATTCACATAGGATGGTCCCTGTTAATCCATTTTTTAAATGTGAGAAATGTATTCTCCTAATTATCAATTATTTGAGTTATCTTTCATATGAGTTTATCCATGGATGTTTTGCTTAGTTACTTTTGGTGCTTGTGTTTTTGTTTTTTTGGCTATTGTTTTTGGCTTACTGTTCTGTAATATTGCTCAGATATATCTTTTGCATTCTAATTTTTTGCTTGTTATATATGGTATAACTATCTTCTCCAAAGAGCCAGAACTCTCAGATACTATGTGGTTGTAAAGTATTGTGGTCCTGCAAGGTGTTCGTGTAGATTTGTTTTCTATTGATTTTGTTTTAATGGTAGATGTTTAAACTTTCCATTATCATCAAATGTTTGAGTTCTTTTTGAGTTTCTATGTTGTTTTGACACAACAGATTTCCCTAAATACCTCCTGCAACATAATTCCTTTAAGGAACCTTTTCACCTCTAGGCAGTACCAGTCAGGATCCAAATGAAATGGCATTTTAAATATTTCATAAAATATTCTAACCCAATCTTAGCAGTCTCTTAGTAGCTTTAAATGGAGGGGAAACTTTACAGCTATTGCAAGGATTATAAATTGATCACTAAACTTAAATAAAGAGGGTTTATAAACACTACTATTGCATGGCTTTGATTGGGTTTTATAATTATAATTTTCCCTGTTATTCCCACTCAGTGTTGTCTTACTGTGGTTGGCAGTTGGACTATCAGTAGACCTTTGATTTTAGCAGTCTCAGCTGACTCAGAAAAAAAAGATGAAAAAGAAAATAAGACAGCTAATAAGGTTGCAAATCTTAACCACCCATCATCTCTTTCTTAGGAAAGTTGACCTGGTTGTTAATCAAAGTGATCAAAAGCCACACTGGTTAATAGATTTTTTATAAGACTATTTACCTGTTATATTTACATATATTTACATCACTATCATTCATTAGATTCTAACTTTTGAGATTGGTGTCCTGCCCAGTTTTGCATGATCAGCAGTAGTAAGTAAGCTGTTTTCTAATTGGGTATTACTGAGCTATGCTTCCCTTACATATTCCTTATTAGTATTTTATTTAAGCTAGCAGTTAATAAAAGTATATAACTGATAGGTAGTTCATGTCCTACAGAATAAAAGAATGAGTCTCTGTTACTACCCTTATTAGGATACTTGCTATTTCATATCTTTGAAATAGTTCAACTATATTATAATTATTAATATTGGTATCAATACCTCACTCTACTTACTGAGCTATCATGTTACCACACTGGTGAGTTACTCTTCTATCCAACTCTAACTGGTTATTCTAAGTTACCATCAGTGCTGATTAATTTCCCTCTTCTTGGGTAGTACTCCAGAACTACTTGCCCCACAATTCTTCTTGTGGTTTAATATTTTTTGCTTGCTTGAGCAAATTAAAACAGTGAGCTATCAAAACCTTATATACAGACTTAAAATTAATGACAAGTAAAATAAACATGTGTCTTGATACTTATTTTTTGGAATGCTAATGAATAAACTAAAAAATTAATACAACATTCTTATTGTCTCCCTTATTTGTACTTATAGCTACATTTTGGTCATATATCATTAATATTTTTTCTTTGAACTTTGTTATGAGCTCGTGTCACTTCACAATCTGGTAATCTGATAAACCAGAATATAATTATTGTTGTAAACTGTTGTTTTTGATTCTTGTTCATGGTGCTCAAATTGACAAAACTTTACTTGTTTCCATTTTCTTTTTTTTTCTTTCATTTCCTCCTTTATCCTTTCCACATGTTCCCTACACTACTTGGAAGCTTTGGTTTTTTTTCCCCCCAAATACAGGAGATGTTCCTGACCTATTCTGTTTATTGCTGCCATGAACCATGAAATTAGCTACCCCAAAGGAAGAATTCTGGTTCAATTTAATGATGAAGAATTCTACTTCATAAAGGGAATGAGGAAAATAGAAAATCACCATAATTTTATAATTATATAAAAAAATCCATTGATGAATGGTAAATATGAAGGTGAAAGTATAAGGGAAAAATGGGATATTAGAATTATCTCATAATATCTCTCCCAAGTATTTAATTACAAAGATAAAACATTGCTTACAGCACCTTTACCCAAATAATCACCAATGGAGACACTGGCATCAAGGTGATTCACTAAGAAGGGCAAAGACTTGGGTAGTCTTCTCACGAAAACATGCATGTGCTGTGTGCTAAGTCGCTTCAGTCATGTCCGACTCTTTGTGACCCAATGGACCATAGCCCCCCAGGCTCCTTTGTTCATGGGATTCTCCAGGCAAGAATACTGGAGTGGGTTGCCATGCCCTCCTCCAAGGGATCTTCCCAACCCAGGGATTGAACCGTGTCTCTTACGTTTGCTGCATTGGCAGGCAGGTTCTTTACCACTAGTGCTACCTGGGAAGACCAAAACATGCATAACTGTGTCCTAATAATGTGAGAACTGCAGGCAGATCCAAAATGCAGAACCTTTTGTAAAATAACCTGCCCAGTTCTCCAAAAGTTCATAACCTTTCCAGGTTATAAAAGGCAAGGGAACAAAATACAACATAGGATTGTGAATTCAATTTTTGGAAAATTAGTGGAGAAAACTTGATGGAAGCCAATCAAGGCTTGTCATTTGTTTGATAGTATTGTGCCCAATGTTAATATCCTGATTTCCATCATTATACTATGGTAATGTAAAATGTTAGTATTAGGCAAATTGGGAGAATGGTATATGGAAGCTCTGCTTTCTTGCAATTTTTAAGCACAGAATTTTTTTTTTTTAACATTGTTTGCAGCCAAAAATGGGAATAATACAGGCTGGATTTACTTCCGGCCTAAAATAACAAACACTAAAGTATGAGATATACATAATTTCAGACATTGGACACCAGACAACAGAATGGTCATGCCTAACAAAGTATAAACAAACAAATGTGGTCCACACATTTGACCCAGTGTACTGCTTAGAGAGCATTTCCACATCTCAGCACTGGGAGGGGTAATATACAGAAGCTTTGTAACCAACCCCCTTAAGTAGAAAAGATGGAGCTGAGAGTCCAGGGAGGCAGTGATGGCTAAAGTTTGCAGGGCCGAGTATTTAGTCAAGTTCTAATCACTGCAGGGGATCAAGGAGACCACCTATGACCAGCAAAAGAAATGCTTAAGAGCAAAGGCAATCCTTGGAGCTCACACAGGGTCAGGAATTGTTTGTGTCCCCATGAGCAAGAAGGTTAAACTTCATAATTCACAGGGCACTGGTTAGATTACTCAAAAAGCTATTGCCTCAGTAGAGAGGCAAGTTAGCACTAGACTAAGGCTTTCCTGGTCCCAGCCAGCAGAGCTTAAAGCAAATCTTGAACAAACTGTTCTCAAGTATCATAAGTATATTACAGAACAAAACTTGAGTATATTTATAGAAATGTAAAAGTACCAAGGATATTGAGGGTAACTTTCATACTGCCTGGTAGTAAATAAGTTTTATAAGCAGGCACACATGACTAAGTAGAAAAATCAATAGAAACAAATCCAGAAATGACAAACATAGATTTTGTATTTGATTTACAAGATTTTGTATTTGTTAATAGATACTAGCAGTACAAAACTATATCCTGCATGTCCAAAAAGGAACAAGAGAGATTGATCTTGGTAAGTACTGATGTGGAAAATATTTAAGACTCAAACAAATCTAGAGGTTAAAAACATAGTGTCTGAGAATACAGTTAATAGGATTAATCGATTAAACACTCCAAAAGCAAGCATTAGCAAATTTGAAGACATAGCAATAAAAACTATAGAATGAGAAGAGAGCTGTAGGACAACTTCATCTAGCCTAATGATGTGTAGTAGAGATCCCTGAAAGACAGGAAGAAGAATGGGCAGGGGACAAAAAAATAATTGGAGAAATAATTGCTGAAAACTTTCCAAATTTGATGAAAACTGTAAACCCACAGATCTAAGTTCAACCCATTCCAAGCACAAGAAACAAGGCAGAGGGGGGTGGGGGTGGGGTCGGGGGCACAACTATTCCCAAGGACTCATAACTACATTGATTAAAATCCATGATAAAGAGAGAATCTTAGAAGGAGGAAAAAAAAAAATCTCATATGTGCAAAGAGCAAAGATAAGAAAGAAACTACAAGTTGGAAAAATGAAGGTCAACTGGATTGACCTTAGGATTTGAGGAAAAACCCAGCCCAGTGGTGAGTTCCCTGGTGGAGAATTGGGTGTTTTGTTGTTTTGTCTTCCCATATATTCCAACCTGAGCACCTGAGAAGCTTGAAATTAGAAATACCACCAAGTGCAAATAACTACCAAAACCCTAAACAACAACAACAAAATAAAACGTCTAATGTATACTTGCTTTTCCTATCCAAAGGGCTGAGAAGGTTGCTGACCTGCAGAACAAAACCCTATTGACAATGCCAACTCTACACTGGCTAACCACTTTAAAAATGCCAGTCTTTCACACTATTATGCATGACATCTAGCAGCACCATCCTCCCTTTTTGCCAGTAAGTATCTGCAGAGGCACATGCAGATGCTATGTGTGTGAACAGAGACCTGACAGCCATCCCTGCCCATTAATAACAGACATCTATAAAGACTGTATACCTGAGTGGAACACTGACTGCCATCCTAGCCCAAGAATCGTGAAGCACACCTCATTTCCTGGCTGGCAGGTCCACTGAGAGGGTGCAAGTATGACTGGGGCATTGACTGTTGTGACACAGCACTTATTAGGTGCTATTCCTCCCCTTATTATCTGGTAGGCATTTACAGAGGCAATATATAAACTATCACTCCAAATGCAGCAGAAACATGCCCCCAGTGTTCATAGCAGCACTATAGTATTTATAACAACTAAGATGCGGAGTCAACCTAAGTAAGTGTCCAGATGAATGGATAAAGAATGGATAAAGGAGATGTGGGGTATGCACACACACACACACATGTATATAACTAATATTGTAAATCAACTATAAATCAATAAGACACACACACACACACACACACACATACATATACACAATGGAACACTACTCAGCCATAGAAAAGAATGAAATTTTGCCACTAGGACCAACATGGATGGACCTAGAGGGGATTACACTTAGTGAAATAAGTCAGACAGAGAAACATAAGTACTATAGGATACCACTTATTAAATAAAACAAATGAATAAATATAACAAACAGATACAGAGGAGTAGTGGTTACCAATGAGAAGAGGGAAGGGGGAGGAGCAAGGCAAGGGTAGGGGGTAAAGATACAAATTACTATGTATAAAATAAATAAATTACAAGGATATATTGTACAGCACAGGGAATATAACCAATATTTTATAACTTTAAATGGAATATAATTTAAAAAAATTTGAATCTCTATATAATATACCTATAACTAATACAATATTGTAAATCACTGCTGCTGCTGCTAAGTCGCTTCAGTCGTGTCCGACTCTGTGCGACCCCAGAGACGGCAGCCCACCAGGCTCCCCCGTCCCTGGGATTCTCCAGGCAAGAACACTATAGATCAATAAAACAGTATTTTTATGTTTTTTTATTTTATTTTTTTATAAAACAGTATTTAAAAAAAATGAAATACCTAGGAATAAATTTAACCAAGGAGGTTAAAGACCTGTACACTGAAAACTATGACTTTGACAAAACAAACTGAAGGAGACATAAATAAATGGAAAAATATTCTGTGCTTATGGGTTGTAAGAATTAATATTTTTCAATATCCATGTTACCCCCAAAGATTTTTCAGATTTAACACAACTATATAAAATTTCAATGGCATTTTTCACAGAAATATAAAATAATCCTGATTTTAAATGGTATTACAAAGCCTTAGGAATCAAAACAATATGGTATTGGCATAAAAACTGACATGTAAATCAGTGAAACAGAATGGAGAGCCCAGAAACAAACCCAGACATTGTTATGATTAATGAGAAAGAAGCCAAGAATATACAATGGGAAAAGGATATTCTCTTCCCTAAGTGGTGCTGGGAAAACTGGACACAAGGATATTCTCTTCCATAAATGGTGCTTAGAGAATTGGACACCACGTGTAAATGAATGAAACTGAGCCACTGTCTTACACTGTACACAAAATCAACTCAAACGGATCAAGGAATTGAACATAAGACCTGAAATCACAAAATTCCTAAGGGGGGTAAGCTTTCAAACTTCAGTCTTAGCAATGACTTTTTGGATTTGACAACAAAAGCAAAAATAAACAAGTGAGACTACATCAAACTAAAAAGTTTCTGTACAGCAAAGGAAACAACAAAATGAAAAGGCAACCTATGGAATAGAACAACATATTTGCAGATTACATATCATATGGGGTTTAAATGGAAAATATATAAAGTTCATACAACTCAATAGCAAAATAATAATCCAAATAAAAAATGTGTAGATGATCTTAATGGACATTTTCCAAAGAATTCTAACAAATGACCTACATGTACATGAAAAGATGTTCAACCTCACTAATCATCAGGGAAATACAACTCAAAACCAGAATGAGATACTATCTTACATCTGTTAAAATAGCTATCACCAAAACGACAAGAAATAACAAGTGTTGGTGAAGATGTGGAGAAAAGGGAACCCTTGTGCACTGATGGTAGGGATGTAAACTGGCACAGCCACTAAGGAAAACAGAAGTTTCTCAAAAGTTTAAAAATACAATTATCATAGAATTGAGTAATTTCACTTCTGGGTAATGCTTGAAGGAAACAAAATCACTATCTCAAAATGGTATCTAGGACTCTAGTGCCCATGAGCCCTAGCTACTAAATGAAGCCTGCACTCTTCAACAAGAGAAGCTACATGCATTGCAATGAAGCTCATGCACTGTAACTAGAGAGTAGCCCCCCACGCCCCACTCCGACTTGCCACAACTAGAGAAAGCCCATGTACAGCAGGTAAGACCCAGTGCAGTCAAAAATAAAAATTTAAAATATATAATTTTAAAAATGAAAAAAAAAGAACTCAAACTACTTGATGTGCAGCAAAAATGAAAGAACTGACTCTTGGAATATTTCCCACTTAAAATGGGCCCCTGCACTATACTGATCTATATAGCAGACTACTGAACTCAAACTCACTTTAAAACAGTGCTCAGAAAGGAAATGACACTCACACCAGGACAAGAAGACAACATCAGAAATAAAAAGCTATCCCAAGATTCAGAACCTAACCTATATGATAATTTATAGTGTTCTCTTGATATACTGGACTTTTGCATATGAATCAAATGTTTTCTATTGCAGGCAAAATCCTATGCAGAATTTAAAAATTAATCCAACTGTTGGGCTTATAGTCAATTACCTATGTCCAGAACTTCTGAGTTACCTTGGTGGATTTCTCCTCTCCAAGGCAATGAGTTGATAGCCCTCAGGAAATTTATTGTAGAAGAAAGAAGTTATAGTTCTGTTTGGGCCACTATTGATATTACTAGATGGGACCCCCTCAGTTGGCCAGTCAATCATACTTGCTCTGACCCTAGCCATAAGTATGAATTTTCTTTCAAAGTTACTCAAGCTCAGAGCAACGAGCTAAATTTCAGTGAAAGAATATAAGTTTCCAATTATTAGGAGGGCCCCTCCTTCTGTTATGTGATGGCTTTATATAGCTAACAGGCTATGATCATTTAAGTTTAACAGAACAATATGCTTGTTGGGAACAATTAAATCATACTAAAGATAATCAGCTTAATAACACTAGGAAATCAGGCTGAGTGCCTTATGAACAATGCTTATATATCATTACCTTTAAAGACAGCAATTGGTAAGGAATAGACTGGGTCAGATGACTAAGAATATACTGGGCCATGCTGAATGGAAGTTCTTGGTTTAAATTCTTAGTTATGACCTTATGCTACTGGTTGTTCTACTTACACTCTGCCTATTTTACAAAATTATTGTTTTTTGAATTACCAAATGTGTGACTGAGCCTCCAATAAAGATAATGATGACTATGCAACTTGAACAATTAACCAAATATAGTTATATATATATATATGATCAAAATGATTGTAGTAGTGTAACTCTAGATATGGGAAGAAGCAGCAAGAGGGAATCAATTCCTAGACAATAACTGACTAGTATGACAGATGAGGGTACAGTGAGTCTTATGACTATCATTAACATTGCCTAGTCCAGTAATTCCACACTGGGGAAAGATTGAAGGCGGGAGGAAAATGGGATGACAGAGGTTGAGATAGTTGGATGGCATCACCGATTCTAAAGACATGAGTTTGAGTAAGCTCCGGGAGTTGCTGATGGACAGGGAAGCCTGGCGTGCTGCAGTCCATGGGGTTGCAAATGTCAGATACGACTAAGCGACTGAACTGAACAACGAAGTCCTGACCTGATCTAGGAATGAGTCTTTCTAGCATTGTGGGACAAATTGGTCACAAATGTCTCCCAAACATTGGTTGAATTTATTACCAAAAAGGGAGAATTGCAAATCACCATCCAGTTGTACAATCAAGTCATTAGCCTCTATAGTTGCTGACTACAATAAAACATCCTAAGATCATAAAGTCCCTATTGCCAAATTCAGACTTAAATTGAAGAAAGGAGGGAAAACCACTAGAACATTCAGGTATGACCTAAGTCAAATCCCTTACGATTATACAGTGGAAGTGAGAAATAGATTTAAGGGACCAGATCTGATAGACAGGGTGCCTGATGAACTATGGACAGAGGTTTGTGACACTGTATAGGAGACAGGGATCAAGACCATCCCCATGGAAAAGAAATGCAAAAAAGCAAAACGGCTGTCTGAGGAGCCCTTACAAATAGCTGTGAAAAGAAGAGAGCTGAAAAGCAAAGGAGAAAAGGAAAAATATACCCATTTGAATGCAGAGTTCCAAAGAATAGCAAGGAGAGATAAGAAAATCTTCCTCAGTGATCAGTGCAAAGAAACAGAGGAAAACAATAGAATGGGAAAGACTAGATATCTCTTCAAGAAAATTAGAGATACCAAGGGAACATTTCATGCAAAGACGGGCTCAATAAAGGACAGAAATGGTACGGACCTAACAGAAGCAGAAGATATTAAGAAGAGGTGGCAAGAACACACAGAAGAATTGTACAAAAAAGATCCTCATGACCCAGATAATCACAGTGGTATAATCACTCACCTAGAGCCAGACATCTTGGAATGTGAAGTCAAGTGGGCCTTAGGAAGCATCACTATGAACAAAGCTAGTGGAGGTGATGCAATTCCAGTAGAGCCACTTCAAATCCTGAAAGATGATGCCATGAAAGTGCTGCACTCAATATGCCAGCAAATTTGGAAAAACTCAGCAGTGGCCACAGGACTGGAAAAGGTCAGTTTTCATTCCAATCCCAAAGAAAGGCAATGCCAAAGAATGCTCAAACTACCGCACAATTGCACTCATCTCACACGCTAGTACAATAATGCTCAAAATTCTCCAAGCCAGGCTTCAGCAATACCGTGAACTTCCAGATGTTCAAGCTGGTTTTAGAAAAGGCAGGGGAACCAGAGATCAAATTGCCAATATCTGCTGGATCATCAAAAAAGCAAGAGAGTTCCAGAAAAACATCCATTTCTACTTTATTGACTATGCCAAAGCCTTTGACCGTGTGGATCACAATAAACTGTGGAAAATTCTGAAAGAGATGGGAATACCAGACCACCTGACCTGCCTCTTGACAAATCTCTCTGCAGATCAGGAAGCAACACTTAGAACTGGACATGGAACAACAGACTGGTTCCAAACAGGAAAAGGAGTACGTCAAGGATGTATATTGTCACCCTGCTTATTTAACTTCTATGCAGAGTACATCACGAGAAATGCTGGGCTCGTTGAAGCACAAGCTGGAATCAAGATTGCTGGGAGAAATATCAGTAACCTCAGATATGCAGATGACACCACCCTTATGGCAGAAAGTGAAGAACTAAAGAGCCTCTTGATGAAAGTGAAAGAGGAGAGTGAAAAAGTTGGCTTAAAGCTCAACATTCATAAAACTGAGATCATGGCATCTGGTCCCACCATTTCATGGCAAATAGATGGGGAAATAGTGGAAACAGTGACAGACTTTATTTTTTTTTTGGCTCCCAAATCACTGCAGATGGTGACTGCAGCCATGAAATTAAAAGGCGCTTACTCCTTGGAAGGAAAGCTATGACCAACCTAGATAGCACATTAAAAAGCAGAGACATTACATTGCCAATGAAGGTCCATCTAGTCAAGGCTATGGTTTTTCCAGTAGTCATGTATGGATGTGAGAGTTGGACTATAAAGAAAGCTGAGCGCAGAAGAATTGATGGTTTTGAACTTTGGTGTTGGAGAAGACTCTTGAGAGTCTCTTGGACTGCAAGGAGAGCCAACCAGTCCATTCTAAGGAGATCAGTCCTGAGTGTTCATTGGAAGGGCTGATGTTGAAGCTGAAACCCCAATACTTTGGCCACCTGATGCAAAGAGCTGACTCATTGGAAAAGACCCTGATGCTGGGACAGATTGAAGGCAGGAGGAGAAGAGGACAACAGAGGATGAGATGGTTGGATGGCATCACTGACTTGATGGACATGTGTTTGGGTAAACTCCGGGATTTGGTGATGGACCAGGAGGCCTGGTGTGCTGTGGTCCATGGGGTTGCAAAGAGTCAGACACAACTGAGCGACTGAACTGAACTGAACAGAAATTCAGGATCAGTCATTCTGTGCTCTGTGAAAATGAGCCTTTATTTAGAACTATTTCAGGAGAATTTTTTAATGAACTTGGATTTTTGCATCTTCCCATACTTAGGAAAGCACTAAAATCATTAACCAAGATATCTATTCTTCATGACTGGCAATAACCGTCTACCAAGATGTGTCTTTAATCACATGTACACCTTCAGAGTAATTTCTCAGAGCTATCTGAGAGGCTGTCTCCCAGGCTATAGTGCTCAGTAAGTATTCAAATAAAACTGAAACTCATGGCTATCACATTGTGTTTTTCAGTCAACATTACCATGAAGAGAATTGAAATGCTACTATTTATTCCATGCACCTATAGGTAAATTTTGTTTTGTTTATGAAATAACTTTCATACAATATACACTATTTAAAATCCTCTACTTTCATTTAGTATAGTACTTTAATTCTCTTACCCTTCCTTTCCTCGTGGATGCATGGTTATATGATGGCTGCTCCATGAACAGCACTATATCCACTTTCCAGGCAGGAAGGAGAAAAGGAAGAAGGCTAAAAGAATACATGTCCACTGAGCCTTCCCCACATTCCCCTCTTTAAAGAACTGTCTAAGAAATCCAATCTAACAGCTTTTGTTTACATCCGAAACATGTAAAGTGTTTTTTTCCCCCCCTATTTGTTGTTTGGCACAGTGCCCCCTCAAACAAAATCAGAATTTTTATAGCAATAAAGGAGACAATGACTATTGCATTAATCACATATGACAAAACAACACTGTGTAATATTAAAAATATTCTCAAATAACTTTCAATTATGTGGAAAGTTACATCACTTAAATGAAAATATTAAAAATGCAAGTATATACACATGTATATGTATCTACATGATTGCATATGTGTACATATGTAAAACCAAAATACTCAGCATACATATTAATTTTAAAAATTAGGAAGTGCAAAGAAAAATAGTAGGCTTTAGTTTACTTCATGGGTCTCTGTTAGAAGTCTGCCAAGAAAGGAAAAAAACCAACTCCAGAAAAAATAAAGCATTTTAGAAATAAAGGGAAAATACCAAGCCATCTTATATATAACTTATAGATATCATAACCATTATTTTCTCCTCCTTGGAGATTTCTCTTGTTGAAGGATATATTAGCTAGGCAGCAGTAGGGAAAGGATGGGGTTAAACCAAAGTATGATTGTTTTGCAGAAATTGTTAAATTACAGCAAGTTCCAAACACTAGATGTTTTAAAAAGGTTACAGTGCACACAAACAACCAGAACACTTTGCTTGCAGTTTTTTTGCAACCTAGAGCAGCTTTTGTCTTTTTACCATGCCTGCCCTTTTAGTCGGAGAAGGCAAAGGCACCCCACTCCAGTACTCTTGCCTGGAAAATCCCATGGACGGAGGAGCCTGGTAGGCTGCAGTCCATGGGGTCACTAGGAGTTGGACCCGACTGAGCGACTTCACTTTCACTTTTCACTTTCATTGCATTGGAGAAGGAAATGACAAGCCACTCCAGTGTTCTTGCCTGGAGAATCCAGGGACGGGGGAGCCTGGTGGGCTGCAGTCTCTGGGGTTGCACAGAGTCGGACAGGACTGAAGTGACTTAGCAGCAGCAGCAGCAGCAGCCCTTTTAGTACTATGTATGTGCTCCAGGTTTAAAACTTCCCCATCCAGCTTTGCACAGACAGTGCTTTGAGAGCTGGCTCCCTGTCTTCTTACTGTCACAACCAATAAATGCTTCTGCTTTAATCCAAAGTACTTTATGTGGGACTTCCCTGGTGGCTCAATGGTAAAAGAATCCGCCTGCCAATGCAGGAGACAGGGGTTCACTCCCTGATCTGGGAAGATTCTCACATACCTCCAAGTAACTAAGCCTGTGCCCAACAACTACCGAGCCTGTGCTCTGGAGCCCCTGAGCTAACCACTGAGCATTCTGGTCGTAATTGCTGAAGCCAGTGGGCCCTACAGCCCGGTGCTCTGCAATAAAAGAAGCCACTGCAGTGAGAAAACTGCTTTGCAACTAGACAATAACCCCGCTCCCTGCAACTAGAGAAAAGCTCAAAAAACAAGGAAGATGCAGCACAGCCAATAAATAAATAAAATTATTATTTTTTTAAGTACTTGGTGTGTTCACTGGCTATGAACCACAAGGGACAGACTCATTAAGCCTGGTTAACAGACACAGATGAGACAAGGAGATAACAAACCTTTTCTGAGGTCCAGATGACAAGGGTATCTAGCTCACTTGCCCCTCCCTGACCAGGGCTTCTCAGAGGAGATCCCAGGCTTCCATCTCAACTATAAAGCCATACAGAAGAGTCAGGGTCTTAACTGGCAAAGCGCAGAGCTATCCTGTGTCTCATATATGACTATATGTGACACACGGTCACCGACACAGTCTCTCCAGATTCACCAATCAGAAGACACAAAGGTGTAACAGTCTCAGTCACAGACTCCCCTTCCCTTCCGCACACAGTGCTGCACAGCCACAATCCCCACCAGCGCGCAGTCACATAAGTATAATAACAAAGCTCCCTATGCATGCACACAAACAGGAATATATACGGTCAGGAATATATACGGTCACACAGAAACAATCCACACACCCATCACAGGGGCACAGAGTCACAGGATAACCCACACTAGCACACAGTATTACACACGATCGCACATTAACAATCATACCTCGCAGACTCACCAGCATAAAGCTACACACACGGTACCACACACAGTCATAAGGACACCCATCACAAGGACATACTGTCATACATAATAACCGACGCTTCCCTCTCCAACCTCGCCCGTTCAGCCTGAACAGACAATACTCAGTCTCCAACCCCGCCCAGACCTCTGGATGTTTCACCTCCAATCTCCCTTGCAAGGCGTCAGTCGTCGGGAACAGCTCAGTGACTAACACCCAGCTCCCGTTACCGCTCCGCGCAGAGCCGCCGGCCCGAGAACGCGGCGACCTCTGGGAAAGGTAGTTCAGCACCGCATTCGCGAGGGACAAGATGGCCTCGGGCTGGATCCTAACCAGACATCCCCACAATCACTCCCCTCCCTCACCGCTTCTCCCCACCCCCTAGCCTCAGACCATGCCCTGGAATTTTCTGGCGCTGCCTTGCACCGCGGTTCCTAGTTGGAGTCACCCCTAACTAGGGGTGAGCTTGAACTGAGCTTATTACCACTGCCTTCTCCCAGAGGTAGCTGGCACAGGTAGAGTATTACCTAAGTCATGAGTCTCGGGCTACGTACACTCCTCCCCCAATCAGGGAGATAGTCCCACAAGCTCGGGTGGAGTTGAGAAGGCGCGCAAGCTGACTCGAACCACCGAAACTTCTGGGAAATGTAGTCCACAATCAGAAAAGTGGACGCCCGACCAATATCGACCGATTCCGCCCGGTATTGAGCCCGGGCGCGGTGGAGCCCAGGAGACCTCTGGGAATGCTAACCAGCCGGCAGTGCGCAGGCGCAGGCTGTCTGGCTCGCCATCGTCGTCTTTGTCTGCTGGTGAGTTTGGTTTTGGTTCTGCGAAGCGTAGATCTGGGTTGCTGGACCTAGGTTTCTGGGCTTAGAGTCCGGTCGGCTAGGTTGTAGGGGAGATTTCGCGGAGCCTACGACCGGGCTGGGGAAACTGAAGGAGAGGAATCGCCTCCTGTGACGTGCAGCAGTGTTCAAAGCTGTGGATGGGGGCAGGGGTACAGAAGGCAACGGGGGCGGGTTCGTCGGTGGGTGACTTAGGGTGTGAGGGAGAGTGAGAGGGTTGCAGAGTTGCAACCTGTGTGGTTCCAACTTCGTGAGAGTGGGTGGCGTTGGGAACTTACTGGGATAGTACCATTTAAACCTCACTTTTCTAGTTTTTAAAATAATAAGAGGGTGCATTTCTCTGCAACATCTATTTCTGTGAAAGATGAGAACGGGAAAAGGCTAAGCAGTTGAGCGATAAGTGTTTTTTGTATAAAAGCAGACCCATTGTGGAGTAGAAAACACAATCAGCACTTTTTTTTAAAGAGAAGGATTTCCGGGAAACTTGTTATTGGATGTCTAGACTCCCCAGAGGTATTGACTTTTCTTAATTCTTTGGAGGACTTCCGGTGAGGCTGCTTTGAGAAGTCCTGGGCTAAGGACAACTTTAAGAGGTAGTTTCCACTGGTGCTGATAGCGCAGAATTGGGAAGCAAGTTGTCCGGTCTTGGACGCACAAGTCAGAAAATCAATTTAAGACTCCCTGATTTGTCAGTGAGCATGGCAATCTGACTCCTGATTTTACCAGGTTTCCCCCAAAACCAAATGACCTTTGTAAGTGTGGTGAAACAAATTTTTCTTTTATCTGTAAAAACAATTTCTTCCAGTATTTTAATCACACATTTTTCAATAAAATGAGAACGTACCACAGTACATAAGTTCATATATAGAATGATATTTTTGATACATACAGAAAATAATCAGTAATAGTTAAAAAGAAGACTACTTTCTTTACAATAGCAACAAATCAGATAAAACACCTAGGGATAAACAGTAAAAGTATAAAAGCTTTATGAAGATATTTTTAAATGTTAATGAAAGACCCAAAAAAAGACTTGAGCAAGCGGAAGTATATACCATATGTTAGATAGATTTAAAAAGTGCGATGTATTTTGTTATATGAAGAAAGTAAAGTGTATGTTTGGTATAACATACTACTTTTTTTTTTTTTTTTTTTAGTAAGTGGGGGTAGGAGTGTATATTTGTAGTTGTATGAAGAAACTTAAAGTTTACACAGAAAATAAAAATGGTTGTGAGGGGATGTAGCAACTAGGGCAGGAATAAAAATCACATTTTTGCTTGACTGTTGTGTACATTTCCATTTTTACCTGGGAAGGAGTAATTAGATTTCTCTGTTCACTCCATTCCTTTTCAGGTGTTTATCATGGACTCATTCTTGATGTTTCCTTGGCTTCCATAATACTTCTCTCATTTTTACAATTCCAGTGAAAACCAAGGAACAAGGTCCCTTCTCCCTGCAAAAAATCTCCATTAGTGAGTGATGTTTGTTTGTCCCTCAAATATTAGTGTTCCTGAGTTTCCACCTTTGATCTTTTTCACTTCTAAGAACTCTTAGGAGCAACCAAATTCCACTATGGCTTCAGCTGTGACACAGGACTAATGACATGACCATTCTTATTTGAGGCTTGTCCTGAGCTTCTCTAACTGTCTAATGGATAATGCCATCTGGAGGTTGCATAGGAACTTCAAACTCTTCATGTCCATAATGTCATACTTACCTCTTCCTTCCCTGTGTGTTGCCTCCATCCTTTCTGCCATCTGTGTTTTCATCAATTCATGGCACTATCCAGCCAGACTAAGCATCCTATGTTGGAGTAAGGGAAGAGCTTCTGAGCAAGTTTGACTCCTTTATCTGTCACACCCCATTACAAATTGAAGACTATGGTCTTTTCAATACAAATAATAAATGAGAAATACATTTGCTGAACCAATGAATTGAATGACCATTTAATTATAGGACACTTAATTTCTCTTAGAGTAATATAACCTGGATAAAATATTAGGCTTCTAAAAATTTTAAGAACTCTGAGCCACGAATAACTTCAGAGTCACTTCCTTTACATTTTATCCATATCACTTAAGGTTGGTGACTTCACATTTATGAGAAATGTGTTGTTATGGGGGAAAATGATATTCAAAACTGTGACTGTTCAATCAGGAACAAAGTGTCACTTGTAAGTGACTCCTGCTCAAAGGTACTCATGCAGGTTGTGATTCTAGAGAACTCTAGCAACTCACTGATAGTTTCTCTGTATAACCTAAATTCTGAAAAATAAAATACCTTCTGTTTCCCATTTTTTGAAATGTGTGGAGCCTTTAAATGACAAAATGAGTTTGACCTGAGATGCAAATTACAAATACTCTTTTTCCATGTGCTCACATGTATGTGTATGTGTGTGCTCTGGCTTCTAAGCCAAAGAATCATCATTCCTTTGTTCTTTTTCACAAGTCAGCTTCTTTGTGCATCCCCAGGGGCTTTACTTTCCTTATCCTTCAACTCCACTGAGGGTCCTAAGGGCTCAACCTGAATTCTGAGATGCTGCTTTAACCTTCATCCAAGTCCTATGTCATTATTTCAAATTTTAAAGTAACCAGTTCAAACAAGAAGAGCAACTGATGATAGAGGAAGAAATGTAAAGGAGGTATTCTCCGGGTAAGAGAGAACCCAGCAGGTATGAATGGAGTAAAGGCTCATTACAGTGGCTCAGTGAGTTTGCCTTGTCCACTGGCACCCCACTCCAGTACTCTTGCCTGGAAAATCCCATGGACAGAGGAGTCTAGTAGGCTGCAGTCCATGGGGTTGCTAAGAGTCGTGTCACTTTCCCTTTTCCCTTTCATGCATTGGAGAAGGAAATGGCAACCCACTCCAGTGTTCTTGCCTGGAGAATCCCAGGGACGGAGGAGCCTGGTGGGCTGCCGTCTATGAGGTTGCACAGAGTCGGACACGACTGAAGCGACTTAGCAGCAGCAGCAGTGAGTTTGCAACATCTGAAATGTTTTGAAATTTTCTTATCAGCTCTTGTCTTTTGGAGTGAAAATTGCTAGGCATCCTTTAGATAACCTAGGTACCATTTCTAAATCCTCTTCCTGGTTTGATGCTCTTCTTTTCTCAGATTCTGGAGGACTAGTTCTCTCTCTAACCTTGATTCTGGATGCCAGCCTCTCTACCTTATTTGCAGCCTCAATTTTATAACTTCTATAGTCTAAATTTCATGCTTCTTCCTCTCACTAACATTCTCCAGTTTTCACTTCTCCCTATATGTCTACACTCCTTTCCTTCAGCATTCAGTCCTTGCCAAAGATTAGAGATCTGTAATCTTTCAAATCTACAAATGTAGATTATTTTCTTTAAAATTTTACTATCATATTTCTTTCTCCTTCTATTGTAATATACCTCATAGTTGAATTTTACACTTTTATCCTTGTTTTTTTTATTGTCTTACTTCCAAATATCGTAGTATATTTTGTAAATCTATAGTATACAGATATACAAGTATATATCTATATACTATACACAGATATACAAGTATATCTATATAGTATATCTGTATACTATCTGTATATATACTATATCTGTATTCTATACTATAGAGTATATCTATACTGTATACTATACATAGTGTATCTCCAGATATTGTCTACCTTCTGCTTTTTAACAATAATGCAGGCCTGGAAATTGGTGCTGTATTGTACTGTTATTTTTAAAATCTAATACATATACATGATAGACATTAAAACAATAGGTATATCTCCTATTCCTGGCTCTCAGTTCTCTATTTCTGCTCCTCAGAAGCAGCCACAATAAACATTTTATGCTTCTAAATATTTTTATGATTATACAGGGAGACTTTCCAGAGAGAGCATGACATGATTTGCCTGTGACAAGATTACTGTGGTTGCTGTGTAGAAAAGAGTGTTAACATATAACAAAATGTTCAAATGTCAGGCAAACTCAGTGTATTTTTTGTTTGTTTGTTTTTGGTTGTACTGGGTCTTCATTGCTATGTGGGCTTTTCTCTAATTGTGGTGAGCGAGAGCTACTCTTCGTTGTGTTGTGAGGGCTTCTCACTGCAGTAGCTTCTCTTGTGGAGCACAGGTTCTAGGCACATGGGCTTCAGTAATTGGGACACGTTGGCTCAGTAGCTGCGGCACATAGGATTAGTTGCTCTGCGGCATGTGGAATCTTCCAGGACCAGGGACTGAAGCTGTGTCTTCTGCACTGGCGGGCGGATTCTTTGTCATTGAGCCACCAGGGAAACCCAGTGTATTCTTTTTAAATGGTGACCTGTTAAAAGCAGAAGTTGGCAAACTCTACCCTACTATGTGTTTTTGTAAAAAGTCATTTTCTTGTCCATTCATTTTCTTATGATCTGAAAACACTTTGAATGCCTGAATTGAATTGGTATCTGCAGATACATGATATGTAAGGGAGTGAAACAGGACTAAAAAGTGTTAATCATGGTAATAAAGCTAAGTGAAAGTCACTCAGTCATGTCCAACTTGTTGTGATCCCGACTCCAGCCCAGAATACTGGAGTGGGTAGCCTTTCCCTTCTCCAGGGGATCTTCCCAACCCAGGGATTGAACCCAGGTCTCCCACATGGCAGGCGGATTCTTTACCAGCTGAGCCATAAGGGAAACTCAAAAGAATACTGGAGTGGGTAGCCTATTCCTTCTCCAGTGGATCTTCCTGACCCAGGAATTGAACCAGGGTCTCCTGCATTGCAGGCAGATTCTTTACCAACTGAGCTATCAGGGAAGCCCCTATATAGTAAAACTAAGTGGTAAACCAAAGCTAAATGGTAAACCAGCATATTTGGGAGTTTAAAGCTAAGTGACTATAATAAACACCCGAATGTGCTGGTTTAAGGAATGTAAGAATTGATTTATTGGCTTATTTCTTTATGTGATGAGTAGTCAAAATCTGCATGGTCTTTGTGGTACTTTAAGATCCAGACTTCTTCCAGGTTCTCTCTTTATCATTTACTTGTCGTTAAAGCTGGATTAACAATGTATCCTGGTTCCAGCCTGGTACAGGAGAGAGGAATCACCACTCTAGGGTAGAAGAGCATCAATACATTTTTTTGTAAAGGGCCAGATAGAAAGTTTTTTAGGCTTTGTAATCCATAAGATCTCTGTTGCAACTACTCAGCTTAGGCATTATAGCACAAAGTTAGTACACTTGGTATTAGAGCATTTTGATTTATATTTTAAAATACTTTTTAAAGCACAAGATAAATGCTGTTGAAAGGACCAGTTTGCCTGGTATTCAGATAATGTTGCCTAGTTCAGTTCAGGACTGTCATTTTACAGTATAAAAAATTCAGTTCTGGTTAAGTATCTGTGAAGGATGTTGATATAATCCCTGTAAAAATACAAGGGGGGCTTTAATTACCAAGAGAATGTAATTTCTGTATTTTCTTTTGACTTACTAGTTATATAGAACTTAGTTCTAATCTGTTGTACCTCATACTTCTGCAAATATTATTGTACTTTGTTAAAAGTTTAGTAAAATTCACACCTTAAACCACACATACTTTGGACTTTGGGGTGATAAAATGAGAGAATGATCACCTCTATTTTTTTCTGTGTTTACTTTTCTGTTTAAATTTTCTTTTCTGGTCTAAGTTCTCAGAGGTTATATTTGCTAGATTTACAAGTTTATTTGCATAGAATTGAACAAAATAGTCTCTATAATTCTTGTTTTCAAATAATCATTTTTTTATTTTTAATTTTGCTTTTATTCTTACTCATGAATCTATTATTACTTGTAGTTTTGTTTGTAATAATCAATTTCTCTCTTTTCTAATTTTTGTTTTTCTTTTACTTTTCCTTATTGTAATTCCTTAGTTTGAATATTTATTATTATTCTTTTTAAAATGATGTAACCATTTATGTTAAAACTCTCCAAGCATTTTTTTCAAGTGGGTTCTGATACACATTGTGTTCTGAATAATACTCTGAATATTATGTGATATATTTTAATTTCCTCTTTGACCAAATAGTTTGTTCAAGCCAGTAGATTTTGAAATTTACAAGTGAAAATTTTTAATTTATGACTTTTTTTTTAGGGTATTTTATCTGTCCTTTTCTACTTTGTGGAATATTTGAAGCTTTATAGGCCTACTATGTGGACTTATTTTGAGAATGTCCTCTGAGCATTTTAAAAGATGTTTCAGTATTTTCAAAATACAGAATAAACTAGTTAATTCTATATTATAAATTAGTACATATTTTTATTTCATGTTTCCATTTCATATATATTCTCATATTTCATGGATTTGATCTCCTAGGTTGAGAGAGGTAGTCTTCTCAGTTGCTAATGTTTTTGTATCTTGGATTTCTATAGTTTATATATTCATGATTATTTTTAGTCTTTATTTTCAGCATTTCTGATATATTATTTTAGAAGCATATCTTATATACAGTTTAGGGGGGATTTGCTGTATCAGTTGGAGAAGGCAATGGCAACCCACTCCAGTACTCTTGCCTGGAAAATCCCATGGGAGGAGCCTGGTGGGCTGCCGTCTATGGGGTCACAGAGTTGGACACAACTGAAGCGACTTAGCAGCAGCAGCAGCAGCTATATCAGTTGTTAAACTTTAGCATGCATCAAAATCACCTGGAGAAGGCTTCCCTGGTGGTCCAGTGGTTAAGAATCTGCCTGCCAACGCAGGGGACATGGGTTCAGTCCCTGCTCCCGGAAGATCCCACATGCCACAGAGCAGCTAAGCCTGTGAGCCACAACTACTGAGCCTGTAAGCCTAGAGCCTGTGCTCTGCAACAAGAGAAACCACCACAATGAGAAGCTCATGCGCTGCAACTAGAGAGTAGCCCCCACTTAGCCAAACCAGAGAAAGCCTGGGCAAAGTGATCAAAACTAAGCTCAGCCAAAGAATAAAATAAATAAGTATATAATAAATCTTAGGAAAAAAAAATCACCTGAAGGGGTTGTTAAATACAGACTGCTGGGCCCTACCCACAGCTTTTTTAGATTCAGGAGGTCTGGCTTGAGGCCTGAGAATTTCCTATATGAGCCTATCATAGTTCTTTAATAGTTATTATTATTCTATTTGCATTTGTTGACAGGAACAGTATGTTTGGTATTTATTCTGATTTAACTTTCTGTACTATTTTAAATTCTTTTTTTTTTTTTTTTTTTTTTTGCCACACCTCATGGCTTGTGGGATCTTGGTTCCCTGACAAGGAATTGAACCCATGCCCTCAGTAGTGAAAGCACAGAGTCCTAACCACTGGACCGCTAGGTAATTCCCTACTGTTTTAAATTCTGCCTCCTCTTTTATCTTTTGCTGTAGGATCTTTATTTGTTGTGAATATATATCTTCCTGAACATTTGGGAAGTTTATTTTTTTTCTTTCTTGTGTTTGCCTTTATATTCATAATTTTCTTAGTCTTCATCCTTGATTTTAGACAATATCTATTTACTACCAGGAGTGATATATATATTTTATACACTTTACAATGTATATATTTTCAGTCTCCCTCTTCCCTTCATCAAGTTGTGATTATTATTCCAGCTTTAAATAGTAAGAGTTGTACCCTTCTTATTGCCCCTGTCGTGTGTATGAAATTCTTGGCATCTTTGCCTTTGTGCATTGATCCATTTATCAAAATCTTATCCACTGTTCAATCTTGAACTTCATTTTTATTGAACTGTCTCTTACTTCTAGCCCAATCTCTCTAATCCTTGTATCTCCCATCTCAGATACAAAGTAACTTGGATCTTATGTATTAACATATACTCGCTTAGGTTTGTGTTTTTCACTACATTGAAATATAAATTCACTACATTGTAAATTCGAGGGTGCATGCTGAGTTGCTTCAGTCATTTCCGACTCTGTGTGACCCTATGGAGTACAGCCTGCCAGGGTCCTCTGTCCATGGGATTCTCTAGCCATTCATGTTTTAAGTCTATTCTAGTTTTTCTCCCATTTTAAAAAATAAATTGTTTTTATCTTTTTATTATTGAGTTTCAGCGGTTCTATATATTTTGGAGAGAAGCCCTTTATTAGTTCCTCCCAGTCTATGGCTTTTGTTTTTGTTTTCTTAACTGTGTTTTTTAAAGGGCATTAATTAGTTTTTAGTTTTGATGAAGTCTACCATTTTTTCTTTTATATTTCTTATTAATAGTTTTAATGCTCATGCTGTGGTCTGTAATTCATTTTGAGTGAATTTTTGCTTATGGTATGCAGTGAGTGTTGAGGTTATTTTTTTCTAATTATGGAAATTACAGCATTGGTAAGAGAGGCAGCATATTACTAGTCAGTTCTTAAAATGATTTATATGAAAATGAGGATAAAAGTTTGAGATGGATAATTCAGAATAATGTCAAAGGTTTCCAGAGAGTGGGTGGAAAACAGTTATAAAAGAAAGGACTTAGAGAGGCCAAGAAAAGAGTCATTGACAAAAAAGAGCTTGGGTACCAGAATATCAGGCATAATGAAAGAAAAATAAATGAAAACTGAAATTTGATAGCAATGACAGTTTCAGTATCCAGAAGTGATAGTATCAGTAATCAAAATGGAAATCAAAATCAGATTTGGAAGCAAAGATGGCTATTTTCTGGCATATTTTCTTTTTTTCCCCTTTCCCATTAAATGTATATGTACTTTGCTGTTTAGCCCATGTGAAACTCAGTTGTAAGGTAAAAAAGCACTGTCTATAGTTATTATATAATTATTTATAGATTGATTCAAGTTAAAAGGCCCAAGTCTTCAAGGAATCTCTGTAGGTATAACAAATTGGAGCTTTTAGAAGTCAAATAGGATTATAACTATGCTTACTCCATTCTTCCTTACCCACTGTTCTTGCTTCATGTAGACAGCCACTTTAAACTCATTTGACTGTGTCTATTGGTGCTTATTCTGAATTGCAGCTTACTCTGCAATTGCCATTTCATTTCATATAGCTGTTTTACCTATTTTAAATGCAGTAAATTTTAATCATTATCAACATGCTAATAAGAAGATGGGGCTCAGAAAATTTCCTGCATTCATTTTTCATATTTTCTGTGATGATTATAATCAGTGTCCATGAGTAGGTCTGTTAAAATGGTGAGCTTCACTGTACACACTCAGTTGGATATACAAGTATTTATTTTCTATGACTGCAGATGTCAGGATCTATCGGGCTTCTCATGATTTTCTCATTTTTTCAGACAAGAACCTTCCATATCTGACACCTGGCAACTACCAGCATTCCTGTAGTCTAGCAGTAGAAAGAAGTTGGGATTCTATACTATATATAAACTTTTACTTATCACCCTCTTTCAGTATGGCACTCTCATCTACTTTCTGTGTCAAAACTAAATTTGGAGTTTCTCAGTTACACTTTTCTGGATAATAAATTCCTATTTCTTCCAGTTAGGAGAGTTGGGTGCATCAGCTTCTCCTTATATAATAATTTTATAAGCCACTTTCAGTTCTTAACCAATCTGTCCATAAAGTTATACAGCCTTTTTGTCAACAGCTGTGTCACAAATTACCTTGCATCTAAGTGGCATCCTTATCTACTAGCATTTTATTTAAGTTTTGTGGTTAATTTAGTCCTTTATTCGCTTTCCTTTCAAAATTTCCTAATACTTTCATCCATTGTTGTTTCCTCAGCCTTTCAGTTTTTATGAGTAATGCCCTTCATCTCCTTATTGTCATTTTAATGGAGCTTCAAGAAGATGTAGAAATAAATATCTTATTTAACCACACATCCCTTTAATAATACTCCTATTCATTTTTTATCCCTTCATCCTACACTTTGCAGTGTTATGTTTTGTCTTTCATCCTGTCACCTGTTCTTTATGTTTTGCCTTATTTTACTAATTTATAAAGTATACATTGTTTAATTTAAAACTAGTTTAAGCTAATGCACCCATGGGTGTCATTTGTATTTGAGCTTTCTTTTATACTGTTAGGTTAGGTTTGAAATTAAAAGTCTATTTTTAAATTGCACTGTTTTTTATTCTTTTGGCTGCACTGGGGCTTTCTCTAGTTGCAGTGAGTGGGTGACACTCTTCATTGCAATGAGTAGGCCTTTTACTGCAGTGGCCTCTCCTGCTGCGGAGCATGGACTTTAGGCACTTGGGCTTCAGTAGTAGCAGCATGTGGGCTCAGTAGTTGTGGCTTGTGGGCTTAGTTGCTCCAGGCATCAAACCCATGTCCATTGGCAGGGTGGACTGTTAACAACTGGACCACAAGAGAAGTCCCTAAATTGCACATTTCTGAAATTTTATTAAAAATAGTGGAGAAGTTCACAAGTGTGATACTGATGATGATGATGATAGCTGCCTTATTAGATGTTCACTACATGCCAGGCATTAAATATTTTACAGTTAGTTACTCTTTTCAATGATGTTTTTTTTGTACTCCCTTTCAGAAAAGGCCTGGGAAATTTATAAATAAATAAAGATACAACAGGAAAGACCTTTGAGTTAAGTTGCATCCTTCTTTGTGAAAATACAGCTAAAGAAAAACTCAGAAAATACAACTAAAAAACTCAGACAACTTCATAAAATACAGCTAAAGAAAAACTCAGAGAAGTATTTCCTCTGAGCACAGATATTGATTCTTTAAGACTATTACTCTATGTATGGGACTCAATTTCAAAATTTGGACATAACTTGCACTTAAACATGAGAGAAGCTATCTAAGAAAGAACCATTATGAATATAATGAGGATGCTACATTTCATCCCAATTTATAATCATATGACCTCAGGATAACCAGTGTGAAAAGTCTTTCATCATAAATTCAACTTTGTTAGATATCTGAGAATTATTATTGGAGAGAAACCATCTGCATATATTGAACTTGGGAAAGCTTTCATCCATGTCACATGTCAAGAGATACTAAGGAATTCTTGTTGGAGAAAATACCTGTGCATGATAAGAATGTTGGAAAGCCTTCGGCCTGAATCAGATCTCCTTCAGCGTGATCAAATTCATACTGAAGAGAAACTATATGAATGTAATGAATGTGGAAAAACATTTAGTCTGAAGCAAAACCTCACAGAGCATAAGAAAATGCATACTGCAGAGAAATCACATGAATGTACTGAATGTGGTAAAGTGTTCTCTCGAGTCTCATCCCTTACTCTACATTTGAGAAGTCATACAGGAAAGAAATCATATCAATGTAATAAATGTGGGAAAGCCTTTAGCCAGAAAGGAAACTTGCTTACTCATCAAAAACATCATACTGGAGAGAAAACTTATGAATGTGGGAAAGCTTCTATTCAGATGTCAAGCCTTATTAAGCAACAGAGAAATCATACTGGAAACAAACCCTATGCATGTAAGGAATGTGGCAAAGCCTTCAGTGGCAAATCATATCTCTCTGAGCATGAGAAAATTCATACAGGAGAGAAACCCTTTGAATGTAACCAATGTGGAAGAGCCTTCAGTCAGAAGCAATACCTCGTCAAACATCAGAATATCCATAGTGGAAAGAAACCCTTTAAATGTAATGAGTGTGGAAAAGCCTTTAGCCAGAAAGAAAACCTCATTATACATCAAAGAATTCATACTGGAGAGAAACCTTATGAATGTAAAGGGTGTGGGAAAGCTTTCATTCAAAAGTCAAGCCTCATTAGACACCAGAGAAGTCATACAGGAGAGAAACCTTATATATGTAAGGAATGTGGAAAAGCTTTCAGTGGCAAATCAAACCTCACTGAGCATGAGAAAATTCATATTGGAGAGAAACCCTATAAGTGTAATGAATGTGGAACAATCTTTAGGCAGAAGCAGTACCTCATTAAACATCACAATATTCATACAGGAGAGAAACCCTATGAGTGTAATAAATGTGGAAAAGCCTTCTCCCGAATCACATCACTTATTGTACATGTGAGAATTCATACAGGTGATAAGCCTTATGAATGTAAAATATGTGGGAAAGCTTTCTGTCAAAGCTCATCTCTTACTGTGCATATGAGAAGCCATACAGGTGAGAAGCCCTATGGTTGCAATGAATGTGGTAAAGCCTTCTCTCAGTTCTCAACTCTTGCTCTGCATATGAGAATCCATACTGGAGAAAAACCTTATCAGTGTAATGAATGTGGGAAAGCTTTTAGCCAGAAGTCACATCATATTAGACACCAGAGAATTCATACTCATTAAAGCTCTGTGAATGTCTTAAATTTAGGAAAACCTTCAATAGAAATCATACTAAACAGTATATCAGAAAATTCATTTTACAGTAAAGTAACATCAATATGGAAAAACCTACAGCAACAACTCAAAATGTAATACACTGAGAATTTAATAACTATTATACTATGATGAAAGCCAATACCCCCACAGCAAACATGTTCATGCTGGACTTTTAGGAGCATTCTCATTAAGGATCCAGTCATGGACACTAATCAACATGGTTCTAGAAGGCCTACCTGATATATTCAGACAAAGATATACAAGGTGTGAAGATGTGAAACAAAGACAAAATTGTCATTTTGTTGTTGAATGTTTTACTACATGTATAACCATCAAAATTACTTGCTCTTGATACAGTAATAGAAAATAAAGATTGTGACAGGATATTATATCCAGAAATACATGCATGTTTATAAGGGGAATTGGCAGTTCATAGAGGTGGTCATCTCAAATTGGTAGAAAAATCTGGATAATTAAAAAAATGGTCTCAGGGTAATTGATTCTTCATGTGGAAAAATTAGATCTTTGCTGTTGTCATACATTATAAAGTATTTATTAAAAAAACTCAAAAGTATTGAAGACTAGAACTCAAAAGATCAAAACTTAATAAAAGGGTTTTGTAGGAGAATTTTTTTTTCAAACTTTTGAGTAGGAAAGAATTTTAAAAACACATTCCAGAATACCCACTCTTGAGTATATATACATATAGTGAAGAAACTGATACATGTACCCAGGGAGTCCTGTAATTTTAATGTTCATTGCAGCATGAGTTATATTAATATAGCAAAAAATTAGAAACAAATATCTGTCACTTTGGAAATGGTTGATAAAATGTGATGTAGTTTACCCTGTAGAATATTCTCTAGCAGTTAACAAATTAAATCTATATGTATTAAGAGAAAGATTTGAAAATCATGTAGAGTGAAAATGAAGTGATGAATATATTATAACTATACCTGTGTGAGTTTGAATTAAATCAACACTAACCAACACTAGTATTAAACCATTGGTTATGGGTAAACATTTTTATGTAAAACTATGAAGAATGGATTGGAGGGATACACACTCAATTCCCAAAAGTGGTTGTCTCTAGAAAGAAAGAGAGTACAAGGGAAATGGGGCCAATCATGGTGGTTGAACAATACTTCAGTTTTGTATCTAAATATCTATCTCATTTAAAAAGATTCCAAATAAATATAAGAAAACATTAGTTGATTCTGGATTGTAATAATATATGAGTTTATTCTATTTATGCTGTTTCTTTTAAACTTCTGAAAATTAAAAAAGATAGGGATAGGAGTAGAGAGACTACATGGAATACATGTTATAATGGACTTACATTTCCAATTAGATGCAGATATTTTGCAAAAAAAAATATTTCTGAAATAATATCTTTAAAATATGAAATAAAATTTAAAATTTTAATGGTAACTTAAATCCATTTATTTAAATTACTCTCAAATGTCATATCACTAATCTCTGTGGTCTCTGAGATGATTTTGCAACAGGTGACTGAAGCACATTAAGGATCATATTACTTTATAATACATGCACAGACTTGTTAGAAATAATTAGTTTTTAAGAAACATTTATCAGAAATTTTAATAAGCCACATAACCAGTTCTGGTATTAGAAATTAGACATTTTAAAAATGAAGAAAACATGTTACTTTTTTTTTTTTTTGTATGACACCAAGTAAAACAACTGTTGCATTTCAGCTTCAGTTTTTAACTCAAACTAGTTATTTTCTCTAATTTGCCAGACACAGTCAACTCTCCCACCCCACCTCTAATTTGTTTCCTTGGAGAGAATGGAACTGATGAGATCTCAGACCTAAAGAGAATTCTCTTATTAAAAGCAAATCTTTTTGAGGATTTTTTATTCTTTCCCACAATAACTTGATATATAGAAACAGTTAATGCTCTTTTTGAATAGTGATAAAAGTTGAGTGTGTAACATTTAAACCTTAGGCTCCTTTCAAATATATTGATTTCTCTTAAACTCAGAAAAATACTATGCTAATATAACTATAGCACTGCACTGCTTGTTACTGGCATTTTTGAAATTTGGTTTTAAGATTATAAATGCCATAGGTTGACTTTATGAGGTAATGTATCCAAGTAACATATATGTGTATCTACAAATCTAAATATCCTCTTTTCTTCCATTTTTCATTAAACATTCTCTGACATTCCTTAAGTATTACACCCTTGTGCTGGTACATCTTTGAAGTCACAGAGCAACTAGGAACTCCAGACCAAACTAGGATTACCATTTGGTGCATATAGTTGGCCAGTGCCATGGCCCAGCAACAAGAATGATTATAATGGTCAGGGAGAGTAAGATAAGCAAATGCTGCATGGTATTCTATGATATTGTGTACTGTGTATTTATTCGGCCATCCTCCCTGCCGATTCAACTTGTTACTAGTTATTTACCATGACAGATAACACAAGTAAACACCCTTACATTTTAGGTATTCTTATTTCCAGGGGATAGATTATAGGCAAGAGACTGCTAGATCAAAGGATATGTGCTATTTTAAAATTTTAGTAGATGCTATCAGTTATTTTCAAAACAAGTTTCCTCCAGCTGTACAATAGGTGGTATTATACTAAAATTCATGTCTGTCTGATGAGTATAAACCTCACCTGTTCCTAGATTTGCTTCTTTGTAAACCTTCATATTGTTAGCCTATATTCCTATAGGATTATTTATCTTTTTGTCAGTTTTGAAGACCTTTTTCCACATTAGATATTAGGATATACATGGGTCAGTTGTAAAGATACTTTAATCTCTACATTATATATGTTATTTCTTAGGTTTTCTTTCAAGTTGTCTATTTCCTTTTTGTGATATATTAATGTTTAACCCTTTTAGAATTGAATTTTTAATGTCATTTATGAAGGTTTATATTTTTTTCTTCCAGATGGGTTGCCAGTTGTACAAGCACAGTTTGTTAAAATAATCCAGCAGTCAGTTTAGGGTCAAACAGCTCTGACACCTGCATGTCCACCAGAAGCCATCACAGATTTGAACTGGCAATCAGAAAGAGGAAGAGATAACAGAATAAACGTAGCATTAGGTTTATTATTAGCTTTGTCCTAACAAGAAAATATCTTTACAGCATGTTCATCAGAAAGTCTTGCAAGTGCTCAAGCAAGCACAGCTTCCACTGCCCCAGCACTGCACAGAGGAGACAAGGTCAGAATGGGTGTGGTTCACCTCAGCACTGGGAGACTAACATTCTCATCCAGCACATTCATCAAGCAGGGCATCTGCATGGTGTGCCACCATTAAATGGGGCACACTCACTTGTAACACGGATAACCACTTAAGCACAGGGAAGTTACTACCTTGGTTTCCCAAGACTTATGACGCCTTAGTTATATAGGCAGTCAGTGTCTACATGCCAGTTCACAGTTCATCCCATCCAGGTACAGGCCACAAATGAGAGATTTCCAGTATTTTCTTCAAGTAAACTAGAAAAACAAATCTAAAGTCATCTTTCCAGGGATGGGTCAGTGGGAACGGCCTTTTATTACTTTGATACCATACTTTTCCTATTCAACTAAAACTCTGCTATGTAATTCTTTACCCAAATGATCTTTTCTTTATTCTACTTTAACTGGCTTATATTTTGATTTACACCAAGACTTATTTATATTCTCTTGCTTCATTCATCTACTTTTCTATTCCTATACTAACATTAATGGATAATGTTAACACTAGCCTTATTGTATTTTGTTACTGTAAGTCCCCCACTCCTTGCTGTTGTCCACTTTTATTGGCTAATCTTCGTTTTCTTTCTCTATAAATGAAGGTAGGTCTTCTCAAATTATAAAAACGCTTTGATACTCTAATTAGAATTGCCTTAAGTGTATACATTTGGGGAGAAATGACATTTATGATACTATCTTCCTGTCCCCAAACATAGTAAGCCTTTGCATAGGTTCAAATTGCGATTCTCATCCTTTAGCATGAGAATTCAGAACAAAGTAAAGCCCATCCCTGCATAATACCATTAAAGATTTTTGTTAGTTGAGTTAAATAAGGAACCACAGCCCAGCCCAGAATTCATGTGCTGAAGCCCTAGTGCCTAGTGTGATGGTATTTGGAGATAGGGCCTTAGGAAATTAATTATGTTTATATGAGGTCAAGAGGATGGTACAGTCCTTGTGGGAGTAATGCCCTCATAAGGAATGTGGCATTGTGTGTATACCAAGAAAAGGCCATGTGAGCCAAGTGAGACACCAGCTGTCTACAATCCAGGAAATGGACCTTTTCCAAATCTGCCAGCACTTGCTATTGGGGCTTCTCAGCCTCTATAACTGTGAGAAATAAATTGTTGTTTAAGCTACTCAGTCTATCGTGTTTTGTTATAGTAGCCCAAACTAAGACAGTCCCCTTCCTGCTTATTTCTACCCTAGCCAGTTAAATGTGAGGTAACCTTGTCAGATGTTTAACTGCGAGCTCCCAGATACAGTAAGACAAGTGGAGGTGAAAGTCACTCAGTTGTGTCCCACTCTTTGTGACCCCATGGACTATACAGTCTGAGGAATTCTCCAGGTCAGAATGCTGGAGTGGGTAGCTCTTCCCTTCTCCAGGGGATCTTCCCAACTCAGGGATTGAACCCAGGTCTCCCACATTGCAGGCAGATTTTTTAACAGCTGAGCCACAGGGGAGGCCCAACAATACTGGAGTGGGTAGCCTATCCCTTCTCCAGGGGATCTTTGTGACCCAGGGATAAAACTGGGGTCTCCTGCATTGCCGTAAGACAAGGCCACTTCCATCAGAACAGTGTAAAAATAGAAAAAGCCACAGAAGAGGAAACTAGATGGACAACTAACATTTGAAAAGCTCATCCTCACAAATAACCAAGGAAATGCCAAATGTTGTCAATCTGGTTTCTGTGGATTTTCTGTTTATATACTGTTAACCTACTTTTTCTATATATGTTTTTTGCGTTTACTAGAGTTCTAGTTCAAATGAAAAAATAGCAACCCACTCCAATATTCTTACCTGAAGAATTCCATGGACAGGAGCCTGGTAGGCTAGAGTCCATAGCGTTGAAAAGAGTCAGACATAACTGAAATGACTTAGCAGCAGCAGCTAGTTCAACTGACTTTAGCAGAGTTCCTACTAAATCTAGAGTTCATAATAATGCACAAGATAGATCTAGAAGAAGGTTCAAAGTTTGGTCAAGTAAAGACAGAATTATCATAGAACTATTGGCACTGGGGCAAAGCAAGACCTTGAGGTTAATTAAACTAATATGGTATAATGACCCAATTCAGAGACTCTTGGATGCAAACTATACATTTTTATTAGCAGTCCAAAAGGATGCCCCAAGCAGCAAGGGTTTGTAGTGGAGCAGTGGTCTCATGAAGATGCAAGCAAGGTGATGTTAATAAATTATTGACTCCACAGGGTTTTGGCCATATCCATTGAGTTAACAGAACAAAAACCTGGGGAATGGCAGTGAGTAATGCTTCCTGTTCACTCATCTATTTTTTAAAATTATACCCTCTCTAAAGCCCTTCACATGCACACTGGGGGCCTCATACAGCCAGTCATCTAGCAAGACAGTACCCTGACCTTTGTCCCACCCAACTACCGGGAGCTGTTAGGACAGCTGTTAGGCCAAAGCCCTTCATGGATATATACTAGATTCCTGCAAAGAGGGGCCTCTAGAGCTCCACATTCCACTAGTGTCCACAGTGGTGCCCCGACTCCCTTTAAATGTCTGTCAGCTTCTGCTCATCTAACTACCTGGTCATATCTGGGGACTGGGCAACCCAGCAAACTTCTCTGCTATCCAGTGGTCTTTCATGAAGTATGAACCCCTCCCTTTTCAAGTTTGTCCTTCCTTAGGTACACTGTCTCAGTGCTGCTGCTGCTGCTGCTAAGTCACTTCAGTCGTGTCCGACTCTGTGGGACCCCATAGATGGCAGCCCACCAGGCTCCTCCATCCCTGGGATTCTCCAGGCAAGAATACTGGAGTGGGTTGCCATTTCCTTCTCAGTGCTGCTGCTGCTGCTAAGTCACTTCAGTCGTGTCTGACTCTGTGCGATCCCACAGATGGCAGCCCACCAGGCTCCCCCATCCCTGGGATTCTCCAGGCAAGAATACTGGAGCAGGTTGCCATTTCCTTCTCCAATGCATGAAAGTGAAAAGTCAAAGTGAAGTCGCTCAGTCGTGTCTGACTCTTAGCAACCTCATGGACTGCAGCCTACCAAGCTCCTCCATCCATGGGATTTTTTTTCCATGCAAGAGTACAGGAGTGGGGTGCCGTTGCCTTCTCCTTCTCAGTGCTAAAGACCCCTAAAAATCCCTTTCATCTTAACAGTATAGCTCTATGTAGTTACTATCACTGCTTAATAATTCTTTATATTAAGCTTCCCTGTTTAAATTACTGTGTAGTTTCCTGTCTTCTGGTTAAACACAGACTGCCCTGGCCCTACTTCTTTCCTCTTCTGCTGTGGACTGTGAGGGTACAGCATGCATTGCCTAGGCCACATCATGAGAATGGGGATTAAGAGTCTGTTTTTGCCATCGTCAAGGTTCACCAGGTCAGTCTCTTTACTTCTGGAATCCCAGTCGGAAATACCATTGGACTCCCACACAGACCAGCCTCCAGTTTGCATTTATCTATAATAAAGGTAATATTTAGCCTCCATGTGTCTAAACTCCTTGTCATAAATTTCAGTTGAGCAATTCATGGGAGGAAATGGGGTGATATAGACTTGGCCTCTTCAGAAGCCCTAGCACACAGTGTTTCAGACTATCCTATGCTTTTATGATCTTGTCTTATAGTACTTTCCATAAATAAATAGCTTTTAGAAGGAGAAAAATCCAAACTTGTCACAACACGATCTATAAGAATAAATAAGAAAACGATGCTCACTCTCCAGACTAAGGGGACTTAATACCTCGACCCAAGACAGCTGGAACTTGGAAGAAGTTTCTGTTAAGCAGGAGTGAGATGGGCAGAATTGAAGTGTCATGAGAGAGGGCTGCAAATGATTAGTAAGCACTTCCTGCTGTACTCAAGCCACAATCCCAGTGGTCATACCCACATTTTACTCACTCACTGAGCCCCCTTGAAGATTAAGAACTCAGTGATTAAAGACAGATTAAGAAGCCAGTGGAGGGCTTCCCTGGTGGAACAGTGGAAAAGAATTCGCCTGCCAATACAGGGGACACGGGTTCAATCCCTGGTCCTGAAAGATGCCTCGGACCAACTAAGCCTGTGCACCACAACTAGTGAGCCTGTGTGCCTAAAGCCTTGCTCCACAAGAGAATCCACCGCAATGAGAAAGCTGTGCACCAGAATGAAGAGTAGCCCCTGCTCACTGCAAGTAGAGAGAAAAGCCCACACAGAGCAGTGAAGACCCAAAATAATTTTTATATACCAAAAATAAAATTAATTAATTAAAAAAAAAAAGAAGCCAGGGGAGGTTTGGGTTCAAGATGTTAACACAAGAGTCTCTTCAATATACCACCTCCCACAGACACTCCAAATCTACAGCTACCTGTGGAATAAATACTTCTGAAAGAAATCCAGAAATTAGCTGAGAGACTTTTCTGAAAGAAATCTAGAAAGTAGCTGAGTGACTCCTACATAGCAGGAAAAAGAAAAAATCCACAGTGAAACAGGTAGCAAAGTCTGAGGCACAAACTTGCCATAAACCCCAACCCTGGCACTGCGACTCATCAATCAGGCGAGAACCCAACTCCCAGCTTTTCCCCAAGGAGTAAAGGATTTGGACCATGTATTTGGCATCCTAACTTTTTAAGAATCCCAGCTGGGAGACAGGCCCCCATAATATCTATCTCTGAAAGCCAATGTCCACGAGACCCACAAGCTTATAGTGAGCTGAGAAACTGTTCTTAACTGTCTCGTGAAGAATCACTGTGGCTATTCTCCCAGAGCTTGGCAGCAGACTAATTTTGTCTTTTAACCTTCATGCTAGATTTATAAGTGATCAACCCACCACCACTGCAACACCATTCTGAACTTAACTAAGTATTTACCTTTACCAGTGAGATTTATACTTTCATATGTTTTCCTGTTACTAAATAGCACCCTTTCTATCATCTTAAAGAAGTCAGTCAGACAGCAGCTTTTTAAGGATGCAAATACACCTCTTTTGGGGGAAGACTAGGAAAGATGGGTGTTTCTGTCTGCTCCCTCTGTACTAATAACCTCTGAAGGAACAGCCAGTTAAGAACTGTTTTGTTTTTGCTACCGTACCATTAAACTCATGAACACAAGCCCCACTGGCCACCAGAGTCAGGCTATAAGGACTGTGTCCTCTGGTCAGCAGCCCCCATCCCGGGCTGTCAGACTTTTGCACAAGCTCCTTTCATGAAGACTCCAGCAAACCTTGCAGGGGCAGAGGGAGAGCATAAAGATGGGGCCACCTGGTGAGCTAGTCTCTAGGGAGAGTTGCAGTTACCCTCTGGATATGTGTTAAATGAGAAGCATGCCCCTGAGGCCACAGCTTTTTCTTTTTTCCTTTTTCTAGGCATCACTGTGCAACATACGGGATCTTTTTTTCTTAAAATAACTTTAACGTATCTTTATATTTTAAAAAATGAAAAAGGTAGGGATATTACATGATATTCTCTTACTTTTTTCCCCTTCATGTGGGATCTTTAATTCCCTGACCAGGGATCAAACCCACACCCCATGCATTGGGACTGTAGAGTCTTAACCACTGGACAACTAGGTAAGTCCCAGGCCACAGCTTTTAAGATGAGCAAATAAGTGTCTTTCACAGAAAGACAGGAGTTTCAAATAAACAACGTCACAACTCCAGAAATTAGAACAAATTAATTAAGTCCAGGAGGAAGGAAATTATGATAGTGAAGTCGCTCAGTCGTGTCCGACTCCTAGCGACCCCATGGACTGCAACCCACCAGGCTCCTCCGTCCATGGGATTTTCCAGGCAAGAGTACTGGAGATAAAGGCAGTAAATAAAGCGCCCCCCTCCCCCCCAAAAAAGGGGGCGGGGGGGGGAGGGAATCAACAAAATCACGAGCTGGTTAAAAAAAATTATAAGCAAAATTGATAAAACTTGAGCTAGATAAATAAAAATAGAGAAAAGACTCCTGGAATATTCTACAAAGCATTTAAAGAAATAATGCCAATATTTCTCAAACTCCTCCCAAAAACTGAGAAGAAATACTTTAAGCAAATTCCAGAAGATACTGAAGGAGAGAGGAGGCTAGTGTGCTGCAGTCCATGCGGTCGCAAAGAGTTGGACAGGACTTAGCCACTGAACAACAACAGTTCACTTCTCTTCTGTTTTCAATGGCCGATACTGCCCGTCAAATTTTATTTCTTAGTCCAACACTTCACAAATCAGCTCTTTGACCCCAGGGTCTGGGCTGTAAGCAAGAGCAAACACTCTACTTAAATAAAAAAAAAAAAAGAAGAAGAAGAAGAAAGGAAAATAGTCCCTTTCAAACTGACTTTCTAAAGAAAGCACTTTTATTTCTAACCCATAATCGATACTTCAGGTTTTACATGAAAGTCAAGCTTTAAATCATTTATTAGCTCAGTAATGTAACCTTTGTTCCATCAAACCTTAACAATAACGACAAAAATACTTAAAGGAAAATGTACCCTTCTTGTTACCTTTTTACAATGAGGCTCAGAGATTACTTTCCAAGACACAATCATACATACGGTGATATTCAATGAAATTATCAGTTACATAGACACACAAAATCCTGAATCCAGTTTCTCCCTCTCCCTAGTATCACCACACACTATGAATGAAAAACACCCCGAGTTCTCATTACTTGCCTCCTGCAGAGTGGCCTCACCGCCTCCCCTTCTCCTCACTCTCCGAACCACACAGAAATCAGTTAAGTAGCACAGAATAACATCAGCCCCCTTCCCAGCAGCAGCAATTCCTCCCCGTTTCACGTTTAGGATTCCTCCGCCTTCAACCTCCCCAATCGCGTTGCAGATTCCCGGCACCCTTTCCCTTCGGCCTCCCAGACTAGTTTTGAGTCTCAAAAGTTCAGGTCCCACAATTTCTCTACACTGAGGAACCCCTAAACCAAACTCACGGCCGAACAAAGGCCAAAACGGCGACCCAGGTAGCCTGCGCACGCCTTGGGCAGTGACACTCCCAGAAGTCTCCACGGTGCGACCAGGCGCAGGCTAAGACCAATTTCAAACGGTCCATTCACCGCTCGCTTTTCCTACTCCCTAACTACATTTCCCAGAAGGCTCGGCTGTGCTATTTCTCCCCGCTTGGGGTCTAGTATTTTTCTTCCAGAGCCTGTTCAACTCCCGGGGATAGTAGGAAAATCCATTTTTAAACGTTTCACAGTGGGCTTTCTTGGGAGTCACGGCCCGAGGCTGAGCCAGGCTCTGTGAGGCCTCCGGTGGGCGGTTTGATGAGGGGGATGCAACCCTTTAGGCGGGGCCGCAGCTGATCTCCGATAGAAATCCGGTTGACCGGTAGCCATCTTGTCAGCCACAGGCATGTCTCTGACTACACTTCCCAGAGGACTCCTCGGCAAGAACGTGATTCTCGCGTGAGTTCAGCCTCAAAGTCACGCGCTGGCGCGACCCTCAGGTCTGCACCAGCTAGTGTTATCTTGTTGTGGAAGGTTCAGCTTCTTAGGAAGCTTGGGAGACCTGAAGTGGGGAATCAGAGAAGAGGGCGGGGCTGGAGCTTAGGCTTTGTACCGCTCGCTGAAGAGGTGAGTTGGAAATTGTGTGATTGTGTTTGCATTGGTGTAAGTGATGAATGACCACGTGATTGTGTCTGGCTCTTCCGGTAGTGAGCGTGTGTGAGGTTCCAGTGATAACCGTTTGCTTAACTGTCTGAGAACCTGTGACTGTGCCGATGTGACGGGATGCGTCCTGGTCATGTGCGTGTAATCACTTGCGTCATTGTATGTGGGGATGTGAGTAGCTTTTGACTCGGTGAATGTGATAGCGTTTGTCCCCTTAGAGGGGTGTGATTGTGCGACTGTGGGCTGCAGAGTACACGTGGGGGTACCTGTTGATACTGTGTGATTTTATCTGTGGAGAGTGTGATTGTGACTGTACGGCCATTTGCAGGTGTGCAGTGCCCGTGACAGTGCCGGTGTGACTGTCTTCTTGCGAAAAGTGTGATTGTGCTATGTGACCCTGGGTATGCGGCCCTGTGTTTGGGTTGTGGGTTATCTTTAGCTGTATGACACCCTGATGGTTTAAATTTGTGTGATTATGTTTGTGTGGCTGGAAAATTGTATGAAATTTTTTCACTTATGTATATATATATCTCTTTAAGCTTTATACAGTAGTTTTCCCCTATTTTTAAACTTTATATGAATGCCCCATACTGTCTTTTATTTCTTACTTTATTTGTACAACTGTGTTTTTGAGAATTACCCATATTATATTTTAATAGTTGTTCATTTGTTTTCTTTGCGATATTACATCCATTAAAGTAAACTACTATTATTCATCCCTTCTAGTAATGATGGACATTTGCGTTATTTCTAGTTTTTTAACTTTATAGACTGTGCTGCCATGAACATTCTTTTACATAGGTTACCATGCATGAGTTTACCTACCAGTGGAGTTCTAGGAATGCTAGATCATGTATCTTCCACTTTCCCAATAGTGCCAAGATATTTACCAAAGTGAGTGCCATGTTTATACTTTACATCAGTGTTTCAAACATCTCATTGTTCCATGTCCCTACCAAAACATGGTTCTGATAGTTTTGTGTTTTTTTTAAACATTTTTATGATATATAGTGGAGAAGGAAATGGCAACCCACTCCAGTTGTCTTGCCTGGAGAATCCCAGGGACGGGGGAGCCTGGTGGGCTGCCGTCTGTGGGGTCACACAGAGTCGGACACGACTGAAGTGACTTAGTAGTAGTAGTATGATATATAGAATATATACAATACGTGCACAAATCTTAAGTATATGGCCATAAAACAGTTTCCTAGATCATCGTAAAGAATTTTGCCAGCATCCCAGAAGATTTCCTCATGCCCTTCCCAGATATTCCTCTCCCAACATCAGTATTCAGAATTCTATAACCGTTAATTAATTTGATCCATTCATGAATTTCATATTTAAATAGATTTATATACCATGTATTCCTTTGTGTCTGGTTTCTTTTGTTCCACATTATGTCTATGAAGCTCATCTATGTTGTTGAGTGTAATTATACTTAGTTCTTATTACATTTGGGGGTATATTACAATTTATTGAATCCACTGTTCAGTTCAGTTACTCAGTCATGTCTGACTCTTTGCGACCCCGTGGACTGCAGGACGCCAGTCTTCCCTGTCCATCACCAACTCCCAGAGCCTGCTCAAACTCATGTCCATCGAGTTGGTGATGCCATCCAACCATCTCATCCACTGTTGTCCTCTTCTGCTCCTGCCTTCAATCTTTTCCAGCATCAGGGTCTTTTCCAGTGAATTAGTTTTTCACATCAGATGGCCAAATTATTGGAGCTTCAGCTTCAGCATCAGTCCCTCCAATGCATATTCAGGATTGATTTCCTTTAGGATTGACTGGTTTGATCTCCTTGCAGTCCAAGGGATTCTCAAGAGTCTTCTTCAGCACCACAGTTCAAAAGCATCAATTCTTCAGCACTCAGCTTTCTTTATGGTCCAATTCTCATATCCATACATGACTACTGGAAACATCATAGCTTTGATTAGATGGACCTTTGTCCACAAAGTGATGTATCTGCTTTTTAAAATGCTGCCTAGGTTTGTCATAGCTTTTCTTCCAAGGAGCAAAAGTCTTTTAATTTCATGGCTGCAGTCACCATCTGTAGTGATTTGGAGCCAAAGAAAAGAAAGTCTGTCACTGTTTCCGTTGTTTCCCCATCTGTTTGCCATGAAGTGATGGGACCAGATACCATGATCTTAGTATTTTGAATGTTGAGTTTTAAGCCAGCGTTTTCACTCTCCTCTTTAGTTCCTCTTCGCTTTCTGCCATAAGGGTGGTGTCATCTGCATATATGAGGTTATTGATATTTCTTCTGGCAGTCTTGATTCTAGCTTGTGCTTCATCCAGCCTGGCATTTTGCATGATGTACTCTGCATATATAAGTTAAATAAGCAGGGTGATAGTATACAGCCTTGATGAACCCCTTTCCCAATTTGGAACCAGTCTGTTGTTCCATGTCTGGTTCTGTTCCTTCTTGACCTGCATACAGATTTCTCAGGAGGCAGGTAAGGTGGTCTGGTATTCCCATCTCTTGAAGAGTTTTCCACAGTTTGTTGTTATCCACACAGTCAACGACTTTGGTATAGTCAATAAAGCAGAGGTAGATGTTTTTCTGGAACTCTCTTGCTTATTGTGATCCAGTGGATGTTGGCAATTTGATCTCTGGTTCCTCTGCCTTTTCTAAATCCAGCTTGAACATCTGGAAGTTCTCAATTTATGTACTGTTGAAGCCTCTCTTGGAGAATTTTGAGCATTAATATGCTAGCGTGTGAGATGAGTGCAATTGTGCGGCAGTTTGAACATTCTTTGGCATTGCCTTTCTTTGGGATTGGCATGAAAACTGACCTTTTCTAGTTCTGGGGCCACTGCTGAGTTTTCCAAATTTGCTGGCATATTGAGTTCACAGCATCATCTTTTAGGATTTGAAATAGCTCAGCTGGAATTTCTTCACCTCCACTAGCTTTGTTCGTAGTGATGCTTCCTAAGGCCCATTTGACTTCACATTCCAGGATGTCTGGCTCTAGGTGAGTGAACACACCATCGTGGTTATCTGGGTTGTTAAGATCTTTTTTGTATGGTTCTTCTGTGTATTCTTGCCACCTCTTCTTAATATCTTGTACTTCTGTTAGGTCCGTACTTTTTCTGTCCTTTATTGTACCATCTTTGCATGAAATGTCCCCTTGGCATCTCTAATTTTCTGGAAGAGATCTCTAATCTTTCCCATTCTATTGTTTTTCTCTATTTCTTTGCATTGATCACTAAGGAAGCAGATAAGCTCCTGCTATTCTTTGGAACTCTGCATTCAGATGGGTATATTTTTTCTTTTCTCCTTTGCCTTTAGCTTCTCTTCTTTTCTCAGCTATTTGTAAGGCCTCCTCAAACAGCCATTTTACCTTATTGCATTACTTTTTTGGGGGGATGGTTGATCACTGCCTCCTGTATGATGTCATGAACCTCCATTCATAGTTCTTCAAGCACTCTAGCAGATCTAATCCTTTGAATCTATTTGTCACTTCCACTGTATAATTGTAAGGGATTTGATTTAGGTCATACCTGAATGGTCTAGTGGTCTTCCCTAATTTCTTCAATTTAAGTCTGAATTTTGCAATAAGGAGTTCATGGTCTGAGCCACAGTCAGCCCCTGGTCTTGGTTTTTGCTTACTGTATAGAACTTCTCCATTTTTGGCTGCAAAGAATATAATCAGTCTGATTTCGGTGTTGACCATCTGGTGATGTCCATGTGCAGAGTCTTCTCTTGTGTTGTTGGAAGAGGGTGTTTGCTATGACCAGTGTGTTCTCTTGGCAAAACTCTTAGCCTTTGCCCTGCTTCATTCTGTACTCCAAGGCCAAACTTGCCTGTACTCCTGGTATTTCTTGACTTCCTATTTTCATCCCTGATTACACTGTTCAGGGACATTTAATAGTTTCCAGTTTGTGGCATTACAAATTGTGTTGCTGCTATGAACATTCTACTGTGGTTTTGATGAACACATAAATGCTCTTCTCGGGGCTTCCCTGTTGGCCCAGTGGTAAAGAATTTGTCTGCAATGCAGGAGATGCAGGTTCAATCCCTGAGTGGAAAGATGCCCTGGAGAAGGAAATGGCAACCTACTCCAATATTCTTGCCTTGGGAAATCCCATGGACAGAGGGACCTAGAGGGCTACAGTCCAAGGAGTCACAAAGAGTCAGACACGACTGAATAACTAAAGAACAACCAGGAGGATCCCACATGCCAGAGAGCAGCGAAGCCACAACTATAGAGCCTGTGCTCAAGACCCTGGCAGCCCCAACTGCTGAGCCCAAGCAGCCTAGAGCCATGCTCAGCAGCAAGGAAAACCATTGCAGTAAGACTGTGCACTGCAACTAGACTGTAGCTCCCACTTGCTGCAACTAGAGAAGAGCCTGCGTAGAAGCAAAGATCCAGCACAAACCAAGCTAACTAGATAATCATTAAAATAAATAAATGCTTGTCCCTTGAGTAAATATTTAGGAGTGGAATTGCTAGATCATTGGGTGACCCCCATGGACTGGAGCCCTCCAGCCTCCTCTGTGCATGGAATTCTTCAGGCAAGAATAATGGTGTGGGTAGCTATTCCCTTCTCCAGGAGAATCTTCCTGACCCAGGTCTCCCACATTGCAGGCAGATTCTTTACCCTCTGAGCCATCAGGGAAATCCTAGGTCATCGGGCAGGCATATGTTTAATTGATACTACCAATATCTTATGTTGTACCAATTTACACTCCATCCAGTAATGTATGAGAGTTTCAATTGCTCTACATCATGTCTGTTATTTGAAATTATCAATCTTTTAACTATTCTGGTGGATATATAGCAGTTTCATCACAGTTTTAAATTTGGTTTTCCCTGATGTGTTATGCTATTTAGCATATTTTCCTATTTTTATTAGCCATTCAGATATACAGTTTTTAAAAGTGTCCTCTGGTCCTTTTAATTTTTTTTTTCACGTTTAAGAAACTTTTTATTTTTACATTGTAAGCATAAGGCAAAGGATTCCAATACACTCTTCACTCAAGTCTCCACAGTACAATTAGGAGAACCAGGAGATTTACCCTGATACATGAGTTTTGCTAATTTACAGACTTTATTTAAATTTTGCTAATTGTCTTATCAGTGGCCTGCTCTGTTAAAGAATCCTATCTAAACGCCCAGATGGATTTAGTTGTCTTGTTTTATTAGTATTCCTCCCATCTGACATAGTTCTTTTGTCCTTTTTATCTTTTATGACCGTGACACTTTTGAAGAGCACTGGCCAGTTATTTTGTTGAATGTCTTTTTTGTTAAATTATTTATTTTAATTAGAGGCTGATTACTTTACAATATTGTGGTTTTTGCCAAACATCAACATGAATCAGTCACGGGCGCACATGTGTTCCCCATCCAGAACCCTCCTCCCACCTCCCTCCCCATCCCATCCCTCTGGGTCATCCCAGTGCAGCAGCCCTGAGCACCCTGTCTCATGCATCAAACCTGGACCGGCGATCTGCTTCACATATGATAATGTACACATTTCAACACTACCCTCTCAAATCATCCCACCCTCACCTTCTCCCATAGAGTCCAAAAGACTGTTCTTTGCATCTGTGTCTCTTTTGCTGTCTCACATATAGGGTCATCGTTACCATCTTTCTAAATTCCATATATATGCATTAGTATACTGTATTGGTGTTTTTCTTTCTGGCTTACTTCACTCTATATAATAGCCTCCAGTTTCATCCACCTCATTAGAACTGATTCAAATGCATTCTTGTTAATGGCTGAGTAATATTCCATTGTGTATATGTACCACAACTTTCTTATCCATTTGTCTGCCAATGGATACCTAGGTTGCTTCCATGTCCTGGCTATAGTAAATACTGCTGTGATGAGCATTGGGGTACACGTGTCTCTTTCAGTTCTGGTTTCCTCGGTGTGTATGCCCAGCAGTGGGATTGCTGGGTCGTATGGCAGTTCTATTTCCAGGTTTTTAAGGACTCTCCACACTGTTCTCCATAGTGGATGTACTAGTTTGCATTCCCACCAACAATGTAAGAGGATTCCTTTTTCTCCACACCCTCTCCAGCATTTATTGTGTGTAGACTTTGTGACAGCGGCCATTCTAACTGGTGTGAAACGATACCTCATTGTGGTTTTGATTTGCATTTCTCTGATAATGAGTCATGTTGAGCATCTTTTCATGCATGTATTTGTTAGCCATCTGTATGTTTCTTTGGAGAAATGTCTGTTTAGTTCTTTAGCCTATCTTTTGAATGTCTTTGAATTTGAATTTGTCTGCTGTTTCCTCTTGGCTAAATTTAGACTATGCCTTTTTGGCAAAAAGATCACAGAAATAATTTCTTCTTCTCAATGTGTCATATCAGAAGCTATATGATATCTCATTACTAGTAGTGTTAACTTAGGTTACTTGGTTAGAGTGATTTCGCCCTGGTTTCTCCTTTGTAAAATTACTGTTTTTCCCCCTTTTAATTAGTAAGTATCAGATGGTTTTTTAAAAAAATATTTATTTATTTGTTTGATTGTGCCAGGTCTTAGTTGTGGCATGTGGGATCTAGTTCTAGGCCCCCTGCATTGGGCAGATAGTCTTAGCCACTAGACCATCAGAGAAGTCCCTCAAATGGTTTTTCTTTTTGATCCCTGGGTCAGGAAGATCCTGTGGAGAAGGGAATGGCAACTGACTCCAGTATTCCTGCCTGGAGAATTCCATGGACAGAGGAGCCTGGCGGGCTACAGTCCATGAGATCACAGAGAGTCAGACATGACTTAGGACTAAACAAAAATAACAAATTATCTTTTTAATATCAATGGCATCTGTAAAGATATTCCCTTTTCATTACTGATTTTGTTCATTTGTATTATCCCTCTCTTTTTCATCGTGCTGTTGGTAATAGGTCTTTTATTCCTCTGAGTGCTGTCAAGAATTATTTTCCTTTCTCTTTGGTTTTCAACAGTTTGACTCTAACAATTTGCTTGGTTGTGGTTTTACTTTTGTCTGTTTGTTTTGTTTACCTTCTTGTATATTAGTCTTCTGTTTGCTGAACTTTTTGACACTCTTGTTAGGATTTTTAATTAATTTATTCAAATATTAATTCCTGTCCAGTCTCTTTTCTCCTCTGAAACTCCACTTACATGTGTGGTGATCTTTTAACTGTCCCATATATCTTTTACACTCATTTCTGTTATTTTTTTTTTTCTCTTGTACTTCATGTGAATATTTTTTGTTGGCTTGTCTGAGTTCAGTAATCCTGGTTTCTCAAAACCATGCAGTAACTTATTTATTTCTTAATTGGCTGAAATAGATAGTCTATTTGATTCTTTTTTATGGATTTCAGTTGTGTTTAGTTTCTTCATCTTATCATCAATCCATTTGCCTGTCTTTTCCTTGGTTGTCTTCAATATTTTAGTTGTAGCTATTAATATTTTAAATAGTTGGCCTACTCCAGTATCCAAATTGTCTTTGATTCTGCTTGTTTTCTGTTTTTATCTCCTTGCATGTCTGGTAATCTTTAAATGTATGAGAGATATTGTGTCTAAAACAATCATGGGGGCCAAAGCCAGTCACTAACTACTTCTGCTTTCTTATTGTATAAGAAAAATTAAACTGCTTTTCAGGTCCCTGTTACTAACAGACAAGTACAATTCCTAGCATACAGGAAATTTTCAGGATAATGCTGGATATAATTTAAAACATTACATTTTTGATTAAAAGATAGGTTTATTATTTAGATGAGTGCAAAATTCTCACAAATTTTAAGCTACTTATTAGAGTGCGAGACTCTTCTCTATAGTGTTATCTTTTGACAGTGCTCTTTGCCTCTGTGTGGTTGTGTTGCAAGCATACTGGGGTCTTGGCTACAGAGATCATTGGCTTTAAAAGAGAGGAGCAGATCCTCCAGATGGAAGAATTCAGCCTGGGAGGTTACCATCTAGGGGAAAAGATGAAGAGCGTTGGGAATGTGACAAGCATTATATGAAGCTATTGAGATGAGAAGTTTCCTGCCCATTCTGCTTGACAGGTACAACACCTGAGGAAGTCCCTTTATAATCAGGGAAAGGCCAGGAAGACAGACTAGAAAAGGGGACTTTAAAGTGAGGAGTATAGGAGAAGGAATTCTTTTCAAATCTTTCTGGATAACTGTTGATTCTTTAGTGTCTAGCACAGTACCTGGTACATAATAGGCTGTACAGTTGAGAAAAATACTAAGAACTTAGTAAATAATAATACTTAGGTTAAAGGAACGCTTTCAGGTTTTAAGGAAGAGGCATTTATGGATTGGTTTTCATGTCTGGAATTTGTTTACCTGTGGGGGAATGCTGTGAGTAACTAGGGGTAGTGGTAAAAGTAGCTATTAAATAATTGATACCGTGATACCATGAAATTATTTCCTGAGTCGTCAGTTTTACATGAAATTATCGACAATTGATGATCAAGGAGCTTGATGCATAGTGGAATGCTCACTGCCCTGTATACTTTTATAATGTTCAGTTTATTACATTCTTACAACCTATAAACAGACACAAATTTTCTTAAACATTTAGACATCGATCACAAATGCAGTTCAGAGAAGGCAATGGCACCCCACTCCAGTACTCTTGCCTGGAAAGTCCCATGGATGGAGGAGCCTGGTGGGCTGCAGTCCATGGGGTTGCGAAGAGTCAGACATGACTGAGCGACTTCGCTTTCACTTTTCACTTTCATGCATTGGAGAAGGAAATGGCAACCCACTCCAGTGTTCTTGCCTGGAGAATCCCAAGGATGGGGGAGCCTGGTGGGCTGCCGTTTATGGGGTCGCACAGAGTCGGACATGACTGAAGCGACTTAGCAGCAGCAGCAGCACAAATTCAGTTATCCCCCTAAAACAGTTTAGGCTTCTATTAGCAAAGGAAATAGACAGAATATACAGTTTTCACAAATTTTATTACTATACTTATAGTCAAAAGCTATTGTAAAGCAACAGTGATATGGATTTAGTCCATTTCTATGTTATTTCTGTGATTTTACTTCCTTTCTGTTGTTATGCTGATTTTAATATCTTCCCCAAATTACTATAAATTCTGTAAAATTACTTTGTTTGCTTTTTTTTGGATTACAGTTTTCTTAAGTCAAGATTCATTAACCCCAAAAGTTTTCTCAAACTAGACAAGATGAGAGGATCTGGTTTATCAATCAAATGTTTCTTGGTCAGGACTTGGGACCTGATTGTACAATCCAAGATCACTGAAAATTGGTTTGACCAATGTATATCCAAATTAAAATGCATATGACCAGCTTTTAGAAATTAATCATTCAGAATTCATATACAGGTAAAATGATATATTAATATGTACAAGGATATTTACTATAGCATTGTTTGTTATAGTGAAAGACAGGAAACGACCCAAATGATAATTGGCAGCAGATTGGTTGAATAAATTAAAGTGTATCCATTTAATAGAATCCAATGTAAGCTAAGAGAATTAATTATGTATCTTTGAATGTACTAGTTGAGATCTGGTCCAAGATACTTTTAAGTAAAAATAGCAATGTGTTTAACAGTGTATGGGCTTCCCTGCTGGCTCAGAGGTAAAGAATCCTCCTGCCAATGCAAGAGACGCAGATTCAATCCCTGGGTCAAAAGGTTCCCTTAGAGAAGGAAATGGCAACCCACTCTAATATTCTTCCCTGGGAAATCCCATTGGCAGAGGAGGCTGGAGGGGTACAGTCCATGTGGACACAAAAGAATCAGATATGACTTAGTGACTAAACAACAACAACATAACAGTGTATACAATATGCTGCAATTTGTAATTTTTAAAAAGTATATCTTTGTGTATATGAATACACATACAGGGCTTCCCTGGTGGCTCACCTGGTAAAGAATCTGCTTGAGTATATATACAAGCTATATTCTCTAAGCTATATCAAGTGGTCCAAATCTGTCCTGTTGTAGTCAAGGCCTGAGGTTTCTGGAGTAGGGGTAATTAGAGATTTGCCCATTCTTTTCACAAATCCCTCCAGTGTTTGTGTGAAGTAAGCAGAGGGGAAATGATCATACTGGGAGCTGTGAGGCAAGTGGCATCTTGTATAACTTCTTTCTGTCTTCTCCAGCTCTGCTTCTTTCCAAAAAAGGAGCCCAGAGAAGAACTGGTCCTTTTCTGCAAATATCAAAGCCATGGCTCAGGTGAGATGCCGTTTCTTTCTGCTCAGATAGAGTCATTTTTACCCCTAGTACATGTAAATATTTGCCTTCCTTATCATGATGCTTTTTGGTGTTTTAAAACAACAGCAGCCTTCAGACAGTTCAGTTATACACAGTGTCAAAGTTCTCTTACTTTTGCTCTAAAGAAAAGGTCTCTAATAAGCCAATTCAAAAATTGCTCTCTTGGTAGAGATATTTATAGAAAAATATAAGTGGTTAGATAATCATTTAAAAAAAGGAAAGAATATCTGGTTAAAGATCTTTTATACTCTTAGATACAGGTAACTGTTCAAGGGCTAAAGGGTTAGATACCAAGTTTCTCTAAAGAAGTCTTAATCAAATTAAAATCCATTAGAAAATTGCTTACGGATTTCACCATAAATCCTGATTTGTTCCCACATACTGTGAATTGTATAATATAAAAACAATCTGACTAAGACTAGGTTTGGAAAAAAATTTTTTGCACTGGTTAACATGGTCTGAACATGGTCCCCCTTCAGGAACCTGACCCTTATTTCCTCTCAAAACAACCCAGTACCCTCCACAGTTCCTTCTTTTAAATAACATTTACAATTTCATTTAATAAGTCTTTCACTGTCTTCTGTCAGATTTGTGTCAGAAATCTTGGCAGAACACAAATGTGTTTTCCATTAGTTAATGAATCTGATTTTCTTTGACAGTGATTGATGGGATGGAGGTGGGTAGGATAATTAGGCACCTCATAGGAAAAAGCCCTGATCATTTCCACAGACCTAGATTTTCCAGGAAGAAAATTTATGGGATGGTTTTGTTTGATGTCATTCTTAATACACAGAAAGGTCTCTTAATGTATGAGCCCTTCAGGTTTGGGGGTATGACTGGTGGTTATAAAAGTCTTACGTAAAACTCAGACACCCCGTGAGACCATCCATGATAAAATAGACTTCAGTAATGCCATTGTGTGAAGCTGGATCATGCTCTGTCAATTTCCTGTAGCTTAGGAACAATGGGTATTTACATCGAGCAATGGGCAGTTTTAGGTAAAATTGGACTAACGTTGGGAAGGTCTTTAAAGATCACCTTCAGCCTCAATGTCCGAAAGCAAAGGAGAAGTCATTTATTTCCATATTACAAAACATTCAGTGAAAAAAAAAATGCTTATAAAAAGAATTTGTTTAACAAGAAATAACTCTTATTATATAGTTTATAATAGTGTGACATTGGAATGGATCAGTCTTGAATTATATGCAAATTTAATTTTCTAAGATAAAATATTTTTTAAAGCTATTTTGTACATGTTCACGAATAAAGTAGGGCTATTTCATTCTGGCCCCACTACCAGTTCCATTCCCAAAGCTGCCTTCAATTCTTGAATATTGATTATCGGTTTTACTCGTTATCTTTTGACTTACTGCAGAATGGAAAGGACATTATACTCATATATTGCACCCTTCACTTCCTCTGATCCTGTTACTATATCATGATTTTTGGTTAAATCGATAGTGTACACATTGTCACAACTGCAAGTATCCCTCACTGCTGAGCCAGATCATGGCTTTATTCTGTTACAGCCTTTCATTTTTCCTGGGGTTAATTGCTTTTTCACCTCATTTGCTTACTTGTCCATGTATTTATATCCAAAATCTCCAAATCACTGCCACATGCAAGTCAGTATGTTTTCTGTCTGATCAAATACATCAATTCCTTTGAACATGGAAACTTCCATCCCTGTTCCCTTTTTCACCCTGCTCCCATTTTGTCTAGTTGCTCTCTAGGCCTGTTTCTCAGACTTTCCCTTTTTTCCCTGGGATTTTCCTTCTCTTTTCCTGTGCTAATTTACATATTTATTGAATCTCATGTCTTCCTCTTCTCTGGTTTACTCTCTGATTTTGGTGGAGCACAACCTCTGATAGTTTCCTGAGAAATTGTGCTTGAGTCTTTTCATGTCTGGGAGTTTCTTTTTTCAGTTGTTATGACAGAATGACAATTTGGTTATAGAATTCTAGGTCAGAATTTCTTTTCTTTTGGGTGGAGGGGCGTGCCATGGCAGCCTGTGAGATTTAGTGCCCCAACCGAGGATAGAACTTGTGCTTCCTGGTTCTGGGGGGCGTTGGGAGCATGGAGTCTTAACCATTGGACTGCCAGGGAAGTCCCCAGAATTTCTTCATCAGCATGTTGAAGAATTGTTCTTACCATTTCTTATTTTTAGTGGTTTTCTTAAGAACCCCATTGCCTCTGTGATTCTTGATGGCTTGTATCCAGCCTGCTCTCCTCTGGATGCTTTTAATGTCTTCTCTTTTCCCTTATTCTGAAATTATACTCTTAGCTGTTTTAGAAAAGAAACTCACATGTATTCATAACATAGCATTTGCAAAGTGTTTGTATATACTACCTCATTGAATTGGGAAACTCATCTTGGCTGGATTTTATACCTCCCCAGACTTAGCTGGATAACAGAAGTGCCCAACTATCCACAAGTAGTTTTGCCTGGAGGAAACAGAATGACTTGGAAGCATAGTGATTCAGTCCTGTTTATTGGTTTACAGTCCTCCAGAGGCATCCCATTCAGTTCCACTCTGTGTGCTTGCTATTTTCAATTCTTCTTTTATTTTTTTTCTTCTCTCTTTCCTTCACAAAAACACATGTTTTTATTAATCAAACCTAATTTTTAAAAATTTAACATGGTTGTTGTTCCAGGAGTCAGTGATGTTCAGTGATGTGTCCATAGACTTCTCTCAGGAGGAGTGGGAATTCCTGAATGATGATCAGAGAGATTTATACAGAGATGTGATGTTGGAGAATTACAGCAACCTGGTTTCAATGGGTAAGGACATCCATAATAATTTAGATTCTGCCCTGAGAAGGTCTACTTCCTCTGGTGTTATACTCACCTACTTTTCAAGTAACCATTTGCGTTTCTATCTACATCCTGTTCCCAGAGGAATATTTTTAATCTTGTAGAGCTAGAAAGAGGAAGCTGCACTGAGTTGTGAGGAAAGTTTCAAGTGCTCTATTATGTTTCATAAATCTGATGTATCTTCCTTTGACTCTTTCTTAATAATGAAAGGACTGGATTTGAATTCTGGGACATTCTCAACATAAACCTCTCCTTACTTCTTTTGTAAGCAGGACATTCTATTTCTAAACCAGATGTGATCTCCTTCTTGGAGCAAGGGAAGGAGCCCTGGTTGGTTGACAGAGAACTAACAAGAGACCAGTGGCCAGGTAAGTGAGGTATGGCAGGTGATGACCCAATCAGTCAATGGAGAGATTGCACCTTTGAAATGCAGTCTGGGAAGCTTCCCTTAAAAACTTTAGGCCTGTTGTGCAAAAAGTAAGCCTTTTCAGCATGATCTTTCAAATGACCTTACCTTTTCCCCTTACTTAACACACTCTGCCTGCTCGTCTCTTATGCTTCTGTCCCAATTCTAATGAGCCGATGCCCTCCTCCACCTTCTCTAATAATACGTCTTTCTATGCATAATTTGAATCTACTTCCTTATCAGCTTCTCATCCTCTTTTGTACTTAGTCTTCAAAGAGCATCACTGTCTCCTCAAATACTATTTTTTTCTACATTACCAAAGACTCACTTCCTCTAGAGCTTATAAGATATAGTAGATATACTCATTGGTTCATTCGTACTTTTAATGAACATTTGCTGATTTTCTAATGTGTGTGAAGTACTCTGCTAGGTACAGAAAGATTAAAAAACAAGTAAGTGGGAATTCCCTGGCAATCCAGTGGTTAGGACTCTGCACTTCCACTGTAGGGGGCACAGGTTCAATCCTTAGTCAGGGAACTAAGATCCCTCAAGCCACTGGCACAGCCAGGAAAAAAAAAAAAGAATAAGCAGTTTCAGAGTTTATAGCTTACTGTTTATAACTCGTAAAATGTAGAAGCATGAAAGAGGTTAAAATAGGGAGCTCAGCAGAAAGGAGGGGCTAAAGAGGTAGAAGAGGAGTTGATCCACATAGCTGTCATAAGAGGGAGATTTGAGCATACATGTCATTGAGTTTAGAGTGCTTGAAAAAAGAATCTGTGCTTCCATTGAGATCTTAGGGCTAACAAAGATAAAAAAAGAAAGAAAAAAAAAAAAACAAGACAGCATATTCCTTCATTCAGTATATATTTTGTGTGATTTTTAAGAAATTTCTATTTTACATTGAAGCATAGTTGATTAACAATGTTGTGTTAGTTTCACGTGTACAGCAAAGTGATTCCATTATACATATATGTGTATCTATCTTTTTCAAATTCTTTTTCCATTTAGGTTATTACAGAATATTGAGCAGAGTTCCCTGTGCTGTCTAGTAGGTCCTTGTTGGTTATCTGTTTTAAATATAGCAGGGTATACATGTCAATTCCAAACTCCCAGTCCATCACCCCTTCCTATCCTTCCCCCCTGGTAATCATAAGTCATTCTCTAAGCCTGTGAGTCTGTTTATGTTTTGTATATAAGTTCATTTGTATCATTTTTTTTTTTTTAGATTCCACATATAAGCAATATTATAGGAAATTTTGTCTTTCTCTGTCTGACTTACTTCACTTGGTATGATAATCCTCAGGTCCAGCCATGATACTACAAATAGCATTATTTTGTTCTCTTTAATGGCTGAGTAATATTCCATTATATGTATGTATCATATCTTTATCCATTTATCTGTTGATAGATCAGTATATGTATATTGAATACCTATTGCATGCCCAGCACTACTCTCAACACTTGAAATTAGAGCAGTGAGTAGAATATGCAGAATGTCTATTCCCAGAGTTTACTCTCAGCTGCAGGGAGAGACACACAAATAAATGAATATATAATGGTAAGTGCTGAAAAGAGTAAGTGGAGAAGTGGAGATGCTATTTTATGTGAGAGGGTACAAGAAACTTTCCAATAAGGTGACATTGAGACAGAGACCTGAAGAAGTATAGCTGTAAATCAGTGTATGTGATTACTAGGAAGAACATTCCAGAGGAAGCCAAACATTGAAGGGCCTCAGGCAGGTATGCATTGGCTGTGTGTGGGGAGCAGCCAGGAGGCGGATGCTTCTTCTACCCCAGTTGTTATTCAGGTACTTTCAAATGCAAGATCTCTTGTCACTTCACCCTTACATAACCTCAATATGTAATTCTAAAAAACATGGACGTTTTCTCCCTTACATAACTTGACTGCTTTGTCATCCCCAATAACTTTTACACTGATTTCTTGGTACATTGGATTGTTTCAGTGTCATTCTACTGAGTACTAGTGAGAGGGGACATTTTCACCTTCATGGTGCTACTGTCTCTAACATGTTCACTACTATATTTTACACTTTTTATCTATTACTGCTGTAATTCTCCTCAGTCAATTTTTATGGACTTTATGAAATAAAAACATCATATACCCATTTCCATGGGGTGTTTTGTACTTCATAAATTTTAATTTGGATTGGCATCTTTTAAAAAAATGTTTATTTGGCTGCATCCAGTCTTAATTGCTGCACTCAGAATCTTGTTGCATCCTGTGGAATCTTCCATTATGGCACACCAGCTCAGTAGTTCTGGCATGTGGGCTTAGTTGCTCTGTGGCATGTGGGATCTTAGCTCCCCAACCAGGGATCAAACCTGGCTTCCCATGTACTGCAAGGCGGATGTTTAACCCCTGGACCATCAGGGAAATCCCTGGATTGGCATCTTTAAGTGTATGCTCTAATGTGTTTGCAGTCATCTCTTTTGTGGTTATTACAGTTTCTGATTTTAGAAAATTAACTGACCTCTACAAATTTCATAGATATATTGTTCTTTTAAAAAAATTATTTTGCTATATTTTTAAATAATTTTATTTATTTATTTATTTTTGGCTATGCTGGGTCTTCATTGCTGTTCGGGCTTTTCTCTAGTTGTGGCTAGCGGGGGCTACCCACTGGTTGCGGTGCTCAGGCTTCTCATTGCAGTGGCTTTTCTTGTTGTAGAGCACAGGCTCCAGGGCTTGCAGGTTTCAGTGGTTGTGGCACACAGGCTTTGTTGCTCTGCAGCATTGTGGGCTCTTCTAGGATCAGGGATCAGACCTGTGTCTCCTGCTTTGGCAGACATTCTTTACCACTGAGCCACCAGGGAAGCCTCTCTGCTGTTTGTTTGTGTTTTTTTTTTTTTTGGCTGAAGTGATTTTAATCTAAAGATGAAAGACTGTTTATACTCAGAATACATTACAAACTTGGTTTTAAATTAGATTTGAGTCTAGAACAGGACTCTCAATGATTCCAGAACACAATGTGGAAGTGCAACAGTTAGGTGATGACTTCTTAATTGTTCAAGGGGATAAAGATCTTCAAATATGGATGGAAATTAATCTCTAAGAGTTATTCTCCTTTATAGACTACAATATTATTGTCGGTTTCATATACTTTTACTTTATAAAGAACTCCCACGGGAAGAAATTTCTGGAGGTTTTCCCAGATACATACGGCTACATTTTCTGTTGTGCTTACAATGTCTGCAAAATACGACACATCTAGATCCAGATCCTTATGATCAAGGGGCTTCATAATCGCCACCTTTATAATTGTGCCCATGGCCATTTGGGTTGTTGCACTTCCCAAATAATTTCAAGTTTTCTTCATTACTAAGAGATTTGCTGTGTAGGCGGTGGGTTGCGCTGAAGGAGACGAGGCGCGACACGCGCCCGCCGGCAAGGGCCCGACCCTGCCCCATTCATGGCGTCCTCACCTCTCGGCCCGCCGCCAGCCTGGATGGGCAGAGTCCCCTCTGCTGTTTTTAATAACATCTAAATCCATTTTAAAGTTCTTTTACAATAAACTATAAATTGAGAGTCCAACTCAATCCCCTCTCCCCTGCCCCTAATGGCTTATTTTAGCACCATTTATTCAACAGCTGCTTATGTCATCGTTGTTTTATCTGCCTGTTCGTTGGAAGTTCTGGTTTATGTTAATACTTTGTATTTCAGGGCCTCTTTCTATTTCTTTGCTCCAACTATACACTTGTACCTTCAGAGATAGATATGCCCAGCAGACAGTTTAATATATTTTAATTCTTTTTATTGAGAATTATCTTAAATACAGAAAGGTAACAAACCATAGGTAGACATTCAAACAGTTATAAAATGAATTCACATGGAAACATCACTCAGATTTCAAGAACTTACAACACTGTCAGCACATCTCTCTATGTCCACAGTATCTTTGTGTCCCTTTTTGCTTTTACCAAGTAAGAGAGCCACCACAACAATATAGTTCAGTTTTGAGTTTGAATTTTATATACATAGAATCGTACTATATATACTTTTATGTTGCTTTTTATTAATCATTTTGCTGTTAAGATTCATACATACATATTATTTCTTATAGTCAGAGTTGATTTATTCAATTATACCAATATACTACAGTTTATTTTTCAGTTCTACTTTTCATAGGGAGTTAGGTTGTTTCCACTTTTTGACAGTTAAAAATTGCTACTATGAACATTTTCCATGTGATTTGAGTAGGAGAGAAATGAATGGATCACATGGCATCATATCTTTACTTGTCCAGTTTTCAACTTTTTTTTAAGTTCTCAGGTTTTGTTTTGTTTTAATACTGTTACTTAGTTTTGCCTGTGCTGGGTCTTCATTGCTTTGTGCAGGCTTTCTCCAGTTGTGGTGAGCAAGGGCTACTTTTCATTGTGTTATGTGGGCTTCTCATTGCAGTGGCTTCTAGAAAGCATGGGCTTAAGTAGCTGCAGCTCCTGGGCCCTTGGAGCGCAGGCTCAGTAGTTGTGACACATGGGCTTAGCTTTTCTGCAGCATGTGGAATCTTCCCTGACCAGGGATTAAACCCATGTCCCCTGCATTGGCAGGTGGATTTCTATCCACTGTGCCACCAGAGAAGTTCTCCACTTTTCTTTAATGCCTATACTAGATTACAATCCACCAGCAGTATATGGGAGCTCCCATTGTTGCCTATGCTTCCTAATGTATTATCAAACTTTGATTTTTATCAATTGCTGAACATATATAGTGATACTTCAGTGTGGTTTTAGTTTGCATTTCCCTTTTTACTGATGAGCTTGAAGACATTTTCATATCATTGGTTTTTTGAAATTCTTCTTTAGCTAATTGCCTGTTCAAGTCTTTCTTACCTGTTTTTCTGTTGGATTGCCTGTGTTTTTAATGATGTGTAAGAGTTCTTTATATATTTTGCTTATTGAGTATATTCCATGTTCTAAAAATTGTTAATGTCTTCTTCCACTCTGAGTTATCTTTTAGTGCTCTTTATGGTTTCTTTTTGTGAACAAAAGTTCTTAATTTTGGTCAGATTTATCAGTCTTCTGTTTTGGGCTTCACACTTACTTGGTCTTATGTAGGAAATTCTTCCTTGGCCTATTTCTGAATCTGATTTATAATATATAAACAGAATCACACTATCTGTACTTTTTGTTCCATTTAAGAAAATTTTTATTATTGTGAAGATACTCTTTTATGTTTTCTTCTTGATGTCTGATTGTTTTTCCTTTATAAACTTTTCCTCTAAGGGGCTAAATTTTTACTGTAATACATTCAGGTGTGGTTACCTTTATTTCTCCATATTTTGTTTCTGGTTGTATTTTTAAATCCAAGAATTTATATCTTTTTCTGGTGAGAGGAAATCCTTGGCAGTCATCTCTTTAAACATTTCCTTGCTACCATTTCCTCTTTTTTCTCTTGAGCTCCTATTAAACAGACAATAAAACATCTGGATCACCTCTGATGTTTTAAATTCTTCATCTCTTTTTCTATTTGTGCTGCCTTTACATAGAATTCCTTACTTTGATACTACTCTACATAAGCTAGATAACCAACAAGGACCTACTGTATAATGCAGGGAATTCTACTCAGTATTATGTGACAACCTATATAAGAAAAGAATCTAAAAAAGAATGAATAGATGTATACATACATCTGTGTATACATTTTGCTGAGTCACTTTGTTGTACACCTGAAATTAACACAACATTGTAAATCAACTATACTCCAATAAAATCAAAATGTAAAAAAATGCAAAGATGAGAGCAAAAAAAACACAAAATTATTTGTATCAATTTGTATTGATTCATCAATATATACTTCAGTTATGACCTTTTGACTCTTCAACTTATCCACTAAGTTTTTTATTTAAAAAAAATAGTATAGTTATTTATATAGTACATGTACAACAGGATATATGTATCACATAATTAACATAAAATTCTAAGATAATAATATGTACATACCTAAATTTGCATATGTAAGATATTGGCTAGGAAGTATGCCTAAGAATATAAAGGAAGTATGCCTAAGAATATAATTGCTGGGTCTTGGCTTACTCTTTTTTTTTTTAGTTCTATTAATTGTCACTTCACTTTGAACATTTTAGGGGAAGAGTTACAGCGAATGGTATTTTTTTTCAGAGCTTATAGTCAGGTTTATTTTTTTTTTTAACTTTTTTTTATTTGGAGGATAACTGCTTTACAAATATACAACGGGCAAAGGACTGTCTTTAATAAGTACTGTTGAAAAAACTGGACTACTGTGTTACACCTTACTCAGAAATAACTTAATATGGATTAAAGACTTGAATATGAGACCTGAAGCCATAAAACTTCTAGAAAACAGAGGGAAAGCTCCTTGACATCAGTTTTGTAGTTTTTGGATACGACACCAAAGCCAAGACAACAAAAGCAAAAATAAATAGGATGACATCAAACTAAAAATCTGTATAGAAAAGGAAGCAATAAGCAAAATGAAAAGGCAGCCTACTGAATGAGAGAAAACATTTGCAAATCATGTATCTAACAAGGAGTTAATATCTAAAATATATATATAGAATCCTAACTCAATAGCAAAAAAAGAAAAAAAAAAGATACATTTAAGGAAATGTAGGGCTTCTCTGGTGGTGGAGGTTAAGAATCTGCCTTGCAAAAAAAAAAAAAAGAATCTGCCTTGTAGTGTAAGCGACACCAGTTAGAGCCATGGTCCAGGAAGATCCCACATGCCTTGGGACAGCTGAGCCCATGTGCCACAACTGATAAGCCTGCACTCTGGAGACCATGAGCCTGTGTGCTGCAAGGAGAGAAGCCACCGCAATGAGAAGCCCTCACTCCGCAACTAGAGAAAGCTCATGAGCAACAACAAAGAGCCAGCACAGCCAAAAATAAGTATAATGAAAAATAAAATGAATAAATAAATAAATAATAAAATAAAAATAGATAAAATGAAAATTTTACAACTGAAAAATACAGTGGCCTAAAATTTTGAAACTTACGGGATAGACTCACCAGGAGAATGGAGATAACAGAGAAAAATTAGTGAACTTGAAGAAAGACCAAAAGAAGTTATGCAATATGAATAACAGAAAAAAAGATCAAATAAAGAATGACTCAAGGGGAATTGTTTGGCAATCCAGTAGTTGGTTGGGATTAGGTGCTCTCACTGCTGAGGGCCGAGGTTCAATCCCTGGTTAGGGAACTACCATTCCACAAGCAGCACAGTGCTGCCAGAAAAAAAGGAAAAAGAATGACTCAGGGACATGTGGGATAACAACAGAGTTTTCATATTTATATCATTGAAGTCCCAAAAGGACCATAGAAAATGAAAGAACCATAAAAATAATGCATTACTTTTAGGGAAACAATGAGTGGAACAACTGGATTTCTCTTCATAAACCATGGACATCGGCAAAAGTGCAACAGTATTTTGTTGGTAAAGAACTGTCAACCCAGAATTCCATAGCCAGCAAAAACCTTTCAGGAATGAAAGAAAAATTAAGAAAAGGAATGTTGCAGGTGTACAGGGAAACTGAAACTCTGGCCTAGCATCCATGTGGGACTTGGAGATAATGAGAGAGAGTCCGTACCTTGTCTCAAAGGAGTGAGCACTTATTAAGTCTAGGAGACAGCTGTCATATGAGAACACAGACGTAATGCTGCCTGATAATCTGGTCCTTCAAGGAAAGCCAGAAATCCAGATTTCTGTATTTAATCTGATAACATCAACACGGGTAACTCATTTAAAACTTTAGAGAACTGTTGGGGCAATACCAAACACAAACACGTGAGTAGGATACAACCTGATCCATTGGGTTATTACTTATATGGAGTTTTCTTTTTCTTTGAACCTCAGAAATTCTACCAAGATACATCTAGTTAAAACTCTTTCCTCCTATATCCTGCTCAGCATAGAAAGGAACCATCTGATTACTAAGTTTTCTTCAACTCTGGCAATCTGTCTTAACTGTTGTTTTTGCATCATCACCATATTCTCCTTCTAGAACTCATATCTTACATTTATTTTATTTTCTATATAATTTTCTTACCCCATGACCCTATCATCTTTTCTTTTTTTTCTTTCAGTTACCATTTCTATTCTTTCTCTTCTGAAAATCTTTTTTTCAAGAGTTCATTCTAGTTTTAGTAATGATTGACTTTTCACTGGGGAATTTGAAGATTTGTCTTACTTTAAACCCTCTTCCCTTATTCTCCATACATAGTATATCACAATTTAATTATTCAGTTTGCTTAGTAACTATGTAAATTTTTTGTTGACAAGCTCTGTAGTCACATTTCACTCCTTGTACAACTTTTCTTTTCCATGAAGTTAAACTCTTAAGTGAGAACTGGTTAGTTTTCTGTTTATCTGTCAGTAATCTCTTTTCAGACACATCAGGTAGCTATGGTTTGTTTTTTAACTGAGACATCCCTCCTCTAATCCTCTGTTCTTCTTCCCCAGGTGTGGTGTAACACAGCTGTTATTTTAGAGTTTCCCTTTATTGTCATCCAGTGGATTCCTTAGGATCATCCCATTGATTCCCTTAACTCCTCCCCTTTGAATTCATTTTGATTCTCTTCTGTATTTGCATACCTTGGATTCTTGTCTATACCTAGTCTGTTGGATCTCCTGCCTTCCTTTTTCTTGATTTGTTTTTTACTATTCTTTTTTTAAGATTTATTTTATTTTTTGACTGTAGTAGTTCTTTGTTCCTGTGCACAGGCTTTTTCTGGTTGCTAAGAGTGGGGCTACTCTTCGTTGCGGTGCAGGGACTTCTCATTGCAGTGGCTTCTCGTTGTAGAGCGCAGGTGCTAGTGGACAGGCTTCAGTAATTGCAGCACGTGGGCTCAGTAGTTGCAGTGCACTGGCTTAGTTGCTCTGGGACATGTGGGATCTTCCCAAACCAGGGATCTAACCTGTGTCCCTTGCATTGCAAGGCAGTTTCTTAACCACTAGTCCACCAGAGAAGCCCTGTTTTCTTACTATTCTGAAGCAAAAAGCAACCAAGGAAAGAATGCAAAAGAAGTAAATAGAAAGTATATTTTCTGAATCCCTGCAAGAATAAAAATGTTTTCATTTCACCCTCATAATTTGATTGATAATTTGACTAGAAATATCAATTTAGGTTGAACAAGTGACTTCAACTTTTTGAAGGCATTGCTCCAAGGATTTCTAAAATCTTCTAGTATCTAGTGTTATTGAGAAGTCCAAAACCAATTCAGGTTCTTAATTCTTTTAAGTGGTGTATTTAAACTCTTTGGAAGCTTTTTACATTTATTATTTATTTGTGATGTTCTAATATTTCATGTTGAGGTATCATACTGATTTTTTTTTTTCGTTTGGCTAGACACTCACTCATTCTGGAACTAAAACTCTGTGTAATTTTCTACTATTATTTTGTTGAAGCTTTGTTCCGTATTGTTTTCTCTTTTCCTCTATTTGATAGATCACTTTTTAGGTCCAGTGCTTGCCATCATGTCTGACACATAATACGAACTCATTAAATTTTTTGAATGATTGAACACTCATAATTCAGATCTTAAATTTCTTGTGCTACCCCTATAATTTTTTTTTTTAATTGAAGTACAGTTGATTCACAATGTTATGTTAGTTTCTGGTAAACAGTGAAGTGAGTCAGTTATTCATATATATACACATATTCTTTTTCATATTCTTGTCATTATGCTTTACTACAGGATATTGAATATAGTCCCCTAGGCTATACCTTGCTGTTTATCTCCTTTATATATAGTAGTTTGTATCTGCTCTTTCCCCCCACCCCCAGTTTCCATCTCTCTTTTTATGTTATACTTTCTGTGAGGTTTTATTAAGTTCTCATCTTTGTATTTTTATAAAATACAAAGAAAGAAATTCTTCTTTCAGTATTTCTTTTCCTAGCATCACTCTCTTATGGGACTGTCATATAATATTATTTTTAGAAGCATAGGTTTTCTGAATTTTGGCATTTTTTTTCCCCTTTGTTGTCTCTCCTGAGTTCTTATTTTCTGTTTATTTTAAGCTCTGATGTTCAATATTCTCCTGAAATAGCTAGTGACTCAAGGCCTATTTGGGCTTCCCTGGTGGCTCACTTGCCAATGCAAGAGATGCAGGTTTGATCCCTGGGTCGGGAAGATCCCCTGGAAAAGGAAATGCCAACCCACTCCAGTATTCTTTCCTGGAGAATCCTATGGATAGAAGAGCCTGGTGGGCTACAAATAGTCTACAGGGTCGCATAGAGTCAGACACAACTTAGCAACTAAACAACAACGTAATTTGATCAGAGGATCATAGGAGGCCTTTAAGTAGAGATTTGGAAAGTATGACCTTTAAGTAGAGATTTGAAAAATGAATAATAGTTATCAAGGCCAAGTTGATAACAATAATTATCAAGAGTAAAAGAAAATACCTCCAAACATAAGAAAAAAGACCTAGAAAGGTCTAAATAGAGACTAATAGCTAGGGGCACTTGAAGAACTACTAAATAGGGCCAGTGTGAATGAAGCTTAGAAACCAAAATGGAATAGGGTGAGTGAGATTTGGTTGAAAGGCAGGCAGGAGCCAGATCATTCAAAGCTTTGTAAACCATATTCAGGAGTTTGGCTTTTATTGTGAGAGCAATGTAACCATCAAAGAATTTTAAGCAGAACAGTGGCAGGATAATGCAATTCTAGTGACATGGATTCAAGATTACAAAATCAGGATTACAAAGCTCAAGTTGGGGGAAGTAGGTAAGAGGGTATTCTAGTAGTCCAAGAAAGAGCTATTTCATATTACATGTTATATTGTATATAAAGGGAAGAGTTTAGGATATACATGGGGCAAAATTAGACAGTATTTGCTAAATAATTACATGAGAGGAAGAAGATGGTGCTAGAATGATCTTCACTTTTTTTACTTGAAATTTTCTCTCTGGATCAATAGTGTGGTCTTCAAAACATTTCACTTGCCAACATCTCCATTTTTGTATGAAAATCCTTCCATAATATTACCTCCCAAATGCTAAATATGTATTTTACACCAAATATTTTTTCATATAGTATTCCTAGTCCTCAAAATGATCATAAGAGTTAGTTATTTCTATCATATAGACAGACTATTGGGGGCTCAGAAAGATGAACTAATGTGTCCAAGAAAACAAAGCGGGTAATTAACTGAGTCTGAGTTCAGAATTCATCTTATACCTCTGTTCTTTCAATAGCAATACACTGCCTCCCATTATGTTCTTTTCCCTTATCTTTGAACCTACAGATACCCTTCCTGTCCGTCAGTCATCACTACTAAGTGCTTGTACACTTGTTAAGTCCTCTCCTTTTTCTCCCACAGTTCAGAATCACAGAATTCCAAGGCATAGTATTGTCATCAGACCCCCAACATATACCATGTCCAGCTACAAAAATATCTTCCCTATAGTATATATGAACTCATATATACTCATATAGTATAATGAACTCATGCTAGGTTCATTCAGTACTTGACTTTTCTTAAGGTATTCTCCTGTCTGGATTGGTACCTTCTATTTCCCTATCATTGATTAAAGAGAAACTAAGGCTCTAGTTACTTAATCTAGAATTTTTCAGTGATGGTAGAAGTGTCTTATGTTTCTGATTTCCAGTATGGTAGACACTAGACACATTTGGCTGTTGAACACTTCATATGTGGGTAGTGCCACGGAGGAACTGAATTAGAATTTTTAATTTTAATTATATTAAATTTAAATAGACATGTGCTAGTGGCTACTGCAGTGGACAACACAGAACTAAGCAGGGTCTGGCAAACTTCTTCTTAAAGGGCTAGATAGTAAATATTTTAGATTTGCAGTCAATATGGTCTCTGTTGCAACCAGAACTCATAAACAGTCATAGATAATACATAAATAAGTGTGACTCTGTTCCAGTTAGAAAATTATTGCAGGGCTGAAGTCCATAGTTTGCCAGCCCCTGGACATTTTTCCTTAGACATGTTCATTTAATCCTGACAACAGGACTTCCCTGGTGGTCCAGTGATTAAGCCTAGAGTTCCATCCTTGGGCGGGAATTTAAGATCCCACATACCATGCAGTGGCCAAAAAAAAAAAAAAAAAAAAAAAAAAAATATATATATATATATATATATATATATATGCTGACAACAACTCTATTAAGTAGATATGATCCCACTCCAGTATTCTTGCCTAGGAAGCTCCATGTTCAGAGGAACCTGGCAGGCTACAGTCCCTGGGGTCGCAAGAGTTGAACTCGACTGAGCGACTGAACAGCAACATGGATGTGTGTTCTTTTAATCTCTGGCTGTAATCTTACTCACTCAACCTAAGCTGCTGGCCATTATTCTTGACACTTTTTTGAGTTATAAGACAACAGTCTCTGATCCAAGCGTACAGAGGCAGGAAGAATAGAGAAGTAGAATGATGAGGCAGTTTTGTTATTTTTGTGGTAACTTTATAGCCTTTTAAATTTATATACTGTATTCTTAAACATCTCCCTGCAAAAGACTGACCTATATAACAATCTAAATGTGACTGAATTTTTTGTCTACTACAAAGTGGGAGAGAATTCCCTTTGTAAAACTATGAATCCAAATAAATGACTGTTTACCAAAAAAAATAGGTACGATCATTTCCTTTCCTTTATAGTTCATGCTGTGGGATGTTCTTATATGCGTGTTTGTGTATGCTGTGAGATTTTGTGTGTGTGTATGTATGATTAGAGTCATCCTGTAACAAGGAAGTTTAAGGCATCTGTGTATTTAGAAACCTCCCCTAAATAATTCTGATATATAGCAACATTTAGAAACCAGACTTACTTCCTACCTTTATCTTACTATGTCATCTCTCCTCACTCTTTCTTTCTCATCCAGGTTTAAAAAATTCAGTTTAGTTTCTTTCATTTTAATTGAAGTTTTTATTTCTCCAAACAAGGAAAATGTGAGTGATTGCTTTCATATTTTCTTTCAGTCCTGGAGTCAAGATGTGAGACCAAGAAATTATTTCTGAAGAAGGAAATTTATGAAATAGAGTCAGCCCAGTGGGAGTTAATGGACAGACTTACAAGACACGACCTTCAGTGCTCCAGTTTCAGAGATGAATGGGAATGTAATGGCCAGTTTGAGAAACAACATGGCTCTCAGGAGGGACATTTCAGTCAACTGATATTCACCCATGAAGGCATGCCTACTTTTAGTCAACATCCATCCTTTACATTACAGCAAATCATGAATAATAATAAAGAGAAATACTGTGCAACTAAGGAATATAGGAAAACCTTCAGACATGACTCACAGCTTACCACACATCAGATCATCCATACTGTTGAGAAACCCTATGAGTGTAAGGAATGTGGAAAGGCCTTTAGACATCCCTCAAGACTCAGTCATCATCAGAAAATTCATTCTGGTAAGAAACCGTTTGAATGTAAGGAGTGTGGAAAAACCTTTATTTGTGGCTCAGACCTTACCCGACATCACAGAATTCACACTGGTGAGAAACCCTATGAATGTAAGGAGTGCGGGAAGGCCTTCAGCAGTGGCTCCAACTTCGCTCGACATCAGAGAATTCACACTGGTGAGAAGCCCTATGAATGTAAAGAATGTGGGAAGGCCTTCAGCAGTGGCTCAAACTTTACTCAACATCAGAGAATTCATACAGGGGAGAAACCCTATGAATGTAAGATATGTGGGAATGCCTTTAGTCAAAGCTCGCAACTTATTAAACATCAGAGAATCCACACGGGTGAGAAACCCTACGAATGTAAGGAATGTGAAAAGGCTTTTCGTTCTGGCTCAGACCTTACTCGACATCAGAGAATTCATACTGGTGAGAAGCCCTATGAATGTAAGATATGTGGGAAAGCCTATTCTCAGAGTTCACAACTTACTAGTCATCATAGAATTCATACTAGTGAGAAGGCCTATGAATATAGGGAATGTGCAAAGACCTTTAATTATGACTCACAACTGGTTCAACATCAAAATTTGTACTGGTGATAAACACAGAATATACAAAATGTGTGCGAAGGCTTCTGTTTACAGCTCAAAACTATTTAACATCAACTACTCAACAAAAGAGAATTTATCTTAATATTAATCCCTCTAAATAGAATAAGATAGAAACATCTTATTTGTTGACTACAGCTTGTTCAGCCCAAGAAAAATCATGTAGGAGAAATACCCTATGAGTAGAATACATTTTGGAAGGCCTTTTAATAAAATCTACTTCTCAGTCTAGTAAATATTCAAAATGACAAGAGCACTTCGTGCATCTTTCTAACCTTATCTTAAACATCAGAGAATACATACAGAAATGTAATCCTGTAATTTTCATATTCCCCCCATTTTTCCTATAGTTGTTATATTCTCAATCTTTTAATCCATTAAAATTTACATGACTGTAAAGTCCATCTGTTTACAGCATAGTTGGTAAAATACCTTTTATTTTTAAGATACTTTTAATACCCAAGAGAAATGACCTCTTTATTTTTGAAGATGGCTTACTCTTTTTACTCTTTACAAAACTTAGACTTTTCTTATAAAACATTCATGAATAACTTACCACCCAGTAAATGGAGATCCTTTACTATCCTTTTGCTGTTTGCTTGTGTTGCTATAATGTCATATCATCAAGTCCCTATTGATAGACATTGTCATTTCCTCCAGTTTTTGCCATTAATACACAGTGCCCTGGTGCACATTCTCCCTAGACATATTTTTGTATCATGTCTTATTTTAATTGCTGAAATAATGCATCTATATTTTGCCTATAATAGATTAAAACATTACAAATAAGACCTTTGACACTATCCTTGTTCCCATATTGCTTCCTAAAGGATAGTCTTTATTTGTTTAGTATTTATTCTTCCTGAGCATTTTCCTATGTTTCTATACATATATTTCTTGGTAGAAATGATAAAAATGGGGATAATTATAATACCTACCTCAGAATTCTGTGTGAGGATCAAATAAAGACACACAAAGTGCTTAGAATTGTGCCTGTCCTATAATACAGACTGTTGTTAATTGTATTCATCATTATCACTTTACTAGTATTATATGTTGAAAAGCAACTGTTTCTACAGACCATACTCAACATCAGACAGGATATATAATTGACCTATTGAGGGTCATGAATTAAGGAATTTTCTATCATTTACTTCCTGTGGAACATGAATTAATCCTGGGTGTTGGTGCAGAAAGTAATATGTGTAATGAGTAGCAAAGGCTGTGTATTCAGACTGGTATCCTTTCTACTACATTAAAAAATAGCTAATGTAAAGACAGACAATAATATAGACAAACATTGCTGACACTGGTGAAAAAGTATGAAAAGACAAACAGCCCTATGTTTGAAAATAGATATGCATACATATAAAGAGAAGCTTTACAGTTACCAATTTTAAATGTTACACTGAATACAGTGCTTCCAATACATTTGAAAACCTAAACCAAATTTTTTACAAAAATAAAAATTACCAGTATTGACACAGGGAATTAGAACTCTCGGGAAACTCTTATAAAAAGATAAAAGGGGAAATTTAGTGTGAGTTACAGTAGCTTCCCTGGTGGCTCAGTGGTGAAGAATCTGCATGTAGTGCAGGAGATGAAGGTTCAGCCCCTGGGTTGAGAAGATCCCTTGGAGAAGGAAAAGGCAACCCACTCTGGTATCCTTGCCTGGGAAATCCATGGACAGAGGAGTCTGGCAGGCTACAGTCTGTGGTGTCACAAAGAGCTGGACATGACTGAGCAACTAAACAACAGCATAGTAGCCATTATTAAGGAATCATCAAACCCAGTTTCTTTCCAGGTGCAACTTTTTGTAAAAAAAATTGGGGTATAAATGACATCAATATTACATTAGTTTCAGGTGTACAACATAGTGCTCTGGTATTTGTATATATTGGGAACAGTGTGTTAGTTGCTCAGACATGTCCTGCTCTTTGCAATCTCATGGGCTATAGGCCTCCAGACTCTCTCCATATGATTCCCCAGGCAAGAATACTGGAATGACTAACTATTCCCTTTTCCAGGGGATCTTCCCAACCCAGAGATCAAACCTTCATCTCACACGTTGCAGGAGGATTCTTTACTGTCTGAGCCACCAGGGAAGCCTATATATTGGAAAATGACCACCATAATAAGTTTAGTTAATATCGATCACCATGCATACTTAACAATGTTTTCTTGAGAAGAGGCAAAACTTGAGCAAGGAACTATTTGTTATATAGAAGTAGACATAACATACTTTAATATAATCCTAATGTTAGGAATGGATTAGGAGGACACAAACAAGGAAGCCATTTTATCAGGGTGATCCATGAAGATGTATACAAGCATACTAAGAAAAAATAAACTTTTGTTGTTCAGTCTCTAGGTCGTATCCGACTGCGACCCCATGGACTGTAGCCCACCAGGCTCCTCTGTCCATGGGATTTCCCAGCCAAGAATACTGGAGCGGATTGCCATTTGCTTCTCCAGGGGTTTTCTTGACCAAGGGATTGAACCTGTGTCTCCTGCATTGGCAGGCTGATTCTTTACCACTGGTATCTATTAAATGAATAACAGGAATGAACTTGGGTTGGGACAGTAACTGAAGAGACTCTGCAGTGTCCAGTTCTAGCTAAAAAGTGCTATAAGAAAATGCAGCCCTTGTTTTGCCAGCTCTTCTGACTTTGGGGGACAATCCAGAAATATAGCTTTTTTTCCGTGTGTGATAGCCCTTGATTTTTTAAATGGCAGCTGAGGGGTTTTTTGTTTTTGTTTTTTAGAACATGGTGTGGACCAAAGAAGATACATTGACTCTCCAAGTAGCAAGTGACTCATAGGTTACTTCTGTTCTGGACACTAGAACAGTGACTGCAAAAGGCTCACAAGAGGAGTTTTTTATAGTGCAAATCTCTTAGCCCCAAGGAAATTTAGTGGAGGGAGGGCAAGGGAATAGTAAAATACAAGATAATTTACCCATCATTTCTTAGATGTGGAAAATATTTCAAGAGATAAAGCTGATAAGCTCCAGATGGAAAGATTTATTAAGGACTTGATTCAGTCCCATATTTTCCACATGCAGTTTTTTTTATTCTTGCCATCATGTCAGTTAAAAAATAGGATATATTTTATACATTGTTATCCTATTCTATACACACACACACACACACACACACACACACACAATTAAAAATAAAGAGTTAACCTATTCAGAAGAAAAATAGCCAGGTCATCACTATTTTGCACTAGCTTAGCAAATATGTCACTAGAATTTTGTATTGTGTTTTAGACCAAGAGTCAGCAAACTTTATGTAAAGAGCCAGAAAGTAAATATTTTACCCTTTGTAGGTCATACTGTTTCTGTTGCAACTACTCATCTCTGCCACTATAGTGTGGAAGCCTATTAAATTTTCTTAAGAAATTCTGAAGTTTAAAAGTGTCCCATAATTTAGCTTTGTTTAGGGTTAGGTTGAAGGCTTTCCCAGTGGCTCAGTGGTAAAGAATCTGCCTGCAATGCAGGAGACAGTAGACATGGGTTCAATCCCTGGGTCAGGAAGATCCCCCTGGAGGAGGAAATGGCAACCCACTCCAGTATTCTTGCCTGGAAAATCCCATGGACAGAGGAGGCTGGAGGGCAAGAGTCCAAAGGATCCCAAAGAGTCGGCCACAACACCCACCCCAACATTAGGTTGCTGCTAAGTCACTTCAGCTGTGTCCAACTCTGTGCGACCCCATAGACAGCAGCCCACCAGGCTCCCCTGTCCCTGGGATTCTCCAGGCAAGAACACTAGAGTGGGTTGCCATTTCCTTCTCCAATGCATGAAAGTGAAAAGTGAAAGTGAAGTTGCTCAGTCGTGTCCTACTCTTAGCAACCCCATGGACTGTGGCCTACCAGGCTCCTCCGCCCATGGGATTTTCCAGGCAAGAGTACTGGAGTGGGGTGCCATTGCCTTCTCCAAAGGTTAGGTTAGTGTTTTGCAATAAGTCTTTCCTGTGCTTCAATTTTCACACTCAACAAGCAGCTTCCTACATTTGGATGGTACCATTCTGTGGAAGGGAAATCCATATGTCCAAAGTTACTACAGCTCTGTCCTTTCATGCCCCACTCTCCTTTTTTCTTAGGTCCCACGTTAGAGGACAAAACATTGAGCTACTTTATTTTTACCAGGCATGAAGAAGTAAAATATTTCATAATCAATTTGAGATAAGTTAGAGTGAGCAACATACATGCAGATGGAAGAATTATAGTAAAGATGAGGCTATTTTGTTCTAATGTTTTGCATTATGCTAAAATGAGAACTGGGGCTTGCTTCTTGGTAGCTCAGTGGTAAAGAATCTTCCTGCCAAGCAGGAGACTCAGGTTTGATCTCTGGGTCGGGAACATCCCCTGGAGAAGGAAATGGCAACCCACTCAGTATTCCTGCCTGGGAAATCCCATGGACAGAGGAGCCTGAGGCTACAATCCAAAAGTTAGCCAAAAGTCTGACACAACTGAGTGACTAAACAACAACAAAAAAAATGAAAAGTAAGTGAAATTTTATATTCTTTAGTGTGCGTATTTTAAGTCATTTATTGAGTTCCTCTTCTATTAGTAAAATTACAGAAGTAATGCATTTGCACCAAAACCAATGAAACAATGCCAATAAAAAAAAAAAAACTTAGTATCTCTGCTTCTCTCCATTCCTCACTCCCTCCTGTGTCCATTTCCTTCTGAGTTATGTCTGCACCTCATGTATCTCCCCCATATATTTCTTCACGCTTAAACGTTAACACAAATTATTTTAGTATATTTTTTGCCCAAAAAGTGGATGATACTTTATGTATACATTTCTCTGTAATTTTCTTTTTTACATTCAGCTGTACATTTTGGATTTTCTTTTGAGTCAGTAAATGATGACTGAACTTAGTTGTTTTAATGGTTGTAGTATATTCCACAGTCTGCTTGTACTGATACCCATTCAACTACAGTATTTTCCCAGTTGTGATATTTCAGATTGTCTCTTCTTTTCCATTTAAAATTAGTGCTGCAATAAACAGTCACATGTTATATTCTTGTCTATTTATTTTATTTCTATAAAGTAGGTTTCCCAAAAATATTTCCAAATATGTTTCTTAGAAAAGTATTACTTATAGAAAATTTCAGAGGGCAAGAGGATAAAGGAAAAAAGTGAAGTTTTTCATATATGTTTTATGTACACACACAGTGGACATGAGTTTGAGCAAACTCTGGGAGACAGTGAAGGACAGGGAAGCCTGGCATGCTGCAGTCTCCATGGGGTCGCAAAGAGTCAGACACGGCTTAGCGACTAAACACACACACACACACACACACACACACACACACACAGATTTAATTGATCCATCTGGATTGATTATATGGTATGACATAGTATGTCACCTTTGTTTACATGCAGAAATAAAACCAGTTATACCAGAAACAATTATTCAACTATCCATCTTCTGAATTAAAATACTATCTATCATATGTTAAATGCTCATAACCTCAGATCTGTTTACCAGCAACCTTTGATTTAGAAATATTATTTGTAAATAAAAATACATATATATAAACACATAGTTTTTATTTGAAAATACAAATATTTCTTCATTGGAATTTAGAAATTTTTTAAATCCAGTAAAAAATATCACTGGGATTATTAAGTTTAAATACAGAGTATGCCTGAGACTTCCCTGGTGGTCTAGTCACTAAGACTCTGTGCTCCCAATGCATAAGACCTGGGTTCAATCCCTGGTCAGGGAACTAGATCCCACGTACTGCAACTAAAGGTCCCTTGTGCTACAACTAAGACCTGGTGCAGCCAAATAAATAAATACAGATATCCCAAACCAGTGCACAACTGACACTGAATGGATATTCATTAATATATGTATGTCTTGAAATTTCTTTGACAGCTGTTCATCCTTCTCTAATATTTTTATAATGTACATAAAATATATATTCCTTAAAATATGCTAGTAATATCTGAAAGTCTGACATTTTAAAATTTTATTTATTTTTATTTATTTTTGGCTGTTCTGGGTCTTTGCTGTTGCACGTGGGCTTTCTCTAGTTGCAGCAAGTAGGGGCTACTCATTAGTTGTGGTGCTTGGATTTCTCACTGTGATGACTTCACTTATTGAGGAGAACATGTTCTAGAGTGCAGGTTTAATAGTTGTGGTGCACAGGCTTAATTGCTCTGAGGCATGTGGAATCTTTCCAGATCAGGGATCAAACCTGGCTCTCCTGCACTGGCAAGCAGATTCTTAACCACTGGACCACCAGGGAAGTCCAAGTCTTGACATATTTTATTCAGGTATTGATTATAAAGTGTTAGATTCTTTTGACCTTCTATAATGTGCAGATAAAGTATATAGCCATCTCATACTATTACACCTTTTTATTTTCTTATTTTATGTAGACCTGATCATGGTGGATTTTGAGCAGGACTTTTTAACCAGATTTTCCCATTATTACAGATTGAAGAGTTGGATTTTGAGGATTATTTCTGCTTCCTGTTTTCATCCCAGTGCTTGTGTGTTATAAAAGAAAGATTTGTTACCTTGGTGAAATCTGTTAAAGCACATAAATTGCCTCCCTTTATTTGACTCTGAATTTCTCATATTTCCTGGGGCAGGCTGTGATTCCCTATGCAGAGAGACCCTGCAGACCCATTCCTTTGCTGGTATATGTCCCAGTATCTAGGGTTTGAATGAAGTATTAGAATGTGCATTTTAACTCCTAATTCAGGCTGCCACTTTCAAATAAAGCATTACCAACAAAAGTGCTGTATTACTCAGTCTGTCCAGAAATCAGGAGGAGAAAGTTATAGTCAATTCTCACCCACAAAAAATTTTTCCATAGCCATATTTGTTTTATTTCTATAATGTTAATGGAAACATACCATTTACAGTAAATATGTTCTACATTTTATTAACTGGAATAGATAAGGAATTCATTCAGATGACATTGAGTTGCTCATGGAAAATCTTAGAATGCTGAAGAACAGAGATACAGAGCCAGAAGCAAAATGCTCCAAATGATAACACAGAACTTGTGTAGTGAGGTCGCCACTGGTGCTGCTGTATACAGAATCCTCAGCGTACACCACTGACACCATGGATGCTGGGCTCTGGGTGTTTCTGCTACTGCCACCTGGGTACCGCAGGTTCCCCATCACCCAGATAGAATTTTCACAGCCCTTGTTCCTCTGTACCAACAGCTTGCTGTTTTGAGGGGGATGTGTTTAAATGCCGAATCCTAGGTTCCTTCCCTGTGCATTGGCTGCTGTGGAGGCTGAGACACATTTTCAGTTTGTGACAAAGCCCCTACTTCTTAAAGATGGATGTTTCTCATTAGAGCAAGTGTGCACATGAACTGGGCAGCCAAACAAGTGGCCAGTGTTTACAAGTTGGCATCCTGTTAATCATGCATAGTTCTTCCCACAGCTGAAAAGGAAAACTTCACTTAATATAGCCATTTCCCATTCAACCGAAAATGTGCTGGGTAAAGTCTCTACCGCCTATGTATCTGTCAGGATCTCTTTGTAGACATTCTGTAAATTTTGTGGAAGTTGTAACAACTTACATAGAGGAAAAAGAGTAAAAAAGAAGTGTAATCATAATATATTGTTGTTGTTCGGTCGCTAAGTCTTGTTGAACTCTTTTGCGACTCCTCCTTGCACTGTAGCCCATGTAGCTCCTCTGCCCATGGGATTTCCCAGGGGAAAATACTGGAGTAGGTAACCATTTCCTTCTCCAGGGGATCTCCCTGACCCATGGATCTAACCCAAGTCTCCTGCACTGGCAGGTGGATTCTTTACTGCCGAGCCTCCACAATTATGTGCTGTGCTTAGTTGCTCAGTCATGTCCGACTCTTTGTGACCCCATGGACTGTAGCCCACAGGCTCCTCTGTCCGTGGGGCTTCTCCAGGCAAGAATACTGGAGTGGGTTGCCATGCCCTCCTCCAAGGGCTCTTCCCAACCCAGGGATCAAGCCCAGGTTTCCCGTGTTGCAGGCAGATTCTTTACCAGCTGAGCTACCAGGGAAGCTCTCCCCACAGTTATAATAGATAGCTATATATAAATTAGATAGATGCTCCAGTCTTCTCTGTAAATGATAGTTGTGACACATTCCCTTTTAAAAAATGTATTTATTTAATTATTTATTCGGCTGCGCCAGGTCTTAGGATCTTCGATCTTTGTTGCAGCATGCAGGATCTTTTGTTGTGGCAGGTGAACTTAGTTGTGGCATGTAGGATCTAGTTCCCTGACCAAGGATGGAACCCAGTCCCCCTGCATTGGGACTGAGGAGTCTTAGCCACTGGACCACCAGGAAAATTCCCACACCCAAACCTTCCTTAAAGGATCTGAATCCTTATTGATTATTACAGTCTTCTATTAACTTTTACTACCGGAAACAATAGAAGTAGGAGTTGACCCAGGGGAATCTTTGGGTTCTATCCATGTTCCACTTGGAAATTTCAAATCTGTCTTTCCCTTCAGACCCAGGATCAACCAGCCTGGCAAACACCAACCTACACCCTTCTTCCTTTCCCACCCCTGCCTTTGGTCTGTTTTCCAGGGTCATGAGAGCTCTAAATAGCCAAGTTATAGTCTTACTTTGGGCTTGCTTGGCGCTCTGTGGTAAAGAATCTGCTTGCCAGTGCAGGAGACACGGGTCTGAACCCTGGGTCGAAAAGATCCCCTGGAGAAGGAAATGGCAACCCACTCCAGTATTCTTGCCTGGGAAATCCCATGGACAGAGGACCCTGGCAGGCTACAGTCCATGGGGTTGCAAAAGAGTCAGACACAACGTAGTGATTAAACAATAGCAACAAGTCCCACTTTGCATTGTATTGGAATCACTGTTGTGTCCACTGGTGAAAGTATTTCCTCATGTATTCTCTACATTATCCTTAGACAATGTTTTGATATTAGGTTTGACTTTCAGAATATGCTGAGATTTGATTGTAATTTATGGTCTGGATATTAGAGGAGGGGAGCATGCAAAAAAATAACACTCTTGCGAGATAACTACATCAGACAAACAGGTACCTCTAATAATGCATCTTGTCTTAAAGTTTAGGTTGTCTGCTAGTAGTATAGTTACATGAACTTTCATGTTTATTGTTTGCACGATACATTTAAATTTTTTGTGCCCTTAAGTTACAGATGTGTTTATAAACACAATATAGTTGCATTTTTTTAATTCAATGTCACTTTGTCTTTTTTTTAATGTATTTATTTTTAATGGAAGGAGAATTGCTTTACAGAATCTTATTGTTTTCTGTCAAACATCAAAGTGATCTTTGTCTTTTAAATAGAGTATTAGATCCAGTTTATTCAGTATAATTACTGATATATTTATCTTTAAATCTGCCATCTTAACGTTGTTCTTTTCTGTTTATCTTGCTGATTCTATATTCTTTTTTTCTCTTTGTTTTCTTCATGATTTTAAAAATTATCATTGTTTTTTATCTCTATTATTAGAAATTCTATGTACTATTTCTGTACTTTAAGGGCTACTTAAGAAAATAACATGAATACTTCAACCTGTCAAAGTCTAAAACCATTCATACCTTTATTCATTCATGTGACAACAGACCATACATAGAGTACTTTAGCTACATTTATCTACCCATATCCCAATGTAGATTATTGCTGTCTTGCATTTTATTATCTTTTTTTAACCTTCTAGACAACAGTTTTTTATAGTCAATGTTCATCTACATTTGCCCCTGTAATTCCTAAATTGCTTTTCATTCATTCTTGTTTCTCAGCACTACCATCTGGGATCATTTCCCCTATATCTCATTATTATTTTATTTCAGCCATCATTCCACTCTCCTAACTTCCATTGCTGCTGTGAAAAGTCAGCTATTAGTCTATTGGCTAATATGAATGCAATTTATCTTTTTGTTTGCTTTTTTTAAAAAAGATTTTCTCATTGTCTTTGATTTTACACAGTTTTTCCATAATAGATCTAGGTTAGACAATTTGAGTTGGTGGATTAAAGACTGTCATCATCTTTGGAAACTGTTCATTCATTGTTTCTTCTAATTTTGAAATTTAATTGCAACTCCAGTTCTATCTGTTCTTGTTGTTCAGTCCCTCAGTCACATCCAACTCTTTGGGACCCCATGGACTATAGCACTCCTGGCTCCCCATCCTTCTGTCTCCCGGAGTTTGCTCAAGTTCATGTCCATTGACTCTGTGATGTTATCTAACCATCTCATCCTCTGTCGCCCGCTTCTCCTTTTGCCCTCAGTCTTTCCCAGAATCAGAGTTCTTCCCAATGAGTCAGCTGCTGTTCACATCAGGTAGCCAAAGTATTGGAGCTTCAGCATCAGTCCTTCCAGTGAATATTCAGGGTTGATTTCCTTTAGGATTGACTGGTTTGATCTCCTTGCAGTTCGAGGGATTCTCAAGAGTCTTCTCCAGAACCACAGTTCAAAAGCATCAGTTCTTTGATGCTCAGCCTTCTTTATGGTCCAGCTCTCACAACTGTACATGACTACTGGAAAAACCACAGCTTTGACTATAAGGACCTTTGGCAGCAAAGTAATGTCTCTGCTTTTTAATACACTGTTTGGGTTTGTCATAGCTTTCCTTCTAAGGAGCAAGTGTCTTTTAATTTCATGGCCACAGTCACTGTCCACAGTGATTCTGGAGCTCAAGAAAATAAAATCTGTCACAGCTTCCACTTTTTCCCATTCTATTTGTATGAAGTGATAGGACCGGATGCCATGATCTTAGTTTTTTGAATATTGAGTTTTAAGCTAGCTTTTCCCACTTTCTTCTTTTACGGCTCTCTAGTTCCTCTTCACTTTCTGCCATTAGAGTGGTATCATCTGCATATCTGAGGTTGTTGATATTTCTCCTGGGCCACACCTTGGCCACCTGATGTGAAGAGCTGACTCATTGGAAAAGACCCCGCTTTGGGAAAGATTGAGGGCAGGAGAAGGGAACGGCCAAGGATGAGATGGTTAGATGGAATCACCAATTCAATGGACATGAATTTGAGCAAACTCTGGGAGATACTGGAGAACAGGGAAGCCTGGTGTGCTGCAGTCATGGAGTCACAAAAAGTTGGACATGACTTAGTGACTAAACAACATATGATATATACATATACACATATATGTTCACACACACACACACACACATAATGGCTTTCTGACTCTTATGATTCCATTCTTGTGTTTTTTCCTCAGGGAGGAACTTTCTCCTGGAAAAAAAATTTGGGCTGTCTACTTTGAGAGCTCTCACAGACAGGACTTCATGAGCCCCTTCGGAGCTTCCTTCATGGACCACTTGCACTTCACTCCCATTGGTGCAGGCAAAGCTCCATCCTGTTTCAGTTTTTGTTGTCAGCTTGGGCCACTGTGCTTTCCAGTGAATATCTGCTTTGGTGTTCTCTTGTTTTCATATTGCTTCAGATGTCCGGTTATTTCTCTTGGCTTCCTTCTTCACAGATGCACAGATTCACCATACAGGTATTGCAATGATTTTTTTTCCCACTTGCTTTTTAAAAAATATTTATTTATTTATTTATTTTTGGTAGTTTTAGCCTTGAGGAATCTTCATTGCAACTTGTAGGCTTAGTTTCCCCATGGCATGTGAGATCTAGTTCCATGACCAGAGATTGGACCCTGCATTGGAAGTTAAATTGTCAACCACTGTACCACCAAGGAAGTCCCTCCCACCTGCTCTTTTTGGGGGTTCATAAGGGTACCATTTGTATTAGTTTGCTAGGGCTGTCATAACAAATTACCACAGACTGGGTGGCTTAAGCAACAGAAATTTATTTTCTCACAGTTCTGGTTGCTAATAGGCCAAGATCAAGATGTCAGCAAGTGTTTCCTGCCTCTCTCCTTGGTTTGCAGATGGCCACCTTCTCACTGTGTCCTCACATGGCCTTTTTTGTGCCAGCACTTCCCTAGTGTTTCTCAGAGCACTTTGTACTCAGAATCCATCTGCTCATGGCAACAATGATGATGGAGAATAAGTGTAATATTGTGATTTGTAATAAATATATGTTTGGTCTTCTTCCTGTTTCTGGTACAGATCTCTAAAACCGTTGGAATATCCTGTAATGAGGGTGATCAAGACATCTCTTGCTGTGTTAATGAGGTAACTTATGGACTACACCTAAGGCTGGAGGCTGGTTTCCAGAGCCAACCATGTGATTAGAGGGCTGGAACTTTCAGTCCCACAACCCTGACCTCCAGGGAGGGGAGGAGGGCTGGAAGTTGGATCAATCACCAGTGGCGAATGACTTAATCAACCATGCCCATGTAATGAGACTTCCATAAAAACCCAAAAGGATGGGGTTCAGAGAGCTTCCAATTGTGTGAAAATGTAGAAACTCAGGGATAGTAGTGGGCAAGAACATTTGGGAGTTCAGCGAGGGCATGTAAACTCTGCCCTTTCCCTATGCCTTGCCCTGTTCATCTCTTCCACCTGGCTGTTCGAGTTATATCATTTTATAATAAACCAGTAATCCAGTAAGTAAAATGTTCCTATGAGTTTTGTTAGCCCCTCTAGTAAGTGAACCAAACCCAGGGAGCGGGTTGCTGGAACCTCCAATCTATAACTAGTTGGTCCAAGGCACAGGTGATAACCTGGACTTGCAACTGGCATCTGAAGTTGGGGGTTTCCCTGGTGGCTCAATGGTTAAGAATGCACCTGCCAATGCAGGAGATTTGGATATGATCTCTGGGTCAGGAAGATCCCCTGGAGAAGGAAATGGGAACCCACTCCAGTATTCTTGCCTAGAAATCTCATGGACAGAGGAGCCTGGTGGACCACAGTCCATGGGGTCACAAAAGAGTCACAGACACAAAGTTGGGGGTGGGGAGGTATAGGACTGAGTCCTTAACCTCTGAAATCTGACACTATCTCCAGGTACACAGAGTCAGAATTCAGTCAAATTGCAGACACCCACCTGGTGTCTGAAAACCGCTTGGTGGTGTGGGGAACTCAACCCACACATACACCCAGACATTGGAATTGGGAGCAGAACTCCTTAGTAAGCAAATATAAGGTTGGACTGGGCAATCTATACCTAAGGAGTGATCAGTGCCTCCCTCCCTAGACACCTACCGACCTGGGAAGCTCATTTTCTGTTGGGGATTTTTTTCCCCGGGACTTGGAAGCGACGAACCTGAAAGAATGACACTTGGACAGTCTCCTGCAAGGACTGACAAGTTTATTTCTGCAGTCAAGCTTTTTTATAGAAGCAGGAACAAAGAGCTTAAAGTATACGGCCAGCAGAGCGCATGCG